>NC_136422.1:18842500-20042500 GCF_052625555.1 Lactuca saligna
CAACTTTTGGTAGTGACATTCTCTCACAGTTAAAATATATCGTACCGTTGTGCGGTAAGAGAAGAACTGTTGTCACTTTCATCTAGATTAGCTCCACATATTGCTACACACTGCACTTCTTGATACCAACGACATACGCATAGGTTCTGAATCCTCGGTATGTGGCCACCTCTAGTTTAAATATGCACTTATGCAAGGAGTTAGAAGAGTCATCGATAGGTCACCCTGGAGGATACCCCACCCACAAGCTCACTCTGGGTTTAGTATTGCACGTACACAATTATTATTATTATTATTATTATTATTATTATTATTATTATTATTATTATTATTATTATTATTATTATTATTACTATTAGCCGTATGTTTATATGTATATGTACCAATGTTTACAAATATTTGTTTAATAAAGATGTTAAAGTATATCACATAAAGACGTTTGATCATGTTAATAGGAAAATTACAAAATGTTGATATATATATATATATATATATGTGTGTGTGTGTGTGTGTGTGTGTTTGTGTGTGTGTATGTGTGTAGGTATATGTGTAATAATCAACATAGTAATTAAGATAAAAATAAAAATAATACAACTAATCATAACAGTAAAAGTTATTCTATAACTAATAATCACAATTATAATAATTATAAATGTTATGAAAAAAGGAAGCAAAAAAATCGTTAATTTAGCCCTTGAAGCAGGGAAAATCGAATATATATATATATATATATATATATATATATGTATGTATGTATGTATGTATGTATGTATGCATGTATGTATGTATGCATGTATTATATGAGTGTGTATATAATCATATCAATTATTATTGAGGTTTACCCAAAATAATATCTAAGTCATAGGAGGAGACCATAATGTTGTTAAGAAGTCTGTATTGAGTAACGTTATTCTCTTTCTACAAGTTTAAATTGAAATCATTTTAAGAAAATTATATCTGAAATTTATACACTATATCATCTGTGTAATAGTTTTGTATGAACAAAAAATAAATTGAACAAGACAACTTCATTATATATTTATGAAATGTTATTGTGTAATAGTTTTGTATGAACAAAAAATAAATTGAACAAGACAACTTCATTATATATTTATGAAATGTTATTTTCGTTAATACAATCATTTGATGTTACAAGCGTTTCAAGATTCAAGCCCAAGACCGATCCAAAGCCCAACTTCTAGAAGGAAATGTATTATTTACATTACTTACATAAAACCCTTCGGGTCTCACTAACCAATAACAATATTGAGTACCAAATCCTTGTTTAATGAATACATTAGAAGGATGACGGCTATCAAACACATGAAAATCCTGATATTTTGAACCCCACCAGAACTGACTCCAATAGTATGTAGTTGGTGTTTCATGAATTTGCCATTGGTAAATTCCCTTATAAGAAAGTGTGTGATTTCCGTGATCATCTTCTATTGATCTCAGATGAAAGTTGATATCGTCATTGATATCATTGATTATGAACATATTCCATTCACCGAGTACATCAAGAGGTTTATTTACAGAAGACGCGACAGTATAAGTAAATGGAAACATTGAGATGCCGAAGAAAAACACGAAAACCAAAAGGCGATACATTATACTACTTATATAATTTATTTGAATAAGTTATAAAATTTATATTTGTAGTAGTCTCTTTGCTCAATTTATATGGAGTGAACGGGAGCTCGATAGTATATTTTGCATTAATTATGTAATAAGTGTAATTAATTTATAGTTATTGTAAAATTTCATTTTCCGTTACAAAAGAATATATATATATATATATATATATATATATATATATATATATATATATATATATATATATATATATTATAAACCATATTAAACTTTTCATGAAATTTAAGAGGTACATGGTTGAAAACTTAATGCCCAAAATGGTTCCGCACAAACCGCTTGTCTTTCTACAAAAAAGTAATAATTATGGTGTAGAAGTGCCTCAACGACTTAAAACGATTTATGTAGGTCACGTAAAATCAGTGTGACACCAGTTTGGTTTCATAAAACAATCGGATCATTTGCAGACAGACTCAATTTTGTATATTCTTTATATTTTCGTAATTAGGTAAACATGAATTACAAGATTAGAGTGTTTGCTTCTTCCATGAACGCTCAATAAAAAAGTTCAAAATTACAGAAGTATTAACTAGTGTTAGAGTTTGTCATTGTGATTTGCTTGAGATTTCCCACAACAGGAAGAAAGATCCTATTTCAAATCTTGTATTAATTATAATTACACTATATATTTTCCCAAAATGCATCAACACTCAGTAGATTAACGTACTAAGAGGTCCAAACTAAATCGGGTGTTTGCATATTTAGACCTAAAATTAGGGATGCCACAATCAAATAAACTGATTGGAACTGGTTGGGAAACCTGGTGAGTACATATAGTTATAATGTTCTATATATCCACGCTTAGCTATTTACAAGATCCAAAACTCTCACTTCGACTCTGTCGGCTAATTCCTGATTGATCTTAATTTTAACATTCTTCGAATACTACATTGTTAATGATCGTGTAAAACTCATAGCTTTAACATAACAACTCTGTTTTCGACCATCTTAGTATCGTTCGACTTTTATTAACAAGATCTTCAACTCTCGTTTATATTGTTTTAGCTAAAAATCAATCGATCTAAATTTCGATTTTTGAGTTATATGTTTTAGCTAAAAATCAATCGATCTAAATTTCGATTTTTGAGTTATATATTGCTACGCTGAATCTTAGAAAAATCGTAACTTCCTGTAATGAAGTCATATTTAGACACTCTCTATATGCACACTCTCTGTTTAATGACTAGAATAATGTTTGTTAAACCACTTAGGATAAAGAGTAATTCATTGGTAGGTCGCCACTCTAGGCGTCCCACACGCTAGTCTGCCACTATGGACCCGATGAAGATGCACATTTGACTTGATGTATTTTCCACTTGCTCGAATGTGGCTCACACCTATGTCAATTATGACTTGGCGAGACAGAAGGGACTAGAATAAAAACTTACTCTCGAACCAATAAAGCCCCCATTGATCTCAATCACAAGTTAACCAGCGACATGGTCTTCTTTCTCATTGGTCTTAAAGGTTACACCAACTTTTGGTAGTGACATTCTCTCACAGTTAAAATATATCGTACCGTTGTGCGGTAAGAGAAGAACTGTTGTCACTTTCATCTAGATCAGCTCCACATATTGCTACACACTGCACTTCTTGATACCAACGACATACGCATAGGTTCTGAATCCTCGGTATGTGGCCACCTCTAGTTTAAATATGGACTTATGCAAGGAGTTAGAAGAGTCATCGATACGTCACCCTGGAGGATACCCCACCCACAAGCTCACTCTGGGTTTAGTATTCCACGTACACAATTATTATTATTATTATTATTATTATTATTATTATTACTATTAGCCGTATGTGTATATGTATATGTACCAATGTTTACAAATATTTGTTTAATAAAGATGTTAAAGTATATCACATAAAGACGTTTGATCATGTTAATAGGAAAATTACAAAATGTTGATATATATATATATATGTGTGTGTGTGTGTGTGTGTGTGTGTGTGTGTGTTTGTGTGTGTGTGTATGTATGTAGGTATATGTGTAATAATCAACATAGTAATTAAGATAAAAATAAAAATAATACAACTAATCATAACAGTAAAAGTTATTCTATAACTAATAATCATAATTATAATAATTATAAATGTTATGAAAAAAGGAAGCAAAAAAATCGTTAATTTAGCCCTTGAAGCAGGGAAAATCGAATATATATATATATATATATATATATATATATATATATATATATATATATATATATATATATATGTATGTATGTATGCATGTATGTATGTATGCATGTATTATATGAGTGTGTATAAAATCATATCAATTATTATTGAGGTTTACCCAAAATAATATCTAAGTCATAGGAGGAGACCATAATGTTGTTAAGAAGTCTGTATTGAGTAACGTTATTCTCTTTCTACAAGTTTAAATTGAAATCATTTTAAGAAAATTATATCTGAAATTTATACACTATATCATCTGTGTAATAGTTTTGTATGAACAAAAAATAAATTGAACAAGACAACTTCATTATATATTTATGAAATGTTATTTTCGTTAATACAATCATTTGATGTTACAAGCGTTTCAAGATTCAAGCCCAAGTCCGATCCAAAGCCCAACTTCTAGAAGGAAATGTATTGTTTACATTACTTACATAAAACCCTTCGGGTCTCACTAACCAATAACAATATTGAGTACCAAATCCTTGTTTAATGCATACATTAGAAGGATGACGGCTATCAAACACATGAAAATCCTGATATTTTGAACCCCACCAGAACTGACTCCAGTAGTATGTAGTTGGTGTTTCATGAATTTGCCATTGGTAAATTCCCTTATAAGAAAGTGTGTGATTTCCGTGATCATCTTCTATTGATCTCAGATGAAAGTTGATATCGTCATTGATATCATTGATTATGAACATATTCCATTCACCGAGTACATCAAGAGGTTTATTTACAGAAGACGCGACAGTATAAGTAAATGGAAACATTGAGATGCCGAAGAAAAACACGAAAACCAAAAGGCGATACATTATACTACTTATATAATTTATTTGAATAAGTTATAAAATTTATATTTGTAGTAGTCTCTTTGCTCAATTTATATGGAGTGAACGGGAGCTCGATAGTATATTTTGCATTAATTATGTAATAAGTGTAATTAATTTATAGTTATTGTAAAATTTCATTTTCCGTTACAAAAGAATATATATATATATATATATATATATATATATATATATATATATATATATATTATAAACCATATTAAACTTTTCATGAAATTTAAGAGGTACATGGTTGAAAACTTAATGCCCAAAATGGTTCCGCACAAACCGCTTGTCTTTCTACAAAAAAGTAATAATTATGGTGTAGAAGTGCCTCAACGACTTAAAACGATTTATGTAGGTCACGTAAAATCAGTGTGACACCAGTTTGGTTTCATAAAACAATCGGATCATTTGCAGACAGACTCAATTTTGTATATTCTTTATATTTTCGTAATTAGGTAAACATGAATTACAAGATTAGAGTGTTTGCTTCTTCCATGAACGCTCAATAAAAAAGTTCAAAATTACAGAAGTATTAACTAGTGTTAGAGTTTGTCATTGTGATTTGCTTGAGATTTCCCACAACAGGAAGAAAGATCCTATTTCAAATCTTGTATTAATTATAATTACACTATATATTTTCCCAAAATGCATCAACACTCAGTAGATTAACGTACTAAGAGGTCCACACTAAATCGGGTGTTTGCATATTTAGACCTAAAATTAGGGATGCCACAATCAAATAAACTGATTGGAACTGGTTGGGAAACCTGGTGAGTACATATAGTTATAATGTTCTATATATCCACGCTTAGCTATTTACAAGATCCAAAACTCTCACTTCGACTCTGTCGGCTAATTCCTGATTGATCTTAATTTTAACATTCTTCGAATACTACATTGTTAATGATCGTGTAAAACTCATAGCTTTAACATAACAACTCTGTTTTCGACCATCTTAGTATCGTTCAACTTTTATTAACAAGATCTTCAACTCTCGTTTATATTGTTTTAGCTAAAAATCAATGGATCTAAATTTCGATTTTTGAGTTATATGTTTTAGCTAAAAATCAATCGATCTAAATTTCGATTTTTGAGTTATATATTGCTACGCTGAATCTTAGAAAAATCGTAACTTCCTGTAATGAAGTCATATTTAGACACTCTCTATATGCACACTCTCTGTTTAATGACTAGAATAATGTTTGTTAAACCACTTAGGATAAAGAGTAATTCATTGGTAGGTTGCCACTCTAGGCGTTCCACACGCTAGTCTGCCACTATGGACCCGATGAAGATGCACATTTGACTTGATGTATTTTCCACTTGCTCGAATGTGGCTCACACCTATGTCAATTATGACTTGGCGAGACAGAACGGACTAGAATAAAAACTTACTCTCGAACCAATAAAGCCCCCATTGATCTCAATCACAAGTTAACCAGCGACATGGTCTTCTTTCTCATTGGTCTTAAAGGTTACACCAACTTTTGGTAGTGACATTCTCTCACAGTTAAAATATATCGTACCGTTGTGCGGTAAGAGAAGAACTGTTGTCACTTTCATCTAGATTAGCTCCACATATTGCTACACACTGCACTTCTTGATACCAATGACATACGCATAGGTTCTGAATCCTCGGTATGTGGCCACCTCTAGTTTAAATATGCACTTATGCAAGGAGTTAGAAGAGTCATCGATAGGTCACCCTGGAGGATACCCCACCCACAAGCTCACTCTGGGTTTAGTATTCCACGTACACAATTATTATTATTATTATTATTATTATTATTATTATTATTATTATTATTATTATTATTATTACTATTAGCCGTATGTTTATATGTATATGTACCAATGTTTACAAATATTTGTTTAATAAAGATGTTAAAGTATATCACATAAAGACGTTTGATCATGTTAATAGGAAAATTACAAAATGTTGATATATATATATATATATATATATATATGTGTGTGTGTGTGTGTGTGTGTGTGTGTTTGTGTGTGTGTATGTGTGTAGGTATATGTGTAATAATCAACATAGTAATTAAGATAAAAATAAAAATAATACAACTAATCATAACAGTAAAAGTTATTCTATAACTAATAATCACAATTATAATAATTATAAATGTTATGAAAAAAGGAAGCAAAAAAATCGTTAATTTAGCCCTTGAAGCAGGGAAAATCGAATATATATATATATATATATATATATATATATATATATATGTATGTATGTATGTATGTATGTATGCATGTATGTATGTATGCATGTATTATATGAGTGTGTATATAATCATATCAATTATTATTGAGGTTTACCCAAAATAATATCTAAGTCATAGGAGGAGACCATAATGTTGTTAAGAAGTCTGTATTGAGTAACGTTATTCTCTTTCTACAAGTTTAAATTGAAATCATTTTAAGAAAATTATATCTTAAATTTATACACTATATCATCTGTGTAATAGTTTTGTATGAATAAAAAATAAATTGAACAAGACAACTTCATTATATATTTATGAAATGTTATTGTGTAATAGTTTTGTATGAACAAAAAATAAATTGAACAAGACAACTTCATTATATATTTATGAAATGTTATTTTCGTTAATACAATCATTTGATGTTACAAGCGTTTCAAGATTCAAGCCCAAGTCCGATCCAAAGCCCAACTTCTAGAAGGAAATGTACTGTTTACATTACTTACATAAAACCCTTCGGGTCTCACTAACCAATAACAATATTGAGTACCAAATCCTTGTTTAATGCATACATTAGAAGGATGACGGCTATCAAACACATGAAAATCCTGATATTTTGAACCCCACCAGAACTGACTCCAATAGTATGTAGTTGGTGTTTCATGAATTTGCCATTGGTAAATTCCCTTATAAGAAAGTGTGTGATTTCCGTGATCATCTTCTATTGATCTCAGATGAAAGTTGATATCGTCATTGATATCATTGATTATGAACATATTCCATTCACCGAGTACATCAAGAGGTTTATTTACAGAAGACGCGACAGTATAAGTAAATGGAAACATTGAGATGCCGAAGAAAAACACGAAAACCAAAAGGCGATACATTATACTACTTATATAATTTATTTGAATAAGTTATAAAATTTATATTTGTAGTAGTCTCTTTGCTCAATTTATATGGAGTGAACGGGAGCTCGATAGTATATTTTGCATTAATTATGTAATAAGTGTAATTAATTTATAGTTATTGTAAAATTTCATTTTCCGTTACAAAAGAATATATATATATATATATATATATATATATATATATATATATATTATAAACCATATTAAACTTTTCATGAAATTTAAGAGGTACATGGTTGAAAACTTAATGCCCAAAATGGTTCCGCACAAACCGCTTGTCTTTCTACAAAAAAGTAATAATTATGGTGTAGAAGTGCCTCAACGACTTAAAACGATTTATGTAGGTCACGTAAAATCAGTGTGACACCAGTTTGGTTTCATAAAACAATCGGATCATTTGCAGACAGACTCAACTTTGTATATTCTTTATATTTTCGTAATTAGGTAAACATGAATTACAAGATTAGAGTGTTTGCTTCTTCCATGAACGCTCAATAAAAAAGTTCAAAATTACAGAAGTATTAACTAGTGTTAGAGTTTGACATTGTGATTTGCTTGAGATTTCCCACAATAGGAAGAAAGATCCTATTTCAAATCTTGTATTAATTATAATTACACTATATATTTTCCCAAAATGCATCAACACTCAGTAGATTAACGTACTAAGAGGTCCACACTAAATCAGGTGTTTGCATATTTAGACCTAAAATTAGGGATGCCACAATCAAATAAACGGATTGGAACTGGTTGGGAAACCTGGTGAGTACATATAGTTATGATGTTCTATATATCCACGCTTAGCTATTTACAAGATCCAAAACTCTCACTTCAACTCTGTCGGCTAATTCCTGATTGATCTTAATTTTAACATTCTTCGAATACTACATTGTTAATGATCGTGTAAAACTCATAGCTTTAACATAACAACTCTGTTTTCGACCATCTTAGTATCGTTCGACTTTTATTAACAAGATCTTCAACTCTCGTTTATATTGTTTTAGCTAAAAATCAATCGATCTAAATTTCGATTTTTGAGTTATATGTTTTAGCTAAAAATCAATCGATCTAAATTTCGATTTTTGAGTTATATGTTTTAGCTAAAAATCAATCGATCTAAATTTCGATTTTTGAGTTATATATTGCTACGCTGAATCTTAGAAAAATCGTAACTTCCTGTAATGAAGTCATATTTAGACACTCTCTATATGCACACTCTCTGTTTAATGACTAGAATAATGTTTGTTAAACCACTTAGGATAAAGAGTAATTCATTGGTAGGTCGCCACTCTAGGCGTCCCACACGCTAGTCTGCCACTATGGACCC
Source organism: Lactuca saligna (assembly GCF_052625555.1). Classification (NCBI taxonomy): domain Eukaryota; kingdom Viridiplantae; phylum Streptophyta; class Magnoliopsida; order Asterales; family Asteraceae; genus Lactuca; species Lactuca saligna. The sequence goes on from NC_136422.1 coordinate 18,851,616, forward strand.
GATGAAGATGCACATTTGACTTGATGTATTTTCCACTTGATCGAATGTGGCTCACACCTATGTCAATTATGACTTGGCGAGACAGAAGGGACTAGAATAAAAACTTACTCTCGAACCAATAAAGCCCCCATTGATCTCAATCACAAGTTAACCAGCGACATGGTCTTCTTTCTCATTGGTCTTAAAGGTTACACCAACTTTTGGTAGTGACATTCTCTCACAGTTAAAATATATCGTACCGTTGTGCGGTAAGAGAAGAACTGTTGTCACTTTCATCTAGATTAGCTCCACATATTACTACACACTGCACTTCTTGATACCAACGACATACGCATAGGTTCTGAATCCTCGGTATGTGGCCACCTCTAGTTTAAATATGCACTTATGCAAGGAGTTAGAAGAGTCATTGATAGGTCACCCTGGAGGATACCCCACCCACAAGCTCACTCTGGGTTTAGTATTCCACGTACACAATTATTATTATTATTATTATTATTATTATTATTATTATTATTATTATTACTATTATTATTATTATTATTATTATTACTATTAGCCGTATGTTTATATGTATATGTACCAATGTTTACAAATATTTGTTTAATAAAGATGTTAAAGTATATCACATAAAGACGTTTGATCATGTTAATAGGAAAATTACAAAATGTTGATATATATATATATATATATGTGTGTGTGTGTGTGTGTGTGTGTTTGTGTGTGTGTATGTGTGTAGGTATATGTGTAATAATCAACATAGTAATTAAGATAAAAATAAAAATAATACAACTAATCATAACAGTAAAAGTTATTCTATAACTAATAATCACAATTATAATAATTATAAATGTTATGAAAAAAGGAAGCAAAAAAATCGTTAATTTAGCCCTTGAAGCAGGGAAAATCGAATATATATATATATATGTATGTATGTATGTATGTATGTATGTATGCATGTATGTATGTATGCATGTATTATATGAGTGTGTATATAATCATATCAATTATTATTGAGGTTTACCCAAAATAATATCTAAGTCATAGGAGGAGACCATAATGTTGTTAAGAAGTCTGTATTGAGTAACGTTATTCTCTTTCTACAAGTTTAAATTGAAATCATTTTAAGAAAATTATATCTGAAATTTATACACTATATGATCTGTGTAATAGTTTTGTATGAACAAAAAATAAATTGAACAAGACAACTTCATTATATATTTATGAAATGTTATTGTGTAATAGTTTTGTATGAACAAAAAATAAATTGAACAAGACAACTTCATTATATATTTATGAAATGTTATTTTCGTTAATACAATCATTTGATGTTACAAGCGTTTCAAGATTCAAGCCCAAGTCCGATCCAAAGCCAAACTTCTAGAAGGAAATGTATTGTTTACATTACTTACATAAAACCCTTCGGGTCTCACTAACCAATAACAATATTGAGTACCAAATCCTTGTTTAATGCATACATTAGAAGGATGACGGCTATCAAACACATGAAAATCCTGATATTTTGAACCCCACCAGAACTGACTCCAATAGTATGTAGTTGGTGTTTCATGAATTTGCCATTGGTAAATTCCCTTATAAGAAAGTGTGTGATTTCCGTGATCATCTTCTATTGATCTCAGATGAAAGTTGATATCGTCATTGATATCATTGATTATGAACATATTCCATTCACCGAGTACATCAAGAGGTTTATTTACAGAAGACGCGACAGTATAAGTAAATGGAAACATTGAGATGCCGAAGAAAAACACGAAAACCAAAAGGCGATACATTATACTACTTATATAATTTATTTGAATAAGTTATAAAATTTATATTTGTAGTAGTCTCTTTGCTCAATTTATATGGAGTGAACGGGAGCTCGATAGTATATTTTGCATTAATTATGTAATAAGTGTAATTAATTTATAGTTATTGTAAAATTTCATTTTCCGTTACAAAAGAATATATATATATATATATATATATATATATATATATATATATATATATATATATATATATTATAAACCATATTAAACTTTTCATGAAATTTAAGAGGTACATGGTTGAAAACTTAATGCCCAAAATGGTTCCGCACAAACCGCTTGTCTTTCTACAAAAAAGTAATAATTATGGTGTAGAAGTGCCTCAACGACTTAAAACGATTTATGTAGGTCACGTAAAATCAGTGTGACACCAGTTTGGTTTCATAAAACAATCGGATCATTTGCAGACAGACTCAATTTTGTATATTCTTTATATTTTCGTAATTAGGTAAACATGAATTACAAGATTAGAGTGTTTGCTTCTTCCATGAACGCTCAATAAAAAAGTTCAAAATTACAGAAGTATTAACTAGTGTTAGAGTTTGTCATTGTGATTTGCTTGAGATTTCCCACAACAGGAAGAAAGATCCTATTTCAAATCTTGTATTAATTATAATTACACTATATATTTTCCCAAAATGCATCAACACTCAGTAGATTAACGTACTAAGAGGTCCACACTAAATCGGGTGTTTGCATATTTAGACCTAAAATTAGGGATGCCACAATCAAATAAACTGATTGGAACTGGTTGGGAAACCTGGTGAGTACATATAGTTATGATGTTCTATATATCCACGCTTAGCTATTTACAAGATCCAAAACTCTCACTTCGACTCTGTCGGCTAATTCCTGATTGATCTTAATTTTAACATTCTTCGAATACTACATTGTTAATGATCGTGTAAAACTCATAGCTTTAACATAACAACTCTGTTTTCGACCATCTTAGTATCGTTCGACTTTTATTAACAAGATCTTCAACTCTCGTTTATATTGTTTTAGCAAAATATCAATCGATCTAAATTTCGATTTTTGAGTTATATGTTTTAGCTAAAAATCAATCGATCTAAATTTCGATTTTTGAGTTATATATTGCTACGCTGAATCTTAGAAAAATCGTAACTTCCTGTAATGAAGTCATATTTAGACACTCTCTATATGTACACTCTCTGTTTAATGACTAGAATAATGTTTGTTAAACCACTTAGGATAAAGAGTAATTCATTGGTAGGTCGCCACTCTAGGCGTCCCACACGCTAGTCTGCCACTATGGACCCGATGAAGATGCACATTTGACTTGATGTATTTTCCACTTGCTCGAATGTGGCTCACACCTATGTCAATTATGACTTGGCGAGACAGAAGGGACTAGAATAAAAACTTACTCTCGAACCAATAAAGCCCCCATTGATCTCAATCACAAGTTAACCAGCGACATGGTCTTCTTTCTCATTGGTCTTAAAGGTTACACCAACTTTTGGTAGTGACATTCTCTCACAGTTAAAATATATCGTACCGTTGTGCGGTAAGAGAAGAACTGTTGTCACTTTCATCTAGATTAGCTCCACATATTGCTACACACTGCACTTCTTGATACCAACGACATACGCATAGGTTCTGAATCCTCGGTATGTGGCCACCTCTAGTTTAAATATGCACTTATGCAAGGAGTTAGAAGAGTCATCGATAGGTCACCCTGGAGGATACCCCACCCACAAGCTCACTCTGGGTTTAGTATTCCACGTACACAATTATTATTATTATTATTATTATTATTATATTTATTATTATAATTATTATTATTATTATTATTATTATTATTATTATTACTATTAGCCGTATGTTTATATGTATATGTACCAATGTTTACAAATATTTGTTTAATAAAGATGTTAAAGTATATCACATAAAGACGTTTGATCATGTTAATAGGAAAATTACAAAATGTTCATATATATATATATATATATATATATATATATGTGTGTGTGTGTGTGTGTGTGTGTTTGTGTGTGTGTATGTGTGTAGGTATATGTGTAATAATCAACATAGTAATTAAGATAAAAATAAAAATAATACAACTAATCATAACAGTAAAAGTTATTCTATAACTAATAATCACAATTATAATAATTATAAATGTTATGAAAAAAGGAAGCAAAAAAATCGTTAATTTAGCCCTTGAAGCAGGGAAAATCGAATATATATATATATATATATATATATATATATATATATATATGTATGTATGTATGTATGTATGTATGTATGCATGTATGTATGTATGCATGTATTATATGAGTGTGTATATAATCATATCAATTATTATTGAGGTTTACCCAAAATAATATCTAAGTCATAGGAGGAGACCATAATGTTGTTAAGAAGTCTGTATTGAGTAACGTTATTCTCTTTCTACAAGTTTAAATTGAAATCATTTTAAGAAAATTATATCTGAAATTTATACACTATATCATCTGTGTAATAGTTTTGTATGAACAAAAAATAAATTGAACAAGACAACTTCATTATATATTTATGAAATGTTATTGTGTAATAGTTTTGTATGAATAAAAAATAAATTGAACAAGACAACTTCATTATATATTTATGAAATGTTATTTTCGTTAATACAATCATTTGATGTTACAAGCGTTTCAAGATTCAAGCCCAAGTCCGATCCAAAGCCCAACTTCTAGAAGGAAATGTATTGTTTACATTACTTGCATAAAACCCTTCGGGTCTCACTAACCAATAACAATATTGAGTACCAAATCCTTGTTTAATGCATACATTAGAAGGATGACGGCTATCAAACACATGAAAATCCTGATATTTTGAACCCCACCAGAACTGACTCCAATAGTATGTAGTTGGTGTTTCATGAATTTGCCATTGGTAAATTCCCTTATAAGAAAGTGTGTGATTTCCGTGATCATCTTCTATTGATCTCAGATGAAAGGTAATATCATCATTGATATCATTGATTATGAACATATTCCATTCACCGAGTACATCAAGAGGTTTATTTACAGAAGACGCGACAGTATAAGTAAATGGAAACAATGAGATGCCGAAGAAAAACACGAAAACCAAAAGGCGATACATTATACTACTTATATCATTTATTTTGAATAAGTTATAAAATTTATATTTGTAGTAGTCTCTTTGCTCAATTTATTAGGAGTGGACGGGAGCTCGATAGTATATTTTGCATTAATTATGTAATAAGTGTAATTAATTTATAGTTATTCTAAGATTTCATTTTCCGTTACAAAAGAATATACATATATATATATATATATGTATATATATATATGTATATATATATGTATATATGTATATATATATATATATGTATATATATATATATATATATATATATATACCATATTGAAGTTTTCATGAAATTTAAGAGGTACATGGTTGAAAACTTAATGCCCAAAATGGTTCTGCACAAACCGTTTGTCATTCTATAAAAATAATAATAATAAGAATAATAATGGTGTAGAAGTGCCTTAGCGACTTAAAACGATTTATGCATGTCATGTAAAATCAGTGTGATACTAGTTTGGTTTCATAAAATAATCGGATCATTTGCAGACAGACTTATTCTTTATATTTTCATAATCAGGTAAACATGAACTACAAGATTAGAGTGTTTGCTTCTTCCATGAACGCTCAATAAAAAAGTTCAAAATTACAGACGTATTAACTAGGGTTAGACTTTCTAATTGTGATTTGTTCACGATTTCCCACAACAGGAAGAAATATACTATTTCGTATCTTGTATTGATAATAATTACACTATATACTTTCCTAAAATGCATCAACACTGAGTATATCAACGTACAAAGAGGTTCGCGGTAAATCGAGTGTTTGCATATTTAGACCTAAAATTAGGGATGCTACAATCAAATAAACTGATTGGGACCGGTTGGAAAACATGGTGAGTACATATAGTTATAACGTTCTTTATATCCATGTTTAGTTATTTACAAGATCTAAAACTCTCAATTCGACTCCGTCAGCTAATTCATGATTGATCTTAATTTTAATATTCTCCGAATATTACATTGTTAACGACCGTGTAAAATTCATAAATTTTAAATAACGACTCTGTTTTCGAATGACTTAATAACATTAAACAATTATTAACAAGATCTTCAACTCTCATTTATATTGTTTTGGCTAAATATCAATCTATCTAAATTTCAATTTTTGCGTTATATATTGCTACGTTGAATCTTAGAAAAATCATGACTTCTTCTAATGAAGTCATATTTAGAAACTCTCTATATGCACGCTCTCCGTTTATTGACTACAGTAACGTTTGTTAAACCACTTAGGATAAAAAGTAATTTATCAAACATTTATTTTTTAGGATACGCAAAGTCGTGTGGGTTTAATCGTGAAATTTTGAAGAAGCATAACTTCTTCATATGAAATTGGATTTTAGCATTCTTTATATGTACATAATCCTTTTCATATGTACTATAACACTTGCAAGGATTCTTTGTCCTAAATTATCTCTATCAAAAATTCATTTTCAATGCTTATTATCTCAAAATTGACTAGCTCAAATATGCGGGTGTTACATAAGACTTAAACCCTCTAACGTGAGCAACATATTTTCAGATAACCGATACCACTATTTCAATTGCCATTTGGTGAAGATAATAAAAAACTAACAGCCACGTCTCACATTGATTCGACTTAAAGCACTCACGCATTTCATGATGTTTAAGTATTTGCGCTTAACTATGTTTCATTGTGAATTTTTGGAGATTTTTAGAATGAAGTCGGTTATATACATGTGTATCAATTCATTTTCTTGGTACATCCTACACAATTACCAAATTGAATATAACATCATAAACTTATATCCGACACCCTTCCTTGCCCGTGCGGCGTCCCAAAGTTCCCTCTAGAAAAAAGTAACCAGCCTACCCATATACACATCAAAACTAGTTTCGCGATGTGATGGGCTCACTATAGAGGTGACATTAGTACCCGACCAGTTATGTCTAACCTAGGATGAACCCCTTCACTGTTAATCCCTCTAGCATTTATGACTCAGCTAGACAGAAACGACTAGACTAGCAATGACCTCTCCGACTAATATGGCCTTGATAGTTCTCAAAGGAAAGATAACTAATGACATGGTCTTCTTTCTCTTTAGTCTGCACGGTCACACCAACTTTTGGTCTTGACATTCTCCCACCGCTAAAATATAGCATGTCATCATGCGGTAAGAGTAGAACCCATGTAGCTTCCAATTTCGATTAATTTTGTGTACAACTGAGCATCGAACATCCTGATCTCAACCAAGTACATATAGGGCCTGGATCCTCGAAATTTGGCCACGTACAGTCTACTCTTCGACTTATGTGAGGAAATGGAGAAGTCATCGGTAGGTCTACACTCTAGGCATACCACACGATAGTCTGCAACTATGGACCCGATGAAGATGCACATTTGAGTTGATGTATTTTCCACTTGCTCGAATGTGGCTCACACCTATGTCAATTATCACTTGGCGAGACAGAAGGGACTGGACTAAAAACATGCTCTCGAACCAATAAAACCCCAATTGATCTCAATCACAAGTTAGCCAGCGGCATGGTCTTCTTTCTCATTGGTCTTCACGGTCACACCAACTTTTGGTTGTGACATTCTCTCACGGTTAAAATATATCATATCATTGTGCGGTAGGAGAAGAACTTTTATCACTTTCATCTAGACCAGCTCCACATATTGCTACACACTGCACTTCCTGATACCAACCACATACGCATAGGGTCCGAATCATCGGTATGTGGCTACCCCACCCACAAGCTCACTCTACGTTTACTATTCCACGTACACAATTATTATTATTATTATTATTATTATTATTATTATTATTATTATTATTATTATTATTATTATTATTATTATTAGTTGTATGTGTATATGTATATGTACCAATGTTTACAAACACTTGTATAATAAAAGATGTTAAGGTATATCAAATAAAGACGTTTCATCATGGTAATAGGAAAAGTACAAAATGGTGATATATATATATATATATATATATATATATATATATATATATATATATATATATATATATGTTTGTATGTTTGTATGTATGTATATATTACATGAGTGTTTATATAATCATATCAACTATTCTCAAGGTTTAACCAAAATAATATCTAAGTCATAGGAGGAGACCATAATGTTATTAAGAAGTCTGTCTCGAGTAACATTATTCTGTTTCTACAAATTTAAATTGAAATCATTTTAAGAACATTGTATCTGAAATTTATACACTATATAATCTGTGTAACAGTTTTGTATGAACAAAAAAGAAATTGAACAAGATGACTTCATTATATATTGATGAAATGTTATTTTCGTTAATACAATTATATGATGTTACAAGTGTGTCAAGATTCAAGCCCAAGTCCGATCCAAAGCCCAACTTCTAGAAGGAAATGTATTGTTTACATTACTTACATAAAACCCTTCGGGTCTCACTAACCAATAACAATACTGTGTACCAAATCCTTGTTTAATGCATACATTAGAAGAATGACGGCTATCAAACACATGAAAATCCTGATATTTTGAACCCCACCAGAACTGACTCCAATAGTATGTAGTTGGTGTTTCATGAATTTGCCATTGGTAAATTCCCTTATAAGAAAGTGTGTGATTTCCGTGATCATTTTCTATTGATCTCAGATGAAAGTTGATATCGTCATTGATATCATTGATTATGAACATATTCCATTCACCGAGTACATCAAGAGGTTTATTTACAGAAGACGCGACAGTATAAGTAAATGGAAACATTGAGATGCCGAAGGAAAATACGAAAACCAAAAGGTGATACATTATACTACTTATATAATTTATCTTGAATAAGTTATAAAATTTATATTTGTAGTAGTCTCTTTGCTCAATTTATATGGAGCGGACGTGAGCTCGATAGTATATTTTGCATTAATTATGTAATAAGTGTAATTAATTTATAGTTATTCTAAGATTTCATTTTCCGTTACAAAAGAATATACATATATATATTTATATATATATATATATATATATATATATATATATATATATATATATATAAATACCATATTGAACTTTTCATGAAATTTAAGAGGTACATGGTTGAAAACTTAATGCCCAAAATTGTTCTGCACAAACCGCTTGTCATTCTATAAAAAAAAAATAATAATAATAATGGTGTAGAAGTGCCTCAGCGACATAAAATGATTTATGCATGTCATTTAAAATCAGTGTGATACCATTTTGGTTTCATAAAACAATCGGATCATTTGCAGACAGACTTATTCTTTATATTTTCATAATCAGGTAAACATGAACTACAAGATTAGAGTGTTTGCTTCTTCCATGAACGCTCAATAAAAAAGTTCAAAATTACAAACGTATTAACTAGGGTTAGACTTTCTGATTGTGATTTGTTCACGATTTCCCACAACAGGAAGAAAGATACTATTTCGTATCTTGTATTGATAATAATTACACTATATATTTTCCTAAAATGCATCAACACTGAGTATATCAACGTACAAAGAGGTTCGTGGTAAATCGATTGTTTGCATATTTAGACCTAAAATTAGGGATGCTACAATCAAATAAACTGATTGGGACCGGTTGGAAAACATGGTGAGTACATATAGTTATAACGTTCTTTATATCCACGTTTAGTTATTTACAAGATCTAAAACTCTCAATTCGACTCCGTCAGCTAATTCATGATTGATCTTAATTTTAATATTCTCCGAATATTACATTGTTAACGACCGTGTAAAATTCATAAATTTTAAATAACGACTCTGTTTTCGAATGACTTAATAACATTAAACAATTATTAACAAGATCTTCAACTCTCATTTATATTGTTTTGGCTAAATATCAATCTATCTAAATTTCAATTTTTGCGTTATATATTGCTACGTTGAATCTTAGAAAAATCATGACTTCTTCTAATGAAGTCATATTTAGAAACTCTCTATATGCACGCTCTCCGTTTATTGACTACAGTAACGTTTGTTAAACCACTTAGGATAAAAAGTAATTTATCAAACATTTATTTTTTAGGATACGCAAAGTCGTGTGGGTTTAATCGTGAAATTTTGAAGAAGCATAACTTCTTCATATGAAATTGGATTTTAGCATTCTTTATATGTACATAATCCTTTTCATATGTACTATAACACTTGCAAGGATTCTTTGTCCTAAATTATCTCTATCAAAAATTCATTTTTAATGCTTATTATCTCGAAATTGACTAGCTCAAATATGCGGGTGTTACATAAGGCTTAAACCCTCTAACGTGAGCAACATATTTTCAGATAACCGATACCACTATTTCAATTGCCATTTGGTGAAGATAATAAAAAACTAACAGCCACGTCTCACATTGATTCGACTTAAAGCACTCAAGCATTTCATGATGTTTAAGTATTTGCGCTTAACTATGTTTCATTGTGAATTTTTGGAGATTTTCTAGAATGAAGTAGGTTATATACATGTGTATCAATTCATTTTCTTGGTACATCCTACACAATTACCAAATTGAATATAACATCACAAAATTATATCCGACACCCTTCCTTGCCCATGCGGCGTCCCGAAGTTCCCTCTAGAAAAAAGTAACCAGCCTACCCATACACACATCAAAACTAGTTTCGCGATGTGATGGGCTCACTATAGAGGTGACATTAGTACCCGACTAGTTATGTCTAGCCTAGGATGAACCCCTTCACTGTTAATCCCTCTAGCATTTATGACTCAGCTAGACAGAAACGACTAGACTAGCAATGACCTCTCTGACTAATATGGCCTTGATAGTTCTCAAAGGAAAGATAACTAATGACATGGTCTTCTTTCTCTTTAGTCTGCACGGTCACACCAACTTTTGGTCTTGACATTCTCCCACCGCTAAAATATAGCATGTCATCATGCGGTAAGAGTAGAACCCATGTAGCTTCCAATTTCGATCAATTTTGTGTACAACTGAGCACCGAACATCCTGATCTTAACCAAATACATATAGGGCCTGGATCCTCGAAATTTGGCCACGTATACTCTACTCTTGGTCTTATGTGAGGAAATGGAGAAGTCATCGGTAGGTCTACACTCTAGGCATACCACACGATAGTCTGCAACTATGGACCCGATGAAGATGCACATTTGAGTTGATGTATTTTCCACTTGCTCGAATGTGGCTCACACTTATGTCAATTATGACTTGGTGAGACAGAAGGGACTGGACTAAAAACATGCTCTTGAACCAATAAAACCCCAATTGATCTCAATCACAAGTTAGCCAGCGGCATGGTCTTCTTTCTCATTGGTCTTGACGGTCACACCAACTTTTGGTTGTGACATTCTCTCACTGTTAGAATATATATTATTGTTGTGCGGTAGGAGAAGAACTTTCGTCACTTTCATCTATTTTAGCTCCACATATTGCTACACACAGCACTTCCTGATACCAACCTCATACGCATAGGGTCCGATCATTGGTATTTGGCCACCGCTAGTTTATATATGGACTTACGCAAGGAGATAGATTAGTCATCGATAGGTCACCCTTGTGCACATCCTACCTAGTAGCTCACTCTCGCTGTAGTATTCCACGTACACAATTATTATTATTATTATTATTATTATTATTATTTATTACTATTAGTCGTATGTGTATATGTATATGTACCAATGTTTACAAACACTTGTATAAAAAAGATGTTAAAGTATATCAAATAAAGTTGTTTAATCATGGTAATAGGAAAAATACAAAATGGTGATATATATTATATTATATATATATATATATATATATATATATATATATATATATATGTTTGTGTGTGTGTGAGTGTATGTGTGTATTTGTGTGTGTGTATGTGTAGGTATAGGTGTCATAATAAACACAGTAATTAAGATAAAAATAAAAATAGTACAACTCATAATAACAGTAGAAGTTATTATATAAGCAATAATCACAATTATAATAATTATAAATATAATGAACAAATGAAGTCAAAAAATCATTAATTTAGCCCTTGAAACAGGAAAAATAGAATATATATATATATATATATATATATATATATATATATATATATATATATATATATATATATATATATATGATTTATGTAAGCCTGAAGCAATCATATGGACCCAAAATTTCGCTAAGAGATGGTAAGTTCGAGATAAATATTGATATACGAATCAATTGCACATGATAAAAGTTTCGGGTTGTCACATCATCCCCTGTTAGAGGGAATTTCGTCCCGGAATTCAGAAATATGGATACAATTAATTGATTTGGAAAAAAGATGAGGGTACTTCTGTTTCATTGAATCCTCGCGCTCCCAAGTGAATTCGGGTCCCCACTTAGCATTCCAGTAAAGCTTCACTATCGGGATGCGACTTTGTTTCGATCGTTTGACCTCTCGGTCCATGATTTCGATTGGTATTTCCACAAAGTTCAGATTTTCATTGATTTCGATTTCGTCAAGAGGGACCACAAGGGTTTCATCGGATAAGCACTTCTTAAGATTCAAATCGTGGAAGACAAGATGAATGTTATTGAGCTCATGTGGTAAATGAAGTTTGTAGGCTACGAGACCAATCCTAGCAAGGATTTCGAATGGTCCTATGTAGCTCGGGTTTAGCTTTCCACGTTTTCCGAAGCGTACCATGCCCTTCCAGGGTGAGACCTTCAGCAGAACACGGTCTCCAACCTGGAATTCCAAGGGTTTTCGTCGTTGATTGGTGTAGCTCTTTTGTAGATCCTGTGAAGCTTTCAGTCGTTCCCAGATTTGTACGATCTTTTCAGTGGTTTCGCGGATGATTTCTGGACCAGTGAGACTGCTATCTGGGACTTGTCCCTTGGCTAGCTGCGTGTCGCCTACCTCAGCCCAACACAGAGGGGATCTGAACTTGCGGCCATAGAGGGCTTCAAAAGGCGCAGCCTTGATACTGTTATAATAACTATTCTTGTAAGAGAATTCAACCAAGGGAAAATGGGTGTCCCATGATTTACCAAAGTCGATGATACATGCTCTCAACATGTCTTCCAACGTCTGGATGGTTCTTTCACTCTGTCCATCTGTCTGAGGATGATAAGTTGAACTCATATCCAACTTAGTTCCAAGAGCTTTCTGAAGGTACTGGCAAAATCTCGAAGTGAACCTGCTGTCTTGATCGAAGATAATGGATGCAGGCACACCGTGCAGTCGAACTATCTCTTGGATGTAGATTCTTGTGAGTCTTTTGCATCTTGAAAGTTTATTTGATTGGTAAGAAGTGAGCAGATTTCGTCAATCGCTCGACTGTACCCAGATGCTGTCGTACCCACTCGGGGATTTGGGTAACTTGGTAATGAAATTCATGGTAGTTTTCTTCCACTTCCACTCAGGTATTTCCGGCTGATGAAGTAGACCTGAGGGCTTCTGATGTTCAACCTTTACTTTGGCACAAGTCAGACACTTGCCCACGAAGGTAGCGATATCGGCTTTCATGTTTGCCCCCCAGTATAACTTCTTGATATTAACGTACATCTTTCCGGCTGATGAAGTAGACCTGAGGGTTTCTGATGTTCAACCTTTAGTTTGGCGCAAGTCAGACACTTGCCCACGAAGGTAGCGATATCGGCTTTCATGTTTGGCCACCAATATAACTTCTTGATATCAAGGTACATCTTATCCGATCCTGGATGGACGGAGTATCTAGTCTTATACGCTTCGTTCATAACGACTCCTCTATAACCACCGAACTTTGGGGTCCAGATCCGATCTATGAAATTGTAGACTCTGTCTCCCTTGATCTCTAATTTCTTTTCCATTCCTCTCAAGACTTCCTCCGCCACGTTCTCTGGTTTCAGGGCTTCCTGCTGAGCCTCTCTGATTTGTGCGGATAGATGGGAATGGATGGTCATGGTAAGTGCTTTCACATTGCGACCTGAGTACTCTTTTTGGCTGAGGGCATCAGCCACCACATTGGCCTTGCTGGGATGTTAGCGTATTTCACACTCATAATCACAGAGTAGTTCTCCCCATTGCCGTTGTCTGATGTTTAAGTCTTTCTGGTCGAAGATGTGTTGCGGGCTTTTATGGTCAGTGAAGATCGTGCACATTGTTCCGTAGAGGTAATGTCTCCAAATCTTCAATGCGAAGACAAATGCTCCCAACTCCAAGTCATGAGTTGTATAATTGATTTAGTGTGCTTTCAATTGTCTCGAGGCATAAGCAATAACCTTTCCTCGTTGCATAAGCACGCAACCTAAGCCCTGGTTGGATTGTAACAACCAGAAATTTGTTCATCGCCAAGAACCGTTCTACCCGGAAAGTCGCCGTTATCGGAGTGTTATCGCGACCCGAAACAATCGTCCCTATCCGACAATCAATCTATGTCCTAATTAGATACAAATGTGTATCTTTACTTCATAATTAGGAACCTTGTGTGTTTACAAGTCCCGGATCAACTCTTAGCATCCAAACCGTCTCGTGCCTCGTTCGGTGAGTTCATACCCCTACGGCTTTTTCACTGTTTTCAATGTTTTCAGGGGGGGAATACAAGCAAACCATAACTGTTTTCCAATCATAACATTGATGTATTTCAAACAATCTTTGACAAATCTATAAACTCTTTTACTCCTTATGTATTATGCTGAGCATAAGGAATGACTACTCGATTTCAACTAAATGGATTTTAGTTAAGAAACAATCAAACTAATCAAATTATTATGGGAATAATTTGGGGATCTTACTGTCCTTTCTATCGTATACTGATATCTATACTAAGTTATTAGATAAACTATGTCTGTTCAATTTATCTCTGTATCATTTGAATATGTTATCCGATGATTTCATGTATGTATCTATACTTTTCTGTACTATGTTTCATAACTTTCTGTATGTCAATATCTTATACGAACCCTGTGAATAGTTTAGTACTAGCTTGTGAGATAGTCACTACCCTTTATGGATGATCAGTAAATCCTCTCCGGAAGTGTAACCAGAGTCTCCTGGAGGGAGAGCGCGGAATTTGTGAATAGATCTATTCGGGACTGACAATCCCACACCTTAACTGCTAGCTACAGTTAGGCGGGCACGCCTAGGGTGACAAATTTTTAGAATCTTTCGACGTCTGACAAACGTCAAGGAGGTCACGTTGTCGTATCAGTATGGTTACCCGACTCACAATATGTATTAATACCAGCTTATTCACAGATTGGGTTCAGGATCTTTATTTCGTTCGGGATAGCGATCCCATGGTTTTGTATCTATATTCTATGTCTCCTTCGGGATAGTGATCCCATGGTATTGTTTCTATGTCCTATTCGGGATAATGATCCCATGGTTTATCTTCTATATCTATACGGGATAGTGATCCCATGGTTTCTGGATCTATATCTATACGGGATAGTGATCCCAAGGTTTTCTATATCTATTCGGGATAGTGATCCCATGGTTTCTAAATCTATATCTATACGGGATAGTGATCCCATGGTTTCTAAATCTATATCTATACGGGATAGTGATCCCATGGTTTCTAAATCTATATCTATACGGGATAGTGATCCCATGGTTTCTGAATCTATATCTATACAGGATAGTGATCCCAAGGTTATCTATATCTATTCGGGATAGTGATCCCATGGTTTCTAAATCTATATCTATACGGGATAGTGATCCCATGTTTTCTAAATCTATATCTATACGGGATAGTGATCCCATGGTTTCTAAATCTATATCTATACGGGATAGTGATCCCATGTTTTCTAAATCTATATCTATACGGGATAGTGATCCCATGGTTTCTAAATCTATATCTATACGGGATAGTGATCCCATGGTTTCTAAATCTATATCTATATGGGATAGTGATCCCATGGTTTCTGAATCTATATCTATACGGGATAGTGATCCCATGGTTTTCTAAATCTATGAACTATTCGGGATAGTGATCCCAAGGTTTTCTAAATCTATATCTTATACGTGATAGTGATCCCATGGTTTCTAAAACTTGTATCTTATTCGGGATAGTGATCCCATGGTTTCAAATCCATACTTATATATGTACATTAACTTATCTCGTGTTAGTTCGGGATGATAGTCCCATGATCTTGAACCGTACTTTCGAATATCTCAAACTAACTCATATGTCTTTCGGGATAGTGATCCCAAGATCTTCATTATATAGTTTGTGTGCTAAACTATACGTTATGATATACTATTGATCTTACAATTAGGAAAATATGGGATTTTCCTGGGGTAAATACAATACATAATCGAATTGGTAACAAATGATAACTTAACCAACTTCACATAAGAAAATATGGGATTTTCTTGGATAACAAATCTTTTCGGAAACTAAAGGAAACCGATACATTTTCACAAACAAAACCGCTTATGAACTCACCAGCTTTATGCTGATTTTCAAACCGCTTGTATTCTCAGGTCCAAGTTAGACAGGTACCCGGTGATCTCTTTTGGCGAAGACGGAGTGCGTAGAAGACTCGTCTCAACTTTCGTTTATATGATGCATATGTATATTTGTATAACTTTACTTTTGAAACACATGTAAACTTTCATATATATGTAATGTAATGTTTGTTTACTGTGAATACTATGTACATTGGATTTGATACACAACGTGGTAGTCAACCCCGGAGACGTTTCCGCCTCTGGTTTTCGGGGTGTGACAGATTGGTATCAGAGCCCTTGTTTATAGTGAACAGAGTATACGAAACCTTACATGGTATAAAACTATAAACACTAAAGGGCCTCAGTGCTCTGAATTAAAAGTATCTTCAAAACTACAAGTATTTTCAAAAGTATACAAGTATACCGAACCGCCGAAATCCGTAACTACAAGTAGAACAAAACATAAGTAAGTGGGTGTTGTACACTGCGGTTAAACCTGGGCAGTTATGTAGTTGTGTCTAGGGTCAATATAGCCTGGCCAACTATATTCATTCGAGACACGGCCAACATGTGCTTGGGAGTGACTGTGGTACGCAGCATGCCTAAAACTTACCTAACATCTCAAACAACGAATTGCCGCTGCAGCGCAACCATGAAATACTATGGGAGTATTTCTCGAACCAATCCTTCGTAGAAAATCCTCGTATACGCGATGTTACTTGAACATTCCGCTAGCGATAAAATGCTCCGTCGTGATAACTCATTCCTACTTTATCGCTTAGTATGATGCTATATCTATCTTGAGGAGATATCCCCTGTTCAATATCTCTTGATTCGATTCAGAGGACTTATAATCCTCTCTTTCCTGATCTTTTTAGATCAAGATGCCTCCAAGAAAGAGACCCAGCTCAAAGAACAACGATAATCCTCCTCCGCCAACACCTTCTCCTCAATTCGATCTCGCATCACTTCAAACAGTTCTGACAGCTGCAATGGTGGCAGCTATGTCTCAAATGAATTCCGGTGGCTTCGGAGGTGGTCCCCAACCTCAAAACGCAGAAGGCAGCCAGGAACACCGAAGAGGGGGTTCCTACAAAGACTTCATGAATGCGAAACCCACAACCTTTGATGGCACTGGAGGTGTCATTTCCTTGACTCGATGGTTCGAGAAAATCGAGTCAATCTTCGAAATATGTGCCTGTTCGGAGTCTGATAAAGTCAAGTTTGCTGCCTGTACTTTCCTCGATAAAGCCTTGACTTGGTGGAACGGCCGAGTCAAATCCTTAACTCTACCGGTAGCGAATGCCATGGGATGGGAAGCTATGAAGGAGCTTCTACTTGCAGAGTACTGCCCTCGGGGCGAAATTCAGAAACTGGAGCACGAACTCTGGAACCTTAAGATGAAGGGTTCCAACATAGCTGCTTATACTTCAAGATTCGATGACCTGGCTTTACTCTGTCCGGGAATGGTTACCCCGGAGAGTAAAAAGATCGAAAGATTCGTCTGGGGATTGACCCAGCCAACCAAGGGAAATGTCTTGGCTGCGAAGCCAGACACGTACCACAGTGCTAAATGCCTTGCAAAAATCTTGATCGATCACGAGGACAACTATGATGAGGAAACTACCACTCCTGAGTCGGACACCAGTGGAGGTGAAAGTAGAAAGAAATCTCGGAACAAGCGAAAGGCCCAGAGTACGAAGGGGTCTTCTAAGAAACAGCAAACGGTAGCAGTCCATGCTGTTACTACTCCTATTGCTGTCTCAGCTGTCGGTTCTACAGCCAAAACTCCCACCAGTGGATACACTGGCAATCTTCCTTGGTGTGGTAAGTGCAACTACCATCACCACATCCCTGGTCCGTGTCGCGAAAAGAGCTGCGACAACTGTGGCAGAAAGGGCCATCTGTCTCGAACCTGTAGGAAAATGGCCAAGTCAACGAACCAATCAGAGGGAGCAGGAATCAGTCTAGCCTGCTACAATTGTGGTGAAGCAGGGCACTTCAAGAGGAATTGCCCCAAGGCAACTACCACCACAGATCCCTCTGTTGCCGTAGGTATACTTCTCTTTGATAACTCTTATACCTGCAACTCTTTTCGATTCCCGTGATTAAAGGGAAACCTGTTATCCATCTATTCGAATGTTTTCTAAACCCGATTCCTCGTGTGTGATCGAGATGTGCATCATCGAAACGACTAACCAATGAGATGGAGAACACTAACTTCACGCCTATAGATTGAATCCTCGGTTCGGAGGACTATTCTGTTCCATTTGGCTAAACGAGAAACCTTGCGTGATAATACCTTGATGCTACGTTTAGCATGGAATGATGGAGTTCCATTCATGCTATTATCCTGGTTTCGAGAGGGTCGCCTGTCTATATCTTTTCCTCGACCTAACTCTCATGATTTTTTTGGCATCAAGCTTTCGTATTGTGTCATGCTTTACAATTCCAGAGTTTTCCTGATACTAATTTCCGCATACCTCGTTTCTGTGGTCATTTAGAAACGAGAAGTTAGTAGCTCTTTCTACTAAATGTCTGTCCCGAAGTGTTTCCGGGAATTTCATTCGAACGTCTAAAGATTAATTCCATATCGTATGTTCCGAAATCTTCGTAGATACCCGATTCCACTTGAAGAAAGTGATGATCCCAAAATATCGAATCCATTCGAGTTCGTTTCAAACTCATGCTCTATATCCTATTCCTTGAATTTCGGGATGAAATTCCCTCTAACGGGGGGATAATGTAACAACCTGAAATTTGTTCGTCGCCAAGAACCGTTCTACCCGGAAAGTCGCCGTTATCGGATTCGTTCCGATTTCTCGTTGGAATTTATTTATATAAATTATATGTTTATTTTATCCTAATGAGTGTCTAAGACACTCAGGAACTTATATTATTCGCCCAAAATGATTAGTTCGCGAGTTTTCAAAATGTTCCCGTCGGGTGACGGAAACTCAATCGGGTGCGACCAAAAGCCGCGGTTAGCGTCGGTATCGGGTAGAATTCCACCGCGTGTAAACTTTGGGAACTATATAAACGTGTTTCAGCTTTCATTTGAAGCTTTTTTCCTCTCTTACTACTCTCTCTCTAACCTCTCTCCAAAATCCAAAGATTAAGTGTCCAAAACTCAAATTTAAGGCTTCAAATCCTTAAGGTACCTCCCTAGCCTTAATCTAAAGCACCTTTAGCCTTCAAATTCGGGATTTAAACAAGAAATTGGACCATGCATGTGAGTTTACGGCCTAAGAAGGTGCTTAGGCCGTAAACACCAAAAAGAGTGGGTTTTGAGCCCTTAAACCCTTCCTTGACTAGTTTGGACCTTAGATATGACTATGAGACTTTAAAATATGGAATCTAAGCATGTAAAACATAATTTTTGTGATGTTTAGAGGAGTTTATGGCCAAGGATCATTCTTGGGCCGTAAACTCATGTTATGAGGGTTTTCAAGCCCTTAAACCCTTCCAAATCACCCCTACAGCTTAGATATGAATTATGGGACTTTGATTCTTGCATTTGGACACTTGAAACATTAATTTTGAGGGACTTATGTGAGTTTACGGCCAAGGAGAGTTCTTGGGCCGTAAACTCCACAAAACCTTGCATAAATCTCATTCTAAGGTGTTTGAAAGCCATCCAACACCACCAAAAGTTTTGGAATAAATCAAGGGACCAACCAAAAATACTTTGAAGGCCAAACACACAACTTTTATGGGGTTTCTAAGAGTTTACGGCCAATACATGTTCTTGGGCCGTAAACTCCAAAATATTTGGTGTTAGAATGCAAACTACACACCCCTAAGGCCCTTAGATGAATTTTAGAAGTCCATTCATGCATGTTCTAGGCCTTGAAACACCTTGGAACACCACACACTAGAGTTTACGGCCATGAAGGGGGGTTCATTGGCCGTAAACTCCACAAATCACTCAAAAATCACATGCAAACTCATGTTAGGCCTTGAATTAATTTTACCAATCACATGTGATTTATTCTAGCATCAATAAACATCATTTTCATGGACAAATGAGGGTTTACGGCCTTGGAGCCTTGCTTGGCCGTAAACTCCCATCCAATAGGGTCAAAGTGATGTATTAAGCCATTCCAAGTCCTTAAACCAAGTCTAGAAATCATTCTCTAAGTGTTGGAAGTCCAAAAGGCACCATAAAACACCCATCATGAGTTTACGACCGTAAACTCATGGGGAAGGGTGTTTGGGCCGTAAACTCCCTTAATGGGAGTGTTCCTTTGATGTCCCAACTCATTTCCCAAGTCCCTTGTGCCATTCATGTCCCTAAACGCCACCCGGGTCCCTCCAAACACTCGTATCGGAGTGCTATCGCGACCCGAAACAATCGTCCCTATCCGACAATCAATCTATGTCCTAATTAGATACAAATGTGTATCTTTACTTCATAAATAGGAACCTTGTGCGTTTACAAGTCCCGGATCAACTCTTAGCATCCAAACCGTCTCGTGCCTCGTTCGGTGAGTTCATACCCCTACGGCTTTTTCACTGTTTTCAATGTTTTCAGGGGGGGAATACAAGCAAACCATAACTGTTTTCCAATCATAACATTGATGTATTTCAAACAATCTTTGACAAATCTATAAACTCTTTTACTCCTTATGTATTATGCTGAGCATAAGGAATGACTACTCGATTTCAACTAAATGGATTTTAGTTAAGAAACAATCAAACTAATCAAATTATTATGGGAATAATTTGGGGATCTTACTGTCCTTTCTATCGTATACTGATATCTATACTAAGTTATTAGATAAACTATGTCTGTTCAGTTTATCTCTGTATCATTTGAATATGTTATCCGATGATTTCATGTATGTATCTATACTTTTCTGTACTATGTTTCATAACTTTCTGTATGTCAATATCTTATACGAACCCTGTGAATAGTTTAGTACTAGCTTGTGAGATAGTCACTACCCTTTATGGATGATCAGTAAATCCTCTCCGGAAGTGTAACCAGAGTCTCCTGGAGGGAGAGCGCGGAATTTGTGAATAGATCTATTCGGGACTGACAATCCCACACCTTAACTGCTAGCTACAGTTAGGCAGGCACGCCTAGGGTGACAAATTTTTAGAATCGTTCGACGTCTGACAAACGTCAAGGAGGTCACGTTGTCGTATCAGTATGGTTACCCGACTCACAATATGTATTAATACCAGCTTATTCACAGATTGGGTTCAGGATCTTTATTTCGTTCGGGATAGCGATCCCATGGTTTTGTATCTATATTCTATGTCTCCTTCGGGATAGTGATCCCATGGTATTGTTTCTATGTCCTATTCAGGATAATGATCCCATGGTTTATCTTCTATATCTATACGGGATAGTGATCCCATGGTTTCTGAATCTATATCTATACGGGATAGTGATCCCAAGGTTTTCTATATCTATTCGGGATAGTGATCCCATGGTTTCTAAATCTATATCTATACGGGATAGTGATCCCATGGTTTCTAAATCTATATCTATACGGGATAGTGATCCCATGGTTTATAAATCTATATCTATACGGGATAGTGATCCCATGGTTTCTGAATCTATATCTATACGGGATAGTGATCCCAAGGTTTTCTATATCTATTCGGGATAGTGATCCCATGGTTTCTAAATCTATATCTATACGGGATAGTGATCCCATGTTTTCTAAATCTATATCTATACGGGATAGTGATCCCATGGTTTCTAAATCTATATCTATACGGGATAGTGATCCCATGTTTTCTACATCTATATCTATACGGGATAGTGATCCCATGGTTTCTAAATCTATATCTATATGGGATGGTGATCCCATGGTTTCTAAATCTATATCTATACGGGATAGTGATCCCATGGTTTCTGAATCTATATCTATACGGGATAGTGATCCCATGGTTTTCTAAATCTATGAACTATTCGGGATAGTGATCCCAAGGTTTTCTAAATCTATATCTTATACGGGATAGTGATCAAATGGTTTCTAAAACTTGTATCTTATTCGGGATAGTGATCCCATGGTTTCAAATCCGTACTTATATATGTACATTAACTTATCTCGTGTTAGTTCAGGATGATAGTCCCATGATCTTGAACCGTACTTTCGAATATCTCAAACTAACTCATATGTCTTTCGGGATAGTGATCCCAAGATCTTCATTATATAGTTTGTGTGCTAAACTATACTTTATGATATACTATTGATCTTACAATTAGGAAAATATGGGATTTTCCTGGGGTAAATACAATACATAATCAAATTGGTAACAAATGATAACTTAACCAACTTCACATAAGAAAATATGGGATTTTCTTGGATAACAAATCTTTTCGGAAACTAAAGGAAACCGATACATTTTCACAAACAAAACCGCTTATGAACTCACCAGCTTTATGCTGATTTTCAAACTGCTTGTATTCTCAGGTCCAAGTTAGACCGGTACCCGGTGATCTCTGTTGGCGAAGACGGAGTGCGTAGAAGACTCGTCTCAACTTTTGTTTATATGATGCATATGTATATTTGTATAACTTTACTTTTGAAACACATGTAAACTTTCATATATATGTAATGTAATGTTTGTTTACTGTGAATACTATGTACATTGGATTTGATACACAACGTGGTAGTCAACCCCGGAGACGTTTCCGCCTCTGGTTTTCGGGGTGTGACATGGATGCATCGCAGTAGACAACGAAGTCCTCCATCCCTTCGGGCAGGGACAAGATATGTGCACTGCACAAGGCTCGCTTCAATGTTTCGAATGCAGTGTCTTGCTTTTCACTCCAATAAAAGGGTAAACCTTTCTGCGTTAGAGTGGTTAGGGGTTTGGCAATTCAGGAGATATTCAAGATGAATCTACGATAATAGCCAGCAAGACCCAAGAATTGATGGATTTCTGTGGGTGTCTTTGGTGCTGACCAATTCTATAATGCTTTGATTTTGGATGGATCCACGTGTATGCCATCCTCGCTCACTACGTGACCCAAGAAAGTTACTTTCCGAATCCAGAATTCACACTTGGAAAATTTCGCGTATAGCCTTTTTTTTCTTAGAGTTTCCAACACTAATGTAGCGCCTAGTTCCTGGTATGTAAATCTTCATTGAGTATTTTTCCTTTTTAAGCCTTGGACTCGGCGATTCATATGTTCGACTCGCCGAGTAGGGACGAGACACGGGACACGCTTAAGTTGGCAACTCGGCGAGTCCATATCCTAGACTCGGCGAGTCATCGTTGTTGGATGAAACCCTAAGTTTCAGGGGTTTGCACCCTATTTAAGCAACATATCCGCCCCAAGCCAGCCCCCATTCACCCCCCCCCCCCCCCCCCGAGCTCCTAACCCTCGTTTAAGCTTGTTCTTTGAAGATTTGAAGCAATTGTTGGTGTTTTTGAAGGTTTTGAAGAAGAAGGGAAGTAGATCCAGAGGAAGGGGAAGCCATCCAAGCACCATTGTGTTCTCTCAGCAATTCCATTGAGGTATATCTCGTTTTTCCCTTGTTTCCATGCTTATTGCTTCATTTAAGACATTCTTGAGCCATTCCCCAAGCTTGTATGTGCATAATGTTCCGAAATAAGCCGATTGGTCTCTTAATCCAAGCATAGTTGAGCTCCAGGAGCTCAGATCCACTACCTTTATGAACCTATATTGCACATAAACCTTAGATCTACTCTTTTGGTGCATTTCAAACCCTAAAAGCCCCATAGATGGATATTTACACGTAAAGTTGGAAACTTTACGTGTTATTCGTGCTCTAGGAGCCCAGATCTACAAATGACATGGATTGGATTCGAGAAAAATCGCATTTTTAGCTCTTGCATGGAACAGACTCGGCGAGTCGCTCATCTGACTCGGCGAGTCCAGTCGCGAGTCTCCGGGTTTGCCCCCTTTTTGTTATGTCGAGTCGCGAGGTAAGTCCAGGAGGGACTCGGTGAGTTGGAAGCCAAAACAAACCCATAATGGAACCCAACGAGTCGATGCCCTGACTCGGCGAGTTCAAGGCAATCTCCTTATATCATGATCAGACTTGGCGAGTTGTTCATACAAATCGGCGAGTCGCAGCATAAGTGTTCATCGGATGAAGATGAACTCGTCGAGTTGTTCATACAACTCAACGAGTAGGATGAAGGACTTGAACATCAGTTTGGTTGGAGAACTCGTCGAGTCAACGCCTAACTCGACGAGTAGAAATAGAATCCTGAATAGTCGTTTGGACATAGACTCGACGAGTTGGATAGCCAACTCGACGAGTCGGGTCAACTGGAAGTTGACTCTGACTTTGACTTAGGGCATGGTCAGGGGTAAAAGGGTCATTTCACCCAAAAAGGCAGTAAATATTGATTGATTGAGTATGTTGTGGGAATTACAACCGGAGGATTTCCGGAGTAGCAACAGCAGCAGACAGTCGGTTCCCACACACACCAGCAGCTATTTCGAGGTGAGTTTCCTTTTGGTAGTAACGAGTCTAAGGAACCAAGGCCGACCCATATAGACGAGACGTTAATATTAGGGTGTGGGCCGAGCCCGTATCTCTTAATTGAGTGATTGCGATATATGCTAGTAGGATAGAGCTGTCTATACTTGTTGTCCGTGTGATAATTGTATGATATGAGTTGGCGGTTGAGTGTGGGCTAGGCCCGTATCTCTCCGAGAGTGGAGTGTGGGCTAGGCCCATATCTCCTAGATAGCAAAGTGTTGGCAAGGCCCGTATCTTCCCGAGTGTGGGCATGGCCCGTATCTCCCAGAAAGCGAAGTGTGGGCAGGGCCCGTATCTTCACGAGTGTGGGCAAGGGCCCGTATCTCATAGTTGAATGTGGTTGTTATATGCTTGCATCGTATGGGGTATTGTGGGGGAACTCACTAAGCTTTGTGCTTACGTTTTTCAGTTGTTGTTTCAGGTACTTCCTCAGCTAAGGGAAAGGAGCCAGCACGGTAGCAGCACATCACACATACGCCTTTTGTTTTCCGCATTGTAGATTTTCTGGGATATACTCTGAATTCTGATTATGATGTCACCGGTTTTTCAGACATGGATTCTTATCATGAATGTTTGTAATGATGTTTTATGTTTTCATCTAAATTAAAAATGAAATTTTTAACCGGTAATTTTGGGGTGTTACAAGTTGGTATCAGAGTCCTGGTTTGAGGGATTCAGACACACCTTTGGGGGGTGCCTGAACTCAAATCGAGGGATTAAAAGATTTTCTAAAAGAAAATGTTTTTTGAAACTAAGAAACGAGTTTTGAAAAAGAACGAAGTGGATGATGTACGCAACCGACCGAGCTCAAGTATGTATTCCCCAAAATACCCATACAAGTTTATGTTATGTTTATCAACTTTTGTAGAACAGCATGCTAGAATAGGAATAAGGATCTAGGAGTGATGCCTTATGTGCCTGCTTTATGTGCTTAAGTATATGAAAGAATTGTATGCTAGTTTAGTGCTCTCTGCGAGGATAGAGTTGCTTGAGATTGTTTTCCTTATGTCCAAATGCTGTTTGCTTTGTGCTATGTGGGCTTCGAAGTGATGGGAGTTAACTGGTAGGTGAATACGCTAAAGTCACATGTGATCAGGGTCGTCTAAACTCAGAGTGTTGAATTTGACCCTATTGCCTAGCTCTTGTTTGAGTCTTAACCGTTGTAGGGATGAGTCCCTTACTCGAAGGATTATCCGAGCCTCATCACATGTGATTGTATTCAGGTAATAGTTAATTGGCATCACCAAGAGGCCTTCAACAACTGAGGACTGGGTTGGGTGAAGTCAAGGGTTTCCTAGGGCAAGCCTATGATAAAGGGTAGTAGTGATTAGCGGTAGTGGAAGGGACCTGGTGGAGTTAAGGCAGTCCTTGAAGAAGGTACGGATAGATGTGGAAGGTAGTATGGGCCCATACCACTGAAAGCAGAGGATCCGTACCCGAACCAAGGAAGGCCAAGATAAGACTGGGGAACTTGTAGCGAGTAGGATCTCTCCAGGGGTATTAGTATCGCTAACAATTGTTATTTCTTGTATTTCAGAATGCTGGTACTACGCCCGAGGCTAGCAGTTGGCAGTTCAGGAGAGGGGTCGGGTTCGGGATCATGTTCAGAACCAGTAGATGAGAGGTTGCGCGAGTTCATCGCGTCTGAGATCACCAAGGGTATCCTTGAGTCGACCCCCGTTATCTTCGGGTCGATCAAGGAAGGGATCATCGAGTTGATGGAGGATCGCCTCAGGGCGTTTAGGAGCGACATGGCATCCGGCCAGTCGGGATCTCGCACATTGTCCTTTAAGGACTTCAGGGGCAGTGGTGCGCCGGATTTCCACTAGGTGAAAGACCCCATTGCCGGCAGACGATGGATTGCAGACATCGAGTCCGCATAGCTGACTAGCTTCTGCCTTGAGGGGTCGAAGGTGAGGTATGCAGCAGGGTGTTTGCGGGATCGAGCTCGAGACTGGTGGGAGTCAGTGGGTGACTCGTTGGGAGCCTCAACTATCGAGGCTATGACCTGGTCGGACTTTGTGACCAGGTTCAGGGCAGAGTTTGCACCGGCTGTCGAGCTTCAGCAGCTGGCCATGGAGTTTTTGGATATGAGGCAGACGACTGAGACCGTGGCGGAGATCACCGCCAAGTTCCGGGAGAGGGCCTTGTTGGTGCCCTAGTATGCAGGTGATGAGTATATGAGGAGGACTCGTTATCATGATATGCTTCGGGCTGACATCCGGGAGCATGTTAGCTTTTTAGCTTGCCCTACCCTGGAGTCCATGATCGCCAGGGCGAGGGAGAGGGATTGATTTAGAGCACATTCGGAAGAGGAAAGCAGAGGTGGGTTAGGTGATTGGGACTTCAGGAAAGAAGTCCTGGGGATCAGATGGGAGGCTGAAAGGCCAAGGGGGACCGAGCCACTGCGAGAAATGCGGCAGGACACATGAGGGAGCATGTCGGCGGGGATCAGAAGGCTGCTACAAGTGCGGCAAGGCAGGGCACTTTAGCAGGGATTGTACTACTCCCGTTGCGGCGATACGGACATCTGAGTTACTGTGTTTCCACTGCAACCAGAGGGGCCACAAGAAGGCCAATTGCCCCCAGTTGATAGGTTCAGCACCGGTAAAGGCGCCAGCCCCAGCGACCCTGCGGATCACCGATGGCTGACAGGGCAAGGCAGAGGCTCCAGTGGTGAGGAGCCGAGCATTCCAGCTGACCACCGAGGAGGCACGCGCAGCACCCGATGTGGTGACGGGTATGATTCTTTCCCTTCTTGTTTATTTATATGATGATATGATATTGAGATGTGCCCAGGATATGTATATGTGTTAGGATCGTTCCATGTGAATGGTATCCCAGTCCAAGTGTTGTTCGACTCGGGTGCATCCCGATCGTTTGTGTCCTTTGCGTTTAGCAAGAAGTTTCCTGAGCCTTTGGGCATGCTGGATTGCCCTTTGGAAGTAGAGATTGCTGATGATCGATCGGTGCGAGCATCGATGGTATTTCAGGACTACGTATTGCGGTTGTTCGAGGAGCGCTACTTGGTGGATTTGGTTCCCATTCTGTTGCGTGGGAACAAGGTGATCATAGGCGTGGACTGGTTGAGCCCTAATGGGGCGGTGATAGATTGTGTGTAGCAGCTAGTGCGAGTCAGGACCCCAGGTGGGGGAGAGTTAGTGATTCATGGCGAGAAGCCACAGCGCGGACCCGCTATATGTTCAGCAGCGAGGGCTAGACGTTATCTTCAGCAGGGATGTGCAGGATACGTTGCGTACGTGATGGATACCCGAGAGGTGAGTAATTCGACCGTAAGAGAGGTTCCGGTGGTGCGAGATTTCGCAGATGTTTTCCCAGAAGAGCTTCCTGGGATACCTCCCGAGCGACAGGTGGAGTTTAGGATTGACCTCGTTCCTGGTGCGGCCCCGATAGCCAAGGCACCATATCGGTTGGCTCCTGCTGAGATGCAGGAGTTGTCTACGCAGCTGCAGGAGCTGCTAGACAAGGGATTCATTAGGCCGAGCAGTTCACCCTGGGGAGCCCCGATTCTGTTTGTGAAAAAGAAGGACGGGTCGCACCGGATGTGTATAGATTATCGGGAGTTGAATAAGGTAATGGTGAAGAACTGTTACCCACTCCCGAGGATTGATGATCTTTTTGACCAGCTTCAGGGAGCATCTTGGTTCTCCAAGATTGATTTGCGTTCAGGTTATCATCAGATGAGGGTCAGGTAAGAGGATACGCAGAAGACCGCGTTTTGGACGCGCTATGGCCACTATGAGTTCGTGGTGATGCCTTTTGGGCTCACCAATGCTCCTGCCGCGTTCATGCACCTCATGAACCGCGTATGCAGACCGATGTTGGATCAGTCTGTGATAGTCTTTATCAATGACATATTTGTTTATTCCAAGACGCAGGAGGAGCATGAGGAGCATCTGAGGGAGGTTTTGGAGACCCTGAGGAGGGAGAGCATGTATGCCATGTTCTCCAAATGTGAGTTTTGGTTGCGCGAGGTGCAATTTCTCGACACCTTATCAACCAGAACGGGATTCTAGTTGATCCGGCCAAGGTCGAGGCCGTGATGAGATGGGAGGTTCCAAAGTCTCCATCTGAGATTCGGAGTTTCCTGGGATTAGCGGGCTACTATCGGAGATTTATCCAGGATTTCTCCAAGATAGTCGTACCCCTGACGCGGCTGACGAAGAAAGCTGTGATCTTTCGATGGGGACACGAGCAGCAGGCTGCATTTGAGACACTGAGACAGAGATTGTATGAGGCGCCCATCTTAGCCCTGCCAGAGGGCGTAGAGGATTTTGTGGTTTATTGTGATGCGTCCATTTCAGGGTTGGGCGCAGTTCTGATGCAGAGGGGGCATGTCATTGCCTACGCTTCGAGGCAGCTCAAGCCTCACGAGGCGAACTACCCGACGCATGATTTGGAGTTGGGAGCTGTGGTTTTTGCCCTCAAGATTTGGTGCCATTACCTCTACGGGGTTCGATGTACCATCTACACGGACCACAAGAGTCTGAGGTATCTCATGGATTAGCCGAATCTGAACATGAGGCAGCGTCAGTGGTTGGATGTGGTGAAGGATTATGATTGTGAGATCCTTTACCACCCGGGGAAGGCCAACGTGGTGGCCGATGCGCTTATCCGCAAGGCGGCGCCGATCAGGGACGTATGCATGAGGATGACCGTAGTGACTCCCCTATTGGAGCGAATTCGGGAGGCTCAACAGGAGGCTATCAAGGAGGAGCATCGGAAGAGCGAGCGCATGGTGGGTCAGGTGTTCTCCTTGGATTATGATAGCCGAGGACTATTGACACTACATCGTAGGGTGTGGGTGCCATATCACGGAGGCGTGCACCAGATCTTGATGGAGGAGGCACACAAGTCCCGATTCTATATTCATCCCGGGGCAACGAAGATGTACAGGGATCTTCGTCTAGATTATTGGTGGCCCTGCATGAAGCGGGATGTGGCATGGTACGTCGAGCGGTGCTTGACCTGCAGGAAGGTCAAGGCCGAACATCAAAGACCGCATGGGAAGATGCAGCCGTTGGAGATCCCGTTGAGGAAATGGGAAGACATCACGATGGATTTTATCACAAAACTTCCCAGGACTACACGCGGAGTAGATTTGATTTGGGTCATGATGGATCGATTGACCAAGAGTGCCCATTTTATTCCGATCCAAGAGAGCATCTCGGCCGAGAAGTTGGCCAATATCTACATCAGGGAAATAGTGTCGCGGCACGGGGTACCGGTGTCAGTGATATCAGACTGAGATGTGCGATTCACTTCCAGATTTTGGAAGAAGTTTCATGACGAGTTGGGCAATCGTTTGCATTTTAGCACCGCCTTTCACCCGCAGACAAATGGTCAGAGCGAGCGGACCATCCAGACTTTAGAGGATATGTTGCCGACATGTGTGTTAGATTTCGGTGGTAGCTGGGATACCTATCTTCCCTTGGTTGAGTTCTCATACAACAACAGTTACCACACGAGTATTGACCGACACCCATTCGAGATGTTGTACGGGCGGAGGTGCAGAACCCCGATATGCTGGGGTGAAGTTGGCCAGAGAGTCATGGGGAGCACCGAGGTGGTGCTCGAGACGACCGAGAGGATCCAGCAGGTTCGGAGCAGGCTTCAGACTGCTCAGAGTCGGCAGAAAAGTTACGCCGACAAGCGTCGATCCAACTTGGAGTTCAAAGTCGGGGATATGGTTCTCCTGAAGGTGTCGCCTTGGAAAGCGTCATTCGATTCAGGAAGCGGGGAAAATTGGGCCCGAGATTTATCGGACCGTTCAGGGTGGTAGCCTGGGTGGGCAAAGTGGCGTATAGATTGGAGCTACCAGTCGAGCTCAGCCAGATCCACAACACTTTCCATGTCTCTCAGTTGCGGAAGTGTTTAGTGGATGATTCAGCAGTGGTGCCGTTGGAGGCTATCCAGGTTGACGACAGCCTGAATTACATTGAGCGCCCAGTCGCGATCCTGGACAGGAAGTCGAGGGATTTGAGGAAAAAAAGGGTGGAGTTAGTGAAGGTGCAATGGCAGCACCGAAAGGGTTCGGAGTGGACTTGGGAGCCCGTGGATGAAATGATGGAGCATTACCCCGAGCTGCTCCAGGATCGAGCAGCAGACTTCGAGGATCAAGTCTAAAATAAGTGGGGGAGATTTGTAGCACCTAGTTCCTAGTATGTAAATCTTCATTGAGTATTTTTCCTTTTGAAGCCTTGGACTCGGCGAGTCATAGGTTCGACTCGCCGAGTAGGGACGAGACACGGGACACGCTTAAGTTGGCGACTCGGTGAGTCCATATCCTGGACTCAGCGAGTCACCGCTGTTGGTAGAAACCCTAAGTTTTAGGGGTTTGCACCCTATTTAAGAAACATATCCAACCCAAGCCAACCCCCATTCACCCCCCCCCCCCCCTAGAGCTCCTAACCCTCGTTTAAGCTTGTTCTTTGAAGAGTTGAAGCAATTGTTCGTGTTTTTGAAGGTTTTGAAGAAAAAGGGATGTAGATCCAGAGGAAGGGGAAGCCATCCAAGCACCATTGTGTTCTCTCAGCAGTTCCATTGAGGTATATCTCGTTTTTCCCTTGTTTCCATGCTTATTGCTTCATTTAAGACATTCTTGAGCCATTCCCCAAGCTTGTATGTGCATAACGTTCTGAAATAAGCCGATTGGTCTCTTAATCCAAGCATAGTTGAGCTCCAGGAGCTCAGATCCACTACCTTTATGAACCCATATTGCACATAAACCTTAGATCTACTCTTTTGGTGCATTTCAAACCCTAAAAGCCCCATAGATGGATATTTACACGTAAAGATGGAAACTTTACGTGTTATTCATGCTCTAGGAGCCCAGATCTACAAATGACATGGATTGGATTCGAGCAAAATCGCATTTTTAGCTCTTGCATGTGTAACAGCCGGATTTTATCAGGTATCTTGTTAGTTGTATTTTGTTGTTTTGTGAGGGGGACTCGGCGAGTTGGAGCTCAGACTTGCCGAGTAGGGATGCGGATTTGGACGCAGGGTCGTGCCTGGACTCGACGAGTCCAGGATATGGACTCGGCAAGTCAGCGCTGTGTAATGAAACCCTAATTTCTCGGGTTTGAGACTTATTCAAAGGGCCTAATGGTCGTCATTTGTGCTCACCAGCCCCTTGAGTGAAACCCTAATCGAGTGTGAGCATTGGAGCTAAGTAGGAGGCCATTATTGACCTTGGAGTGCCATTGTTGCAAAGAAAGGAGAAGAGCTATCCAAGGGAAAGCAAGAAGGAGACATTTCTGTGGGTTTGGAGTCCAGAGCATCACTTTTGTGGTAATAAATCTGAGTTACCTTCTTGTTGTTATTGCTTATCTAGATTTAGGGTTTGTTAAACCCTTTTATGGCAAGATTTGGTGCTCTTTTGGTCCCTTATGAGGTTGGAACCATAGATCTGGACCCTTAGAGGTCCAGAGTGTCCCTTTACCCAAGCTTTTTGGGGATAAATGGAGGCTTTGGATTGGAATCCTCATGCCTTGGGTTAAAAACGCCATTATTGAGTTATAGGGTGTGTTATGAGCACCAAGATAGGAGCTTTACGTGATGAATCAGTCGAGGGAGGCCAGATCTATAGTTTTTGGAAGCAGATCTGACCTTAGAAGCGAGTTGGAGTGGTTGCATGGCATGGACTCGCCGAGTCTGTTCATCCGACTCGGGGAGTAGCTTGAAGATTGCCTTGGGACTGCTCAGCGAGTGGTCCAATCGAGTCATGGGTAGACTCAATGAGTCAGGGTGAGTCGGAGAGGGATGACGAGTGGACTGAGTGAAACCTGGACTCTCCGAGTTGTCCTTGAGACTCGGCGAGTTGAGTCGGGGTGGCCCCGCGATTCATTTAGGTGAAACTCGTAGAGTAAAGGGGGGGGATACTCAACGTGTAGTAAGAGGATTTCAGAGGGTGGTGAAAATGTCTAGACTCGCCGAGTCGCCATGGTACTCGCCGAGTCCGGTCAGAGTTGACTGTTGACCGTTGACCAGAGTTGACCTGTGTTGACTCCTTATAAATAGTCAACCTTAGAGATACAAAGTGTTAATTAGAAGCATATAATGTTATAGGAGGATTAGAGCTCGGAGGATCGAGCACGAGGGATTTCCAGGATCCGTGAGATACCGAGATACGCGAGGTGAGTTTTCTCACTATACTATATTACCTTGAGTAGGTAACCTGAGTTATGTGATAGAGTATTGTATGCTATGCATGTTATGTGTTGTACTGCATTATTTCTATGTGATTTATGTAGTGCATGTTTATCAGAGCTAGAACCTGAGGGTTCACAGAGTTTGGGTGCACGGACCCACAGAGTTATAGCCTCGAGTGGCTAATATGTGTTATATGTGGTATTTTGGGGAACTCACTAAGCCTTGTGCTTACAGTGTTTGATGTTACTGTTTCAGGTACTAGTGACGATCGCGGGAAGGCGCCGGCTTGATCCGTACACACACACACTCGGAGTTTTACATTGTGATCTTGGGATTTTGTATTGACCTATTTTGGATAATTAATATGGTTGATTGATAAATATTGATGGAATTATGTTTTATAAAAATTGAAAATTTTGTTTTGAAATTTACGGTGTTATAAATTGGTATCAGAGCCTTGGTTTGAGGGATTCGGGTACACCCTCGGGAGTATTTGAACTCAAACTGAGGAATTGGAAAGATATTTTCAAAAGAAAACCAAAATTTTCTAAGAGTAAAAGACTTTCTTGAAAAAGAAACAAATTCCAGGAAGAAACGTGTGTACGATCAGTCAGCGCCCGAACGGTGAATTCCCAAAATCCCTTTATATTACGTGATATTAATATTAATATGATGTATCTGCATGCTAGAGTAGGCTAGGTATTGCTAATAGGACTAGAGTGGCCTGATTTGTGATGCCTTAGCCTAGGGAGGGGTGAGCTGCTATGAGATGCTGAGAGTGAGTAGGTAGCAGCAAGGGGTTTATGGGAGATATGTTAGAAAGTGGTTTACGCATGATAGAGTACTTGGGAATTGGGATCCGAAGAGGAAGGTTTGGGGTGTGTACTGAGACGGTGTGGAGAGTAGTATTGGGCCCGTACTACTGAAAGCACCGAGGCAGTACACAGTCCAAATAAGAATCTTGGGATACCAAGAATCAAGGAGGGGTGGATTGTCGGGTGTAAGAGTGTTCGAGTGAATTCTAATTTATCGCATGTTGTATTTTAGAGGTTGATCATGGTGAGGACACGTCATATGCCGGAGGATGCCGGAGCTAGTGATGAGGAGATTCGACAGATCATTCATGAGGAGGTGGCTGCGGTCATCAGAGCTGAGATACCAGAGATGTTCGGGTCTATTAAGACCGCGCTGATTGAGACATTTGACGAGCGTTATGCTGCTCTTTCTGAGGCTGCTGTTGCAGCGGCTACCACAGCGATCGCTGCGGCGAGACCCCAGGGAGGTGATGCGTCACTGTTTCGGGAGTTCAGCAACACCAAACCACCAGAGTTTGATGGTACACAGGATCCGGTGGCAGCTATGAGGTGGATATCTGATATGGAGGGGTGCTTCTTCACTTGCTCATCCCCTGAGCATTTGAAGGTTCGGTTCGCGCTGAACCAACTTCGCTTGGGAGCGAAGGACTGGTGGATGTTTGTGACGGCGCACTTCACGCCTACTGAGCTTTCGGCAGTAACCTGGGAGAGGTTCACTAACATGTTCCGAGATGAGTACGTTCCTCAGGTGGAGAGGGAGCGTCTGGCACAGGAGTTTCTGACCCTCAAGCAGGGTACTGAGTCAGTTACAGCGATCACGAGGATGTTTCATAAGAGGGTGATGTTCTGCCCTGAGCACGTGTCCACTGAGCAGGCACGTATGAGCCACTACCTGAGCATTTTGAGACGGGATATTCGGGAGTTCGCTGCGAACTCCTCGTATCGGACATTTGCTGAGCTTCAGGCAAATGCCCGGAAGAGGGAGATTGAGCTTGAGACTCAGGCCAGGGAGGAGGCGGAGTCTCTAAGGAGGGATCGGCGGCCGGCACAGTTTCAGCCGGCAGCCAAGTGGACCAAGCCCGCTGATCCCAAACCCGGGAGCCAGAAGGGCCGCACTTGTGGGAAGTGCGACAAGGGTCATGATGGAGTCTATCGAGCAGGGTCTTGCTACAAATGTGGCAAGGAGGGGTATATGGCCAAGGACTGCCCCAAGGGGTTTGCAGTGTGTTTTCACTGCAACCAGACCGAACACCGAAAGGCGGAGTGTCCGCTGATGCGTGGAGCGTCTCAGGGATCTGCTCCCGCCGCCATCAGAGCTACAGAGAGTCGGCCCGTGAAGGCCGAGGCACCGAGAGCTTGAGGGAGAGCCTTTCAGCTGACTACGGAAGAGGTCCGCGCTGCACCCGACGTTGTGGCTGGTACGTTTCCTTTTATATTTATTTTTGGTGTTGAGATATTATGCTTATATTATGCTATGCATAGGTACCTTCCTTGTGAACTTTGTGCCTGCTTTAGTGTTATTTGACTCGGGTGCAAGTCAGTCTTTTGTATCTTTGGCCTTTAGTCAGCATATCAGTGTTAGTCGTGAGGCATTGAGTCGGCCTCTGCGGGTTTCCATAGCCACCGACAGAGTGATTTGTGCCACGGAGGTCATCCGGGGATGTGTGTTAGAGATTTTCGGGGTTGAGTTTCCAATCGATCTGGTTCCTATTGCGATGGGTGATGTCTGTGTCATAGTGGGCATGGACTGGTTGAGCCGATTCAGCGCGGTCATCGACTGCGAGCGTCAGCTGGTGACCATACGAGATCCTAGTGGGGGAGTTCTTTCTGTATACGGTGAGGGTACATGTTCTGGATCAGCCTTTTGTTCGGGCGCTAGGGCGAGGCAGTGTTTATAGCAGGGCTGTAAGGGTTTCGTGGCGTATGTGATGGATACGCGAGTGATCTCCGAGAGACCGAGTTCAGTGGATGAAGTTCCGGTGGTGCGTGAGTTTCCAGATGTTTTTCCCGAAGAGTTACCAGGTGTGCCTCCCGTGAGGCAAGTGGAGTTCGGTATCGATTTGGTTCAGGGAGCCGCACCTATCGCTAAGGTGCCTTATCGCCTTGCACCTCCAGAGATGCAAGAGTTATCCTCGCAGCTTCAGGAGCTGCTGGGGAAGGGGTTTATTCGGCCGAGTAGCTCGCCATGGGGAGCACCCATTCTGTTTGTGAAGAAGAAGGACGACTCGCATCGAATGTGTATTGATTACCGAGAATTGAATAAGCTGACGGTCAAGAACCGTTACCCGTTGCCGAGGATCGACGATTTATTCGATCAGTTGCAGGGAGCATCTTGGTTCTCCAAGATCGATTTGAGGTCGAGCTATCATCAGGTGAGAGTGCGGGACGAGGACGTCCAGAAGACAGCATTCAGGACGCGTTATGGGCATTATGAGTTTGTGGTGATGCCTTTTGGGCTCACCAATGCCCCGGCTGTGTTCATGGACCTCATCAACAGGGTATGCAGACCGATGTTGGATCGGTCGGTGATTGTGTTTATCGATGATATTCTGGTATATTCGAGATCTAGAGAGAAACATGAGGAGTATTTGAGGGAGGTTCTTGGAGTTTTGAGATCGCAGAAACTTTATGCAAAGTTTTCCAAGTGCGATTTCTGGTTGCAGGAGGTCCAGTTTCTGGGGCACCTCGTTAATCAGAAAGGGATATTGGTCGATCTGGCCAAGGTTGACGCGGTGATGAGGTGGGAGGTGCCAAAGTCACCTTCTGAGATCAGGAGCTTCCTTGAGCTGGTAGGGTACTCTCAGAGGTTTGTCAAGGATTTCTCCAAGATTGCAGTGCCACTCACCAGATTGACCCGGAAGGGTGTTACATTTTTATGGGGTCCCGAGCAGCAGACCTCCTTTGAGACGCTTCGCCAAAGGTTGTGCGAAGATCCGGTATTAGCTCTTCCGGAAGGGATGAAAGATTTTGTGGTATTCTGTGATGCATCGATTTTAGGGCTGGGAGCGGTGCTGATGCAGAAGGGACATGTGATAGCATATGCATCGAGGCAGTTGAAGCCTCATGAGACGAGATATCCCACACATGATTTAGAGCTGGGGGCAGTGGTGTTCGCTCTCAAGATTTGGCGGCACTACTTGTATGGGGTTCGTTGTACGATATACACGGACCATAAGAGCTTGAAGTACTTGATGGATCAGCCTAACCTAAATATGTTGCAGAGGAGGTGGTTAGATGTAGTCAAGGATTATGATTTCGAGATCTTGTATCACCCGGGCAAGGCTAATGTGGTAGCCGACGCATTGAGTCGCAGGGCGGAGAGTACTCCACTGCGAAATGTATGTTTGAGATTGACCGTGATAGCTCCAGTTCTGGATGCCATTCATGGGGCACAGGCCGAGGCTGTGCATCCGGAAATGTAGAAGAGAGAACAGGTCGTTGGGTTGGTTTCTGAGTTCGTGTCGGATAGTCAAGGGCTTATGACTTTTCAGGGCTGGATTTGGGTACCGTTTGTGGGCGGTACGCGTACTACATTGATGGAGGAGGCTCATAGATCGAAATTTTCGATCCATCCCGAGGCTACAAAAATGTATTTGGATTTGAGGAAAGAGTATTGGTGGCCTTGTATGAAGAGGGACGTCGCATGGTTTGTCGAGAGGTGTTTGACCTGTCGAAGGGTGAAGGCCGAGCACCAGAGACCGCATGGCAAGTTGCAGCCATTGGAGGTTCCCGAGTGGAAGTGGGAACAGATCACTATGGATTTCATCACCAAATTGCCGAGGACTGCCAGAGGAGTCGATGCAATTTGGGTGATTGTGGATAGGTTGACGAAGAGCGCTCACTTTCTTGCCATCAGTGAGAGTTCTTCGGCGGAGAAGTTGGCGGAGATCTATGTGAGGGAAGTAGTATCTTGGCATGGGGTGCCGATCTCGATTGTTTCGGGCCGTGATGTGCGCTTCACTTCCCGATTCTGGAAGAAATTTCATGAGGAGTTGGGTACTAAGCTGCATTTTAGTACCGCATACCACCCCCAGACAGACGGCCAGAATGAGTGGACGATTCAGACGCTTGAGGACATGCTTCGAGCATGTGTATTGGATTTTGGGGGTAGCTGGGATACGTATTTACCCTTGGCAGAGTTTTCCTACAATAACAGCCATCATTCGAGCATCGGTATGCCGCCCTTTAAGCTGTTGTATGGTAGGAGGTGTCGGACTCCCATTTGTTGGGGAGAGGTTGGGCAGAGAGTGATGGGCAGTATAGAGATCGTGATTCAGACGACAGAGCAGATACAGTAGGTCAGACAGAGGTTATTGACCGCCCAGAGCCGACAAAAGAGTTATGCGGACAGACGCCGGTCCGAGCTTGAATTTCAGGTCGGCGACTTCGTTCTCCTGAAGGTTTCTCCTTGGAAAGGGGTGATCCGGTTCAGGAAGAGGGGCAAGTTGGGGCCCCGGTTTATAGGTCCATTTCGTGTGATTGCAAGGGTAGGCCGGGTAGCCTATCGGTTGGAGTTGCCAGCAGATTTGGGACAGATTCACAACACTTTTCATGTATCGCAGTTGAGGAAGTGTATAGTCGATGAATCGGCAGTGGTTCCGTTAGAGGATACTCAGGTAGATGCAAGCCTGAATTATGCCGAGAGACCAGTGGCCATCAAGGATCGGAAGATCAAGGTTTTGAGAAACAAGGAGGTACCTCTAGTGTTGGTTCAGTGGCAACATCGGAGGGGTCCAGAGATGACCTGGGAGCCAGAGTGTATGATGCAGGAGCAGCACCCGGAGCTGTTTTTAGAGCGAGACTTCGAGGGCGAAGTCTAGTCCAAGTGGGGGAGAGTTGTAACAGCCGGATTTTATCAGGTATCTTGTTAGTTGTATTTTGTTGTTTTGTGAGGGGGACTCGGCGAGTTGGAGCTCAGACTCGCCAAGTAGGGACGCGGATTTGGACGCAGGATCGTGCCTGGACTCGACGAGTCCAGGATATGGACTCGGCGAGTCAGTGCTGTGTAATAAAACCCTAATTTCTCGGGTTTGAGACTTATTTAAAGGGCCTAATGGCCGTCATTTGTGCTCACCAGCCCCTTGAGTGAAACCCTAATCGAGTGTGAGCATTGGAGCTAAGTAGGAGGCCATTATTAACCTTGGAGGTGCCATTGTTGCAAAGAAAGGAGAAGAGCTAGCCAAGGGAAAGCAAGAAGGAGCCATTTCTGTGGGTTTGGAGTCCAGAGCATCACTTTTTTGGTAATAAATCTGAGTTACCTTCTTGTTGTTATTGCTTATCTAGATTTAGGGTTTGTTGAACCCTTTTATGGCAAGATTTGGTGCTCTTTTGGTCCCTTATGAGGTTGGAACCATAGATCTGGACCCTTAGAGGTCCAGAGTGTCCCTTTACCCAAGCTTTTTGGGGATCAATGGAGGCTTTGGATTGGAATCCTCATGCCTGGGGTCAAAAACGCCATTATTGAGTTATAGGGTGTGTTATGAGCACCAAGATAGGAGCTTTACGTGATGAATCAGTCAAGGGAGGCCAGATCTATAGTTTTTGGAAGCAGATCTGACCTTAGAAGCGAGTTGGAGTGGTTGCATGGCATGGACTCGCCGAGTCTGTTCATCCGACTCGGCGAGTATAGCTTGAAGATTGCCTTGGGACTGCTCAGCGAGTGGTCCAATCGAGTCATGGGTAGACTCAATAAGTCAGGGTGAGTCGGAGAGGGATGACGAGTGGACTGAGTCAAACCTGGACTCGCCGAGTTGTCCTTGAGACTCGGCGAGTTGAGTCAGGGTGGCCCCGCGATTCATTCAGGTGAAACTCGTCGAGTAAAGGGGGGGGATACTCGACGTATAGTAAGAGGATTTCAGAGGGTGGTGAAAATGTCTAGACTCGCCGAGTCGCCATGGTACTCGCCGAGTCCGGTCAGAGTTGACCGTTGACCGTTGACCAGAGTTGACCTGTGTTGACTCCTTATAAATAGTCAACCTTAGAGATACAAAGTGTTAATTAGAAGCATATAATGTTATAGGAGGATTAGAGCTCGGAGGATCGAGCACGAGGGATTTCCAGGATCCGTGAGATACCGAGATACGCGAGGTGAGTCTTCTCAGTATACTATATTACCTTGAGTAGGTAACCTGAGTTATGTGATAGAGTATTGTATGCTATGCATGTTATGTGTTGTACTGCATTATTTCTATGTGATTTATGTAGTGCATGTTTATCAGAGCTAGAACCTGAGGGTTCACAGAGTTTGGGTGCACGGACCCACAGAGTTATAGCCACGAGTGGCTAATATGTGTTATATGTGGTATTTTGGGGAACTCACTAAGCCTTGTGCTTACAGTGTTTGATGTTATTGTTTCAGGTACTAGTGACGATCGCGGGAAGGCGCCGGCTTGATCCGTACACACACACACTCGGAGTTTTACATTGTGATCTTGGGATTTTGTATTGACCTATTTTGGATAATTAATATGGTTGATTGATGAATATTGATGGAATTATGTTTTATAAAAATTGAAAAATTTGTTTTGAAATTTACGGCGTTATAGCATGGAACGGACTCGGCGAGTCGCTCATCTGACTCGGCGAGTCCAGTCGCGAGTCTCCGGTTCTGCCCCCTTTTTGTTATGTCGAGTCGCGAGGTGAGTCCAGGAGGGACTAGGTGAGTTGGAAGCCAAAACTCACCCATAATGGAACTCGGCGAGTCGATGCCCTGACTCGGCGAGTTCAAGGCAATCTCCTTAGATCAAGATCAGACTCGTCGAGTTGTTCATAGAACTCGGCGAGTCGCAGCATAAGTGTTCATCGGATGAAGATGAACTCGCCGAGTTGTTCATACAACTTGGCGAGTAGGATGAAGGAGTTGAACATCAGTTTTGTTGGAGAACTCGTCGAGTCAACGCCTAACTCGACGAGTAGAAACAGAATCCTGGATAGTCGTTTGGACATAGACTCGACGAGTTGGATAGCCAACTCGACGAGTCGGGTCAACTGGAAGTTGACTCTGACTTTGACTTAGGGCATGGTCGAGGGTAAAAGGGTCATTTCACCCAAAAAGGCAGTAAATATTGATTGATTGAGTATATTGTGGGAATTACAGGCGGAGGATTTCCGGAGTAGCAACAACAACAGGCAATCGGTTCCCACACACACCAGCAGCTACATCGAGGTGAGTTTCCTTTCGGTAGTAACCGGTCTAAGGCACCAAGGTCGGCCGTATAGACGAGACGTTAGTATTAGGGTGTGGGCCGAGCCCGTATCTCTTAATTGAGTGATTGCGATATATGCTAGTAGGATAGAGCTGTCTATACTTGTTGTTTGTGTGATAATTGTATGATATGAGTTGGCGGTTGAGTGTGGGCTAGGCCCGTATCTCTCCGAGAGTGGAGTTTGGGCTAGGCCCGTATCTCCCAGATAGCGAAGTGTGGGCAAGGCCCGTATCTTCCCGAGTGTGGGCATGGCCCATATCTCCCAGAAAGCGAAGTGTGGGTAGGGCCC
The DNA here is from genome assembly GCF_052625555.1 of Lactuca saligna. NCBI lineage: Eukaryota > Viridiplantae > Streptophyta > Magnoliopsida > Asterales > Asteraceae > Lactuca > Lactuca saligna. Next base: position 18,892,877 of record NC_136422.1, read on the forward strand.
GTATCTTCACGAGTGTGGGCAAGGGCCTGTATCTCATAGTTGAATGTTGTTTTTATATGCTTGCATCGTATGGGGTATTGCGGGGGAACTCACTAAGCTTTGTGCTTACGTTTTTCAGTTGTTGTTTCAGGTACTTCCTCAGCTAAGGGAAAGGAGTCGGCACGGTAGCAGCACATCACACATACGCCTTTTGATTTCTGCATTGTAGATTTTCCGGGATGTACTCTGAATTCTGATTATGATGTCACCGGTTTTTCAGACATGGATTTTTATCATGAATGTTTGTAATGATGTTTTATGTTTTCATCTAAATTAAAAATGAAATTTTTAACCGGTAATTTTGGGGTGTTACAACTAAACTCAAGAGTTGTTTGTGATCTTCCTCACTTCTGGAATAGACAAGTATATCATCTATCAACACGATAAAAACTTGCCCAGGAAAGGCCAATACACACAGTTTATCATGTCCATGAACACTGCCGGTGCATTGGTTAGACCGAAGAGCATTACTACAAATTCGTAGTGACCATATCGAGTCTGAAATGTTGTTTTAGGGACATCACCCTCGTGGACTCGTAGCTGATGGTACCCTGATCTGATGTCTATTTTGGAGAAATAGCTGGCTCCTTGAAGTTGGTCAAAGAGGTTGTCGATTCGAGGAAGAGGGTAACGGCTTTTGTTGGTGAGTTTGTTCAACTCTCAATAATCAATGCACATTCAAAAAGCTCCATTTTTCTTTTTCACAAATAAAATCGCGGCTCCCCAGGGTGAGGAACTCGGTCTGATGAATTTTTTGTTGAGCAGCTCATTGAGCTGGCTAGACAACTCTTGCATTTCTGCTGGTGCTAGGCGATATGGGGACTTAGCTACGGGGGTAACTCTGGGGATTAATTCGATGCGAAACTCAACTTGGCGCTCAGGGGGAATTCCCGGAAGCTCTTCGGGAAAGACATCAGGAATGTTTCAGAGTTCGGGGATGCTCTCGAGGGCTTTAACCTCTTGTTTCTCATTTACAACGTGGACTAGATGCATGAAATAATGCGGAGGTTGGAGCTTAGTTTATCACCATAGATCATGAGGATTTCGCCAGAAGGGAGATTGAGACGGTTGGATTTTTCGAAACAAAGAATATCAACATGATTGAGGCTCAACCAATCCATGCCAATGATGACATCAAAACTCTTTATGGAAACTGGCATAAGATCGCTAGGAAAGGAATGTTCGTTTAGGGTAAGGGTACAACCACGGAATATAGCGTTAGTGCTCTCTTTCTCACCATTAGCCATTTCAACAGTAAATGTTTCGGTTAAATATTGAGGTTTATGTTTGAGAAGATGTTTGAATGCATGACTGACAAAACTTCTCTCCACACCAGAATCGAAAAGAATGCATGCATAAGAGTTGTCGAGGAGGAACGTACCCATGACAAGGGTAGGATCAACAACTGCCTCCTCTTGCCCCATTGCTAGAACCCTCCCAATATTTCCATTTGTTGTTGCCTTGTGGCAATTTCTCTTGTAGTGCCCGACCTCGCCACAACCATATCAGGCTTGACCAACACCTGCTCCAGATGCCTAATTGGTTGGTTGGGCTGGTGTTCTGCAGTTTCGGGCAATGTGACCCTTCTTGCCACAATTGTTGCAGAGTATTTCACGACATGGGCCGGGGATATGGTGGTGGTAATTGCACTTGCTGCACCAAGGGAGCGTACCAGTATATCCACTGGTAGGTGCTTGAGTTGCAGGAGCAGCAATAGGAGTAATGGCAGCGTGGACTACCACACTTTGTTGTTTCTTGGAGGACCCTTGCGAATTCTGACCGTTTCGCTTGTTCCAGAATTTCTTTTTATTCTCACCACTCTCCTTTGCTGGTTCAAGAGTGGTTTGTCGTTGCATCAAACTCAACTCCATGATCTATGAGTGTCTGCGCCAGGCACTTGGCGCTATCAAAAGTGTTTGGGGGCGTCAATCCCCAAATATATCTCTCTATTTTCTTGCTTTCCGGGGAGACCATTCCCAGGCAAAGAAGTGGTAGGCCTTCAAACCTAGAAGTGTAGGCAGCAATATTGGAACCCTTAATCTTTAGGTTCCAGAGTTCGTGCTCCATTTTCTACATTTCGCCCCGCGGGCAGTACTCAGCAAGCATGTGCTCTTTCAAGCTCTCCCAACCCATAGTGTTTTCTATTGGTAGGGTTAGAGATTTGACCCGACTATTCCACCGAGTCAATGCTCTGTTGGTGAAAGTGCCGGCGGAAAATTTCACCTTGTTGGCTTCCGAACAGGAACAGATTTCGAAGATGGACTCAATCTTCTCGAACCATCGAGTCAAGGCAATGACACCTCTGATACTGTCGAAAGATGTGGGTTTTGCGTTCATGAAATCTTTATAAGAACACTCCTTTTGGTGTCCTTGACTACCTTCCTGATTTTGGGGATGGGTACCACATCCTGGCCTACCAGGACCGCCGAGGTTCATCTGTGATATTTCAACAGCCACAGTGGCAGTACCAGCTGCCTGGAACATGGCGGGATCAAATTGAGGAGGTGGTGGTGGAGGATTGTTGTTCTTTGAGCTGGGTCTTTTCTTAGGAGGCATCTCGTTCTAAAATGATCAGGATGGAGAGGATGGTAAGTCTACTGAATTAAAGCAAGAGATATGAAACAAGATGTATCTATATATGATAGATAAAGTGTGCTACTAAGCGATAAATAGGAAGGAGTTACTAAGGCAAGTAAAATATCGCTAGGAAAGAATGAGTAGCTACACTTGGAATGAATTTCTACAATGTATCCCACTTTGATTAAAATACTCTTCTAGTATTTTATGTTGAAGGTTTTGTTCTATCGATTTCTTTTGGTAGAAATATTTGGTAAGTTTAAGCCTGCTGCAACACCACAGTCACTCCCAAGCACATGTTGGTCATGTCTCGAATGAATATAGTTGATCAGGCTATATTGACCCTAGACATGATTACATAACTGCCCAAGTTTAACCACAGTGTTCAACATCCGATTACTTTTGTTTGGTTCTTTTTATGATATGATTTCTGGTATGTAGGTATACTTGTATACTTGGAGTAAAAATACTTATATTTTTAAATTATAATTTTAGTTCATAGCACTTCGGCCCCTTAGTGTTTATATTTGTATACCATGTAAGGTTAGGTATACTTAGTTCACTATAAACAATAGCTTTGATACCAATCTGTCACACCCCCGATCCGTCAGGAAAACAACGGCGGAAACGTCCAGGGGCGGCGTCATCATACGTAGTATCACAACAATCGTATCATAGCAATCAAAGTAAACACAACCATTACATTACAATATGAATATTTACATATGTTGAAAACATAGTTTGTACATAACATTATATAACAAAAGATAAAGACATGCTGGTGAGTTCATAAGCTTGTTTTTGTATTGAAAACTAGTCACTGAATTTGTATAAATAGTTTCTTTCCATTATAAGTAAATATCGTTTGTATCGAAAATCATTGTTACCGAGTTTTGAGATATGTATGCATGCTTACCAAGAAATTCCAGTATGTTCTAAAATGTTTGTTGGTTCTGTATGTAAGGTACGTTATGTTTCAAAACCCTGGCTACCACCAGTATGTAATGTATGATTGTTCAGAAAACCCTGGTTACCACCAGTATGTATAGTAGTTTTATTACTTAAAATAAAACTATAGAAGAAAGAAATCCCATAAACGATGATTAGTTTATACTTATTGTGAGTTGTATAACCATACTAAAATGACTGATGACCTCCTTGATGTTCTTCAGGCGTCGCTCGATTCTAAAATTTGTCACCCCAGGCGTGCCCGCCTAATTGTAGCTAACAGTTCAGGTGTGGGATTGTTGGTTCTGAATAGATCTATTCACAAATTTCACGCTCTCCCTCCAGGACACTCTGGTTATACTGCCGGTGAGGATTTATTGGTACCCCGGGGGGCAAAACAAAGATAGTCTCACAATCATGTATTAACTAGTTTACGTGTTTGTTCAGTTGTTCTCGAGTTAGAAATCGTTTGTAATGGTGTAGAGTATAGATAATTATACATAAAATAATTATTTAGCATGATACTCTAGTTTTCTATTGGTAGTAATGGATAAACTAAATCTGACATAGTTTATATGTTTGACTTTGCATGAAGTTTGAACCTGTAAGACTGGTAATGAAATCCCAAACTATACTTATTATAGTTTGAATGGTTGTTACGTTCGTGTATGGTTTTGAAAACTATGCAATTATGAAATGAAAACATCCCTTATGCTCCACATAATTCAAAAGGGGTAATTGTATCTAAACGTTTGATAGAAAAGTATTGTAATTGCATCAGTTTTTAAGTTATGAAAACCTTTATGTTTAGCTTGTATCCCCCCCTGAAAACATGAAAAACTCGGAAAAGTGTAGGGGTATGAACTCACAGTTTAACGTGGGATTCGAGTGTACCATCGATATGAGTGTTGAGTGTCAAAGGATGTTCTGAACGCAAGTGGACCCTATTAATCATATGGTAACATATATACGTATTAGATTAGGGTATTTCATGAAAAATCATGACGGGAAACCATCCTAAGGTCTTGGAAATATTTGTACTAAGTGTTCTAGGTTCCACACGTACTAATCCTTGCAAGTTTAAGGCCAAATATGAGCATTAGAGTGAGTGTATGGCCATAAAAGTGAGTGTGCGGCCAGGGAGTGCGGCTAGACTTGTGTGTGCGGCTGCTCACAAGAGTGTGCGGCCGTACAGAGGGTGTGTGCGGCCGTACACTCCTCATTTGTGTCTGAAATGTCGATTTTGAGGTGTTTTCGAGTTGTTCTTGTGCTAATACCAAGTCCTATTACTAAATGAAGGCCAAAACTCCTCACTTTGGAGAGTTTAGTGTGTGTGCGGCCACCTTATGAAGGTGTGCGGCCGTACACCTTCAAAGGATGAAGAACACGAAGACCACTATGAGTTTTAGACTTAGATTCAAGTGTCTTACCACTATAACAAGCTGAATGATGAAGTAGTTCACGTTTTTTAGTCCTTAATGATGTTCTTGGATGATGTTTTTATAGAGAGAAAGTAGATAGAGAGAGTAGTGTGCAGCCAAAAGAGGGAAAGAGTGAATGAAGGGGGTCTCCTCCAATATATAGGGTCAGGTGTGAGGCTGGAGGGTGTGTGCAACTGGCTGGCCGCACACACCTTCTTTGGTGTGTTTTGGCCCGATTTTGCGATGCTATACACTTTCTAATCCTTCCTAAGACTCATATCCAAGTTATACTAAGCCTAAAGCACTAATATGGACCCAAAATTTCGCTAAGAGATGGTAAGTTCGAGATAAATATCGATATACGAATCAATTGCAAATGATAAAAGTTTCAGGTTGTCACAGTAGAAGTCATTATCTTACGAGACATGCTCTACACGGCCAGAGGCTACATACTGTTAAGAATGATTTATACTTAGATCGATAGATTTTTTAACAGATAATTGAATGCAAAGAAACAAATGAGCACACAATTGAATCAAACAATGTCGAATGATTAATATGCTCCGCCTCATACGAGCTTGATAAAGAACTACTACTGTAGAGGCGTCCTAGGGTTACAATACATTTAAACAAAAGTAATTTTCAAAAGCTTAACGATAATAATGCTTGCATGCATTATACATACGAAAACCTAATAACAAAACACAGATGGACAAGCCCATTCCGAGTAAACAAATGGACCTAAGAGCTAAGCCCAATGACGCAACCTATTAGTCTCAACAATCTCCCCCTTTGCGTCGATTGAGGTGAGAGATCATGTTGGTTGAGCGAGAATATATTTCTTCAAAATCTTGAATATCTTTGGTATGATGGCAAGAAGAGTTTGGCGAAAAGTAATTTACCACTTAAGCATATCCATAAGGTTCTTCTTATCATTTTCGCGGTTCTGTTTGCACCAAAGTATAATATCAATAATATGCTCGAAACAAGAAGTGGGTAACAGGTTCTTATCATCGAGAGCAAACACAAATTTTTGATCTTCGCCTCGAGTGAACATCACAATGTGATACTTTGAATCAATTTTGCCCATCTGCATTATGTTCACATCACCTGTCTTCCCAATCGTTTTAATAGTGAGCTTCTTTCTTAAGACGCTTGCAATCTCTTGATCCATCTTTGCAACCTCATGAATGTAAGAGGCTAACATTTGTTTGATATGGTCAATAATGGGCTCATACTGCAGTTGATCAGATAGCATAATATTGTTGAGAAGGATCCAATCATGTGGATTCAGATTCGGTAGATCGGCCAAAGAGATCATATGGACCCAATTGTTAGATCCTCGGGTCACCCTGAATATGACATTGATAAATGACCCTGCAGGAGTTGGTTTCAATACCTTGACTGATGTAATCTTCTGTGTGCTCCAATTCAAGTACTGTGGTTGAGAGAATTCAAGATAGTAGTTAATCAGATCACTATCAACCTTTGTGTCACGAGAAGGAACATTGGCTATCGGATCAATAGAGTGAAACACAAATGCCTTACGTGTGATAGGTATATCAAATTGAGAATCTTTGGTATTCTCGCAGTCAAAAGAAATGAATGGTTCAAGCCAATGAGAACTGAGAGAGTCAATTTCTTCTTTGATTAACTTCTCCAATGTCCACAGTGGAAAGAGAGCTTGTCTACAAACCAAAGTGCCATGAGCCTCTTTCTCTATTCTCTCCCTTTCTTCTTCTGCTCTTGTGACATTGAGATTTTCATCAATCTCTCTATCTCGATTTTTCCTTCTCAGAGCATTCTCTTCAGTTTCTTTTTCTTCATCACTTTAAACGATAATGCCCTTTCCTTTGTCCCTCACACTAGGACCCGAAGCTTCATTAACCTTCGGTCTAGTGGTGCCTTTTAGATTTGTAGGAGGTTGTTTGGGAGGATTTTGATCAGCTTCTCCCCTTGTTACGGAGTAATAATAGGCTTCGTAACACCCTCTATCCGGCTCAGAATTTCAAGAGTAGGAAGCAACTTCTCAGTCAGGTGGTTTCGAACTGAGAGAGTAAGAACTGAATTGTACTCATTTACAAGAGTGGACAGAATGGAGAAGACATCACTAACACATCTTTTGATCACAGTCCGCTTCGTCTTGAGAGAATCAATGTCCTTGTGCACCTAACTGAGCTAAACAGACTGAACTTCAAGCAAGGTAGTTTTGCAAGCAAGTTCATCCATAATTTTGTTCTCCATTGCAAGGTCAGCTTGGATTTTGTCAAGACAACTAGTGACCGAAGACAGAAAATTGGTTTGATTAGTTTGAAGAGTTTTGCGTACCAAATCAAATGTCTCTTTCTCAGCCTGAAAAGACTTTCTAAGCGACTCAATAGTAGTGTTAACTTTGTTGGCATTGGTCTCTACGGCTCCTTGAAGAGATTCTACAAAAATCTTTGAGTTAGAAATAAGAGTGGCTACCTCCTCTATTGCTTTCTTACATGACCGAGTAGAGGCATCCATTGCCTCGACTGCCTTCTGGATCAATTCATCATGCTTTTTGAGGGACGTTTCAATCAGGGCTAACATTCGCTTCTTTGGCACAGAAGGAGTTGTTGGTTCGGTCTTATGCTATTTAGGTATAGCAACTTTGGAGAATTGACCTTCTTTCTCTTGCTTCTTTTGTTCAGGCTTTTCCCATGTTTCGGTGGCCTGTCAGCTTCTTCAAGAGATTTCTACATTTTGAGAGTGAGTTGTCTCCGACCTGAAGGAGAGAGATTTTTGTACTCACTGATGACCTTGATTTCAATAGAGACACACCCATACATTGATTCAGGAAGTGAACCAATGAACAGGAATTTGGTCAGATCAGAGACGATGATCTTGGTGGTGTGGAAGGTGCTGATCGACGATCGTAGTGTATCATCCATGATAGGAACATTAAACTTATCAATGGCTCGTTAAGTGATGAGCATCCAAAACCTGCCACAAGAGATTTCAGAATGTCGAGAAGAAGAATTAAGACTTTGTACCAGTTGTGAATCTTCAAGGAAAAATACTCCGAAGGTGGGCTAGATCTAGCTTTTGGTCAAGCAAGGAAGCCATGCAAGATTTTTAGAGCATCATTTCCCCTTTTTGGCCATTTTGACCTCAAGATATGCATTGGACATGCATGTCCATAAAGACTCCATATGTGGAATGTTTTGAGGACTAGAAACTCCTTTAGAAAGTAGGGATTCCAGATTCCTAATGTTTTGGGAATGCATCATAAGACTTTGAGCTTTCCAACCATGGATAAGGACCTTAGAGCATTTGGAGTGGTTATAAAGGGAAAAGTTGGAAATTTTATCCCTATGGACACCTTAGAGTTTTAGATCTAAGCCATGGAGTCCCTGCATTTGGTGAGTCATCATAATAAGCAAATAGGGAAGGGGACTCGAAGAGTTGCCCTAGCAACTCGACGAGTCGGATTGGGTTTCCCTGCCTTTTGAATATCAAGTGAACTTGTTGACTTGAGGAAACAAATCAACGAATTGGCTAGGGTTTGCTCAGGTTGTCTGGACTCGGTAGGAACTCAACGAGTCGCTAGATGCACTTGACGAGTAGAGGTCAACATGGATTTTTGACTTTTACTGGTGACCTTGACTTTAACCAAGGTTGACTAGGGTTGATTTTGATGGTAATTCTGGGATTATGACAAGTCTATCTTATGATCCTTACAGGCGTTTGAGTTGGAGCGACACGTGGCACATATCTGATTCTAGCTTGTCAGTTCATCATTCGTTGAGAGGTGAGTCTCCTCACCATGCCAATGGGTCGAACGCACCAAGGTCGGCCCAATATTTTTTACGTATGTGCTATTGAGGTCAACATGGACTGTTGACTTTGATTGTTGACCTTGACTTTGACAAAGGTTGACCAGGTTTGACTTTGATGGTAATTTTAGGGTTATGACAAGTCTATCTTATAATGCTTACAGGCGGTTGAGTTGGAGCGACACGTGGCACATATCTAATTCTAGCTTGTCAGTTCATCATTCGTGAGAGGTGAGTCTCTTCACCATGCTAATGGGCCGAAGGCACCAAGGCCAGCCCATTATTTGTTACGTATGTGCTATTGGGTTATGTGATATGCGAAGTACTAGTTGTATCTATGAATCTTATAGAGAAGACCTTAGGGGGTTCCTAGGGCACTTAGGTTTAAGACAGTGGAGGGTTTCCACGATATCCTAAGCAAAGACCTCGAGGGGTTCCTAAGGCACTTAGGTGTAAGACCTTGGAGGGTTTCCCTGGCATCCTAGGTCAAGACCTTGGGGGGTTCCCGAGGCATTGGCCTAAAACCATGAGGGGGTTCCCATGGCACCCGGAGTAAGACCCTGGAGGGTTTCCAGGGCTTCCTTATATGTTGATATGCATGGTTTATGTGATATGTGTAACTTTTATGGCTAATATGATATGTGTTGTGTACATTATATGCGTGGTACTGGGGAAATCACTAAACAATAGCTTACAATTTGTGGATTTGTTTCAGGTACTTCTGAGCCCAAAGGCAAGGGCAAGGCTTGATGGTGCGACGTGCACTCTCTCATGCATTTTATGGGACACTCTCATGTTTTGGAAATAAAATTGTATTTGATATGAGCTATGAAAAAAATTGTACTTGAATTTCATGGATTATGGAAATGTATTTTGACTAACCAAAAATGAAAATTTTCTTTTGAAAATTGGGTCGTTACAAAAAATTACCCATGTGCTTTAAAAATAGAAATATTTGGAATATACCAATTTCAGACAGATAAGAACAGATTTGCTCCTCGACAATAGGCCATTTTACTAGTTTGTAGTGAGTCTATTGTTAAGAGAGAATTGATTGCATTAATGGTCCCTGTGATTTGTGATAATTTGCATTTTTGGTTCCCAACTTATTTTTTTACGCCGACCGTCCGTATGGTGTATTTTTGTTGTGCGTTTGGTCCCTACCAAACATAAAAAGACTAACCCTATCTCATTTTTGTTTTTTTATATATTTTGTTTAGAGTAAATTACATGAATGGTCCCTATGATTTAGGGTAATTTCCGCGCTTGTTCCCTAACTTATTATTATTATTATTATTATTTAATTTGGACAATACATATAGTATGATTTCGTTGATTGCTTGGTCCCTATTTGACCGAAAAAACTATTATACCCTTATTAATTTCTTTTTTAATTAATTTTATTATTTATGTATTTCTTTTTTTAATTTTTATCTGTATTTAATGGAACCCACTAATCTACACAAACCCCACCAAAGCCAAAAACCCACCACCATCTTCGACAACCACCACAACATCTAACAACAACAATTACCTCCAACAAACAATTCCAAAAAACTTACTAGAGAGGAATCTAATGACATCACATCCAACAAAATCCACTATTTCCTTCGCCGATTATCAAGAAAAATTGTAAAATTGAAAATGATTTTGTACCTTAAATACATAAAAGACAAAGAACAATGGAAATCGAATTCATGTCAAACCCACAACACATTCCTATCACCCATGTAAAAACACAAAACAAAAAAAAAAAGCAAAACAATTTCATGCTTCCACCACCACTTGTGTGTCAGTCCCATTTCTATCACAGAAAAGACATTCCAATGCATATAAAGAATGACATGGTTGGAACTTGAATAAGCATAAGGTTGACTAATATTTTCTTCACCTAAAAAGAAAATCGTTAATAACATGGTTCGCTTTCTTTTTAGGTGAAGAAATGTGAGTCCACCTTATGCTACTTGAGTTTCCAACCATGTCATTCTCTATATGCAAGTTAATGTCTTCTATGGTTACAGAAATGGGACGGTGGCACACAAGTTGTGGTAGTAGCATGAAATTTGTTTACTTTTTTTGTTCTGTGATTTTACATGGATGATGGGAGTGTGGCACAAGTTCGACATGAATTCTATCTTCATTGCCCTTGTTTGTCTTTTATGTATTTAAGGTACAAAATCATGTTCGATTTTACAATTTTGCTTGATAATCAGCCAAGGAAATAGTAGGATTTTTTAGGATGTAATGTCATTAGGTTCCTATGGGATTTCTCTTGTAATTTTCTGGAATTGTTTGCCGGGGGAATGATTTTGGATGTGGTGGTGGACTGGTGGTTGGTGGGGTTTATGTAGATTAGTGGGTTCCATTAAATACATATAAAAAAATTAAAAAGAAACGCATAAATATTAAAATTAATTTTAAAAAAAATTATAAGAATGTAATAGTTTTTTTTAGGAGAGCAAGCATTCAAAAAATAATAATAAAATAAAATTAAAAAAAAGAATACCCAAGTAAAAAAAAAAATTGTGACCAAATTATTCCAAACCATTGTTACCAGTAATCCCTCCTAACCTAACTACCTCATCAATTTTTTTACTTTCTTTTTCTTCTATCTTTCCCACCTCACACCTTATGGAAACTTTATTTTTTTGAACTCATTCAACTCACTTTCCATATCATTCTTTTTTTTTCATCTTTTTTTTGCTAACTTTAAAGAAATTCTAAAAAATATTAACAATAACATTTAATATTCTTTTTCATTTAATTAAATTAGAAGATATAAATTAAAATAAAACATAACATTTTTTTGATTTTTTTTTTTTGCTAATTTAAAAGAAAGTTCTGAAATAATATTTAAAATAACATTTAATTAAAAAACCATACTACAAATAAAAAACACGATAATTATAAAACACAATAATTAAAAAAATACACTTAAAAAAGACAACATAATTTAAATCCTAAAACGACAATTAAAATTAACTAGTTATTATCTAGATTTGGAATGTAGATATGTTCAATGTGATCAGTAAGATCAGATTGAAGTTGGTGGTGGGTTTCAGCATTGCGCGATTCGTATATTATTTCTTGGTCATCAATTTCATCGGTGGGGGGATCGGGCTGATACACAGGAGATATTGCAATGCCCTCATCTTTCAATATCATATTGTGTAGTATAATACAAGCGTATATTATATTTTTTGTTTTCTTCACTGTCATAGCCCTCATCTTTAAGGACCCCCAAAAGCACATTCTACATCATTTCTTGCTGATTCTTGTGTAACATCCGGATTTTACCAGGTATCTTGTAAGTTTAAATTTTGATATTTTGTGAGAGGGACTCGGCGAGTTGGAGCTCAGACTCGCCGAGTAGGGACGCGGAATTGATCGCGGGTGCGCGCTTGGACTCGGCGAGTCTGCGCTGTGTAATGAAACCCTAAATCTCCGGGTTTGAGGCCTATTTAAAGGGCCTTATGGCCGTCATTTGTGCTCACCCAACCCCCAGAGAGTGTCCCTAGAGTTCTTGAGCGTTTTGTGAAGGAAAGAGAGCCATTCTTGATCTTGTGTGTATTGTTTAGCAAGAAGAAGAAGACCCTAGGCAAGAGGAAGCAAAGCAGGCCGCCATTTCGTGGACTTGGAGCTTAGATCATCACTCTAGAGGTATTATTTCGGACCATTTTCTGTTTAGTGAAGATTGATGCAATTTAGGGCTTAATGTGGTCATTTATGGGGTGATTTGGTGCCCATTGGTTCCCTCTTTGAGTTGAGACCATGGATCTGGATCCATAGAGGTCCAGAGGGCCTCACTCATCAAGCTTTATGGGTGGAAATGTAGTCCTTGACCTTGTGTTGAAGTATTTGAGTCAAAAACATCATTTATGGTCGTGTAGAGGTTATATGTGCATCAAGATTGTGACTTTACGTGCTAAATAAGCTTGGAGGGACTGGATCTATGGATTAATGGACTGGATCTGACCTTTAGAGCAAGATTGAGTCAGTGCATGGCACGGACTCGCCGAGTCCGAAGAACAGACTCGGCGAGTAGCATGAATGTTGCACGACCACTCAGCGAGTGGCCTCGCCGAGTTGGGAAGGGTGAACTCAGTGGGTCAAGGGGGAGTCAGGATGGACAGGTGGACCGAGTCAAACTGGACTCGCCGAGTTGTTCTTGAGACTCGGCGAGTTGAGTCGTGGTGGCCCCACAACTCGTGCCAGGTGGAACTCGTCGAGTTGAGGGAAATGCTCGACGTGTCAGGGGAGGGTTCCAGGGAAATTGGTGCATGCGCTCAGACTCGCCGAGTCGCTATAGTGCACTCACCGAGTCCGGTCAAAGTTGATCGTTGACCGTTGACCAGCGTTGACCTAGATTGACTTGTTATAGTGTGGTCAACCCTAGTTGGGAAAGTGTTAATTAGAGATGTATTGTGCTATAGGGGGACTACAGCTCGGCAGATCGAGTGTTTAGCGATTTCAGGGTTACGATTTACCGAGACACGCGAGGTGAGTCTTCTCACTATACTTTACCTTGAGTAGGTAACCAGAGCTATGTGATAGAGTATTTGTATGCTATGTATGTTATGTGTTGTACTGCATGATTTCTATGTGATTTATGTGGTGCATGTTTATCAGAGATAGAACCTGAGGGTTCACAGAGTTTGGGTGCACGGACCCACAGAGTTATAGCCTAGAGTGGCAATATGTGTTATATGTGGTATTTTGGGGAACTCACTAAGCCTTGTGCTTACAGTGTTGATGTTATTTATTTCAGGTACTAGTGACGACCGCAGGAAGGCGCCGGCTTGATCCGTACACACACGTTTGGATCTTGACATTTTGATCTTGGGATTTTGTACTGTTTGTTGAACAATTAAAATGGTTGTTTTTATGAATATTGGTGAAATTATGTTTTTATAAAAATCGAAAAATTTGTTTGAAAAATTTGGTGTTACAAATTGTGCCACCTTGAGCCGTATCTTTTTGTCGGTAACTGGATATAGACATGCCTTCGCAAATACAGCCCATGATGGATATATTTCATCTGCAAGATAGTAACCATGTTTGTAGTGTTCACCATTCAGATAAACTGAACAATCGGGTCCTATTCCATGATATTTCTCATCAAACAATGGTGATTGGTAGAGGACGTTTAAATCATTGTTAGACCCGGCTGCACCATAGAATGCATGTCAAAACCATATATCTAGTGACGTCACCGCTTCTAGTATCATTGATGGATATTGATGTTCACCCCTCATGTATTGGCCTCTCAATTCTGTTGGACAATTCCTCCAATTCCAATGTGTGCAGTCAATGCTACCAAGCATTCCACAGAATCCATATCTTGCTTCATGTGCTTCATACAAAACTTGAATGTTAGTGGATGTTGGACAGCGTAAATATTCAGCCTTATACATTTGGACAACACCGTAGCAAAAGTTTTCAAGAGCTTCACGAGAAGTTCTTTCTGACATACTCAGATACTCATCTAACGAGTCTGGGTTATAACCCTTCGCTAATTGACGTATTGCTTATGTGCATTTTTGTAGCGCACTGAAACTTCTTTGATTTGTTGCATCACATGTTGTTTGAAAATAAGGATAATTCGTCTCCAGGTCACCAACAAGCCGCATAAACAAACCTTTGCTCAAATGAAATCTTCTGTGGAATTGTTCATGACCACATGTTGATTTATCTGCAAAATAATGTCGGATCAGCAGTTGTTCCGCCTCTAAACGATCTGTGTCGATTGTGTTTCTCCTTTGAATGTTGCTTGAACTAGCATTATTCTGAAGAAGCAGTTGTACAGTACGAGACAATACAAGTTACAAATTATTGTTGATAAGTTCATCATAAGATGATGAACTGTGATCGTTAACTTCCATTACTATTTTCCGAATGTTTGGATTTATTTTGACAAAAGAGAAAAGATAGAGAGAAAATGAAACAAACATACATATATAGATAATGAAACAAGCATAACTATATATAGATATAATAAAACAAGGATACATAAAGAGAATCTTAATAAAAAGAAAAATAAAAATAAAAAAACATAATAATAGAGAGAAAGATTCTTCAGTCATATGATGTCGACATTTTGAACTTCACGGGTTCTCCAACTATACTTAGTTGCAATTTGTCGTTTCCTTTCAAGCACTGTGCGCAAAATACACTGTCATCGTTAACTTCTGTTACTATTTTCCAAATGTTTGGATTCATTTTCACAAAAGAGAAAAGATAGAGAGAAAATGAAACAAACATACATATATAGATAATGAAACAAGCATAACTGTATATAGATAATAAAACAAGGATACATAAAGAGAATCTTAATAAAAAGAAAAATAAAAATAAAAATAAAAATAAAAAACATAATAATAAAGAGAAAGATTCTCCAGCCATATGATGTCGACATTTTGAACTTCACGGGTTCTCCAACTCCCAACCATACTTAGTTGCAATTTGTCGTTTCCTTTCAACCACCATGCGCAAAATACCTCCAGTCAAATGATCATGCGACCAGAGAAAATACTCCATATCTTGGTTCTCTATCTCCCGATCCAATAATTGAGCTTTTCGTTCTTCATTAGCTTCGAGAATGCATAATTTTTGTTCCCGATATCGTTGTCTTTGTTCCGCCTCTGTTTCGGTTGCAGTCTTGATGCCGACAATTTGTTTGACAAGATCAAACATTTCATTTTTTGTTGATGATGTCGATGTCGCTTTCTTTCCTTTTCTTTTTCTCTGGGGCGGTGAGTCTTCAACACTAAACAGCTGTTGTTGTTGTTGGGGAGAGAATCCAGGAGGATATTGTGGATCAGATGATGATTTGTAGGCGTTGGATGAAGATGTTTTGGTTCGTTTCAAAGAAGGAGGTGGGGAATCTTCACCCACTTTTGCAACAAATGCCCATTTCGCGTTGTCTTTCAACCACTCCCAAGCTTTTTCATGAGGAAATTCTTTTTTAGTTAATAGTCCTCCGATACTCACTTAGTGAAGATTGTAATGCATCAGCCTTAGATCTCCCGTTAGCCACACTGTTCATCTCACGGTTATAGATGTCTTTGAAAGCATTACATTTCTTTTGAAGGTCTTTCCATTTTGAGTTTACTTGGTGTCGTGACCGATCCAAACCTCCCATTTGAACATTAAAATGCGCTAGAAACCTCTCCCAAAATGCATCAAACCTTTTTTAATTTCTGCGTTGTTTATCTTTAGAAACATCGACATATGCCCTAACCAAAGCCAACTCTTCGCGTTCCACCCATTTCTTTCGCTTCTGACAGTGTGTATAGTTGCGTTTTTTCTCAGCAATGGGTTGCAACTCCTCGCTGGTTTCTTCTTCGTTTCTTTCGAGAGTCGGGTCGTCACTAGAACTGTTAGATTCTTCATTCTGAGCATCACGAAACTGAAAATTCTCGGGTTGAGAAAACTGATTCCGTGGATTATAACTCTGATTTTCCTATGGAAGCCAAAGGTGATGTTTGTTTTTTCTGATGCAAAATGTCTGCAGTCTGCGGATCACATCTGTAGACCCCTGTAGTAGAAGAGGTGGACCAAACGTTTGCAGTCTGAAAAAAGAAGACTGTTTGTTTTTTTAACATCTGCGGGCTACTAAAATAAATTGAAATATAAATAAACTGGTTTTTTTTTAACTTCAAAGTGATTTTTTATTATTTTTGTAGCTTTGTTATAAATAATTAACGAATCTAGATCAAGTTTTATTTATTATTGTATAAAAAATAAAAATAAAAATGGAATGAATTAACATATATATTTGATAAAAACCAACAACTTTGGTTGTAAAGTTATAACTAAACATTATAATTCGTGATCAAAGAAATAAATGGACGGAAATAAACTTTGAGTTTTTCAATTAAATCTATTAATAATGTACCATAAATATTTTCTAGAAAAAATGACGATATTGTATTAAATAATATTTTACAAAATTTGGCAAAAAAAAAAATATAAGATTATATTATGATTTTTTTTTCATATTTATATAAACAACTTCAACGACTATTATTATAATAATAAATTTTTATTTACAAACTTGTCAAAAATATCATGTTTGTATCGTCGAATAGTTTTTTTTTTAAGTTTTGTAATTTTTTATTTCAAATTGTTTATCATTAATAAAGTTGGAAAAATATAAATTAAAAAAAACTTAAAAAAATAAAGATATATATGTTTTTTTAGGTTAGAAGATGTTAGAAGACTATGGTCCACATCTGTACCAAGAAGAGAGCGTCCAGACATTTTTAGGTCTGCAGTCATCAAAAAAACAAACAGTTTGCGAAGGCTAATGTCTGCGCATGGTCTGTGTGGCGCAGACAGAAGAGGCTACGCAGATCTGCAGACAAAAAACAAACACTACCTAAATGTGTTATAAGATTGTTGCGCCGAGAAATATTGTTATTGGTAGTTTTGGTATTGCTGGTAGTTTGGATTTTGAAAAGAGTAAATTATACAAATGGTCCTTATGGTTTGGGTTAATTTGCACGTTTGGTCCCTAACTATTTTTTTTTAACTCAGAAGGTCCCTACAGTTTGTATTTGTTACGTGCTTGGTCCCTACAGTTTGTTTTTTGTTACGCACTTGGTCCCTGTCTTATCTAAAACGATTATTATTTAAATAAGATAAAATGGTGGGGTAGGTAAGGTAAGGTGAGTGGGGTGGGGTTGGGTGTGTGTTTACTTAAATAAATTAAAATATCAAGGAAAAAATAGTATATTTAGGTAAAACAGGGACCAAACGCGTAACAAAAACAAACAGTAGGGACCTCCCGAGTTAAAAAAAATAAGTTATGGACCAAACACGCAAATTACCCTAAACCATAGGGACCATTCGTGTAATTTACTCTTTTGAAAACCTTGAGAAAAAAATGGAATATTTTGACTTGAACCGCATTGTGTGGATTTACGTTTTTTGCTAGAACCGGTTTGTTTAGATTTGTCTTCGGAATCCATTGAATGTAACTAAAGGAATCGAATGAAATATAAAATTTTATAGAGTAAAAACACTACAAACAAATGAAATATGTATTATGTATTTATAAACTTCTAAAACAAAATAAATAAATAAAAAGAATCGGTGACTACGGTCAAATGGAAAGTATATATAGTCAAAGGGATAGTAACCTTTAATTGAATTGAAGTAATGGTGCACCAATCTTTTTACTTCTAAAAAAGTATTTTGCATTCATTCACAAGAGGGAAATCTGCGAAAAATTCCCAAATTTTTTCCCCAATTTATGATTTAGTCCTAAATTAAATTTTAACTTATGAAAAAGGACAGATTACCGGCTAATACACTCAGTTTAGCCCTAAGAACCGGTAATCCTAATAAGAGATGGTTACCCCAGCTCATTGACCTTATCACCTTCCATTAAACACCTCGTCATCAACTCCTCTTCTGTAAAAACCCCTTCTTACCCTCCATCGAAGCAAAACGATACTTGAGAAGAATCAATGGTAAGAAAATTCGTGTGGTCCTCCAATATCGTGTTTCCCTTAAAATATTTGATTAATTTTTGTTTTGTAGTGATAATGGAGACAGTACATGACTTCGATACCATTGACGTGAAATTGGATGAGTTTTTCAAACACAAACAAAGAAGTCGATGCAAAGATGAGTTCCTAAATACTCTCACAGACGAAGCGCTTGACGAATGCACCATACCTGAGATAAACCTAAATGATTTTGAAGGAATGTCAGAAGATGAAGCACCGCAGGACAAGCAGAGTGATAGTGAAGGTGACGATGAAGACAAATTGCAGTTTCAATACTCAACCATGATCCGAAGGTGAAATGGAACAATATGAAGCTACTTCTTGGAGAGAGGTATGAATCACCACACCAACTGAAACTTTGTTTGACAAATTACTCTATAAGTAGGAGTTATCCAATTAGGTTCAAGAAATGTGATAGTGTAAGGCTCGTGGCTGTATGTGCAAGTGATCGTGAGAAATTTCAATGTCCCTTTGTTGTAAGGGACTCATGGATGAGCACTGAAAGATCATTCCAAATCAAAAAAATGGTTGAGAAACATACCTGTGTTAGGAATTTCCGTAGTGCTAATCTTATGGATCCCACATGGATAGCTAGGCAGTTTCTGAAGGAGATGATTAGGAAACCAAATCTGAAATCTAAGGAAATGCAAGCTATTATTCAAAGCAGATTCCATTGCAAGGTTTCATGGTCAAAATGTTATAGAACAAAGTGTAGGGAAATTTCTTTAATAGATGGAAAGTTGAATGATCACTATGCAAAAGTTTGGAATTATAGACATGAATTGATGAGGTCCAATCCAGGGAGTACAATTTAAATATCCGTCACTGTAAACCCTAATAACACTACCACTTTCCATAGAATGTATACATGTTTTAAGGCTATCAAAGAAGGATGGAAAGTTGGTTGTTGAAGAGTTATAGGGCTTGATGGGAGTTTTTTGAAAGGACAATGTAAAGGTGAGCTGCTAACTGCCATAGGGAGGGATGCAAATAACCATGTGTATCCCATTGCTTGGGCGGTAGTTGAAATTGATAACAAGCCCAAGTAGCAATGGTTCTTAGAACTATTACATGATGACCTGGAATTACAAGGAGGCTTGGATTTGTGTGTTATTTCTGATCAACACAAGGTAATGTTTTCAATTATCTCCTTTTTTCATTTCATTTATACATGGATCAAGCAGTTAGTAATGATATTTTTTACTGTAATTGATAGGGTCTTTTGGAAGCTGTAAAGGTTGTATTGCCACGTGTGGAGCACAGACAATGTGCAAGACATGTGTATGCAAATTTCAGAAAGGTCTTCAGTGGTATAGAGTTCAAGAATATGTTTTGGATAATTGCCAGGTCAACTGTTGAAGGGGACTTCAAATTGAATATGGAGAAGATCAAAGAAGTCAATCCTGCTGCTTATGATCATTTGATGGCAAGGGAGACTAAATCTTGGTGCATGGAATTTTTTAAAGGTGGAATGGCATGTGAGGCTGTTGAAAATGGAATGGCAGAGTGTTTTAATGCCATCATACTTGATGCCAGAAAGAAGCCTTTGTTGGCCATGCTTGAGGAGATTAGACTATATATGATGGAAAGGTTATTTAACTTGAAGCAAGAAGCACGTAAATGGGTGAATAATGTGTGTCCTGGAGCTATTAAGAAAATGGATGAGTTTGCTTTTGATATCAAGTAAGTATTATGTTCATCCTAGTGGTTTGAAATTGTTAATGTGTACACTAATTAAATTTGTTAATGTGTTTGCAGGACTTGGTTTGTTCATCCTAGTGGTTTGAATGCTTTTGAAGTGAGAAATGGCTTCCACTCATATGGAGTGAACTTAGAAGGGATGTACTGTACATGCAGACTTTGGGAGTTATCTGCGATCCCCTGTGTCCATGCCCAAGCAACCATAATTTACACATAACAGGATTCAACTAGATTCATCAGCACATGGTTTGGTAAGGACAAGTTCTTAACTACTTATGAGTCTAACATCCTTCCTATTAATGGTAGTAATATGTGGGAACCAACACCTTACACCAAACCACTACCACCTATTGAAAGAAGGATGCCAGGAAGGCCTTATATGAAAAGGAAAAAGCATGTCTCTGAGCATCAAGACAGGTTTTCCCAAGTCTCCTCTAAGGGTAGAACTGTCCAATGTCAGAAATGTATGCAAATGGGGCACAATAAAGCATCTTGCAATAATTCCTCAGTCCAACCAACACCAAAGCCTAAGAAGAAAAAAGGAAGGCCAAGGTTGAATCTAGAATTGACCAATTGCACTACACTTGGGAGAAGTGGTGGAAGAGGTGGAAGAGGTGGTAGAAGAGGGGGTAGAAGTGGTGGAAGATGGTCTACTAGTGTTTATGAAGAAGGTGAAAGTTCTGGGAAAAAAGAACCTGGGATTGAGACTCAATTTTTCACCTAAACGACACCTAATGTTGAGAGTCAATTTGTCACCCAAACAGCACCTACTGTTGACAGTGAACATGTACCAGAAACATAGGAAGCTGATGTTAACATTGATGATGAAGGTGATGGTATTGATATGGCTGATCTGGATCAAATACTAAGTGATTTGAGTTACCTTAGAGAGTTAAAATACAGTGAAGCAAAGATCATTATGTGTCTTAATATCACCCAATCACAACTGAAAGGATTTGATGCTTTGATTCACCAATCCTAACAAGCTACAAAGGTATATATTATAACATTGACAATGAATTTTATTTTTCAATAACATAACTAACTTGTATTCTTTCCAATGCAAGGATGTGCCTTATGTGAGTGAACATGAACCAAAAACACAGGAGGACAATGGTGAAGATGGAGCTGAAGAATCACAGGAGGACAATGATGAAGATGGAGCTGAAGAATCACAGGAGGATAATGATGAAGATGGAGCTGAGGATGATGAAGAAGGAGTTGATGATACCCAAGTTAGGGTTAGAACTCAAGTCAGGGTTAGAACAAGAAAATTTGTTAATAGGGATATGCCCTTTCTTTTGTAAACACTTTGGCTGATTTTGGTATGTTTTGTTGATGTATAACTTACATCCATTTTGTTCATTATGTTATATTGAAAAACATCCTTCATTTGCTCACATCATACACTTACAATTGTACATTGCTCAAACACTAGGTATCCAATAAACCATTTTTCATTCAACAACATACAACTTACATCCAACTGTCATTTAAAAGTTTTACAACAACTTAAAACTACTTCAACATAATCCACACAATCACCAACAAACAAAAAAAAAACCCCAATCTTCCATTTTTCACCTTCACCTTGTACAGGAACCTCTTGAATGCCATTGTTGTGAAAATTCACAGCTTCTTCCACAAATTCTTCCGCAAACTTATTGTGTACTTGAATGTCATTATTGTGAAACTCCATCAACAAGTTTCTGTACCAGTTGTTTGGTAATGGGGGAGTGACCCAAGCAAAATACTTGCAATCTTTTTCCTCATCCTGTTATATAGGAAATAAAACCTAATTGGAAGAGATTTGAGATGTAATTAAAGAGGTTTAAGGGATACTTACCCAGAAATTAGGGCAGCCGATGAACCTCCTGCCAGGGTTTGTTGGCCTCCATGATGTCCACTTACCAACGGGGTCATCACAAAAGTATGTTGCCCTTAATGCTTGCCTTCGTGATCGGATATTGCTCCTACTTCCCACTGAGCTTGAAGATGCCATTTTGCTTCGATGGAGTGTAAGAAGGGGTTTTTATAGAGGAGGAGTTGATGACGGGGTGTTTAATGGAAGGTGATAAGGTTAATGAGCTGGAGTAACCGGCTCTTATAAGGATTACCGGTTCTTAGGGCCAAACTGAGTGTATTAGCCGGTAATCTGTTCTTTTTCATAAGTAAAATTTAATTTAGGATTAAATCATAAATTAAGACAAAATTTTGGGACTTTTTTTGCAGATTTCTCTTCACAAGAAATCATATTAATAGTGTCACGAGTTCACCAACCCATTTAACACAATTAAACCCTGGAACCCACTCAACCCAAATGGAAGGAAATGTTTCCCACCGGTACCGGCACACAAACCCACAATGACTCCGTCTAAGAAAAAATATGTATCCTTTTCTATGTGGGCCAACCTCATCTTATAGAAACAATGGAACCTTTGACTATTAACATAATGTTCTTAAATATCTTAATAACACAATCTTGTGAACGCAATAACCCAAATAGAGATTAGATAAAGGGAAAACAGGATCCAAAATGTCACTGTCACTTTTTTCGTGATTATTGACTTGCTAGCCGTACCTGATCCTCACTTTGATTCTATTGGAAATTTGTATCTTAAAGATATATGTCTTTTCCCCTT
Source organism: Lactuca saligna (assembly GCF_052625555.1). Lineage (NCBI taxonomy): Eukaryota > Viridiplantae > Streptophyta > Magnoliopsida > Asterales > Asteraceae > Lactuca > Lactuca saligna. The sequence continues at coordinate 18,915,520 of NC_136422.1, forward strand.
TGAGCAGGCGGATTAGCATCCGATTAACATTAAACTAATCGACATGTTACAATCAGGTTGCAAGACATTGTATGGGGGAATGAATTAGACTGTATATTAACGATAACATTTTTACGTCCGGGATTATAACAATGTTTACTTCTGAGAAATTTGCTCTTCGTAAAGTTGTAGATGATAATCTTTCTGTTGCTCCATCCGAAACCAGGTCAAATCTCATAAAGGATCATCAGAAACCATTCCATAGCAACTTTGAAAATTTGGGTAAACTTTATTTCGATTTCACCTCACCTGGTGTTCAAAATACTTCGAAGGCTACAGATTTCCAGTTGAAAGAAGATGAAAAGGGCTCAGCTTTTTCATCTCTTGGGATTGTTAAAGACTATGCAAGCAGACCAAGAAAAATGAATGCCGATACGATGAATGTTCCAAGCTCTAACAATGAAGATCCTGAGACAAATGACCAAAAACTATCAACAACTGCAAGAATTCGAATGGCTAGCCAAGAGTTTATCGATTCATATTCTTCAAAAGATGATGAAACCTCCCAACTAAGCCACCCGTTTGCCGTTTCATTTTCTGGACTATCTGATGATGAAGCTAAAGACATCCAACTTCTGCTTACTCTTCTTGCCTCCGCTGAGAAAACCGGTCAAAAACAGTTTAAATGTGCTCTCAAACTCATCGAGTTATGCAGCAACATGTCGTTGAATGAAGGAAACCCTGTGGAAAGATTGGTTTACTACTTTTCTGAAGCTATTCATATGAAAATAAACCGTGAAATGGGAAGGTTGGCATGCAATGAACGTGAAAGTATGCAGATATTCGATCTTAGAGAAGCGTTGATGAACGTGGACACGTGCATCTCTGAGTTTCACCTGAAAGTTCCTTTATCACAAGTTTGTCAGTTCAGCTCGATTCATACAATATTCGAAAACTTGAATAAAGCTACTAAAATCCATGTAATTGATCTCGAAAGCTGCAGGGCTGGGATCCAATATTTAGTTTTGATGCAAGCGATCGCAAGTTGCAGTGAATGGCATATCGATCATATCAAGATAACCGCTGTAGCTACAAGTTCGGATCCCAAGATAAAAGATACCTGTAAGCCCAAGTCACTGTATCAACCATGAAACAACAAGCAATTTTCTGTGTATATTTTGAAATCTATGGCTTTGTGCAGGTAAACGTCTTGCTGACTTTGCAAAGTCGATGAACATTCCATTCAGTTTCAAGATAATTATGATAGGTGATGTGCTTGATTTCAATGTAGATATGATTGAACGCAATGAAGGTGAAAAGGTTGCGGTCTATGCGCCATTCTTCTTATCAACCCTAATTGCGAAACCGAAGAGTCTTGAATATCTTATGCGTGTGATTCGGAAGATCAAACCTTGTATAACGGTGATCACCGAAGTGGAAGCAAACCATACATCATCGGCTTTTGTTGATCGTTTCACCGAAGCTCTTTTCTTTTATGGTGCACTTTTTGACAGTATGTCCGATTGTTTAGCCGACGACGATCTGAATAGAAAGGTTATGGAGTCTGTATGCTATGGTAAAGCTATACGCAATATTGTGGCAGCTGATGGAGACGAGAGAACAATTCGACACATTTGCGTTGATGTTTGGAGGAAATTCTTTCAACGATTTGGGATGCTGGAAATTGAATTGACTGATGAAACATTGAATGAAACAAACTTGGTGATCGGTAACTTCAAATGTGGGAATTCTTGTTCGGTTCTTGTTGATGGTGGATGCTTTCTTGTTGAATGGAAAGGCGTACCCATCTTCTCTGTTTCTGCTTGGAAGTTTATATGACAAATGGGTTTCAAGTAATAAAGAATGCAATCTTATTTCTTTTAACCGTCTGTATGATGTATCTTTTGGGCATCCAGTATTCATTCAACTCTCCAAGAATTGAATGCAATGCCAACTATGAGAATGAATTACATAGTTTCTTTTTACATTAGAATGTTTAATGATACACATTAAACTCCATTTTCTCTCTCTTCTATATTATATTCAATTATGTTCTATTTAACATTTATTGAAAATGCTTTTATTATTAACTGTTTAATGTTTATATTATGATATATAGTATATGATTTGCTAGAAGTCACATTCTGCATTTAGCTTGGATCTTCTCAAGATCTTAAATCTTATCTAAATATCTTAACATATTTTATCTTTACTTTATTGATTTGTTTAGCAGGAACATCGGCTGGGAAGCACATGAGACAAAATCCTCGAAGACTATGTTGGGAAATCCAACAAACCAAATTAAGCACTTCAAACACATGACAAACAAACTTCTATAAAACTTGCAAAATAAAACTTTTAAAAACTATAAAATTTAACGATAATATTTAACGTGGTTCTGTCAATCTGATATATATCCATGGACTAACCATAGATGGTTTTATTAACTTCCAAGAACAATTACAATAATTCAACAAGTGATGCCCTAATTGTTAGCCAATCATAGTACGCCATGTCCATAAAGTGATGCCCTAATTGTGATGAGTCAGGCTCATCCATAATTAGCCCATAAAGTGATGCCCTAATTGTTAGCCAATCATAGTACGCCATGTCTTTCCTTTTAAACTTTTCAACTTTAGGGGATGTACATATCCACCTACCATGCATCATAGCACATTTAATAATTTTCCAAAAAGATCAATATCAACTCATTCTGAAATCCAACAACCCAATTATTGAGTGTCCAATACTTTTTTATTCCAGGAAGCGCTTTCTCCTTCGTAGTAGCGCTTTCTGATCCCCATAATTCTTTCTCAATAGTAGCAATATCTCTGGATTCCTGGAAGTGTATTCTCCAAATTCCCTAGCACTTTCTCTAAGTACCCGATCGCTTCAAGTACTTAGCATCATATTGCAAATGGGAGCATTCTGGCACTAAAGAGAGCATTTTTCACAAGGAGAGAACTCTACCAATAAAGAGCACATTCTCTCATTATGATAGATTTTTGCCACCAAAGAGAGAATTATGTCAAGAGTTCACACCTTAACAGTATCCCACTTTTTTTTTTTTTGAAAAGAAACAGTATCCCACTTGAAGTCTTGACCAGTTCATTCTTCTCTTCCAATCAACTCTTATTCATTCCTTACTTGCTTTCTCTCTCTCTCTCTCTCTCTCTCTCTCTTTCTTTCTTTCTTTCTCACTCCTACCAACACTTTCTATTAAAAATGTTGGAAAGGCAGTTGAAGCCATTCTTGGCTTCAACTTATTAGTGATAAAAACCTTAGTACACGCATCTTCCAAGTTCACCATGCTAAAAAATTCTCCAGCTTAGCAGCCTCTTGGTTCATGACCTTTAACTTCCTAGACAACTACATCTTAAGCCCATTGATTTTATATGTATCAGAACCAATAATCAACACAGCATCAACATTCAACATGAGGATGATGTAGGAGGAGCGAAATCTCTTAAGGTAACAACAATGACCAACCTTACGTCTCCAGTATCCACTCATATTCATGAAGGTGGCAAACTTTCAGTGCAACTACTGAGAAGTTTTCTTCATGCCATACATACTTTTTTTCATTAGATTCTTCTTACCAACTATAAGATCATTGTGTGGTTGTGCCTTGCATATGTCATCTTCCAAGTTATCATTGAAGATAAAAGCTCTATTTAAATTTAATCGGTAAAGATGGATATTTTAGAGGCTACTTTATTTAAGAATGATCTGATTCTAGTCGTCTTCACAAATGGAATCAACCTGTTACTTCCTTCGGAATTCCTTGGCTACTGATCTTGATTTTCATTTCTTTATATATATATATATATATATATATATATATATATATATATATATATATATATATATATATATATATATATATATATACATACATATCATCCTTAATCTGAAACATATGTTTGTTCTACAATGTGTTCAGCTTCTCTTCCATATCCTTCTCTTATTGTATGGAGTATTTCATCTTCAATGATTCTAGATATGATCAAGGTATATGATTACATGTTGATAGAGAATACATGATTGGAGTTCTTTGTTCTCTAGTGGCTATCCAGACCATATGAGGTTAATACTCTACACCGTCTACTATTTTACCATTTGAACTATTATTACATGAGTTCCGACTATCTTAATCTTTATTAGAGCTCCCACTCCTTCCTAAACTTCCAAATATCTTTTGAGAAGTGATAGGTAATGCATGATACCCTCACCCTCTTACTGAAGGAACTAATGTAGGATTATAAACACCTAAATGTGTTAAATCTAACTTCCCAATCTTGGGAAGACTACATATCTTTGCAAAATTGAGTCTCTTATGTTTGCAAAGAACACATGGCTTAGAAAAAATCGTTTGCATTGTTTAGATATGGTATTCTTTCCCTAGATGCTAGTATATTCAATCTCATCTCACCTATATGCCCAAAGCTTTAGTTATATATAGTAGATGTCCCAACTCCTTCGATAACGTGTGCTTCATCTTCAAATGTCTGTCATGTATAGTGTACCTAGCTTTTGATCTTTAGAAATAACTAGGTTTACCTTCTTCATTATCTAATATTGATCATCAAATATAACCTGATTACCCTCATTTTCATGTTGTCCCACTGATATCAACATTATCTTTAGTTCTGGAATGAAGTTGACATTATTTAGAGTCTAATTCATACCAATGTCGTCTTGAGAACCACATCTCTGACATTCATGATATCCATACACTTATGATATGCTAATCTGATCTTCTCTTTGTAAAGCTTGATGTTTTGCATTACATCCCTAGAGTAACTAGCGTGAAATAATGCCCCAGAAACCAACACCTTAAATTCAGTTGCATTTTCAACTTAATAAATAAGCGCATCACCCACAAAATTTGTTGCCATGTTTATTTATATTTGGCCTTTATCTTCCATAACATTTGGTCGCTTATTTCTAATATGACTAGTCACTTTGTAGTTCCAACATGTAACGTCCCTCCTTTTATTCTGTTCACCTCTCCTTCTCAACTTCAATCTTCTACTACCCTCACCCCTATATTGGAATATTTACTCGGTCTTCGGTACTTAGGAGACTACTGGAAGCTTCTCTTGTACTTCCCATGTTCACATGTTCGCCGAGGATTAAATTGTGCATTCCTTAGAATGTTAACTTAGCACCTTCGGCTCAGCTGCTAATTGTCATAACTATAACAGGCCAATTATCATGAAAAGATGATAATATTATCAGTTCCATCGTTTCATCCCCGAATCCAACATAAAGAATCAACTTCTATATGATTAAATTAAACTTATTCACATGATTAGACATGAAGCTACTCTTCTTCATCTTCATATTCACCAACTGTAGAATAAATAAAAGCTTATTTGATGTTGAATGTTTTTTACATGTCAGGTAGCACCTTGATGAAACCTTGATTAGTAAGCAACATTCTTTTCCAATAATAATCTCAAATACCAAGTGCATGACAATCTAACGAATCCCAATCACCCCACTTCATCACTTTAGGTTTCTTTCCAAATAATGGTTTTTGTAACATATTTTGGTAGAGATAATCTTTAATTTGCATTCTTCAGGATTCAAAATTGTTTCCATTAAATTTTTCGATCTTGAAGATAAAAACTTTACGTGTTGATTGAGAAGTATAGAGCTCGGGAACATAGTAGTACAAGTGTTGAATAGTAAGTTGCTCCCTAAGCTATAGACGAAGGTGGTTTTATAGCGAGAATATCACATTCTAAGATTTTTACTCAAAAGTTTCACATCCTATTACTTGTTGATAGTTTCATTTTATTACTTCTTTTCCGAGTTTATTTTTGTTCATTCCATCTTATTTTAATCTTCATGCATATTTTCTCTTTTTGTAATTTTCATCTTTATTGGGTATTTTCTAGTCTTTTGAGCTGAATTGCAAGATTTATCAAAGACTATTCAACACGTAGAATGGAAGGAATACGGGTCCTTTAGAACCTTGCGGTTTACTTGTGGGCTTGAAGTGGTACAATTGGGCCTATTGGCAACATGATGATGGAGCAAGTTCAACTTAATCTTGGTTGAAGAATGATGATGAGGAAAATACAAGCTTTGGAAGACAAAAGAAGCGACAGCCCATCTTGGAAGAGTTTAGAAGGCGCATTTAGACTATCAAGAACCTTGCATATTGTAACGACGTGAATTTTCAAAATAATTTTTTTCATTTTTCAAACAACATAAACCATCATTTAATATTCTGAAATCACATGTATAATAATGTCATCGTAATAAAATACATCCCAAGATCATAAAACAATTCTTCCGTCAATGTGTACAGATCACGCCAGTGCCTTCCCACGGTCGTCGCTAGTACCTGAAACACATAACACAACAATGGTAAGCATAAATGCTTAGTGAGTTCCCCAAAATACTACTTACGCACATATGCCCTTCCGGGCCCTGACCTTCCGGTCCATGTGTCTCAGGGGACTTCCGTCCCGACTCGGTAAACCTTCCGGTCCTACTCGCGTCAACCTTACGGTCCACATTACAACGCCTTCCGGCCCATAACATATACGCCTTCCGGTCCATAACATAATGCCTTCCGACCCATATCAAGCATAGCATACATAGCACATACAAACGGTTAACTTATCATATACAATGCATACAACTCATATCATATCCAACCTTCCGGCCACACAATAAAACCCTTCCGGGTACAGTATAGTGATAAAATTTACCTCGTGGAAAGTCTAGAATCTCGCGTTCTTGCTATCTCCGAATCCCAACCCCGCCTAATCATAACAAAATATCATTTTAATTAATATAGACTTCCACAACTAGACTTTACCCTTATTAGCATTCCTCAGAGGGGTAAAAGACCATTTTACCCTTCCTTGACTCAAAGTCCACATGTTGACCAAAACCCTAAAAGTCAACATGCACAGTACGTGGGACGTACGGACTCATGTACGCGGGGCGTACATCGCCAATCCACCATCAGGGGTCTCCACCCAATACGTTGCGCGTACTGGGAGTTACGCCCAACGTAATGCTCAGATCCAGCCACTCTTCATTTCTGGTCTTAAATGGTTAAGATACTTCTTCAACTTCTAGATCCGGTTCTCTTTAAGCCTCCTTACCCATAAAGTCGAAACCTTTAAGCCTTTGCATGGCTGTAAAGGCTCCTACACTCCTTAATGCCTTTCCATTTCCACTCAAATGATCTAGATCTCATGCATGGCTAATAATTCATGTCCAAGATTACATTTTTATGAATCTACAACTCAAATGGACTAGAAATATGATGGATCTAAGCCAATGGAGGCTACTTGCTCATAAAGTCTCCATCTTTGGGACCAAAACCCTAGAAAATGGTCCATAAAGCATATCACAAGAACTACAAGTCAAGATCCGAACTTTTTACCTTAGAAAGAAGCTCCAACCTTTGGTATTCATGGATCTACACTAGAACACCAACTTCTAGCCTCCACAATGGACTCCTCTTCTCTCTTGCTACCTTGAAATGACACCACCAAGCTTAGAACACTCACAACAAGCTATGAACGAAGGAACAACTCTCTTAGGGTTTCTTTCTGAAGGATGGTGGCTAAGGAATCAAGCCATCTCATTCCTTTTATAGCCAACCATTAAATTAGGGTTTTTGGGTCTGGACCGGTTACGCCCAGCATAACCTTGGGTACGCCCAGCGTACCCGGGTGATGGTGCGATTAAATGAGGCGCGCGAGTACGCGCAACGTACTCCTTGTACGCCCAGCGTACTCGCCCAACTCAAAATCTCAAATGACAATATATCAAAGATGAAGGGCTAATTAAAGGTACCTGGATTTCGGGCTGTTACACATATGGTTTGGATCAAGATTTGTAGCATTGGAGAATGAGACACATTTGAAGATGGACTAAAACGCCCATCGATCACTCAAATGTGGTCCGCACTCGCCAACCGTCCGCTTGCAGTGTGTAGTGAAAAAAAACAGGTTTTGTGCTTTTGTAACTATTTGGGATGTTTGGTGGTTTACTTTTCACACAACTTTAGATCCGACTTTTTACACTTTCTCTGGAGTTTTGAGCTTGAAGAACACCAAGAACATTTTTAAGAACATCATCTTTTCACTCTTAAATGTTGCTACATGTTTGATAGTTTCATTTTATTACTTCTTTTTCGAGTTTATTTTTGTTCATTCCATCTCATTTTAGTTAATCTTCTTGCATATTTTCTCTTTTTGTTATTTACATCTTTATCGGGTAGTTTCTAGACTTTTGAGCTTAATTGCAACATTTATCGAAGACTATTCAACACGGAGATAGGAGGGAATACGGGTCCTTTGGAAGCTTGTGGTTTACTTGTGGGCTTGAGTGGTGCGATTGGGCCCATTGTCACATGATGATGGATTAAGTTCGACTTAATCTTAATTGAAGAATGATGATGAGGAAAATACAAGTTTTGGAAGATAAAAGAAGCAACAGATCATCTTGGAAGAGTTTAGAAGGTGCATTTAGGCTATCAATAACCTTGCATATAGGTGGGATCAGGATTTGAATCATTAGAGAAAGAGACACACTTGAAGATGGGCTAAATGACCCATTTAGCACTCACATGCGGTCTGCATGTACTCGCCAACCGTCCGCTTGCATCGTGTAGTGAAAAAAAAAACAAGTTTTATGCTTTTACTTCTATTTTGGATGGTTGGTGGTTCACTTTTCACACAACTTTATATCCGATTTTTTACACTTTTTCTGGAGTTTTGAGCTTGAAGAACACCAAGAAAATTTTGAAGAACATCATCTTTTCACTGTTAAATCTTGCTACATGTTTGGTACAATCTAATTTTATTTTAGTTTCTTGAGTTTAGCCATGCTAGGCTAAACTTCTATTAGTTGACTTTAAAGTAATTTATTTAATGATTTGGTTATTTTGAAGAACTCCCTGAACTTGTGTTGAATGTCTATAATTATATTTTCTATGAAAACATCCTTTATGTCTATATGTCTCTATTCATGAATATCGATATGTGAATGTTAATTTTTTGGTTAAATTCTTGGCTAATAATGGGTCTTCAATTTAATAAGCACCAATTAGTTTAATATTTGTTTTCATTTCATTTAGACTAAGAAAATATTCTCTCCATATTGGTAGTAAGAGCAGTAGATGACTCTTAGGATTTGGTGACTTTTAAAACCTAATGCTAATTGATTTTAACCAAATTACATGATTCAGTGGTTTTATGACTTTGATTTAGGAAATGTGCTTTGATCTTCTCAATCCATTTTAATATAAAAGTAGAGTTGAGGCAAGTTATGCTTATAAATTGCTATAGCCAAGTTAGATTTTAAACACAAGTGTTGCACCTTTGTGTTCTCATGCTTATTGAACCAAATGTTTAGGTAATGAAAGTCTAAAGTCAACCATCTTTCTCTTATTGATTTTACATCAAACGTTTATTTTGTTGAATTTTGTTTTAAAATCATAGTGTAAATCTAGTTTTCTTTTAGAAATCTCAAAAGATCAAAATCCCCCGATTTTATTTTATTTTAGCTTTACAAGTGTTTGTATAACAAGATTATCATAGAGTTATAAAATTGAACTAATCTCCATGGATACAATGTCTTTACCATTATACACTATTTTAGTATATAGTATTTCGGGTATTTATTTTGTTAGCCTCGACAACCACCACTTGCAAATATATTATGAGTTGTTTTGATGATGTTTATGTTCCTCAATATGCTATGTGATTTTTTTATACGTACTAATTGTATATTTTATACAAAATGGTTTTTGAAAAGCGCTTTCCTTAAATGTTGAAATGTTGGTAAAATAATTAATGATGAGATATTGATAAGTTGTTTTGAAAAGGTTCTCCGCAAAAGAAAATTGTCAATTTATAATTATATGATTTTCTATGATGAAGTGACACTTTTTGATGAAATGTTACTTTATGATTAAAATCTTGAAAATTATTTGGGAATAAAAAATGTGCATACATTATAGGATGGGTGCCAGTTGAATTCCCTCATTATATCCATATGAGATTGGCCACTATAATGTATGATGACAATGAGTCATTTCTAGATAATCATCACTATGTAAAAGTGGCCTATATATTGCTTGTGTGGTGTTCATGTAATGGTTCATGAATACCTAGACTATGATGAGGACTTGGGAGATGTTTATTTAGAATACGCACCTTCTTATATCCTCACTATTAGTTGTGTTTAGAATACGCTTCTTCATCACTACATGGTGTATTTTTTTTTTGAACATGCTCATAGATATTCAAGCCTTTAACTATCAAATCAGCGAGATTAGACTTCTCGATTGGAAATTCGATTATGGGATAGTTTCATATTGCATGACTTAAATGAGGTTATTTACTTATCCCGTTTGAACTACATTCGATCTGGTTTTTTATGTAACTAAATAGCATTACTTTAAAGTTTCGGTTGTTTTAAACGTTAATTGATTTGTCAATTATAAACACTTAAACTTGATTTGGGTCAATAAATCCTATCTTATTTTGAAGTAATTTTATTAAAATTTGGGTCATTAAATCCTAGTATATTTGAAATAGTTTTGATAATGTTTGGTTCATAACACCCATACATATTTTGGAAAATATTTTTAAACTGTTTTTCAGAGATTGATCCAAGTAAGTTAGATTGTTATCTTCTAACTCTAAATGAATCCACCCTGGTTGTTCACACTTGCCAATTCCATTGCCTAACTTGTGCTCGGATTGAGGATATAATCAAGGTGTAGATGACCCCAGCTTGGACTTTAAGAGTATCACAACTTTTTGGTGAGTTGGAATGCATGTTTGTGACACGTTTAATGTAAACATCGTTAGTTTAAAACATGATAAAAAAGTTCAGTATTTTAGTACCGTTTATTTCAGCAAACATTACTCTGAACTATTGTTAAATGGTTTTTCAAAGGCTAATCGGATTAAGTTAGATTGTTATCTTTTTACTCCAAATGAATCCACCCCAAGTATTCACATTAGGAAAATCCAATGTCTATCTTATTTTAACATATGCTCAGGTTGAATATAGAATAAAGGTGTAGAAGACCCTACCTTGGACCTTTGAGAATATAGAAAAAATTAGAGTTTCAAGGGTTCCTTATCTACTATTAAGACCCCTAGTGTACCGATTTTCATCCACTTCTTCATACTCTCATAGAGCTGCGAATTTGCTCTTTCCTCCTCTCTCATTGAGTTTTTTTAGTTGCTACAGTTTTAAGTACAATCTATTAGAGGTACTAAGATTTTGGTGCTTGCTTTCCAAGGAACATCAAGTGTGTAGAGTAAGTTCTTTTGTGTTTGTGAATATTATCATTATTTATGTAAATTTATGTATATGTGCACTTATGTTGTATTGTATTAATTTGTAGCCTATGTATACTTCGTCCACTATATTAGCCCTTTAATCTTTGGTATTGCATATATTTATTGCAATGTATTATTGAAGTTTATGGGAAAAAATCATTTGATATTTTAGTGCAATGTATTATTGAAGTTTATGGAAAAAAATCATTTGATAACATAACTGAATTTAAACAAATATTTTTTTTTACTTTTTTGTTTTATAGTTTAATTAATAGTTTTAATTTCAGAATCAAAATTATACGTGTTCCTATAGTGTTTAATATATTGTCTGGTGGGTATTAGTCCAGTTGTGATAAACCATTTTATAAATTTATAATATATTTATAAATCACACATCAAATGAAGTGGATTGTAAGGTTTAGTTCGACTAAGTAATTTGGAGAGCAAGTAATTTGTAGGGTATGTTCTTCTTGTGTTTGAATATTGTCTATCATTTTTCCCCCTTCCCCCTCCCTCACAGATATCACATAATCATTTTTTAAGTTTTAGAACAATCCATAAACAGAAAACACACTTTATTACAATGTGGTAATCATTCCACCATCTCTACTTCGTCACAATCAAAGAAAAGTACAACGACATGTTCTATTCTAATCTATAGTTACTGCTCAATATTGTAATTTAATTTTTACGGACGAAGTATCTAAAAGTAGTATGGGTTAATCACAATAGAGAAATCAAAATCCTCCCGCCTTTGTTATCCATCTTCATACTCATTAATATAAAACAAATGTCAAAATCAAAACAATTGATCAAAAGAGAAATTGGTTGATTCTACATGTTAATTTTTATATAAGTACGAAAATAAGTAGAAACATTACATAGGAGGATTTTTTTTAAACAAATATTAATATAACATAAAAGAGGTCAATACATATGGACGGAGGGCAACTGGGCAAAAAGTTCGTCACTAACCCTTTCTAGATGGTAAAATCAATTCTTTTGAAACAACATCAACGGATCCAGGAGATATTACATTAAGATGCATGACACGTTAAGCTTTGTTGAGGAGCTCCACCGCCTTTGGAGCGAGAAAATCAAATGTATCAAATGCAAAGGGTACAAATACATGTTGATTTTCTATACATGCATTCTCGTGCTTTGCTACTTTGCACACAGCGGCCTTCAAAGCGGCATGCCCTGCTATAAAACCCTCACTCCTTAAACCGACGAGAGGAGAGACCCCAATAAGATCTACACAAGCATGCTTCCTTTTAACCCATTAAAAGACCAAAATGTCAGTCAGTCTAAGGGTGGATTTTCCATCCAACGGGTCCATCAAAAAGTTCATCGGTGCTTCCTTCTTCATGGAAATACCAGCACGCCGGCAAGCATAAAAAAGAACATGCCTAACCACAACATGCCGGTACTTGAAACCAGAAAGCTCTCTACAATGAACCGTATGTTTCCTAAAAGTGTCCAAATATGCCTTGTGGCAAACTGGGGATATATCGTCAATTGGGAATAGAGGAATCATGAGGCGGTAATGAAGGATGGTTCGATACTCTATGGGAGACATATGTTAGCCGAGGCTATCAATAGGAATGCTTAGTAAAAAATCTTGTGTATGAGGTGCTCAAAGAGACCCAAAAACTGCTTTTTTGTCTAACAGTTATGTCGAAGTCGACTTCCATATCTTTGATGGTTTTGCTAAAAAGGGCACACGGCAATGGTTTTTAGGATTTAGGTGGTGGTGTCCTTATTAGTGAAACCGCTACAGTCGAATACGTAGGAGGAAACCTTGTAAGATGAGTAGAAACCCAAACCACCAAAACGAATAGGTAAGGAAGCCAGACGCCACAAGATGTCTCCACTAAAGGGGCCTCTACATACCACCATATCCTCGACAAACCCACACAATCCTTTGTCAAAGAACAAAACTGCCTCTTCTATGTGCACAGGTTGGTATGTCCTTAAACCAAAGAAACGTTTTGCAATGCCCATACATGATCGAAGCAAAAGGAGCTCACTCGGTGGATCACATAGTTGTGGAAGAAGAACCATCAAATCAACAGCATTGGTCGCTTTCTTCATGGTCAGCCCGCTAATAAACCCCGCTTCTCTGCTAACAGCGCCCCTAAGGAGCTTCACCCCCAAAGAAGTTCTCCCTATATCCGATGGGAATAAATCGGTAGGAAGGTTCCTACCATTACAGGAGGGCCAAAAATCTCCATTTTCTTAATGTTCATCTCAAGACTCAAACCTGTACCATTCACCCGAATAATGTTCAACACTCTAGCCACCTCCTCTGAATCCCCACTGACAGTCCCATCATCTAGATATCAAGCATGGAGAAGGGATTGCAATTGTCTCTAATCTTTTGCACAAGCAAATGCAAAACGAGGGCAAAAAAAGAGGGCCCAAAGGGTCGCCTTGCTGCACCCTAATGGCAGATAATATATGTTGGCCTCCTATATAAAGTCTCGCTACTGGCCAGTATAAGAAATTCACCCATAAAGAAACAGAAGGGCACATCCTCCTAACCTCGTGGAGTAACACTGATCTATCAAGCAAGTTAAAGGCATTCGAGAAATCCACTGTAAGCATTGCAAGAGATCCATCAGTGTGGTGTTCACTCAACACCCTATTGGCATTGTGTAACACAGCCTCAACACCCTCGGATACACCAACCCGAAACAGAAAATCATTAAGGTACTTAACCATTTCTTTACCCACACATTTCATGGCAACCTTGGAGACCATGCATCTCCATATAGTGCCTACTGCAATTAGATGGATCCCATTGTCTGGTTTAATCAGAGGCGTGAGAAGAGCGGATGCAACAAACTCTGCCAAATTGAACGGACATCTTCCCGCTAACCATAAATTAACCACTGCAGTGATAACACATATAAGATTTGTGGCTATAGCAAACCCTTCTCCACAAAGGCCATCCAAAATGTGTTGATCCCTCAAACCATGTCTTCCACATGAAGTTCCTTTAGGGAAAGATTTCATGCAGCCAAATACACAATCATAGTCTGCTATAAGGAGAGGTTCAGAAATTATAGGGCTCGGCATGGATGGAGGTGGACTGAAAGGGTGTTTGTCCTCCAAAGCTTAAATAGTATCACCATTGTATGGCGTAACACCCGATGAGCATAACACTTTCACTGCTGCAGTAAAATGCGGAGCTGCAACCTTACAGAAACATTGACTGATGCTGGTGTTACTCGATGTAGACTCTTTCATATTTGAAATTACATTAAAGTTAAATTCAAAAATTACGAATCATTTTATGACATTTATCGTAAGTAGTAAGAAAAATAAGACCATATTTAATTTGCCATTACCATTAATAATCCGTATAAACAAAAGTACATAATTGATGTAATCAATCTGCCACAAATAAAGAGTTAACAAAAAATCAAACATCAACAAAAGAATAAATGAATTCAACCAAAAAATTATGAGAGTAATTAAGCAGACAATGTGCAGAGAAGATGATCAAGAAATTAGTAGAGGTGGTGGTTCGTCTCTCCTGGTGGTGGTGATCATCTCTTTGATAGTTGAGAGTGACGGTGTTTGATACTTTGGAATATTTGGTGGTGGTGTGGCACACTACTAGAAACATAAGCTTCAGCGATGGAATTTGCTACGGATTCTATCCGTAGCTAATTAGCGATGGATTACCAGGGATCAGCGATGAAACGCACAAATATTTTGACCAAAATACTTATAGACTTTTAGAGAGGTATTACCGAGGGATCAACAACTGAATTGCAAGAATTTATCAACAAAATCGCTCCTTGCTAGTCCGTCGCAAATTAAAACATTTTAGTGAGGGAACAATGACGGACTACTAAAAATCACAAGCCTTTTTTTTCCCATCCCTCGCCAATTGCTCACACAAATGGACGCCTCCTTTTTTTTCATTCCCCTCCTTTATTTCTTTTTTCTTTACCTCGTTTTATTTTCATTCCCAAACTCTAAACAATTTTCTCCAAAAGCCATAATCGACCTTTGTCGACTCAAATTCCCGCCCGGAAAATCACCTCCACCACCTTCCACCTACGTCATCCCTCTTTGAAGTATACTTGAAAAGTATAGGAAAACCTCATAAATCACATCATCTCTTGCTTTCGTCTCAGTCCATATGCTTTCCTCGTTGACTCGCCATTTTCTGCAACAACAATTGGTCTATTGGTTCATCATTTATCGTAAACTCTAGCTTTCATCACCTTCCTAGTCTGGTTTCTGGTTGTCTATAATTTCTATTTTCATGTAGCTCTCTTTCTTCTCTTACATTTTAGATCAAATCAGAACTTGTTCTTCTAAGCTCTGCCTTCCATATCTCCTTAATTTTGGTTTTCCTATGTTTTTTTGTTACTGACGTACATTTTGTTTTTCCTATTAGAATTTAATAATCTCACAGGATGAATTTGTATGATATGAATTTGGTACCGAGTGTAGGCATTTGACAAGTGGCTTCATATCCAAACGACAAGAATATATGGAGTGGCCAGAAGATGTGTTTCTGGAGCAATTAACAACTACACTACTCAACTACTCGATTATGGCAAACAAACATCTCAGTGTAATTAATTTCACAAATTTCTTCATCCGATTCTTTGCTTCTAGATTTTATCAACTTTGAAGAGGAAAAACATTGTTATATATTTGCAGATAATCTCACAGAAGCACTGCTCTTTCTTTCTCATTTCATGGGAGATATTCATCAGGTATGTGATAGTAACCAATTTGACTTTATTATCTAACAAGTTAAAAGACTAAATTGCCCCTGTTATGGTGGCTACATGTGAGATTCACTTCGAATAGAAGTGGGAACACAATTAATGGGAGGCTAAAAGTACCCTTAAATAGGCTCCAACCCTGGAGGATTTAGGGTTTCATTAAACATCGTGGACTCGCCGAGTCCACTCATGGACTCGCCGAGTCCAAAGTAAATCTGGATGACCAATCACGACCCTACTCGACGAGTTCCTTCTCATAATTCAAAAATATAAATATTAAAGAATATACCTGGGATTCCGGATGTTATAAGTCTCCCCCACTAGAATCAGACTTCGCCCTCGAAGTCTCATTCTACAAACAATTTCGGATGCTGCTCCCGCATCTCGCTCTCCAGCTCCCAAGTCAGCTTGGACCCCTTCCTGTGCTGCCACTACACTTGCACCAAAGGCACTTCCTTGTTCCTCAGAACCTTGATCTTTCGATTTTTAATTACCACTGCTCTCTCTACATAGTTCAGGCCTGCATCCACCTGAATGTCCTCTAATGTTACTACTACCGACTCGTCAGCAATACACTTCCTTAACTACAACACATGAAAGGTGTCGTGAATCTGACCCAGCTCCGTAGTTAGATCCAAACGGTAGGCTACTCTGCCTACTCTCGCGATTACCCTGAAAGGTCCAATATACCGAGGCCCCAACTTGCCCCTCTTCCTAAATCGGATCACTCCTTTCCAAGGAGAGACCTTTAGGAGTACAAGGTCGCCAACCTGAAACACGAGCTCGGATCGGCGCCTGTCCGCATAACTCTTCTGGCGACTCTAAGCGGTCAGCAATCTCTGCCTGACCTGCTGTATCTGCTATGTCATCTGAAGCACAATCTCCGTACTACCCATTACTCGTTGCCCCACCTCTCCGCAACAGATGGGGGTCTGACACCTCCTCCTCTACAACAGCTCAAAGGGTGGCATACCAATGCTCGACTGATGGTTGTTGTTGTACGAAAACTCAGCCAAGGGTAGATAGGTGTCCCAGCTCCCTCCAAAATCCAAAACACAAGCTCAGAGCATATCCTCGAGCGTCTGAATCGTCCGTTCACTCTGCCCGTCCGTCTGTGGGTGGTATGCGGTACTGAAATGCAATCTCGTTTCCAACTCCTCGTGAAACTTCTTCCAAAATCTGGAAGTAAATCGTACGTCCTGATCTGAAACAATCGACATCGGGACCCCGTGCCACGATACCACCTCCCTCACATATAACTCTTCCAACCTCTCCGCAGAAGAGCTCTCACTGATAGCAAGAAAATGAGCGCTCTTCGTCAATCTATCCACAATCACTCAAATTGCATCGACCCCCCTCGCAGTCCTTGGCAATTTGGTGATAAAATCCAAGGTAATATGTTCCCACTTCCACTCGGGAATCTCCAGCGGCTGCAACTTACCATGCGGACGTTGGTGCTCGGCCTTGACCTGGCGACAAGTCAGGCACCTCTCGATGAACCATGCAACATCCCTCTTCATACAGGGCCACCAATACTCATTCTTCATATCCAAATACATCTTAGTAGCCCCGGGATGGATCGAGAACTTCGATCGATGTGCTTCTTCCATCAAAATGGTACGCATCCCACCCACAAACGGTACCCAAATCCATCCCTGAAATGTCATAAGTCCTCGACTATCGGTAACGAACTCTGATACCTGCCCGACAACCCGCTCCCTCTTTTGGTTTTCTAGTCTCGCAGCCTCAGCCTGGGCCCCTTGGATGGTGTCCAATACCGAAGTCATCACCGTCAACCTCATACAAACGTCTCGGATCGGGGCGCTCTCCGCCCTACGGCTCAATGCATCGGCTACGATATTAGCCTTGCCCAGGTGGTATAGGATCTCACAATCATAATCCTTCACCACATCCAACCATCTCCTCTGGCACATATTCAGGTTTGGATGATCCATCAAGTACTTTAGACTCTTGTGGTCCGTGTATATGGTACACCGAACCCCATATAGATAGTGCCACCAGATCTTGAGGGCAAACACCATAACCCCCAGCTCCAGATCGTGGGTGGGATATCTCGACTCATGAGGCTTCAGCTTCCTCGATGCATATGTTATAACGTGCCCCCTCTACATAAGCACTGCCCCTAACCCAGATATTGATGCATCACAATATACAACAAAATCCTCCATCCCTTCCGGGAGTGCGAGCACCGGGGTTTCGCACAACTTCTGGCGAAGTGTCTCAAATGAGGATTGTTGCTCCGGACCCCAAGAAAATGCAACACGCTTCCGGGTCATCTTGTTAAGTGGCACAACGATCATGGAGAAATCCCTAATAAACCTCTAATAATAGCCGACCAATCCCAGAAAACTCCTGATCTCAGTGGGTGATCTCGGCACCTCCCATCTCATCACCGCCTCGATTTTGGCCGGATCGACCAATATCCCTTTCTGATTAACAAGATGCCCTAGGAACTGCACCTCTCGTAATCAGAATTCGCACTTGGAGAATTTGGCATACAACCTCTCCGATCTCAGAACTCCAAGGATTTCCCATAAATGCTCCTCATGCTGCTCTCTAGACCTCGAATATACCAAGATATCATCAATGAATACGATCACCGACCGATCCAACATCGGCCTGCACAGCCTATTCATGAGATCCATGAACGCAGCTGGGGCATTGGTGAGCCCAAAAGGCATCACCACAAACTCGTAATGTATATAACGAGTTCTGAATGCAGTCTTCTGGATATCTTCATCCCGAACCCTCATCTGATGATAACCCGACCTCAAGTCTATCTTGGAGAACCAAGATACCCCCTGAAATTGATCGAACAGATCATCGATCCTAGGTAACGGATACCGGTTCTTGACCGTCAACTTGTTCAACTCCCGGTAATCAATGTACATCCGGTGTGAACCATCCTTCTTCTTGACAAAAAGAATCGGCGCTCCCCAAGGTAACCTACTCGGTCGAATAAACCCCTTTCCCAAAAGCTCCTGAAGTTGCGAGGATAACTCCTGCATCTCTGGTGGAGCGAGGCGATAAGGTGCCTTGGCGATAGGTGCTGCTCCCGGAACCAAATCAACACGGAAGTCCACTTGCCTCTCCGGAGGCACACCCGGCAGCTCCTCAGGAAAAACATCCGAAAACTCGCACACTACCGGTACCTCGTCGATCGAACTTGGCCTCCCCGCGGCCACTCGTGTATCCATCACATAGGCTATGAATCCACTGCAGCCCTGCTATCAACTCTATCTTGACCTGGCAGCCGAACAAAACGCTGACACACACCGGGTCCCCTCGCCATACACAGTAAGCACTCCCCCATTAGGGTCTCGTATGGTCACCGGTTGTCTCTCGCAGTCAATGACCGCTCCAAACTTACTCAACCAGTCCATGCCCGATGACACAGACATCTCCCATCGCAATAGGAACTAGGTCTATAGGGAACTTGACACCAAAAATCTCGAGTACGCATCCTCGAATCACCTCGGTGGCATATACCGCTTTCTCATCAGCTATGGAAACCCTTAGTGGTTGACTCATCACCTCCCGATCAATACTGATGTGCTGACTAAAAGCCAAAGATACAAAAGACCGACTCGCACTCGAGTCAAATAATACCAAGCCATGTACAGAATTCACAAGAAAAGTACCTACGCATATCATAATATAAGCACAATATCTCGACATGAAAGTAAATACATGAAAAAATACATACCAGCCACAACATCGGGCGCCGCGCGGACCTCCTCCGCAGTCAACTGAAAAGCTCTCTCACGAGCCTTCGTAGCCTCGGCCTTCGCCGGTCGAATCTCGGTAACCCTAGCAGCAGGCGCAGATCCCTGTGCTGATCCCTGGTGAAGCTGAGGACACTCGGCCTTCTGATGGCCGGTCTGGTTGCAATGAAAGCAAACTATCACACCCCCAAACCAAGGATGGCGGAAACGTCCGGGGGTGGAGGACTTCATGTATAGTATCATAACCACAATTTCAATAGTAATTTAAGCAAACACAACCAACATGTATATAATTGAAAAAGTTACATCACTTGTATGAATTACATGATTCGAAATCAATTACAATATGTTGACAAAATATGAAAAGTTTGACGCCTTAACGTCCCATCCTCAAAAGCACTTGATTACCTTGTTAGTGTTTTCCTGAGAATACAAGTTGTTTGAAAAGTGTCAACACAAAGGTTGGTGAGTTCATAAGTTTTTATTATAAAACTTAGTAGAAGTCTTTCACATATAAATGTCGCGTTTGTTTCAGAAAAAAAATCCGATATTTTCCTTAAAATCCGTATAATGTAGCATTATAACCAAAGACCAAAATGTATAAGAAATCATCCTTACTTAGTAGAAATGTCGTGAGTTTGAAATGATATGGAAAGTAAATTTTTAAATCAACCTAAAACCTACTTCGGTTTTATGAAATCCCGTAAACTTTATGAATTGTTATCTCCCTAGGTGAGTCGCTATAATCATACTGTGACTATGTGAACCTGCCACAACGTTTCTCAGGCGTCGTGAAAAATGAAATGACATTTGTCACCCGTAGACCTACAGGTCCCACTGTAGCTAGCAGCAAGGTGTGGAGTGTCAAACCCAATATAGATCTATATACAAGTATCACGTTCTCCCTCAAGGAGATTCTGATTATAACTACCAGGAATTTATATCCCGCACTCGGACGTACGGGGAGAGAGAGAGGGTCTCACAACATAGGTTAACAAGTTTACGTGAAATGTGTGTGAATATAAATCTTTCTTGTATGAATGTACCCTTTTTGTACGAGTGTGTTGAGTGATGTATCATAACTATACCTATTATAGTTTATCTAAAATGTATGTAATATGTATGAACTCTTTTATAGATATGTATTAGTGTTATGAATTTATCAAACTATACTTTTTATAGTTTAATATACGCGTTATAAATGAATGAATAATATTTATTATGAATTACTTAGTTTCAGTTCATGATGACAAACTAACAAGGAAACACATTCAATAATTAGAACTCATGATTATACACTTTGCTCAACATAATACAAAGTGTTATGATATTTACATGCTGTTGGCTAACTTTAGCCATTCTGCCCTGTTTTGGAAAAATCATAGAAAAATCATACAAAGTCGAAAACTAGATCCGTAAATTCTGAGAGTTCACAAAATGTGTCTAGTTTACTCATCATTTTTATCACGATTTTTAATGACCTCCAACCTGGGTGAATAAGTCCAAAATCACAGACTGGTCCGGATTGTTGTTTGAAATGATAGGCAGTTTTGTAAAAATCACCATAAATTGTAGAAAAATCGTATGGAGATGTGCAAGTAGTCATTTTAAAGCTAAAAACTTGAACTATTTGCACCTTGTACAGTTTTGAAAACAAAAATGTTTAAGATGCCCAAAACAGTCCATGAATGGAGTTGAACTTTTCTGATGAAGGCTGTTAGAAAATTTTAGTTATGTTCTTAGTGTTTTAACTTGTATTCCCCCCTTGAAAACTTGAGAAAACATGAAAATGTAGGGGTATGAACTCACCTTAAGTGATTTCAGTAGATGATTGTTGAAGAATGGAAGTTTTTAATTCAAGAACACTTGGAGATGCCTTGAAGATTTTCGAGAATCTAACATTATAGTTATGGAGTTTGTGTAAGAAATCAAAGATTTGAGTAGAATGAAGTGAAATAATAATAGGGAGGATGAATTTTTACTTACTAAGAGTGAAAGAACACTTGAAATCAGCCTTGAATCTCGAAAATTTGTGTAGAAAAAGTTTGAGAGAAAAGTGGTGTTTGTTACTTAGTGGAATGAGAGCAATGAGAGAAAATGAGGAGTGTGGGTGTTTGTTCCAACTCAAAAAAAACGTGGGAGTGAGTGTAATTTGAGTGTAAGGGACATTGAAGTGACATAGGTAAGGTGGGGAGGTATGGCTGGTCATAGAGTGGGTATGGGGTGGTTGCTTGTGTCATAAGTTAAGGCAAAGTCAACACTCCACCTTAAATAAATCCCCCATTAGATCTTTATTATTTAGATAATGATTTTCATAAAAATATGTTTAAATTATGAATATTTAGAGTTTATTATGTTCAAATATAATTTCTGGAGAAAATCCCGCTTTAAAATCACGAAAAACGGGCTCAAAATGTTAAAAAATATCAAAAATGGGCTAAAAGTGACAAATTTCCGAAATCTGGCCGAGGTTCGGCCTTCTGATGCTGAAATCGAGAGGAGGAAGGGTAGAAACCGAGAGGGGAGAAGAGAGAGGGTAGGAACCGAGAGGGGGGAGGAGAGAACAGAGGGGCGCGAAGAGACAGAGAGGAGAGAAGGCAGAGACCGAGAGGAGGGAAGAGACAGAGAGGCGGAGCAGAGACCGAGCGACCAGAAGAGACCGACAGAGGCAGAGACCGAGCGACCAGAAGAGACCGAGAGAGGCAAAGACCGAGCGACCAGAAGAGACCGAGAGAGGCAGAGACCGAGCGACTAGAAGAGAGACCGAGAGAGGCAGAGATCGAGGCTCGGTCTCGCATGCCTCAGCCACCAGAGGCTCGGTTCTGGTCCTAAGAGGTCTCTCTTCCCGGTTTCGGTTCCTAAAGCCTATTTTTCTCGTTTTCGCCCCTTTTTAAGTCGTTTTTGACCCGGTTAAGGGTCGGCATGACCCGAATGATTCCAAAAAGTTACGGGAACTTTTGGGAGAGATTTCACCTACTTGGAGAGATTTGGGAGAGATTTGACATTCTTGGAGAGATTTCTCATACAAAGAGATATTTGAGAGAGATTTCACATACTTGGAGAGATTTGGGAGAGATTTGACATTCTTGGAGAGATTTCTCATACAAAGAGATATTTGAGAGAGATTTCACATACTTGGAGAGATTTGGGAGAGATTTGACATTCTTGGAGAGATTTCTCATACAAAGAGATATTTGAGAGAGATTTCACATACTTGGAGAGATTTGGGAGAGATTTGACATTCTTGGAGAGATTTCTCATACAAAGAGATATTTGAGAGAGATTTCAAGTGTGGCATTTGTGAGTGTTTGGCTCCGCAATGCAAGTTTCTTGAGCCCCGATAAGTCATGATTAAGGATCCCACACACTCCCAATGAGTATGCAACATGGTTTTTATCAGTTTAGTTCATTGATTAGCACTAGGGCTTAGGAAATTTTAACACAAGACTTTTCTCAAGTGATGTTTTACCATTAATATAGCAAGTTATACAGTATGAAAATAACACAAACCCTAATGCACAAGGTTTAACCGAGCTGACCGGCTTGACTTGATGACTTGACTTGACTCAAGATTGACGATTGTCACATCATCCCCCCGTTAGAGGGAATTTCGTCCCGAAATTTAAATTCGGCTGGGACTTCAAGGGTTTGGGAAAAGATGTGGATACTTTTGCTTCATTTGATCTTCACGTTCCCAGGTAAACTCAGGCCCTCATTTTGCGTTCCAACGAACCTTCACTATGGGAATGCGACTTTATTTTGTTCTCTTGATCTCTCGATCCATGATCTCGACGGGTTCCTCCACAAAGTGGAGATTTTCATTAACTTCGATTTCTTCGAGTGGTATTACGAGTGTCTCGTCAGACAGACACTTCTTTAAGTTGGATACGTGGAAGGTAGGGTGTACATTACTAAGTTCTTGTGGTAGTCGGAGTTTGTACGCCACAGGACCAATCCTAGCAAGGATTTCGAACGGACCGATGTACCTTGGATTTAGTTTCCCACGTTTACCGAAACGTATCATCCCTTCTAGGGGGAAACTTTTAGTAGTACCCGGTCTCCGACCTGGAATTCTAAAGGTTTGCGTCGCTTATCCGCATAAATCTTTTGTCGATCACGAGACGCTTTCAGTCTTTCCCGAATTTGAATGATCTTTTCTGTGGTTTCCCTTATGATTTCAGGCCCAGTAAGGGTGCTATCAGGGACTTGCCCTGTGGCTAGCTGAGTATCCCCAACTTCGGCCCAACACAGTGGTGATCTACACTTGCGACCGTAGAGAGCTTCGAATGGAGCGACTCCAATGCTAGTGTGATAGCTGTTATTATAAGAGAATTCGATAAGCGGCAGATGGGTATCCCATGCCTTACCAAAATCTATTACACAGGCTCTCAACATGTCTTCCAATGTCTGGATGGTTCTCTCGCTTTGTCCGTCAGTTTGTGGATGGTAGGCCGTACTCATGTCAAGCCTAGTTCCCAAAGACTTCTGTAGGGACTGCCAGAAACGCGAGGTGAATCTACTATCTCGATCAGAGATAATGGATGTTGGTACACCATGTAGTCGCACGATCTCTTTAATGTACGTCCTGGTTAAATTCTCCATCTTGTCTGTTTCCTTTATTGGCAGAAAGTGCGCGGACTTGGTCAATCTGTCCACAACCACCCATATGGTATCCATCCCACCTGATGTCTTAGGCAGTTTGGTTATGAAGTCCATGGTTATTCGCTCCCACTTCCACTCGGGCATATCCGGTTGTTGAAGTAGTCCTGATGGCTTCTGATATTCCACCTTAACCTGGCGCAAGTAAGGCACTTGCTCACATAAGTAGCAATTTCAGCCTTCATGTTTGGCCACCAGTATAACCTTTTGAGGTCTAGATACATCTTATCTGACCCAGGGTGAATGGAGTATCGAGTCTTGTGGGCCTCGTTCATTACAACATCTCGGTACCCACCGAACTTCGGTGTCCAGATTCGATTCATGAGATAACGAGTTCCATCCCCTTTGACTTCCAAGTTCTTGTCCATCCCCCTTAGTGCTTCGCTTGCCATGTTTTCTGGTTTCAAGGCTTCTAATTGGGCATCCTTGATCTGGGTGGCCAGTTGGGAGTGGATGGTCATGGCTAGGGATTTTACTCGGTGACCCGAGTATTCTTTCCTGCTTAAGGCATCGGCTACTACATTGGCCTTGCCCGGGTGGTAGCGAATTTCACATTCGTAGTCATTCAGTAATTCCACCCATCTTCTTTGGCGCATGTTAAGTTCTTTCTGATTGAGAATGTGCTGAAGACTTTTGTGATCATTGAAGATGGTGCACTTGGTGCCGTAGAGGTAGTGCCTCCAGATCTTCAGGGCGAACACCACCGCTCCCAGTTCAAGGTCGTGGGTTGTATAATTAACTTCATGTGTCTTCAGTTGCCTTGATGCATAAGCGATGACTTTTCTCCTTTGCATGAGCACACAGCCGAGGCCTTGATTCGAAGCATCACAATACACCACAAAATCATCGGTTCCTTCTGGAAGAGACAAGACTGGTGCGCTGCATAGGGCTTGCTTTAGTGTCTGGAAGGCGGCTTCTTGTTTATCTTGCCATTCGAACACCACACCTTTCTGAGTCAAGGAGGTGAGAGGCTTAGCGATCTTGGAGAAGTTTTGTATGAATCTTCGATAGTAGCCTGCGAGTCCCAAAAACTGTCGGATTTCTGTTGGCGTTACAGGTGTTGACCAATCTTCGATTGCTTTGATCTTTGAAGGGTCCACATGTATTCCTTCCTTGCTTACTACGTGGCCCAGGAATCCTACTTCACGGAGCCAAAATTCACACTTTGAGAATTTGGCGTAAAGCTTCTCGGTTCTCAAAATCTCCAGAACTAGTCGTAGGTGTTGTCTGTGCTCTTCTTCGCTCCTCGAATAGACCAAGATATCGTCGATGAATACGATGACGAATTTATCCAAGAAGGGTCGACACACTCGATTCATCAAATCCATGAACACCGCAGGCGCGTTTGTTAACCCGAATGGCATCACTACAAACTCATAGTGCCCATAGCGAGTTCTGAATGCCGTCTTGGGGATATCCTCTTCCTGAACTCGTAGTTGATGATAGTCCGACCTCAGGTCGATTTTCGAAAAGTAGCTGGCTCCTTGGAGCTGGTCGAAGAGGTCATCGATTCGGGGTAGGGGATAACGGTTTTTGATAGTGAGTTTGTTTAGTTCTCGATAGTCTATGCACATGCGAAAAGACCCATCCTTCTTCTTTACAAATAAGACTGGTGCTCCCCAGGGCGAGAAGCTTGGCCTGATGAACCCTTTGCTCAATAGTTCATTCAACTGGCTGGATAGTTCTTGCATTTCTGCCGGTGCTAAGCGATATGGAGCCCTGGCGACGGGGGTAGCTCCTGGGATTAAGTCGATCCGAAATTCGACTAGTCGTGCGAGTGGTACACCTGGCAGATCGTCTGGGAAAACATCAGGGAAGTTGCATACTTCTGGAATTTCTTTGATGTCCTTCACCTCCTGTTTCTTGTCTACGATGTGGGCTAAGAAAGCATGGTATTGCTTTCGGAGGTACTTTTGGGTTTTAACACAAGAGATGATTTGTAGGTTCGCACTAGGTTTATTGCCATAAACGGTGAGAATGTTGCCATTCGGCAGATTGAGGCGGACGGCCCTTTCGTAACATAGAATGTCGGCACGATGAAGGCTTAACCAATCCATACCAATGATTATGTCGAAACTTTTTATGGTGACCGGCATAAGGTCAATTTTGAACAAATGGTTGTCTAGAGTGAGAGTACACCCTATGTAAATATCATTAGCGCGCTCAACCTTTCCATTTTCCATTTCTACGATGTAAGAATCTTCTAGTGGTTGAGAATTTTGCTTAAGTATATGTTTGAATTGGTGACTTATGAAACTTCTTTCTGCCCCACTATCGAAAAGTACGCATGTATAAGAGTTATTGAGGAGGAACGTACCAGTAACCACAGAGGGATCCTTGACTGCTTCTCCCTGCCCTAAAGTTAGGACTCTCCCTACACCCCCAGTATTAGGGGCTCGTGCCTTGGGGCAGTTCCTCCTGAAGTGTCCCGTTTCACCACATCCATAGCAGGTTTGGCTTGCTCCGGTGTTGGCGGTCGTAGCGACTTGAGCGGCGGGTTGGGTAGTCGCTCTACAGAATCGTGCGGTGTGTCCCTTCTTGTTGCAGTTATTGCAATGTAACTCTCGAAAAGCACCGTTATGGTGGTAGTTACACTTGTTGCACTTGGGAAGAGTTCCCGTGTACTGTTTCGGCGGCGCTGAAGTGACAGCAGTAGTGGCGGCACGGACAGCAACAATCTGTTGCTTTTTGGCAGGGTCCTGCATTGGTTGTTTCTTTTTATTGCCCCAGAATTTCCTCTTATTGTTTCCTCCTTTTGTTCGGTCGGTGGTGGTTATCACGGTACCACGGCTAGCCCTGTGATCTATGAGTTGTTGTGCCAATTCCTTGGCACTTTCAAAGGTAGTGGGTTTCGAGGCCAATACACTATCTTGAATCTGAGATGACAGCCCCCAGAGATATCGTTCCACCTTCTTCTCTTCTGGAGTGACCATTGTTGGATAGAGAAGTGCTAGGTCGTTGAAACGGGCAGTATAAGTTTCAAGATCAGTGCCTGTCATTCTGAGGTTCCAAAGTTCTTCTTCAAGTTTTTGTATTCCGCCCCTCGGGCAGTATTCCTTTAACATTAAGGCTTTCAAATCCTCCCAGCTGATTGCGTTAGCTACTGCAGGAGTAAGTGATTTAACTCGGCCATTCCACCAAGTAAGTGCTTTTCCAGTGAAAGTGAATGCCGCATACTTGACCTTGCTTGCTTCGGGACAAGCGCAGATTTCGAAAACTGCCTCGGTCCTTTCGAACCATTGCACCAGCGTGATGACGCCCCCGCTTCCATTGAAAGGGTCGGGTTTGCCATTCGTGAAGTCTTTGTAAGAGCACTCCCTCGTACGCCCCATGCTGTCCCCATGAATGGAATTGGTAGCTCCGGATCCAGAACCACCAGAACCATTGGTTCCCATTTGAGACATTGCTGCCGTTACTGCAGCCTGGAACATCGCAGGATCAAACTGCGGAGGTGGTGGTGGAGGCGGCACTGTGTTGTTGGAAGGCCTTGGTCTTTTCCTTGGTGTCATGGTTCTGTCATAAAAAAAATGACCAGTCGGTAAGACTTCAATAGTGATAACGAGTCGAGTGTTACTGGTTTCATCCCTCTTGTATTTTATCAAAACTTTATTATTCGTAAACTGTTTGTGTGATCAGGTTATGATGTATAGTGCCAAACATTCAATAAATAAAACGCATGCCAAATTTCATTGATAACTTTTAGTACATAACGTTTAGAGGGAAAAGTTTGACCTCATAAGGGTCTACATTACATCGTTACAAAAGATAGTTTTGGCATTACAAAAGCCCTTTGAATAGTGTAATCACTTAGTCGCAGGGTCGACCTACATACAAAGAGTAGCACCAACGCGTACTCATAAAGTTTTACTACCAAGACGTGAGAATAGTAACGAGTTCTAATCACTGCGACCCTTCTTTGACGGAGGCTGCGATGATGTCGATGCGCCCTGTAGTTCCGCCAATCTGCGTTCGGCTGCAACCATTCTCTCTTCGAGTGCCATGTATCTTTCCCGATACTCTCTTGTTTCTGCTTGAGCTGCGAGAAGGTCTTGAATGAGTTGGTCACTGTGGTGGGAGTCTCATTCAAGGTCTCTGGTGCGATCAGTAGTAGACTGTACGATGGCGCTTAACTCCCGGACCTGATCGGTCGTCGTCCTACCACGATCATCCATACTTGCTATTCGTTGTATCGTGACGGGGAGAGCTCTGTCAGCCGGTCCACCATGAGTGAGATCATAGTAACCTCGTTGGTAGCCATATGGTGACCGCTGGCGTTGTTGTCGGCTCCATCTTTCGATCGTTGTTACCCAAGGGGGTTTTGGTTTGTTGTATCCAAAACGGTGCGCGGGTACCCTCGCGATGTAGGGAGGGTTGAATACTTCTGGTGGTTCCTCCGCTTCGTTCCCAAACATGACTATCTCATCACCTTCCTCTTCTTCCTCTTCGGCTTCCTCTTCTTCTTGGTCGTCTTCCTCTTCTTCTTCTTGTTCGTCTTCCCCCTCGGGCTCCCCCTCGGGATCCTCTTCGAGATCCTCCTCGGGCTCATCATCGATCCATCCCGCGTTTCCCTGATTGGGAAAATAGGGGTCCCCAGGTATGTGAAATCCTGCCATGTCGTCTGCACGAGAAACGGGGTTAAGAAGCACATATCGGAAAATAATAAACTGGCGCTATAGAAACGTGCAAATACTCCTATAGTATTTTTAGATGTTTATATTTGATTATTAGCGTGTTCTTTATGGAGTGTAATTAGGTTATCAGATTTGTTGCTCATTACGACTATTCCTTAGTGTGCGTAAGTTACTTCTTGGACGGATATAGTTGATCAGGCTATATCCCTCCCAGAACTGATTACACATGCTAAGGCGTACTAATAATGTTCGACTCCTCCTCTTTCAATTTATGTTCTCCTAAGTTATGACACCATGCTAGTATAGAATGCATGTAAGTATACTTTAAAACAAGAAATTATTTGTTTTCTAAAAGTACAACTCGTTAAAGCATTTTAAGAATCAGAGACTTTTAGTCCCAAATGTGTTTATAGTTTGTATATCTTATGTGGTTTGACATACTTAATTCACTATAAACCGCGCTCTGATACCAATCTGTCACACCCCCAAACCAAGGATGGCTGAAACGTCCGGGGGTGGAGGACTTCATGTATAGTATCATAACCACAATTTCCATACTAATTTAAGCAAACACAACCAACATATATATAATTGAAAAAGTTACATCACTTGTATGAATTACATGATTCGAAATCAATTACAATATGTTGACAAAATATGAAAAGTTTGACGCCTTAACGTCCCATCCTCAAAAGCACTTGATTACCTGGTTAGTGTTTTCCTGAGAATACAAGTTGTTTGAAAAGTGTCAACACAAAGGTTGGTGAGTTCATAAGTTTTTATTATAAAACATAGTAGAAGTCTTTCACATATAAATGTCGCGTTTGTTTCAGAAAAAAATCCGATATTTTCCTTAAAATCCGTATAATGTAGCCTTATAACCAAAGACCAAAATGTATAAGAAATCATCCTTACTTAGTAGAAATGTCGTGAGTTTGAAATGATATGGAAAGTAAATTTTTAAATCAACCTAAAACCTACTTCGGTTTTATGAAATCCCGTAAACTTTATGAATTGCTATCTCCCTAGGTGAGTCGCTATAATCATACTGTGACTATGTGAACCTGCCACAACGTTTCTCAGGCGTCGTGAAAATGAAATGACATTTGTCACCCGTGGACCTGCAGGTCCCATTGTAGCTAGCAGCAAGGTGTGGGGTGTCAAACCCAATATAAATCTATATACAAGTATCACGTTCTCCCTCAAGGAGATTCTGATTATAACTACCAGGAATTTATATCCCGCACTCGGACGTACGGGGAGAGAGAGAGAGTCTCACAACATAGGTTAACAAGTTTACGTGAAATGTGTGTGAATATAAATCTTTCTTGTATGAATGTACCCTTTTTGTACGAGTGTGTTGAGTGATGTATCATAACTATACCTATTATAGTTTATCTAAAATGTATGTAATATGTATGAACTCTTTTATAGATATGTATTAGTGTTATGAATTTATCAAACTATACTTTTTATAGTTTAATATACGCGTTCTAAATGAATGAATAATATTTATTATGAATTACTTAGTTTCAGCTCATGATGACAAACTAACAAGGAAACACATTCAATAATTAGAACTCATGATTATACACTTTGCTCAACATAATACAAAGTGTTATGATATTTACATGTTGTTGGCTAACTTTAGCCATTCTGCCCTATTTTGGAAAAATCATAGAAAAATCATACGAAGTCGAAAACTAGATCCGTAAATTCTGAGAGTTCAAAAAATGTGTCTAGTTTACTCATAATTTTTATCACGATTTTTAATGATCTCCAACCTGGGTGAATAAGTCCAAAATCACAGACTGGTCCGGATTGTTGTTTGAAATGATAGGCAGTTTTGTAAAAATCACCATAAATTGTAGAAAAATCGTATGGAGATGTGCAAGTAGTCATTTTAAAGCTAAAAACTTGAACTATTTGCACCTTGTACAGTTTTGAAAAAAAAATGTTTAAGATGCCCAAAACAGTCCGTGAATGGAGTTGAACTTTTCTGATGAAGGCTGTTAAAAAAATTTAGTTATGTTCTTAGTGTTTTAACTTGTATTCCCCCCCTGAAAACTTGAGAAAACATGAAAATGTAGGGGTATGAACTCACCTTAAGTGATTTCAGTAGATGATTGTTGAAGAATGGAAGTGTTTAATTCAAGAACACTTGGAGATGCCTTGAAGATTTTCGAGAATCTAACATTATAGTTATGGAGTTTGTGTAAGAAATCAAAGATTTGAGTAGAATGAAGTGAAATAATAATAGGGATGATGAATTTTTACTTACTAAGAGTGGAAGAACACTTGAAATCAGCCTTGAATCTCGAAAATTTGTGTAGAAAAAGTTTGAGAGAAAAGTGGTGTTTGTTACTTAGTGGAATGAGAGCAATGAGAGAAAATGAGGAGTGTGGGTGTTTGTTCCAGCTCAAAAAAAACGTGGGAGTGAGTGTAATTTGAGTGTAAGGGACATTGAAGTGACATAGGTAAGGTGGGGAGGTATGGCTGGTCATAGAGTGGGTATGGGGTGGTTGCTTGTGTCATAAGTTAAGGCAAAGTCAACACTCCACCTTAAATAAATCCCCCATTAGATCTTTATTATTTAGATAATGATTTTCATAAAAATATGTTTAAATTATGAATATTTAGAGTTTATTATGTTCAAATATAATTTCTGGAGAAAATCCCGCTTTAAAATCACGAAAAACGGGCTCAAAATGTTAAAAAATATCAAAAATGGGCTAAAAGTGACAAATTTCCGAAATCTGGCTGAGGTTCGGCCTTCTGATGCTGAAACCGAGAGGAGGAAGGGTAGAAACCGAGAGGGGAGAAGAGAGAGGGTAGGAACCGAGAGGGGGGAGGAGAGAACAGAGGGGCGCGAAGAGACAGAGAGGAGAGAAGGCAGAGACCGAGAGGAGGGAAGAGACAGAGAGGCGGAGCAGAGACCGAGCGACCAGAAGAGACCGAGAGAGGCAGAGACCGAGAGAGGCAGAGACCGAGGCTCGGTCTCGCATGCCTCAGCCACCAGAGGCTCGGTTCTGGTCCTAAGAGGCCTCTCTCCCCGGTTTCGGTTCCTAAAGCCTATTTTTCTCGTTTTCGCCCCGTTTAAGCCGTTTTTGACCCGGTTAAGGGTCGGTATGACCCGAATGATTCCAAAAAGTTACGGGAACTTTTGGGAAAGATTTCACCTACTTGGAGAGATTTGGGAGATATTTGACATTCTTGGAGAGATTTCTCATACAAAGAGATATTTGAGAGAGATTTCACATACTTGGAGAGATTTGGGAGAGATTTGACATTCTTGGAGAGATTTCTCATACAAAGAGATATTTGAGAGAGATTTCACATACTTGGAGAGATTTGGGAGAGATTTGACATTCTTGGAGAGATTTCTCATACAAAGAGATATTTGAGAGAGATTTCACATACTTGGAGAGATTTGGGAGAGATTTGACATTCTTGGAGAGATTTCTCATACAAAGAGATATTTGAGAGAGATTTCAAGTGTGGCATTTGTGAGTGTTTGGCTCCACAATGCAAGTTTCTTGAGCCCCGATAAGTCATGATTAAGGATCCCACACACTCCCAATGAGTATGCAACATGGTTTTTATCAGTTTAGTTCATTGATTAGCACTAGGGCTTAGGAAATTTTAACACAAGACTTTTCTCAAGTGATGTTTTCCCATTAATATAGCAAGTTATACAGTATGAACATAACACAAACCCTAATGCACAAGGTTTAATCGAGCTGACCGGCTTGACTTGATGACTTGACTTGACTCAAGATTGACGATTGTCACACAAACCATAAATCCTTTGGGGCAATCCCTAGCGATATGCCCCTCCTTGCCACATTTTTAGCAAGCACACGATCAATAAGACCCCTCATGACCCTTACCGCACTTTCCGCAAGTGCGGCCCTTCTGACCTCCCGTCCTAGAATCGACGGACTTGGTCCGCTTGGCTGCCGGCTGAGGCTGAGCCGGGCGTCGATCCACCCGCTGAGACTCGGCCTCCTCCCTGGCCTGAGTCTCCAACTCGGTCTCCCTCTTCCGGGCATTTGCCTGGAGTTCAGTAAATGTCCGGTATGTCGAGTTCGATACGAACTCCCGAATGTCC
This sequence comes from Lactuca saligna, assembly GCF_052625555.1. NCBI lineage: Eukaryota > Viridiplantae > Streptophyta > Magnoliopsida > Asterales > Asteraceae > Lactuca > Lactuca saligna. The sequence continues at coordinate 18,948,736 of NC_136422.1, forward strand.
CTCCTCAGAATACCCAAATATCAGCTCATCCGTGACTGCTCAGAAGACACTTGCTCAGGGCAGAACATCGCCCTCTCATGGAACTTCCGGGAGACCACAGCAACTGAATCATTACCCTGCTTGAGGGTCAAGAACTCCTAAAATCTCTGCAAGAGTGAAGTTCGCCTTCACGAACTTCCACCAATCCTTCGCCCCTAGGCAGAGCTGGTTCAAAGCGAACCGTACCCTCAGATGCTCCGGACATGAACACGTATAGAAGCATCCCTCAATGTCAGCAATCCATCTCATCGCAGCGATCGGATCTTGCGTCCCATCAAACTCGGGTGGCTTCGTGTTGCTGAACTCCCGGAATAGCAACGAGTCACCTCCCTGAGGTCTGGCAGCAGCCACAGTTGCCGTAGCTGCAGCAGTTGCGGCCTTAGTCACTGCGGTGTACCGCTCATCGAAAGTTTCCATCAGTGTGGTCTTGATAGACCCAAACATCTTCGGAATCTCGGCCCGGATTGCCGCAGCCACCTCATCGTGGATTATCTGACGAAGCTCCTCGTCACTCACACCGCTCGTCCCAAGTTTGTGGCGTGTCCCAACCATAATGCCTCTGAAATACAATATAAGAATGTCAGAGACTCAATCGAGCATACTCGCACTCGATAACGCAACCCTACTCGGCCTCCGATACCCAAAGGATTCTTACTTGGGTTGCCCACTGATCCGGTGTCTTCAGTAGTACGGGCCCTATACCACTGACTACACCACATCAGCATTCACCCCAAGTCCTCCTCCTTGGACCCCTGATCACGAGTACTCTATTCTTGCTATGCACTGGCTACCTACTCGCTCTCAAGGCATCTCCTAGCAGCAGGTTTCCCCTAGACTAAGGCATCACAAATCAGGCCACTCTAGTCCTAATATGAATACCTAGTCTACTCTAGCATGCATAACATATCTCATAACACATATTGTAAGCGTATTTTGGGGATTTTACCGTTCGGGCGTTGGCTGACCGTACACACTGCTTCTTCTTTGGTTATCACAAAATCTCTTATAAAATTTTATGCTTTTATTTATTGAAATTTTTTTCTCAAATCCTTGGTTTGAGTTCAGTTACGCCCGAAGGTGTACCCGAATCCCTCAAACCAAGGCTCTGATACCAACTTGTAACGACGTAAATTTTCAAAACAAATTTTTTATTTCTTAAACATGTTTTCTTCCAAATCAAATCATAAAAATCCAATATATCATATCGTCATACAAAACATATAAATCCCAAGATCATAAAATAAATCCTCCGCTAGTGTGTACAGATCACGTCAGCGCCTTCCCACGGTCCTCGCTAGTACCTGAAACACATAACACAACAACTGTAAGCATAAATGCTTAGTGACTTCCCCAAAATACTACTTACAGACACATACGCCCTTCCAGGCCCTGACCTTCCGATCCATGTGTCTCAGGGGACTTCCGTCCCAACCCGGTAAACCTTCCGGTCCTACCATCGTCGACCTTCCGGTCCTCATCACAATGCCTTCCGGCCCACATCAAGCATAGCATACATAGCACATACAAACCGTTAACTTAATCACATACAAATCATACTTCTGATTACATATCCGACCTTCTGATCACACATAAATACTCTTCCGAGTACAGTATAGTGAGAAGACTCACCTCAGATATCTCGGTAACTCATTGACTCTGTGGGAAATGCGATCTAGCATCCACCTAAACACATAAGGAAAATATTCCCATAAATATGACCGTACTCTAACCTTTCTTAAAATCCTCAGAAAGGTAAAAGACCATTTTACCCCTCTTTTGACTCACAGGCCTCACTGCTGTCCAAACCCTAAAAGTCAACCAAAGTCAACGGTCAACTTTGACCCGACTCGACGAGTGCACTTGGGCAACTCGGCGAGTCCACCTGTCTCCACTCAACTCCTTAGTCCAATTAACACGTCGAGTCCTTCCCTTTACTCGACGAGTCCCCAGGCATGAATCACGGGGCTACCTTGACTCAACTTGCCGAGTCCCAAGAACAACTCGGCGAGTACATGCCATGCACAGATTCTTTTGACCTCCTAAGGTCAGATATGTTCCTCCATTCCATAGATCTGACCTTCCCAATCAATATAATCACGTAAAGCTCAAAAATTGATGCTTATAAACATACATAATGGCATCAAATGGAGATTTAGTCCCATAAATGGCAACCTAGGTTCAATCACCCCTCAAGGACCCATAAAGCATACTAGATGGAAGTCTTTGAACCTCTTTGAGTCCAGATCCAAAGCATAGACTCGATAAGGGACCAATGGCTCCACATAAACATCCTCAAAAAGGGTTAGAAAACCCTAATCTCTAGGTTCAATACCAAAACTGAAGAAAAGTCGAATGAATACCTCAAGTTGGAATCTCTGGACTCTGAAACCACTTGAACCACACCTCCTTCAGCCTCCTCTTGCTCTTGATCACCTTCTTTTTGCCAAACCAAGGAAAGAAAGATCAATAAAGGCTTCTCCTTCCTTCTAAACGATATAGATTACTAAGGGAGCTCTCAAGGGACTGGTAGCCGCAATGGGAGGCTAAGAGTACCCTTAAATAGGCTCCAACCCCAGAGGATTTAGGGTTTCATTAAACATCGTGGACTCGCCGAGTCCAAAGTAAATCCGGATAATCAATCACAACCCTACTCGACGAGTCTACGCATCAACTCGCCGAGTTCCTTCTCATAATTCAAAAATATAAATATTAAATAATATACCTGGGATTCCGGATGTTTCAGGAATAGCTACAGAAAGAAAAAAAATGACATCTTAAATCTTCAAGAGATCAGCGATAGAAAGAAAAAAAATCACATCTAAAGTTTGAGAGGGAATAGCGATAGATTAAAAAAAAACAGATATATAGATTTGCAAGGGATTAGCGACGGAATGTTGTTATTAGGTTTTGTCGCCAATGTCCTAAATAACAGTATTAAGTGTCATTTTGCTATGGATATTCTGTCGCTAAAATCGTCGCAAGAGAAAACTAATCTGTCGCTAAATCCCTCGCTAAGTTATTAGCCACCCTCTAATTCGCAATGGAGCATGTTTGTGGTTGATCCGCCGCAAATGATATTTAGCGACGGATTTGCGACGGATTCGTCCGTCTCTAAAACTCATGTTTCTAGTAGCGGCAGTATTAGAGAGGGTGGAAGAGATAAATGATCAAATGGCACTTGTATTCGTAAATTGCTTGTAATTTTTATTATTAGATACGGCTATTGCGGAATTGAAAACTGTAATTTTATTAAAGTACAGGTATTTCTAATAAATGTATTTTATTTGGTGTTTTCCATCGGCTAATCTCTAGTAGTGACATATAGATGTTTACACTAGCGTTTTTAGTTTTATTCAATTGGTTGCCGTACTTGACCTCTACACTTTGATTCGGTAGGAAGTTTTTATCTTAATGATATGTGTTTTACCCTTTAAGCAGGCTGATTAGCATCTAGAACACATTGAACTAATCGACCTGTTACTATCATGTTGCTAGAGATCGTTTACAGGCATGAATCTAGAATGTATTTTAACTGGGACATTCATGCATTCAGGATCATAACGATGTTTCATTCTGAGCACTTTGATCGTGCTAAACTTGCAGATGACAATCCTTCTTCTGAAGATCTTCTTAACATTTGTTTCGAATTCACCTCACCACCTTGTCAAAATACATTAAATGCTACAGATTTCCAGTTGGAAGAAGATGAAAAGGACAACCCTTTTGCATCACTTGGAATTGTTAAAGACTTCTCAAGCAGATCAAGTAAAACGAATGGCGAAAAGATTCGTGTTCCCAGCTGTAATGGCGAAGAACCTGAGGCAAATGACCAAACATTGTCAACCCCTGCAAGAATTCGAATTGCTGGACAACAATTTATTGATTCGTATTCTTCAAAAGGTGATGAAATCTGCCAACTCAGCCATCCCTTTAAGGTTTCGTTTTCTGGGCTCTCTAATGATGAAACTAAAGACATCCAACTTCTGGTTACCCTTCTAGCTTCCGCTGAAAAAACGGGTCAAAAAAAGTTTAATCAAGCAAAAAAACTCATTCGGTTATGCAGCAATATGTCTTTCAATGAAGGAAACCCCGTCGAAAGATTGGTTTACTATTTTTCTGAAGCTATTCGAATGAAAATAAACAGCGAATTGGGAAGTGTCGCACGTAATGGACTTGAAAGTATGCAGTTTGATCTTCAAGAAGCCTTGATGAACGTGGACACATGCATCTTTGCATTTCACCAGAAAGTTCCTTTATCGCAAGTTTGCCAGTTCAGTTCGTTTCATACAATAATAGAAAACTTGACAAAAGCTACAAAAATTCACGTAATTGATCTCGAGATTAGAACAGGGATGCAGTATGTAGTTATGATGCAAGCGCTAGCAAGTCAAAGTGAATGTCATATCGATCATATCAAAATTACTGCAATCGGTACAAGATCGGAGTCAAAGATAAAAGATACCTGTACGTAAGCTCTAATCGCTGTGTTAACAAAATATTTCCGGTGTATATATATTTTGAAATCTTTGGCGCTTTTGTGCAGGTAAGAATCTTTCTGATTTTGCGAAGACGATGAACATCTTACTTAGTTTCAAGATAGTTATGGTAGCAGATATAATGGATTTTAATATCGATCTTCTTGAACTTGATGGAGACGAAAAGGTTGCCGTCTACGCGCCATTCATTTTATCAACCCTAATTGTGAAACCGAAAAGTCTCGAATATCTTATGCGGGAGATTCGGAAGATCAATCCTTGTGTAATGGTGATCACGGAAGTTGAAGCAAACCATACTTCACCAGCTTTCGTGGATCGTTTCATCGAAGCTCTTTTCTTCTATGGTGCACTTTTCGACAGTGTGTCAGATTGTTTGAGCAACGACGATCTGAACAGAAAGGCTATGGAGTCTGTATTCTATGGTCACTGTATACGAAATATTGTGGCAGCTGAAGGAGATGAGAGAACAATTCGACACATTGGCGTTGATGTTTGGAGGAAATTCTTTCAGCGATTTGGGATGTTGGAAATAGAATTGAGTGATGCGACACTGAATGAAGCCAAGTTGCTGATCGATAACTTCAAATGTGGGGATTCTTGTTCGCTTCTTGTTGATCGTGGATGTTTCCTTGTTGGATGGAAAGGTGTATCAATCTTCTCTGTTTCTGCTTGGAAGTTTATATGACAGATAGTTCAAACACAACCAACAAAAAATTTATTGTAGTTTCTTGTTGACGTTTAGTAACCTTAATGAAACATTATCGTATTTCTTGTAAACTGTGTTTCATATATTCTTGTTGACAAACGGTTTAATAAAGTTTATTATAATGATAACATCTGATCTGATATGTTTGTCCTTTTAAGCAGGCTAATTGGCATCTAATCGCCATTGAAGAAATCGATAACTGCAGAGAGCTACTATCCAGTTGTACATTTCAACTGTATTTTAATCGCAAGATTCGTGATTCTATTGCACTCAGGCTAGTGATGTTTTCTTCTAAGCAATTGGATGTCTGTAAACCTGAAGACGATGATCGTTCTTCCAAGCTTGAGGAACTCAGAAAAGATGAACAGGAACCATGTCTCAGTGGTGACTCGGAAGATATACAGAGTGTTTCTATCGATGTTGCCTCTCAATCTGATCAAACTATCGTAAAGGGGACACCTGTCCAATCGAACAACTGTGAGAAAGGTTCGCCCATTGTGTCTGTTGGGATTCTTAAAGATAGTGACCCCAAATACGATGAGGCGAAAGACCAAAAACTGTCGACCAATGCAAAAATTCGGCTAGCTGGACAGTGGTTTATCGATACTCATTCTTCAGAAAACGATAAAATCTCCGAAGCTAGCCAACCTTCATTCTCTGGGCTATCGGATGATGAAGCTAAAGACATCAAACTTCTACTTACTCTTCTTGATTCCGCTGAGAAAACAGGTCAACGACAGTTTGACCATGCAACCAAACTCATTGAATCATGCAATTACACTTCTTCAGCAGAAGGAAATGCCATCGAAAGATTAGTTTACTACTTTTCTGAAGCAATCCGTGAGAAAATAAACCGTGAAACTGGAACATCCGCTCACGATAGACTTGATAAGTTTCATATGTTCGATGTTCAAGAAGCGTTAATGAGCGTTGATGCAAGCATTACATCATTTCATCACAGGCATCCATTATCGCGTATTTGCCAAATTAGTGTGGTTGATACGATAATCGAAAACGTAAAAAAAGCAAGAAAAATCCATGTAATCGATCTCCAAATCAGGAATGGTATGAAATATATAGCTATGTTGCAAGCTCTTGCCACTCACTACAACAGGCATCTTGAACATGTCAAGATTACTGCTATCGGTACAATAGCCGAATCAAAGATAAAAGATACAGGTAACTCCTACATCATGTCTTACAAGTTACAACATAATGTTTTCCATTTCTCTAAAATTTAAACATGTTGTTTGGTTTGTACAGGAAGGCGTCTTGATGATTTTGCAAAGTCGATGAACATCCCATTTACATTCAAGATTGTTATGGTAGCTGACGTGTTAGATCTCAACATAGATCTTCTCGAACTCAATGATGATGAAGAGGTTGCAGTCTATGCGCCAGTTTTTTTATCAGGCCTAATCGTGAAACCGAACGATCTTGAATATCTAATGGGTGTGATACGAAAGATTAATCCTTGTATAACAGTGATTGCGGAAATTGAAGCAAACCATACTTCACCTGCCTTTGCTCATCGTTTCATTGAAGCCCTTTTCTTCTATGGTGCACTTTTTGACAGCATGTCTTATTGTTTGGCCAACGATGATCCAAGCAGAAGGGTGTCAGAGTCTGTATTTTTAGGTCAAACTATACGCAATATTGTGGCAGCTGATGGAGACGAGCGCACGATTCGACATATTAGTGTTGATGTTTGGAGGACGTATTTTGCACGATTTGGAATGGTGGAGATTGAACTGAGCACCGAGTCGTTATCTGAAGCGAAATTGTTGATTGACAGCCTTGACTGTGAGAGTTGTTGTTCAATTCGTGTTCATGGTAGGTGTTTGCTCATTGATTGGAAAGACATACCAATCTTTTCTGTTTCTGCTTGGAAGTTTGTATAACGTGATGTCTTGTTGAATAGATCAGCCCAAAAAAATAAATAACATATAATGGATGGTGAAATTTTTGTTTCAATAACAAACTTTTGGGTTAAGCCCATTTATGAGTCGAGGGGTATTTTGGGAAAAACATTTTTATTCTAAGTATTTGTTTCAGATTAGGGGGTATTTTGAAAAAAACCTTTTTATTCATGTATTTGTTTTAGATTAGGATGTTTTAGATTAGGGAGTTGTGTGCTGTATTAACAAGTATTACGTATTGGTTTAGGTTATTGCATTTATTAGTATAAATAAGGACATGTATTCGTTAGTTTAAATAGAGAACTAGGTGTGAGATCCATGTATTACATGGGTTTATTTAAAAAAAAATTAAATATGAAATTTTAACAATTTGAAAAGTTTGAATTTATAAGAAAAATAAGAAAAAATTTAAATTATTAAAAGTAATGAGGTTTTAATGTATTGAATACATTACATATATAAACTCTTTCTAATAAATCCCTTACATATATATTACCTTACATATTAAATGTGAAATTTTAATTTAATAAAATGAAAAATACAATAAAATGACAAGTGTAAAATAAAAAAAATTAAAATTCTAAAAAATGATATGTGTCCAAATTAATGAGAAGAGGACATGTGGCAAAAAAACTTTCATTTATTATAGTAGATTACAGCTATAAAATAAGGACATGTATTCGTTTAGGTTATTGCATTTATTAGTATAAACAAGGATATGTATTCGTTAGTTTAAATAGAGAATTACAGCTATAAAATCCTTTTGTTACAGTTTTTCATGTTCCTCCTTTGTTTGGTCTTGGGCATCAAGGTATTACCTGGTTTATACCAACACTTGGTATCAGAGCCTAAGGCTCGTGAAGACGTAGGACGGCCGGTTTGAGAGTCGATTTCAAGAAAATTGTAGCCTTTCGGGATAGACGCAGTAAGAACCGAGATCGGATTAAGGTGGTGTGGATTTTTTTGAGCACGAGTTGAAGCATCTCAACAGCAACACTGATTTCTCCTAATCGAGCTTGTTCTAAGGTAAAGAGAGACAAACCGGAGGCACAGAATAAACGGACGGGAAGACATCAAAACGGGTGGCTTTGATTCGGTTTGTTTTGCGGGTGAAGGAAGACGATAAAGATGGTCGTGACCTTGTCTTGTTGTTCTGTGGAAAAGTGCTCTCAGAACAAGGTTGATTAGGCCAGGGTTGTCAAAAAAGAGAATAAGACATTGATCGATCGAAATCAAAAAGCAGAAAAAATCAAGAGTTGTGTCTACATTAATCGTACAATAATGATTTACGAGGAAGAAAGTTTGACTTGTTCATGATAAGGGATACAGGTGTAGGCACGTGAAAAGCGGGCAGGAAGGATCCGTCAAAGCATGTGGCTTTCGATTCAGTTCTTTTGGCATGATTGAAAGAAAACGGTGAAGCATGTTCCTTTGTTTTCTTGGTCGGTGGATATGTCTTTTTGAGCAAAGGTGATCACAACAAACGAAGAGATTAGAGAAACAACATGGTGTGGACATTATCGCGGTGGAAGTTTAAATCGGATGGCTTTGGATCTGGCTAGGAAGAGGTCGTGAATCCGAGGAAAGTCTAGATGGTAATTAATGTATCCAACGGGATTCCATGTTACATGTTACATGTGTTGTGAACATTCAAAAGGGTATGGAGGACATTGGACATGACCGAGATGGAGGTCGTGTGTTCGGGAAAAGTCGGGATGGTTCGGGAATATGGTGATTCAACATTGTTTTGAACGAGAGATATGACTAATCTGATTAAGGGGGTGATCGTTAGGTTAATCGGATTTATGAGTGTAGGGGTATTTTGGGAAAAACCTTTTTATTCTAAGTATTTGATTTAGATTAGGAAGTTGTCTACTTGCTTAACAAGTATTATGTATTGGTTTAGGTTATTACTTTCATTAATATAAATAAGGACATGTATTCTTTCGTTTAGATAGAGAATTACGACAATAAAATCCTTTTGTCACAGTTTTTCCGGTTCCTCCTTTGTTTGGTCTTGAGCATCAAGGTATTACCAGTTTATTACCTTACACAAACAATGTTAAGCGATGATTTTCTAGTAAAAGCTTTGTAATAAAGAGCTCTTGTTTTAAGAACCGAAAGTAAACATGGTTATTACCACTCGGTCCTAACTTTTACATTATAAGATATTTACCTAGAAGCAACCAATGTTAAGGAAATATAATAAGTCAAGAAATACACATCTAGACATTCTTCTTATTGATTTGGAGACGTACCTGTAATAGTTCATTTTGATTGTAAAGATCCTTGGATTACCTTTAGATCATAAAATAACAAAATAAATGAAAATCAAAAATCGAAAAATATCAACATAAAATTACAACATAATAAGAATCTTTATCATTCCCACATGATCAAATTACCATAACTGACTCGCAACTTTAAATCACTGAAGAGAGCTCAAATGTTCATTTTTGAAGTAAATATCAAGTTTATGATCCCATATAACCATTGTATCTTTCAAGATTGTCTTAGCTTCTTCTTTACAAACATTTGAATCAATGTTGAAACCCTTCTCTTTAGCTTAATAACATGAAGGTGGTAACAGTGAGTAAGAGTGTGGAAAAAAGACGAAAAATCCCTTATGTGTCGTGCACATAAGGGAGGTTATCCGGAAGAATGAAAAGGTGTCAACAACGAGGGGCCAACCTTGCTAATTTAGTTTGGATTAGGGACGGTTCTTGTAATGTTTGATATAGTTAAGAAAACAATGTAATTATACAGAAAAGTTAGGGACCAAACATGTAGTTTTATCTAAAAATATTAATTAACCTGCACGTTTAACTTGAAAGTTGAAATGTAATAACCTTCAAATTGGCCGAGGGTGTCGATGATCACCTAATTACACGTGCATTACTTGATGACTCATTCCCTCCTCTTTAAAAGAAATGTACCACCAGAGACCCTAAAATTAGCTCCTTTCACACTCTCTAGCTCAAAAGGACGTTAGGGTTTACTCTTAGTGAAGGTGAGCCGCAAATGAGGCTATAAGTTCCCTTATATAGGCCCCAACCCCCGGGAAATTACTTTATGACTCGGCGCTACTCAGCGAGTCGGACTCACGACTCTTCAAGTCACTCTATAAGTCTCAAGGTTAAAGACACATTAATGTATCCGAAAGTCCGGATGTTACAATTCTCCCCCACTTGAATTAGATTTCGCTCTCGAAATCGTTTCTCAACGTCACATAGATCGATCACAACAACCCGAAAAGTACCACCGAAGGGGTCTCATACCACACAACTAACTTCCTCCAGAGACACCTGAAACCAAATAGGAACTCCCAAACCCGGAAGAGGACATACTCTTCTGCCGCTACAATACCCCTTCTGACTCACCAAAATCTAAAAACTATAGTGGCCTGTCTCACTGCTAGGCCACCTTCTCAAGCTATCACCATGTTAATCGCTCCTCGAGTAACGAACCCTGAAAACTCATTGCCCATTTGATTCTCTCGTATCGACTAATATAGACCAGTCAAAGCCCAAAAATTTGCTACCGATCTCTCACACCAAACATACTAAGCGCTCCATATCATACTCCAAGGAGCGAAAGGGCCACATTACACCCAAGAACCATCCACTGTACTGCACTCAAAATCCCATCTGAAAAAAGAATTCTCAACACCCTGCCCTCAAACACAAGAAAATGATCATGCTTGCTCAGAAGCATCCTCTGACATCTAACAATCATAAGCCTCAGCTCCCTCTCAGATATCCCTTTCAACACTGAGAACCAGATCAACTCTCGACCCCACAATTGAACCTCCAAAGGTTACTCATTGCATGCCCCAAAACGTCTCACTGACTTCCTTCTCACAACAACTATCTCGGCCCGTAGTGACATACAAGTTATGAAGTCCGCTTTACTCCAAGAGGATACAACAATCCCAACTGAAATCGCCTCACCCTCGACCTCCGTCATCTACTACTCTTTAGTTCCATGCGTCTCATGGTCCTCTTCATACAAACGAACCGACCCACTCAAGTCTAAGACATCAAATAACACACGATACTCCTCAAAATGAAACCCGTCTCTGAATTTGGAATCTCATTCGCCTACTCAAATCACCACCGAAGCTAAACTCAAACTAGAGAGTCTGGTTTAACACAGAATTGGAACCACTCATCCCAATGAAGCACTCAACTCATGAACCATGGCCCACAACCTACGCGTACCTCACTTATCCAATTCCTTTTATTGCGATAACCACAACTCAACTCAGAATATAACGATCGCTGACAATTATGGAGACCCCAGTCTCGCCCCTGATCTGACCACCCAGTTCCCGAAACTCAAAGAATAAGGCTACCCAAGCCTAAAAACTCTTATGTGTTATGCTCTGTCTAGCGAATAATATGGCTCCTCGCAGTATCATAACATTCCCTCTCACTAACCCGCCATGGGCTCACTCCATGGTTTCCCGCGATAATCTAAAGCGATTACTCCACTTGAATCCACTTACCCTCTTATCACCCCATAGTCTCCTCATTGGGTCACCACCCCCACTGAGTTCATTATCGAATACTTCACAGCTCAACATAGATAGGTACACGCACCCACCCAGGTTAAGCATCACCACTCCTGATGACATCCATCGTGGCCAACACTTTTCTTATTGCACTTTACACTCTTGAATACTTCCGCTTGATAATAGTTAGTTGAATGGCTCCCACTGGAACCATTGTCACTTGATACTACACTTGCCATCTCATGACTCAAGTCTTAAAATAATCTGAAATTTTTCGGCCTCATACTCAAATGCCTCGATACGTCATCACAGAACTTCACGAAGCATTTCCCCAACCACTGATCCACCACCCGTGGCATCATACTCGGATACCGCAATGTATCCTCCCTGAATCTCACAATATCTCGACTCTACCACCAATCTTTCTCTCGCACAACTCTCAACTTTGAAATACTCCAACCTTCAACTTGAAACACAGAGGAATCGCCAATGACTCAGAACATGTTGACAACAACCTGAAACTCCCTCCTCTACTGCTCAAAACCTATGCAAGAATACTCATACCAACCCTGCAGTTGGTTGCCCAAACCAACTGCTATCCTTCCCGAAATGCAGATAACAATTCGTACCTCGAATGGATACTCGGCAGTCGACTCCATACCTCAATGACCCATCCGCCTTAAACCCAATCATTTGTAATCCGTAAAATTCTTGACCTCAATAGATTTCCTTGGTCGGCGGCCACCTGTCGTGGATACACCCATCCTTACATGAACATGCACATCATGCATTACCTCGCTCTGCACTTCGCCTCGACCATCAATAACCCTGGTCTCATGCATTCGAACTGCATGTCTCGATATCCCATTCTCTAACCGCCCATGAACGAATCTCTGATCCTTTCAATAAAGTACCCGGATCTTCCCCCACTTAGGGTTAGAACCATCGCCGTAGGCATACCAACAATCTACTCCATAGACTATTTCACCAGGTATATTACACGTGACCCTTGAAACAAATCGTGCAATCATCCAATGATCTTCCCGATAGGAACCAAGCAACTCCAAATATCCCGCATCTCAGATAAAACCTCAGAATCTTCCCAACGTGACTACTTTCTAGTCATCTTGAATGCCTCAGACCGACACACCGTCGGATACTCCGACTGTCCCTACACAGTCCTGACTCTTAGTCTGGAAATAATGCACTATCACGCACCTCGTTTCTGATTCCTTGACCAGCCTCCTAATGTCATTCAAATCTCGTACTGATACACCACCAGACATCTCCACTGTCACATAGTAGTCATAACTCTTAGTCTAAAATTAATGAACTATCACACTCCTCATTTTCGATTCCCCAACAAACGTCCTGTAACGCCCGTAGATCTGGGCTAGTCAATTTAGAGATGATAAGCGTCAAAAATGAATTTTTGATGAAAGATTATTTAGAATGAATAATCTTAACTAAGTTATAGTATATGTTACAAGGTTTCCGTGCATATAAAGAACGCCAAAATCCGAGTTATAACGAAGAAGTTATGACCAGTCGAAGTTTCTCGACAGAACCGACACGACGCTGAATGACGTAAAATGTGAATTTACGTTAGAGTGATATTTAGCCTTAGCTATCTAAACAAAAGTCATATAGGTCGTTAAACCATGAGCATGCATAAAAAGAACGTCCAAATCTGACTTCGTATGAGGAAGTTACGATTTTTCTATGTTTCAGCTTAGCAGTATGCAGCCCGAATATGCGATTTGAGATCGAGCGGTTTTTATCCGAAACAATCTAAACAAGAATCGAAGATCTCGTCAATTTTAGTGAAACAATAAAAAGATAGGCGAAAACGGACGTCGGATGAAGAAGTTATGAATTTATAACAGAGTTTTCCTGTCCTGGCCTACTAAAATAATATAATAAAAATAAATTCAAAACTAGCCGACGGAGTCTAAACGAAAGTTGTAGAGTGTAGTCTCACCTACGCGTGGATATAAAGAACGTCGAAAACGGAGCTCGCATGAGGAAGATATGAATCTTTGAATTTTATTAAATAATTAAAATATTTAATTTAAATATAAGTTCGATATTATCCGAAAGAGGGGGAGTCACCGACATTATCCACATTATGCTCAGCGTAACATAGAATTACGCCCAGCATAATTTGGGGGTTCAGCCCCCTATAAAAGGAAGTCGAGGGCAGCCGAGTTCTTTGCTCATTTCTTCCCTTTCTCTCGCGTTTTTGCATCGTTCTTCGTGCAAGAAATATCCTGAAGCCCCGGTATCATTCCCGAGCCCCGAAGCAAGTCCCAAGGCCCCGAAGATCCCGAGAAGTGAAATTCCCGAGCTTAAGCTCTGCCTGCAAGGAGCCCGGTTTTTGTGAAGATCTTCCAGATCTACCGAAGAATAATACTTTTACAAGCCATAGTGTTGTTCGATCATCTTCTAATCAAGTGAGTGTATAGTTACTTTCTTCTAACACATAAATATTATGTATTTGCTAATAAATACGTGATATGTGTTTATATATTGTTGTTTATATGTGTGAGTGTGTGGTCACTTTCTTCTAATACATAAATATTAAGTATTTGCTATGAAATACGTGCTACGTGTATAATATTTTGTTATTTATTTGAGATGATTGTGGAATGGATGAATTATATAAGTTTTAATGAGTTAAACTATATACGTATTTTTTATCTAAAAATATATTGGGTAGAACATGAGTAGATGAGGTTGTTGGTAGGTGATAAAAGGTGGGTTGAACCATTAGATAAAAGGATAAAGAGATAAACTTGTTTTAGATATGGATGTATGGATCATGTCAGGAGGTTAGTTTTAGATCCGAGAGTATGGATCAAATCAAGAGGTTAGTTTTATATCCGGGAATATGGATTTTTAGATTCAGGAGTACGGATTATGTATTTTTGAATTACGTGTTCATACAATAAGGTATCATGCGTATAATCCCTTTTAGGAACGTGATTTTTATACGTGTATTGATTAAAGTATGAAATATACATATGTATGTAAAGTATTTGTTATTGTCCAAAATACATGTTAGATATATTTGATAATATACAATGTGCGAATCAGTTATGGTTCAATATGTGTTAACATGTGAATATATGATATTATTACTTAAAACTCTGTGTTAAGTATACACTAGTTAGCATTGCCTAAACTGAGTTAATATCGAAAATTGATTATAAGCATTGTAGGCTTGCCTAGTGATGGGTTAAGGCTTAAATAGGGATGTTTAGTTCAATTAAGTTTGGACATTGGGTAGCCTCTTATTAAGAGTACGTGTGTTGTGAGATTGATGATCGGTGGAGTACGTCCTACGTACAGAAGTACATTTTATGTACGAAGTCTTTTTCAAAGCTCTGTGTCTTGGGTGCTGCTTGTGCCAGGGTACTATTATGTTCTCGAGTACGATTCCTTCGCATATCAGAGTACTATAATGTGCCAGAAGTACTATCATGTACAAAGTCTTTTTGACAATTTTGTGTGTCGGTTACGGGAGCGTACAGGAGTACTCTAGTAGTATTTCCCCATACTTTTATTTTGAGAGAGCTTTGGAGTCAGCATTTCTTTTATGAGGTGATCGACCAAGCTTCATATGTCAGCATTTTCTTTCACGAAGTAATTAAGGGAACTTCGTAGACTGTCTAATAAAGTGTGTCGGTAATAGACCACAAATAGGTATGTCTGGTGTTATATTGCTGGATAGGGTGCGTCTGGGGGTGAAATATCTCATGTATTCAGGCCACTGCTAGGCAAAGTTCGATGTTGTGATAGGTAGAGTCTAGGGGTATAAAACCTCATGATAGTCGGACCACGCCTAGGTATTGTTATGTAGATAACTACCCCTGACTTAAAATGTCTTGTGGTTCTTTCTTTTACGAACGAAGGTTTGTGGTGAAACTTATTCCATTCCCCTCATTTGATGTCATTATTGATCCTCGTTTGCTGCAAGGGAATTTCCGAAGCAGCTTCGTCAGTTTGTGGTTCATATCGATTCCTTAGGCTTGATCTCGTAAGATCATTGTATAGGGTCAGTATGTGGGGATCGATGGGATGGGATATATTGTTTTAGAAATATAATTTATATGTGTTTATAACTTTGGTGGTTTCGCAGGATCGAGATATACCTTATTATCACGTTGTTTGAACTAAGAGCTTTCATTCTCTGTGTTCCTTAGGTGATTGGGTTCACCAGGGATATTCGAACTAAGTGTTCATTAGATATTTGAACTTAGTGTTCATCAGGAATAATTGAACTAAGTGTTCATTAAGTGTTTGTGAACTAGGTGTTCATTGGGTAATATTGGAACTAAGTGTTTATTAGGTGTTCTTGAACTAGGTGTTCATTAATTATTGTGAATTGCGTGTTCACCAGAGGTAATCTAAGAACCTTGGCAGCACTAGATATTATGTCAGTCCCTTAGGGCAATCCTTAGGAATGAATGGGAGAAGGGTAATTGGTTCTTAAGATAAATCTTTAAGAAATAAATGGAGATAATGGGGGTGGGTATTTGAATTGATTGTTTGATAATTAAATATAATAATTATATTATTGTGGGTTGAAAACCCTATATGTTCACCAGGCTCCCAAGCCTGACCCACTCAGTTTTCTTTGTATTACAGGTAATGGCACAAGAGTATAAGTTGGTGGACTTGACGAGAGATTTTGGATTATAGGCCAGTAGTTATGAATAACTGTTGTAAGGTCTATTTTGTTCTGTTTATGCTTTTGGTCTGTATCGAACATGACATCCCAAGATTTTGTTATATAATGAAAATGCATTTCTTTAAAGAAATGCTTTGATAATTTTTATCATATTTTGTTTTGGGGACAAATTCCGCAACTGTTTTCTTTAAAAGATTACTCTGATTTTAAAAACAAAGCATAAACAAATCGGTCATTTCTAGCCGTGAAATTGGGGATGTCACACGTCCCATCATGAGAATTATCATGATAGCAGAGACCTTACTCCTACACCCGATATCCATCATAAATGATGAGGGTCGCCGCCCCGATATACTCCTCTTGATCACCCGACACTGCTGCTAGCATATGCCCTACAATACTCAAATAGGGTATATCCTTGTCCTTAACCATCTCAGTTCTCACTGATGGCCCTCCCATGCTATAACATTACCTTGTGGCAGATATACTGCCTCAATACTTTGGTGAAAGATCGCAACCAACGCTACCCCCTAGGGTTTACCTCCAAGCTCAAAAACTGGAAGCTCAATATCTCTTCTGCTTCTCACCGAAAATAGCACAAGTCTGGTCACAGAAAGTGGCATCTCCACTATTGGCCGATCGCTTAACTCAGACCAAAATCCTCCATAAGGCACCATCTTTACTCCTCCTTGAGTCTTGTGACTTCAACTAGCACCCTACCAAAAATCTCGTGGAAACTAACTCAATTTCCCTCTCAAGTATCCCCCATCAAGAACAACTTTTCAAATTCATCAATGTATTCTCCACTAATTATCTTTTCTTGCCTCGAATCAACAATCTTCTTTTAAGTGGAAATTCTATGAGTAGAAGGAAAATATTTTTTATTAGCTTTCGTTTAAGAGAAAGCCAAGAACAATTTTTTTTTTTGCCTTCATGAGTTCTCTTGGCCTTAAGCCCTTCAAACCACCATGAAGCACCACCACTTAGCTTGAGAATTGCATACTTGCATCTTTTTTCGTCATCGACTTCCTTAAACCCAAACATTCTTTTAATCTTCCTTTTCCACTCCAGGTAGTGTTCAGGATCAGTTCCACTAACAAATTTAGGCAATTCAGACGCCTTGAATTCTTCCACAACCCTATGTTCGTCATATCGGGGTTGCCTTCGATTACCACCCTCTTGGACATTTCTTAAGGCTTCACGAACATTTTGTAGGAACTTAACTCTGGATCATCAAAAACCATTCTAGGCTCTAATACCACTTATGATGTGTGTATGGGCTTGATTTAATGAGTAGGGTAGTGTTTAGATAAGTTAAGAGAGAATGGAAACCACAAATGATACGTGTATAGAAAGAAATGGATAAATTAGTATCAACTTAAGACTTATTAAGTTGTATACTAGTGAAAACAATCCAAGACCTATTGGATTGAATTTGTATCAAGTCAAGAACACGTCCCATCAATGATAAGTAGTGAATAATAGCAATAACTCCAAGTAAAAAAATGTTCTTTGATTAAAAATTCGTGTGTAACTTTTTTCTATGCAAAAATCTGGCTTATATGAAACCTTTATTACAAAGTTGGTGGTTAGAAGCCAACCAACTACCTACTCATCAAAACTAGTAAATGAAAATTAATGAAACTTATGAAACAACACAAAAAACGTCTAACATACTTAAGAATGAAAAAAACGTTCACACTCCGTTAAGGAGCCATAATAAGCATTAAACTATAGCACTAATCCACCAAATAGTATCAAAAACGGCTAGGAAACTTTATGAAGCAAAAAGTAATGGTTTTGAGCACTTAAGAAACCTTAAAAATGTTGTCCTAGTCTTTATGCAACCCTAATCAAATTCGTGGGTTACCATGTACAACTCAACCATTAAGCCCAAACCACCTTCTAGCTACTAGTAATCATTAATTCATCACATTTTGGGCTTTCATGATCCATGCATGGATCAATTAGATACTTAGACTATCCACATTTCAAGACTATAGTCAACTCAATCTTTATTTAAAAAATAATTTCTCTTTCATCATAATTAGAAAAGCAACTCATGACAACTTTGGTCTTTGATATCAGTTGGGTTGATTGTCATCTCTATATTTTATACTACCCCCATCCGATATTTATTCTCCACTTTTGAAATTTTATTCTTCAATTTTGACCTTATTTATTTTTTTCATATATAATACTTGATGCAAAATATAAAATTAGATTGTGTTTTAAATGACTTTTCATTGTTATAAGTTTCATCAAGTAATATATAACGCAAATAAAAATATCAAATGTCAAAGTTGAAGACTAAAGACGATAGACGTTAAAAGTGGACAATAAATATTGGACGGAAAAAGTATTATCTTAATAGATTTTTTTTTGGTCTTTAGTGAACTGGTTGCAAGAGGCTAACGATGGGGTAGTCTTAGAGTCCTCAATATCAAAACCGACGTAAAGATAAAATGTCGTGTATTCTTTTTTACCTATTCTAACTATATACCACAAAAGTTATCTCTTAATTTTTTTTCTTGAAAATAAAACTATAATATATTCTTATAATTTGATGAGGCAAAAAACTTATACTTAACCTAGAACAACTATAAAGGAGAACTTTGCACGTTTCAAGAAACATTTCAAAATATAATATTATCACAAGGTAAAGAAAATTAACTACATATACAACAATCGAAGTACCTTAGTTACCCTCAGAAATAATTTAATAGAAAAAAATCTTGTAAACACATATACCAATATGATCAACATCATTGGACACTAATAGCTTAAAACTTCCAACATTTGATTACTATGAAGTTATTTAGTTTGATAATACCACGTTATTATGACTGCATGTTTTATTAAAGCTACAACGCCCGAAGGCATCTTGTGACAACGGTTTTGACTTTCCTTGCATACCTTATATTTATGTCGACTTTTGCAAACTTGTCGAAATCTTCACACAATTCCCCATAATAGAAATCTTTTGCGTCTACATCGATTGATATATTATCGAACAATGTAAAAAAATCTTCATCTTTGTCAAAAATTCTCTTCTTGAGGAGAAATTTGGCGTCGTCGATTGATTGAATTAAACTTTTCATGAGAAATGCGTACGAAGTTACATACTTTGTAGCATCATAGCAACAATTCTCCATAGCAATGAGATTTCTCAACACAATTTCCATAAGATCATGATGTATCAGATTTGGGATTGTAAGTACTCCATTGTTTAGCTTTACTTCCAAGATGTTTCGAGATTTGGATCCCTTTATTTCAGCTCCGGTTCTGTGAAGTTCGGTTACTTTTGGAATGACTATTTTGAGAAGTGGTTGTTTGGAGTGTAGTTGGAAAATATGTGTTTTGGGTATGAAAGATTGGTGAATCAAGTCAAGTAGATGGTGGATTTCTTGGCCATATCTCTCTCGAATATAATACGGGTCCTCATGAACTGTTTTCTTAAAAAAACGAAAAGCTAATTCGATCAATGAGTAGTCTCCACATTGTTTAGGGGTAGGAACAATATGGAATAAATGATCAAGAATAAAGAAAGGGATTTGATTTTCGAGTAAAATCAAGTCATGCCTCAATCGATAAAACACTTCATATGTTGCCAAAAACGGATCCCCTCTTCGTCTAGTTCCTTTACAACATGACTTGTTAAAAAGCTCAATAATGAAACAACCATCGATCAACATCATTTCCACAAACTCATCACTTTGCATATGAATTTCTTCTCCATAACATTTTCGAGCTTTATCTTCTAACACTTTGAGTGTCTCGATACACTTCCCTAATCGTGCTTCAACATTTGTTGCACGAGAGAGAAGGGTGTTGAGATACTTCCATTTGTAGTCCTCCATGGCTTTTAACTTTTCTTCGCCACGATGAAAAGGGCCAATAGAGAGAATTAAAGGGAAATATTTATCTTCGTGTTCTTTATAAAATTTCTCTGAAACTTTGCATATGCGACCAAAATGAGATGTGCTTACCATTTTCTTCTTGATGGATGAAACAAGACTCACATGCTCTTCTAATACAATCTCCTTTGAAGCTTGAGTTTGTGATACATGAAGATCTAACTCCATCTTCGAAGATATTTCTTTGTGGGAAAAAAACAAAAACAAAAACAAGTTAAGGTATATACAAGTAAATATGCAAATTATAACGGATACTCTAAAAAACAAACATACCCGATTCACAAGAGTCACAAGATGAGCAAACAAAATTCTAAGTTTTATAATCAAAAGTATCTGATTAATAGTCTAACATGTATTTTTAAACAATAAATCTTACCGCACATTAAAAAAACTTATAAGGTTGAAAGAGTAAGTCATAAGACAAGAGAAGAAGAATAAAAGGTAACTTGCTCAGGATGACAAAATAAAAGTGAAACACTCGTACATGTGTTTCGTATTGTCTCATATAGCATCTTGTTAGACTTGGACGAAAATCCAAATTTTTGGTGAAGACATTACAAGGCTTAGATTCCTTGTCTTTTTATATTTTCGTAATTAGTGTATCCGGTATTTGACTATTTAATTTTATATAATTTAATGTTATTACTATATATTTTTATGGGTTAATGTCATAAAAAGAAAACCGATACTAGATGCGTTTGGTTGTGATAAAATTTCTAGTTTTCAAAGAAAAACAGAAATTTTGAAAACGTGTTTTTTTCGTTCAGTTTTCCAAAGTTTTCTAAGAAAATGAAATTTTTTATTTTTCCAAATTTTATGTAAATTGGAAAAGTGATTTTTAAAGTTTTCCAAAGTTTCTAAATTTTTGATGAAAATGAAAACTCTTAGCTGTTTAAGCCAAATGTGTTTTCTACAATTTTTCATTGAAAATCGAAAATAAAAAGTATCTCTAATTTTTGAAAACATTTTCTTGGAAAATGAAAATAGTTTTTCACAACCAAATGCACCCTAAAATTTTTTATGTTAATTGTCTTTTAACTCTAATTAATAGGTCGCTAAGGGTGAGTTTGGTTGTAGATTGTTGTGTTTATTTTCTAAGCAAATATTTTCAGAAAATAGAATTGAGATTTCATTTTCATTTCTCATTTAAATTTTAGAAAATGTTGTTAGTTGGAACCGGTGTGATTTTCATTTTCTATCTTGAAAATTTAGAAAACCTAGGGAAAAAAAAAAAAAAAAAAAAAAAAACAAAACGTTTTTCTACGTTACATTTAATTAGGAAAACATAAAGTTTTCATTTTCTTGTAAAATTTTTGAAAACTCAATCAACCAAACACAATTTCAAAAATTTCATTTTCATTTAAAAGATTTCATGGAAAATTAAGAAATTTTTCGCAACCAAACACACTCTAAATGGTTCATTTAGGTCAACCCAACATTGATATTAAGACCTATATGGCAACCAATATGATGAAATGTACTCCAATGTTGTAATGAAAACACAAAAAAACGGTTCAAGTAACGACCTACCGAATACAATTAAATGTTGAACAACCTATTGAATACAATTTGAAGATAAGTGACATATAATGATGGCATACCACACAAACTTGAGTTTCTTATTCTATGGTGAAATCAATAAATTTGTTTTGTCAACTTAGTAATTCCCTAGGGGTTTTTCTTGTTGTAATATTCCTTCATTTCAAATCAAACAATTCTTTGAAGACAAAAGAAAAGTGAAAATTGAAACATATACATACACAAACATGTAAATTTCAAATCAACTCTTAAATTTCATTCATCACAAACTAAACCCATCTAACATAACATTTTCATTTTCTCTAAGTACACAACAAAAGTCTACTCCAATCACCTTCGACTATGTTTCTTTCTCTTCCTCATTCTATCCTCTTCACTATCCAAATCCGAATCACTTGAACTCAAACTACGCCTTTCCTTTCTTTTCTTTTTTCTTCCTTTACTACCCTTCTCCTTCTTCTTCTTATTCTCACTTTTCTTGATTTCCGTTTTATCCAAATCATGTGACATCAGCGCTTTGATGTCCAATTTGGTCTTTTCCGGTTTCTGACACTCGTAAGTCCAATGTCCGATTTGTTGACACTTTTGACATTTCTTTTGGTTCAAAGTCGCTTGCTTTTCTGTGCTTTTTAGATACATTTGTGTCTTTAGTTCTTTCTTTTCTTGCCATCTGCTTGGCCCTTCTTCTTTTTGTCCGTATGCATTTACATTACGAGTCGCGTTTGCTGCTGCACGTTCAGCTTGAACACGGCTCAGCCCTTTTGTGGCCGATAAAGCTGCATCCTTCATTTTCTCTGACATGATTTACAACCAATTTGAATCCCCTAAACACAACAAAACATGTCAATCATGATAAAAGATACACCTATACACATAGCAAATTGAACATACGGAATTCTGATCAATCAAGTATTTAAACTTTCATCGAACACTTAAAGAGCACTGAATTGTTGGAACTAACTCCTCTGTTAAAGAGTGAGGTTTTTTTCTGCAAGCATACAGCTTTAAGCAGAAAACAGTACTAGGGTTTCTGGTGAGACAACAACCTGAAAATCGAAGTTCGATGGATATAGTAATGGTATGATCGAGGAGACGAATCGTGATTCTAAGCAATAAATACGATACAGATTCAACAACACATCCCCAATTATTAATGAGATAAGTAATTGGCAGGATAAATCATAACAAAATTGATGTACTAATGAAGGATTTTAGCATAAAAGAGACTAGAAATAAGATAATTAAACGAATTCTTATAACGAAAGAATTTTACACCAACAAGCTGAAACTTACCGGAGAATGATTCCCGTAGAGAGTTTGCTGCAGAGGTTGAGGTTGAGGTTGAAGTTGAGGTTGCCTAGGGTCTATACCTCCTCCAGGCTGAGTCGGTTTATGGAAGAGGGCAAGGGATTTCGGTGTCTGTTAATGACGAAATTGCTCCATTTTTTGACCTAATCTGGCAATTTCAGTCCTAAAATTAAGATCTTGTAGAATGTATTCACCCGCTTTGACGGCTTTAGATAAACTCATAAAAGGGCTTATACATAAATGGTTAAGGTAATTTTTTTATTTGAATCATTATTTTATTTTGTTTTTAATTCGGTTTTGATGTCTTACTAAGCTAAAATGGTCATTATTTCTTTATTTGTTTAATTTTAATTTTTTTTTATTTGGACCATTGAAATTAAATTTAAAAAATCTTTAAAAAAATGATGTATCAAATATCCAAAAATCAAACATGATCCAAACATATCTTTTAATCTTTATTTTATCTTTAGGTCTTTATTTCTTATGTACAAATTCATATCAAGGAATTCAGTGGAAAATCCTAATTAATAAATTAATAAATGAATATTAATTTTGTCACGTGTTAATCTATCATAAGTTTTGATTTTTGTTATTTTGTGGTATTTTTAAAATTAATAGTATCTACATGTCAAATTGATAAATTCTAGGTTTTTTAATTCTTAAAATTAAAAAGTCACATAATACATATAGTTATATAAGATCGTCCGGTATACGGACCACGAACCCGGTCGTGGTCTACGTGGCCACGGACAACAACCGTGCACACCACCCCGGCCGGTCGTGGTTCGTCGTTTTCGTGATGGATCGTTGTGCCTACGACGAGACGCGATGCCAAATCAAGGCTTCTTGACTGATTTATTCTCTCTCAGCCTTACTTCTGTCCCTCTCTACTTTCTCTCTCTTCGTTCTCACCGGAGAGTACTCCGACTGTGGTGGGGTGGTTCGTGGTTGCTCCAGTGGGTGATCTGGTAGCTCTCCACGAGTCGTGAAAAGTATAAAGGATGGTCTAAGTAAAATATTAAATGTAATAAATATGATCATAAATTGAAATAAATATGTTTTTCCTTCTTTATTTTAAAGCTTAATTTTAAAAAATACCTAATGTTTATATTTTGATATATAATTTTTTATTTAACTCATATAATATATGGGTCTCACACCTAGTAATATCAACAAAACTCTGACATGTGAGAAATCGATATTCCACCTCTTCATTAACTGTGACTTTGCAAAAGGGACCTGTGAGTGGATCTTCAAATGGTGTGGTATCAAAATACAGGATTTTTTTCCTATTAAGGAGTTCATCGACTTTGCAGCATATTGGGAAAACTGTCCAAAAAAACGAGTACTCTTCAATACCATTGTGTATTGTTTACTATGAAACATCTGGATAGCAAGAAAATGATAGAGTTTTTAAGGAACTAAAAATCTCTCACACAAAGGTGGCAGATAATGTTATTTCCATCTCCTACTTGTGGTGCAAACATAGAAATAAGATCGGGTGTGGGAATTGGGTGGAATTTAGCATATCACATTTCTCTTATTATAATTATGTTGCGTAAGTGTCAATTGAATTGTTATGTAATTTGCATTTTGCTCCTTAGCATCTTACTAAGTGTAGCTATTTTAATATATATATATATATATATATATATATATATATATATATATATATATATATATATATATATATATATATCATTTGTTGCTTCAAAAAAAAAGTTCCGCTAATTTCAGAAAACATATATATATGAAAATTGAAATTTTAATAAGTTTTAGAGGATGACACGGACCAACACATAACGGAACAGCAATAGAGAAAGTATCAATACTAAATGGAAGTAGTGAAAAAGAAACTCCCACCTTTATTATAAGGTTTTTGTTGTACATGATCTCACATAAGCATGAGGTAGAACGAAATATTTTCTTATAAGGGGTGTGGATATATTCATTATCACAACGCGTTTTAAAAACGTGAAGACAACATATTTCATAAGAACTATGCAGTTAAGTGTGTATGGACGAGAGCAAATCAAAAATGGGTGACCGTCTGGATGTTTCCGTGCTAGAATACCAAAATAGACAATATTATAATATGTGTCAACGATGGATGTTACAACTAAAGTTGTGGACTCAACCTAAGTGTTTGGGCTTTAGATTTATTGGTTCAAAGACAAAATAAACCTAACTAAGCCTTAGTAATGTCGGTCTAAAACTATAATCTTATTATTTAAAATATCATACATTCAAAGACAAAATAAACCTAACTAAGCCTTAGTAATGTCGGTCTAAAACTATAATCTTATTATTTAAAATATCATACATTTAAATCATGAGATGTAAAGCATTTAAGTGAACATAGTATGATTAAATTGATTATAAGATAAGTGATTAATAAGAATTAAATGCATTAATAAAGATGTATAGATATCATGGTCCAAAATTATAATATTCTATGGCTAGACTAGTAACGAAATTTAAGTATAGTATCTTAATGAAATAGGTTTACCCAAATAATTAAGACTTTGAATTAAGGTTCTAAATAACGTAAGGCGTGACTTGGCAGTAATGTCAAGCCTCAAGTTTTTCCAAACCTTGGCGAGCCACGTCGTTTGTAAGGCGTGACTTAAGGCGGCAATTTTATATATACTTAATATTTTTATATGTATTTTCAACTATTATTCTATTTTATACACATATATGAGTTACGACGGCATTTTGGTAAAGCTGGGCAGCAGGCACAAGCCTTGGAACCATAACGAACTTTTTAGAACATTGCTTTGAATTAACCGGGGGCTAGGCACCATATTTTTTTAATACAAAACATGTATGGTATTTATTACTTGTTACCTAGGTGTGACAACCAAGTAAAGTGTGTCGCCATCCAGAATAGTGCACATGAATGTAAAGGAATAAGGTTATAACATTTAAATAGATTCGAAGTCTCATAATCGAGAATACGCCACCAATTAAATAGTATAGCCAAGAATTACGAACGCAAAAAAGTCGTAACACCCTACGAATCGAAAAACGTATTTGGAAAGTACGCGTCAACGCGATTCCAAAAAATATAAAATTAGTGAAAGTCCTCCTTCGTGCGAAAGATATATGATTTTTATAAGAAATAAAAACCAATCACGAATAAAAAAATTACAACGTAAAAAGTTACAAATAAAAGGAATTATTTTTAGTCAAAGTCACCAAAAGAAAAATTATAGTACTCCTCAAGATAAGAATTTAGAGACAAAGAAGGCCAAAAACGGAGTTTGCATGGGAGAACTATGATTTTTGTAAACCCATTAAGGGTATAAAAATATAGACTAAAAATAAATTTTGAATCATCCAAAACAACCTAAAGAAAGTTGTAGTACTCATCAAAATCTACATGTGGGCATAAAGGTTGTTGAAAATAGAGCATGTATGCGGAAAATACGCAATTTACAAGGTTGATTGTTTCATATACACATTGTAAAGGATAAACCTAAATGTAAACTTAGTATGACCGAGCCAATTTGGCTTTGAAATGCATTTGACAAATATGTTGAAAGTGTATAAATTTAAAACTTAGCACAACCAAATCGTGTCGGCCCTAAATACTAGCTACCAAACGTACGACAAAACATGAAACTAAATATCATCTCGGTACATCCAAACCGATCCGACATTGAAAAGGGACTCGTCAAGAGCGTCGTAAAAGACAAACGTAAGCACGAACTTAGTGTAGTCGAACTAAACCAACGTCAAAGATATTTTACCAAATATTGTTAGTGCCTAGGTCATTGGTAAACTCAAGTATAACATATATATACAATACTAAAAGGACAAGTCAACTAAGGAAGGGCGAGAGGAATAATAGCAAACTTAGATGAAATTAGTGGTAACAGGTAGCATCCATACAAGAAAAATAAACAACAGACATCCCGCATTCAAAGTTTAAAGATATACACAAAGAAAACAAATTCCAAAGCGCAAGAGTACAACCACATTAAACAAAAGATCAATTAATTTTGAAAAAAGGTTAGAAAGTCATTCATCACGGCCCACCAACACATATTGGGCCCACTAACACGCCAACTCAGCTACCCCTGGGAATCTCGAACCAGCATCAGTTGCTTCAGCTTGGCCACACCCACTCGGCCCTCCTTCAAATCCTCCAAAAAGGAAACATCCTCCGTAAAAAATGCCTTGAACCAATTTTGAGCCAGCTTTAACGTGTTCGGATAAATATAAACTGGTACCCCCAGCTCAGACTAGCATAGATATTTGATTTTGATCTTAGCGCAACCCTTGTAAAGGCCATACTGAATGCAAGCGGGTTAGAATTTAACATTTTCTTGACCATACTCTGGAGAACAGAGAAGATGGACTAAATACCCTGGGATGTCCTCCCTTAATAACCATTGGATGTCCGATAAATAGCTTTACGACTGAGATCGACATCAATCAAGTTCTTCATAAACAACCAACTTTTCATTTTCCAAGGAAATTAATCTGCCATCGGATGCCATACCCTCCTCCTGAAGATTCTTCACCTGACTCTGTAAACTGCTCACCTGAAGCTTCATACTGGAAAGTTTGTTCTCTAACTCCGATATATTACCCCAAAGAATTGTCTTAATCTTCTCTTTCTCTTGTACCAAAACATGTACCTCAGATTCCAACCTCTTGATTAAACCTTGGTTCTCTTGTTCCAACACACAGACCTTTTCCTACAAAGCATTGATTTTCTCACAGCTTGAACTCACATTGGCTGCCTCTTGCTCTAAAGATAGTTTCAACTTAGTAAAGCTTTGATTCTCAACATTGACCTCGACTAACTGACACCGAAGATCACTGTTTTCAAATGTCAGAGATTTTATACAAAGGAGATTCACCTTTAACTAGTTAGATAAAGAAGAGATTTAAAGTTCACATGATACTTGTTGATCCAAACGACGCAACACTTCGTCAAATGAGGTCTGGCTGTAATGCCTGGTTTCCTGTATGTATTTAACTTTCAAATTATTGGAATATATAGAAGAACTCGATGACTTGGATGCCCCAAACTCGTCATGTGGGAATGTAGTTGGGTCGCATCTTTAAGTGATCAACTCTACGAGTTGGGAAGTCCCAACTCGACGAGTTGGCGGCAAGGAATGAAACCCTAATTTTGGGATTTTGCACCCTATTTAAACACCTTAACCCCAGGTGTTGGCCTCATCTTTCAGCCTCCATTCTCCCTTAACCTGGTCTCAAAAGCCTAGGGAATTTTGAGTGTTGTGAGCCCATTTTGAGTGCATTTTGGTGTGTTTGAAACTCTTAGAAGGAAGAGGAACTTGGTGGAAGTTAGTGATTCAAGAGGAAGCTTCTAGATCTCAATTCCCTGCTCCATTTTCAACACATTTCTGGTAAAAAGTCTCAACCTTTCTTAGTTTATGCTTAGATCTTCTTCTTGGGACTATTTTGTATGTTTTTGATATGTTGGAGTGTGTGATGGGAGTTTGACATCCCATTGAGGCAAAGTCCTTTAGATCTAGAGTTCTAAGGATCTCTTATGCATAAAGGTGATAATTTTATGGTCTTTAAGGGCTCCATGCATCCATTAAGCCCTTATTATGGTCTCTTTTAAGCTTTTGAGCTTCCTCTAGCCTTGCATGTGAGTAAAGTTAGAAACTTTATGTGACCTTTCAGCTCTTAAGGGGAGATCTGAATTCATGAGCTTTATCTTGAAGATTTGGTGATTAATGTTTTGGCCCTTAGCCTCTTAAGATTAGGGTTCGAGTTTAAACCCATTAGGATGGTTCTTAATGGTAAAGTTGGAAACTTTACCCTTCTAGACGTCATTTCTATTGAGATCTGAATGGAAGAGCTTTAGTTTCGACATTTGTGACTTATTGGTATAAGGGATCTTGCTGACCGAAGAACTCAGTGAGTTCACAGGCGAACTCGGCGAGTTGGATGGGTTTTTCCTGACTCTACTAAGGGGGGGGGGGGAACTCGATGAGTTCATGGTTGAACTCAACGAGTTGGAGCGGTTCTTCGTGATTCTGTTAACTAATAAGGAAACTCGGTGAGTTGAGTTAACTCAGAACATTGACTTTGACTTTAACCAAGCTTGACCTTTATGGGGTTTGAAATATTGATCGGTATCTAAGGGATTGTTTATCTTCAAGGGCTGAGTAGAGATGATTTCTGGGGGCCGAGATATATCCAGTTATCATTTAGCATTCAAGATGAGTTTCCTTACCAGGTTTAGCGGGTCGAAGGCACCAATGTCGGCACATGTTTATGTCATGCTGATAGAATGCTAGTTATCTTTGTGACTCTTGCATGTACGTATGTTTATATGTTATTGGACTAAGGTATGATGTCGGGTGAAGCCCGATGTCTATCTGTATGCTATTTATATTACATGTGTATGTGTTTATATGCTTTCCGAGCTCAGATCGATGACCGGGTGGGGCCTGATGACCGAACGAGGTCCAATGACCGGGCGGGGCCTGATGATCGGATGGGGTCCGATGATGGGGCGTGGTCCCATGATTGGGTTGGGCCACTGTATGTTTACTGGTTTTTTTGTATGTGGTATTTTGGGGGAACTCATTAAGCTTTGTGCTTATGGTTTTCACTTTATGTTTCAGGTACTTCTGGCTCCAGAAGGAAGAGCTCGGGATGACTGCATCGCACACACTATTAGATTCCGCGCTTGATGTTTCACTGTGATTTTATGACAATTAATACATTGGTTTTATCTGAGATGATTGAATGTTATTGGAATCGCTATTTTATCTATTATTAAAAACAAAATTTTGGGACTTTGTTTTCAGGTGTTACAAGTTGGTATCAAAGCCTTGGTTTGAGGGATTCGAGAACACTCTTGGGTGTGTCTGAACTCAAACTAAGGACTTGGTAGAAATTTTCAAAAAGAAACATTTTTATAAAAGGAATTCTAAAAGAGAAAAGGGTGTGGTATGTGTAACCATTTGATCTCAAGTAAGTTATCCCAAAATACCCATGCATGATTATATATGTTATGAATTGTGAATTGTAAATCACATGCTAGATAAAGGCTAAGGATCTAGTAGAGGTTCCTTTGTATGGTTGTTGTATTAAGTTATATATATGCATGCTCGTACTGATCATCAAGTGATAGGATGGCCTGATTAGGTTATGCTCAGTTCTGTTTACTTGATGCTCAAATGTTGCTTGCTTTGTGCTCTTAGGAGTTCTTGCTAATCTCAGCTAGTTAGTCAGCGAGTATGATAAGTTATATATTGTGGAGCCTAAATGATTTCAAAAGGTTAGGGTTAGCTCTATTGTGTAGCTCTTGTCTGAGTCTAACCGTTGTAGGGAGAGGCCTCTTATTCGAAGAATTATCTAGTCTTTGTAATATGTAATTATATTCATGAGCTAGTTAGAGGATGTTAGAGCGAGTTCCTTCTGTAGCTACTGGTGGATAGTGGTGTGGAGTTTCCCTAGGAAAACCTAGGATGAGATTTAGTGCTAAGAGTCATAGTTGTGAGGGATCTGATGGTTGTAGAGTAAGTTGGTTGAGTGAAGGCACTTCTTGAAGAAAGTACAGATTGATGTGGAAGGTAGTACTAGGCCCGTACTACTAGAAGCAGATGACTCGTAATCGATTCAAGGAGGGTTGGAATGAAGCCAGGGGCTTGTGTAGTTATGATTTCCCCGATATGTTTATTGATGTTTATTCTGATAGTTTTGTGGTCTATTTTTAGTATTGTGGTATTGCGAGGTAGGCCAATGGGCAGTTCCGGTGTCAGGGAGGGTTCAAGCTCGGGTTTTAGAGTCGAGCAGCTTGACTACGAGACGAGGGAGTTCATCTCATCTGAGATTATGTGCAGTATCCTTGATCAGACTCCAGTGATTTTTTGGCTCAGTCAAGGAGCGTATTCTAGAGATTCTTGATGAGAGATTGAGTGCCTTCCATGCTGAGATTGTGGCATTGATCGGGATGCACTCTCTGGCCTTTATAGAATTTCAAGCCTGTAGAGCGCTAGACTATCATGGGCTAGAGACCCCATTGCGAGTAGCAGGTGGTTGGCAGATGTTGCCAACGCCTTCCATACTAGTTGTTGTCCCGATAGGGGCAAGGTCAGACTAGCATCCTGCCTCCTAAAGGACAGGGCTAGTGATTGGTGGGATGAGGTAGTACATGCTATGGGAGGTGATTCCATTTATTCAATGACCTTGAGTGATTTCTCGACCATTGTAACAGCTGGATTTCCAGGTATCTCTTATGTTTATGATTTTGGAGTTCTGAGAGGGGACTCGGCGAGTTGGAGCTCAGACTCGCCGAGTAGGATCGCGGATCTGGTCGCGGGATCGCGCCTGGACTCGGCGAGTCCGCGCTGTGTAATGAAACCCTAATTTCTCGGGTTTGGGACCTATTTAAAGGGCCTTATGGCCGTCAATTGTGCTCACCAGTCCCTTGATTGAAACCCTAATCGAGTGTGAGCGTTTGGAGCAAAGTAGGAGGCCATTATTGATCTTGGAGGTGTCATTTTTGCAAGGAAAGGGAGAACCAGCTAGGGGAAAGCAAGTGGAGCCATTTTCTGAGAGTTTGGAGTCCAGAGCATCACTATTATGGTAATAATTTCGAGCTATCCTCTTCCATATTGATGTTTATTATGATTTAGGGTTTGTTGAACCCTCTTGTGGCTAGATCTAGTGCTCCCTTGGTCCCTTAAGTGGTTTAAACCATAGATCTGGACCCTTGGAGGTCCAGAGTGTCCCTTTGCCCAAGCTTTTTGGGAATCAATGGAGGTTTTGGATTGGAATCCTTATGCCTTAGGTCAAAATTTTATTTATAAGCCATGGGGTGTGTTATGGACACCAAGTTAGGGGTATTACGTGATGAATCAGTCTAGGGAGGCCAGATCTATAGATTGTGGAAGCAGATCTGACCTTAGAAGCAAATTGGAGTTGTTGCATGGCATGGACTCGCCGAGTCCGATGAACAGACTCGACAAGTAGTTTGAAGATTGCCTTGAGTTCGCTCAGTGAGTGGTCCAGTCGATTCATAGGTTGACTCAGTGAGTCAGGATGAGTTAGAGAGGGTCGACAGGTGGACTGAGTCGAACTGGGACTCCCCGAGTTGTTCTTGAGACTCGGCGAGTTGAGTCGGGGTGGCCCCGCGATTCTTCCAGGTGGAACTCGTCGAGTCAGGGGGAGTACTCGACGTGTAGGAAGGGAATCCTAGAGAGTTGGTGAAAACATCTAGACTCGCCGAGTCGCCATAGAGCACTCGCCGAGTCCGGTCAAAGTTGACCATTGACCGTTGACCGGAGTTGACCTGTGTTAACTTCTAAGGGATAGTCAACCTTAGAGTTATAAAGTGTTAATCAGAGACATATGATGTTATAGGAGGATTAGAGCTCGGAGGATCGAGCACGAGGGATTTCTAGGATTCGTGAGATACCGAGATACACGAGGTGAGTCTTCTCATTATACTTTACCTTGAGTAGGTAACCAGAGTTATGTGCTTGAGTATTTGTATGCTATGTATGTCATGTGTTGTACTGCATTATTTCTATGTGATTTATGTGGTGCATGTTTATCAGAGTAAGAACCTGAGGGTTCACAGAGTTTGGGTGCACGGACCCACAGAGTTATAGCCTCGAGTGGCTAATATGTGTTACATGTGGTATTTTGGGGAACTCACTAAGATTTGTGCCTACAGTGTTTGATATTATTGTTTCAGGTACTAGTGACGACCGCGGGAAGGCGCCGGCTTGATCCGTACACACACGGAGTTTATACATTTGTGATCTTGGGATTTTGTATTGACTTGAGTTGGATAATTAATATGGTTGTTTTATGAATATTAATTGAATTATGTTTTATGAAAATTTGAAAATTTTGTTTTGAAATTCACGGTGTTACAATTTGGTATCAGAGCCTTGGTTTGAGGGATTCGGGTACACCTTCGGGAGTATTTGAACTCAAACTGAGGATTTGGAAAGATATTTTCAAAAGAAAACTTAACTTTTCTAAGAGTAAAAGATTTTCTTGAAAAAGAAACAAATTCAAGAAAGGAACGTGTGTACGATCAGTCAGCGCCCGAACGGTGAATTCCCAAAATACCTTTATATTATGTAATATTGATATTGATATGATGTATCCGCATGCTAAAGTAGGCTAGGTATTGCTATTAGGACTAGGGTGGCCTGATTTGTGATGCCTTAGCCTAGGGAGAGGTGAGTTGCTATGAGATGCCTAAGAGTGAGTAGGTAGCAGCGAAGGGGCTTATAAGAGATCTATTAAAGAGTGGTCTATGCATGATAGAGTACTTGGGATTTGGGATCCGAAAAGGAAGATTTGGGGTGTGTACTGAGACGGTGTGGACAGTAGTATTGGGCCCGTACTACTGAAAACACCAGGGCGGTGCATGTCACACCCCCAAACCAAGGATGGCGGAAACGTCCGGGGGTGGAGGACTTCATGTACAGTATCACAACAACGAATATAATAGTGCTCGAAGTAAATACAACCACCATATATATAATTGAAAAAGTTACACCAAAGTATATGTTTACATGTTTCAAAAGCAATTACATTATGATGACAAAAATAAATTGTTGACGGTTTAACGTCCCATCCTCAAAGCGATGAAGTTTTCCTCTTTCACTGATTTCCTGAGAATACAAGTAGTTTTGAAAAGTGTCAACAATTAAGTTGGTGAGTTCATAAGAGTTTTGTTTGAAGTAGAAACCGTTTTTCCTTGTAAAATCGATATAGTTTGATTTGCAGAAAATCCAATATTTTCTTAGTTAAGTGTGAATAGAAATATTCCTTTATGATGCAGTAATGAACCCTAGAATGACCCGTAGAGTTCCTCTATAATCGTCCAGCGTATATAAGTTATATAAGGTTTAAATTAGATAAAACGTTGAATATAGTGGGTCCGCCCTAGGTCCACAACCAAACAAGGAACAGGAGATGAGGCAGGCATCACTAATTCTAGGCCAATCGAGACAAAATTCTTATAAGACTCAAACATGTACGCTCAGCGATTATAGTTGAAGTCTAACAGTTCTAGATGCAATATAGTTTTAATATCATAATAACTATCTTAAGTGAACATGGTACTTTGTATCGGTACCCCCTTTTTGTATAAAGACCCGGCACTTTGTATTTGTACCCCTTTTTATATAAAAACCGACACTTTGTATTTGTACCCCTTTTATATAAACCCGACACTTTGTATTTGTACCCCTTTGTGTATGAAAACCGACACTTTGTATTTGTACCCCTTTTTCGTATATAAACCCGGCACTTTGTATTTGTACCCCCTTTTGTATAAAAACCCGGTACTTTGTATTTGTACCCCCCTTTTTGTACAAGTATGTTATGTAAATGATAATAAACTATACCTATTATAGTTTATTAAAATGTTTGAAATGTATATGTACCCTAACTATACCTATTATAGTTTAGTATATTTCTTTGTGGTGTTTAAGAATCCCACTCTATGTAAGGCAAACGTATAGTACGATATAACTATGATTAACTTGCTTTGTTTTGTACTATTGATTATAATGGAGGATTCTTATAAATTCAGCAAGTAATTTCCTATTATATAAATATATCATGACAAGAAATACATGTAAAATATGAAGTTATCAAAGATTTAACACTTTGCTCAACATGTTACAAAGTGTTTCGATAGTTAGAAGCTGTTAATTAATTCTTAGTCTTTCAGCACTGTTTTAGAAAAATCATAGAAAAATCATACAAAGTCAAAAACTAGATCCGTAAATTCTGAGAGTTCGCAAAATGTGTCTAGTTTACTCATAATTTTTATCAAGATTTTTAATGACCTCAAATTTGGGTGAAAAAGTCCATAATCACAGACTGGTCCGGATTGGTGTTTGAAATGATAGGCAGTTTTGTAAAATTCACCATAAATTGTAGAAAAATCGTATGGAGATGTGCAAGTAGTCATTTTAAAGCTAAGAACTTGAACTATTTTCACCTTGTACACTTTTGAAAAATAAAATGTTTAAGTTGTCCAAAACAGTCCGTGAATGGAGTTGAACTTTTCTGATGAAGGCTGTTAGAAAAATTTAGTTATGTTCTTGGTGTTTTAACTTGTATTCCCCCCCCTGAAAACTTGAGAAAACATGAAAATGTAGGGGTATGAACTCACCTTGAGTGATTTCAGTAGATAAGTGTTGAAGAAGAGAAGTGTTCAACCCAAGAACACTTGAAGATTCGAAGCTCTAACGTAAGAGTGGAAGAACACTTGAAAATCAGCCTTGAATCTCGAAATTGGAGTGGGAAAAGTTTGAGAGAAAAGTGGTGTTTGATACTTAGTGAAATGAGGGCAAATGAGAGAAATGAGGAGAGAGGATGTTTGTTCCAGCTCTAAAAACGTGGGAATGGGTGTAAATTGAGTGTGAGGGACATTGAAGTGACCTAGGTAAGGTGGGGAGGTGTGGTTAGTCAAAGAGTGGGTGTGGGGTGGTTGCTTGTGATATTGGATAAGACAAAGTCAACACTCCACCTTTAATAATTCACCCATTTGATTTTTATTATTTATATAATGATTTTCATCAAAATATGTTTAAATTATGAATATTTAGAGTTTATTATGTTAAAATATAATTTCTGGAGAAAATCCCGCTTTAAAATCACGAAAAACGGGCTTAAAATGTTAAAAATATCAAAAATGGGCTAAAAGTGACAAATTTCTGAATTCTGGCCGAGGTTCGGTCTTCTGATGCTGAACCGAGAGAGAGGGAGGCAGAAACCGAGAGGGAAGAAGAGGGAGAGTAGGAACCGAGAGGGGAGAAAGGAGAGAGAGAGAGGGAACCGAGAGAGGAGAAGAGAGACCGAGAGAAGAGAAGAGAGAGCAGAGACCGAGAGGCGGGAAGAGAGAGCAGAGACCGAGAGGCGGAAGGCGAACAGAGAGTGCGAGAAGCGAACAGAGGCAGAGGCTCGGTCCTCGCATGAAACAGCCAACAGAGGCTCGGTCCTCGCGTGCCAAAGCCAACAGAGTCTCGGTCCTCGCGTGCCACGGCCAACAGAGGCTCGGTCCTCGCCTAAGAAGCCTCTCTTCTTAGTTTCGGTTCCTAAAGCCTATTTTTCTCGTTTTGATCCGTTTTTGACCCGGTTAGGGGTCGGAATGACCCGAATGATTCCAAAAAGTTACGGGAAACTTTTGAGAGATATTTGAGAGAGATTTCACATACTTGGAGAGATTTGGAAGAGATTTGACATTCTTGGAGAGATTTCTCATACAAGGAGATATTTGAGAGAGATTTCACATACTTAGAGGGATTTGGGAGAGATTTGACATTCTTGGAGAGATTTCTAATACAGAGAGATATTTGAGAGAGATTTCGCATACTTGGAGAGATTTGGGAGAGGTTTGACATAGAGAGAGATAGAGTGAAAACGATTGAGAGAGGTTCCATGTGGGATAGTTGTGAGTGTCCGGCATCGCAATGCATGGTTCGTGAACCCTGTTAAGCCTTGTTTAAGGATCTTACACACTCCCGATGAGTATGCAACATTGTTTTATCGGTTTGGGCCGCCACGTACCACAGTTTTTAGGTTAAAGAGATCTAGTTGTACGTACTTTTCGATTTATGATTTCTTATCAGAATAGCGAGTTGTTTAGTAAATACTGAACGTAAGTCCTAGTACACAAGGGTTAGTTGAGCTGACCGGTTTGACTTGTTGACTTTATTTGACTTTGAATTGACAAGAATTTGACGGTTGTCACAGTGCACGGTCCAAATAAGAATCTTTGGAATACCATGAATCAAGAAGGGATGGATTGTTGAGTGTGAGTATGCTCGAGTGGATTCTAATTTATCATATGTTGTATTTCAGAGGTTGATCATGGTGAGGACACGTCATATGCTGGAGGGTGTCGGGGCTAGTGATGAGGAGATTCGGCAGATCATTCATGAGGAGGTGGCTGCGGTCATCAGAGCAGAGATACCAGAGATGTTCGGGTATATTAAGATCGTACTGATTGAGATGTTTGACGAGCGTTATGCCGCTCTTTGTGAGGCTGCTGTTGCAGTGGCTACCGCAGCGATCGCTGCGGCGAGACCCGAGGGAGGTGATGCGTTGCTGTTTCGGGAGTTCAGCAACACCAAACCACCAGAGTTTGATGGGACACAGGACCCGGTGGCAGCTATGAGGTGGATATCTGATATAGAGGGGTGTTTCTTCACTTGCTCATCTCCTGAGCATCTGAAGGTTCGGTTCGCGCTGAACCAACTTCGCTTGGGAGCGAAGGACTGGTGGAAGTTTGTGATGGCACATTATACGTCTGCTAAGCTTTCGGCGGTGACCTGGGAGAGGTTCACTACCATGTTTCGGGATGAGTATGTTCCCCAGGTGGAGAGGGAGCGTTTGGCACAGGAGTTTCTGACCCTCAAGCAGGGTACTGAGTCAGTTACAGCGATCACGAGGATGTTCCATGAGAGGGTGATGTTCTGCCCTGAGCACGTGTCCACTGAGCAGGCACATATGAGCCGCTACTTGAGCATCTTAAGACGGGACATTCGGGAGTTCGCTGCGAACTCCTCGTACCGGACATTTGCTGAGCTTCAGGCAAATGCCCGGAAGAGGGAGATTAAGTTTGAGACTCAGGCCAGGGAGGAGGCAGAGTCTTAGGGGAGGGATCGGCGACCGGCACAGTCTCAGCCGGCAGCCAAGCGGGCCAAGCCCGCTGATCCCAAACCAGTGAGCCAGAAGGGCCGCACTTACGGGAAGTGCGGCAAGGGTCATGATGGAGTTTGTCGAGCGGGATCTTGCTACAAATGTGGCAAGGAGGGGCATATGGCCAAGGACTACCCCAAGGGGTTTGCAGTGTGTTTTCACTACAACCAGACCGGACACCGGAAGGCGGAGTGTCCGCAGTTGCGCGGAGCATCTCAAGGATCTGCTCCTGCCGCCATCAGAGCTACAGAGAGTCAGCCAGTGAAGGCCGAGGCGCCGAGAGCTCGAGGGAGAGCCTTTCAGCTGACTGCGGAGGAGGTCCGCGCAGCACCCGATGTTGTGGCTGGTACGTTTCCTTTCATGTATTTATTTTGATGTTGAGATATTATGCTTATATTATGTTATGCGTAGGTACCTTCCTTGTGAACCTTGTGCCTGCTTTAGTGTTATTTGACTCGGGTGCGAGTCGGTCTTTTGTATCTTTGGCCTTTAGTCAGCATATCAATATTAGTCGGGAGGCATTGAGTCGACCTCTGAGGGTTTCCATAGCTGCCGATGGAGTGATTTGTGCCACGGAGGTTTTCCGGGGATGTGTGTTAGAGATTTTTGGGGTTAAGTTTCCGATTGATCTGATTCCTATTGCGATGGGTGATGTCTGTGTCATTGTGGGCATGGACTGGTTGAGCCGATTCGGCGCGGTTATTGACTGTGAGCGTCAGCTGGTGACTATACGAGACCCTAGTGGGGGAGTTCTTTCAATGTACGGTGAGGGTACACGTTCAGGATCAGCCTTTTGTTCGGCCGCTAGGGCGAGGCAGTGTCTACAGCAGGGCTATAAGGGCTTCGTGGCATATGTGATGGATACGCGGGTGGTTTCCGAGAGACCGAGTTCAGTGGAGGAGGTTCCGGTGGTGCTTGAGTTTCCAGATGTTTTTCCCGAGGAGTTATCGGGTGTGCCTCCCGTGAGGCAAGTAGAGTTCAGTATTGATTTGGTTCCAGGGGCCGCGCCTATAGCTAAGGTGCGTTATCGTCTTGTACCTCCAGAGATGCAAGAGTTATCTTCGCAGCTTCAGGAGCTGCTGGGGAAGGGATTTATTCGGCCGAGCACCAGAGACCGCATGGCAAGTTGCAACCATTGGAGGTTCCTGAGTGGAAGTGGGAACATATCACTATGGATTTCATCACCAAATTGCCGAGGACTACCATAGGATTTGATGCAATTTGGGTGATTGTGGATAGGTTGACGAAGAGCGCTCACTTCCTTGCCATCAGTGAGAGTTCTTCGGCGGAGAAGTTGGCGGAGGTTTATGTGAGAGAAGTGGTATCTCGGCATGGGGTGCCGATCTCGATTGTTTTGGACCATGATGTGCGTTTCACTTCCAGATTCTGGAAGAAATTTCATGAGGAGTTGGGTACTAGATTGCATTTCAGTACCGCATATCATCCCCAGACAGACGGCCAGAGTGAGCGGACGATACAGACGCTTGAAGACATGCTTCGAGCATGTGTGTTGGATTTCGGGGGTAGCTGGGATACGTATTTACCCTTGGTAGAGTTTTCCTACAATAACAGCCATCATTCGAGCATTGGTATGCCGCCCTTTGAGCTGTTGTATGGTAGGAGGTGTCGGACCCCCATTTGTTGGGGAGAGGTTGGACAGAGAGTGATGGGCAGTACAGAGATCGTGATTCAGACGACAGAGCAGATACAGCAGGTCAGACAGAGGTTATTGACCGCCCAGAGC
Source organism: Lactuca saligna (assembly GCF_052625555.1). Lineage (NCBI taxonomy): Eukaryota > Viridiplantae > Streptophyta > Magnoliopsida > Asterales > Asteraceae > Lactuca > Lactuca saligna. The sequence goes on from NC_136422.1 coordinate 18,988,292, forward strand.
CGACAGAAGAGTTATGCAGACAGATGCCGGTCCGAGCTTGAGTTTCAGGTCGACGACTTCGTTCTCCTGAAGGTTTCTCCTTGGAAAGGAGTGATCCGATTCAGGAAGAGGGGCAAGTTAGGGCCCCGGTATATTGGACCGTTTTGTGTGATTGCGAGGGTAGGTCGGGTAGCCTATCGTTTGGAGTTGCCAGCAGAGTTGGGGCAGATCCACGACACTTTTCATGTGTCGCAGTTGCGGAAGTGTATAGCTGATGAATCGGCAGTAGTTCCATTAGAGGATATTCAGGTGGATGCAAGCCTGAATTATGCCGAGAGACCAGTGGCCATCAGAGATCGGAAGATCAAGGTTCTGAGGAATAAAGAGGTACCTCTGGTGTTGGTTCAGTGGCAACACCGGAGGGGATCGGAGATGACCTGGGAGCCAGAGTGTATGATGCAGGAGCAGCATCCGGAGCTATTTCCAGAGCGAGACTCCAAGGGTAAAGTCTAGTTCTAGTGGGGGAGAGTTGTAACAGCCGGATTTCCAGGTATCTCTTATGTTTATGATTTTGGAGTTCTGAGAGGGGACTCGGCGAGTTGGATCTCAGACTCGCCGAGTAGGATCGCGGATCTGGTCGCGGTATCGCGCCTGGACTCGGCGAGTCCGCGCTGTGTAATGAAACCCTAATTTCTCGGGTTTGGGACCTATTTAAAGGGCCTTATGGCTGTCAATTATGCTCACCAGTCTCTTGAGTGAAACCCTAATCGAGTGTGAGCGTTTGGAGCAAAGTAGGAGGCCATTATTGATCTTGGAGGTGTCATTTTTGCAAGGAAAGGGAGAACCAGCTAGGGGAAAGCAAGTGGAGCCATTTTCTGAGAGTTTGGAGTCCAGAGCATCACTATTATGGTAATAATTTCGAGCTATCCTCTTCCATGTTGATGTTTATTTTGATTTAGGGTTTGTTGAACCCTCTTGTGGCTAGATCTAGTGCTCCCTTGGTCCCTTAAGTGGTTTAAACCATAGATCTGGACCCTTGGAGGTCCAGAGTGTCCCTTTGCCCAAGCTTTTTGGGAATCAATGGAGGTTTTGGATTGGAATCCTTATGCCTTAGGTCAAAATTTTATTTATAAGCCATGGGGTGTGTTATGGACACCAAGCTAGGGGCTTTACGTGATGAATCAGTCTAGGGAGGCCAGATCTATAGATTGTGGAAGCAGATCTGACCTTAGAAGCAAGTTGGAGTGGTTGCATGGCATGGACTCGCCGAGTCCTATGAACAGACTCGGCGAATAGTTTGAAGATTGCCTTGAGTTCGCTCAGTGAGTGGTCCAGTCGAGTCATAGGTTGACTCAGTGAATCAGGATGAGTTAGAGAGGGTCGATAGGTGGACTGAGTCGAACTGGGACTCGCCAAGTTGTTCTTGAGACTCGGCGAGTTGAGTCGGGGTGGCCCCGCGATTCTTCCAGGTGGAACTCGTCGAGTCAGGGGGAGTACTCGATGTGTAGGAAGGGAATCCTAGAGAGTTGGTGAAAACGTCTAGACTCGCCGAGTCGCCATAGAGCACTCGCCGAGTCCGGTCAAAGTTGACCATTGACCGTTGACCGTTGACCGGAGTTGACCTGTGTTGACTTCTTAGGGATATTCAACCTTAGAGTTATAAAGTGTTAATCCGAGACATATGATGTTATAGGAGGATTAGAGCTCGGAGGATCGAGCACGAGGGATTTCCAGGATTCGTAAGATACCGAGATACGTGAGGTGAGTCTTCTCATTATACTTTACCTTGAGTAGGTAACCAGAGTTATGTGCTTGAGTATTTGTATGCTATGTATGTCATGTGTTGTACTGCATTATTTCTATGTGATTTATGTGGTGCATGTTTATCAGAGTTAGAACCTGAGGGTTCACAGAGTTTGGGTGCACGGACCCACAGAGTTATAGCCTCGAGTGGCTAATATGTGTTACATGTGGTATTTTGGGGAACTCACTAAGCTTTGTGCTTACAGTGTTTGATATTATTGTTTCAGGTACTTGTGACGACCGCGGGAAGGTGCCGGCTTGATCCGTACACACACACACACACGGAGTTTATACATTTGTGATCTTGGGATTTTGTATTGACTTGAGTTGGATAATTAATATGGTTGTTTTATGAATATTAGTTGAATTATGTTTTATGAAAATTTGAAAATTTTGTTTTGAAATTCACGGTGTTACAACCATGTTCCGAGCCGAGTTTGCACCAATGATCGAAGTGTAGTAGCTAGCGCGAGAGTTCCAGGATCTTTATCAGACTACTAAGACAGTGATTAAGATCACTGCTATGTTCAGGGTGAGGGAACTTTTGGCTCCGTAGTATGTGGCTGACGAGGAGATAAAGAAGGCCCAATACCACGAGATGTTGAGGAGCGATATCCGACAGTTTGTGAGATGATCCAACTACAAGACGCTGGAAGACATGATAGCGAGGGCTAGAGAAAGGGAGATAGACTTGGATATGGAGAGAAAGAGGAAGCTAGATTATGTTGTAAGTGTTTAGGGTTTGGGCAATCGGCCTAAGGTATTTGATCCCAGGCCGAAAGGCCAATACGGTCGTAGCCGTTGTGGTAGGTGCGACAAGGTGCACGATGCAACGTGCAGAGCGGGTAGCTTTGTCTGCTTCAAGTGTGGTCAGACTGGTCATATCAGCAGATATTGTACTGCTACCACCCTCATCACTCCAGTATCTTATCTGATTTGCTTTCAGTGCAATTAGAGGGGCCACAAGAAGACCCATTTTCCAAGTTTGGCTGCAGAAGGACCAGTGTTAGCACGTGTTCCCACGACGTTGAGGATTACTGATGACCATCAGGGATGGGCAGATGCGCCAGCAGCGAAGAGCAAGGCATTCCAACTGACGGCAGTGGAGGCACGTGTAGCTCCTGACGATGTAACATGTATGTGTCTTTTCCTTATCTCTTTATTTATATTGAATTGTTGCTTATATTTTTGTGTTTCATCTTAGGATTGTTCCTCGTGAACGATATCTCTGCTTTGATATTATTCGATTCGGGGGCTACCCGATCTTTTGTATCTCTTGCGCTTAGAAAGAGATTTGTTGGAGCTCCAGGGGAGCTAGACTTTCCTCTTGATGTGGAGATTGTTGATGATAGGACGATCAAGGTCGAGAGGGCTCATCGGGATTGTACTCTTCAGTTGTTCAGCTAGCAGTATCTAGTATATTTGGTTCCCATCCTTTGTGTGGGAAGAAGGTTATCATGGGCATGGATTAGTTGAGCCCTAATGGGGCAGTGATCGAATGTGAGCAACAATTGGTTCAGGTTTGGACCCCAAGTGGGGGAGAGTTGGTGATTCAGGATGAGAGAACGCAACATGGGCCGACCATGTGTTCTACAGCGCGGGCCGGACGCTACCTTCATCACGGTTGTGCAGGTTTTGTCGTTTATGTCATGGTTACCCGGTATAAGGGTAAGGCGACAGTTGATGATGTGATGATTGTACGAGAGTATTCAGATGTGTTCCCGAAGGATTTTCCTCGGGTACCTCCAGAGAAGCAGGTGGAGTTCAGGATCGATTTGATTCCACGTGCGGCTCTGATAGCCAAAACACTGTATCGGTTGGCTCCTCCCAAGATACAGGATTTGTCTACACAACTGCAGGAGTTGTTAGAAAAAGGATTTATTAGACCGAGCAGTTCACCTTAGGGATCCCCGGTTTTGTTTGTGAAGAAGAACGATAGATCTTATCGGATGTGTATCGACTACCGGGAGTTGAATAAGGTAACAGTGAAGAATCGTTATCCACTCCCGAGGATTGATGATCTTTTCGATCAACTTCAGGGTGCATCTTGGTTCTCCAAGATTGATCTGCTATCGGGTTATCATCAGATGCGAGTCAGGGACGATGATGTGCAGAAGACAACTTTCCGGATACGCTATGGCCTTTATGAGTTCGTGGTGATGCCATTTCGGCTCACGAATGCTTCTACCGCGTTTATGGACCTCATGAACCGCGTGTGCAGACCTATGCTGGATCGGTCTGTAATAGTCTTTATTTATGGTATCTTGGTCTATTCCAAGACACAAGAGCAGTATGAGGAGCACTTGAGGAAGTTGTTAGAAACAATAAATTTCATGATATCCCAATAAGATGGGTTATTGCCCAAGAACACATGTCTTATACTTACTTTCATGATTTCGAATGTTGACTTTTCATGTGCTATTATACTTTATGCTATATGACTCCTATATGTATCATGTGTGCATAGATGAAAATTGTTTTAAATGAGTTTTGTAAAAATAACGGAAAGCTTAATATTTTACATTTGTTTTTCATCATAAAGTTATGCATTTACTTAGGGTGGGATGTTAACTTATGCTACGAAACAATGGGCTGGGATATCCACATAACCCTGAAAAATAATATAGTGATCTATGCAGTTATCGCGGTCAAAATTTCAATAACGGTCACATGCCGCTATTTGAGATTGCGGTTATTGTGGTGGTATAATGGTGATATAGCGGTTTTTAATATTACTTATAATTTATAATTTAATATTATATTTTGTATAGAATTTATATATTTGAGTATTAATACTATAAGTCTATAGAGAATTTCTATCATCAAACCTAAAAAGTCATATAAAAACATAAAATAATATTCTATTATAGTAATATGGAAACTAGGTAGTCTTAAAGTGTCAAAGAGAGTTTAATTGCATTGCAGGTGTTTAATATCGTATTAGTAGGTAGTGGTTGATTTAAGGAGTTAAGTCTCAAGTTGTAACATCTTAGGTGTGGGTTGATTTACAATATATATATATATATATATATATATATATATATATATATATATATATATATATATATATGTATATATATATAATGGTGTCCGACCATAGCAGTTCAATTCTTTGTGAGTACAAAAAGAGATGAGAAAGAGAGTTGTCGATAGACGTAGTTGTTTGAATGTTTTTAATAATGATAGTTGTTAGAGTTTTTTTAAAATGAAAGTGTAGTTATATCATTAAAAATAGTTTTTCATCGACAAAGTAACAAAATGGCCCAAAATATGAACGAATATGGAATAACGCCCGTAGTGCCGCTATAGCGGTTATTGAAATAGTGGTGAATAGCGCCGCTACTAGCGGTACCGAGAAATGAATACGCTAAACTAAAAATGACGGTTCTTGACCTCCGCAAAACACTATAGCACCGCTATAGTGCGCAATTGATAGCTTAGATAGTGATATGGTGATATTTTAGACATTCCTCGTTCACAAAAGAGGCTAGTTACCTCATATGTAGATCTTATGTAATGTACTATTGGCCAAATACTCCTAGGTACGACTCTATTGTTTACCTATGTGCTTTCAATACATACAACAAAGGCAAGGACTAGATGTTATACTATGCTAATCTTAAATGCTTCTCTTCCCCCAACTGCTTATATAATTAATGCTAATCTTATATGCTTCCCTTCCCCACTTGTTAGTTTCCTAAAACTTCATGATAATGGTTTGGAATACTTTTGTGGTTCGTATTATCCAAAAGACATACAAATATTAGGTCTCCCAAGCCTAATCTATATATTTTTGACATGTATTAAGATTAGATCATCGTGAAGAAAGATGATAGATGAAAACAAAAATATTTCAAAAGTGATGTCTATGTAGTGGTTTCACTTTTTACTTATATTTTGATAATGGTACATCCTTATATAACTAAAATTTAACACTTTAAATTATTTAAAACTTACCTCTTTAAAATGTTTAAGTTGAAATATTAGGACCTTTTATTCATAATTCATGCTTAAATATTTTAGAAAATAATTATGAAATTGATTAAATAGTTTAGTTGTGTTTCACATTGTAACAGTGAAAGATGTGATGCGGATAATAATAATATTGCCATATCCAAATTTTCAAAAGACAAAGCACATTAAGATTGACGTCATTACATTACTTATCATCTTTAATATTAAAGAATCAAATTGATTCATATATTCCTTCCTATCTACAAATTGTTGCTATTTTTGTCGAGGCATAATAATCATGTTACATTAGTTATCATCTTTAATATTGAAGAATCAAGTTGCTTAATATTCCTTCCTATCCGCAAATTGTTGCTATTCATTCTTACACAAGAATGATGTTGCCTCGCATTCCTTCCTCTCAGCAAATTGTTGCTATTTTTATCCCAAGAAACATTTGCTGTCGCGCTTTCTTTTCTTAATTATCACTATAAGTTTTATGATCTATTTAGCTTAAGGGTAGAATAATTTTATTTATTTTGGTTGTTCCTTATTCTTTGATCAATTAATTGCAAGACACTTCGCAAATAATAAACCGGTTTTGGATGTTATTAACATCAACGTGAGACTATAAAGATCCAAAAATATATGGAGGGTTAACTCGATTACAATAAGAGAGACTTATGATACGTCTAATATTTAGAGAGTTATTTATTTATTTATTTTATAAATAGGGTTCTTTTCAAAACTATTTATAAAAAGGGTTCATTCAAAAATGACAATTTGTATGAGTTGCTAATTACATAAATGGACCTTATACATTATTAAAATTCTTAGTTTTATATATATTATACAACTTTTCGATTACACATTTACTTTTTATATTCAAATTTCATTTTCTATCTTTACCAACTTTATACATAATATTTTATTTTATTATAAATATATTATTAATATAATATTTTTAAATATAAATATATTATTAAGTTTTATACATAGATCTTATTAATTTATACAACTAAAAATACATCATTAACATCTTCAATCAATAACAAAATTATGTATTACTAAAACTATATAATAAATAAAACATATATTTCACATCATATTTATAACATTAAGAAATCAAAAACCAATTCAATATTAAATTATAAAATCAAATAAACATAAACTTACAAGATCACCAAAATTAAAATTAGTAGATCAATAACATTGCTTACATTAAACCTTGGTTGAGAATTTTGGACAACTTTTTCGATTATGACCTATTTGGTGGAACACTTTCATACACTTTAAATTCTCTATTTTGGTTGATAGGCCAAAGTGTTAATGCCCTTTTCACTTGGAACTTATTTTCAAATTGCATTCCTAGCTAAATTTTGTTTTCGGATTTTTTTCCAAATAAACATAAAGTTACAATATCACTAAACTAGACATTACTAGATCAATAAAATACATTGCTTACATCAAACCTTGGTTGAGAATTTGGAAAACTTTTTCGATTATGACCTAGTTGGTGGAACACCATCGTACACTTTAAACTCTCTATTTTGCTTAATAGACCAAAGTGTTGATGCCCTTTTCACTTGCAACACTACTAGAAAAACAGCCTTTTACGACGCTCATTGCGCGTCGTAAAAGGCTCAGACGACGCGCAAATGCGCGTCAAGGAAGGCCCTGTCATAAAGAGAGCCGACGCGCTTTTACGACGCTCATTTACGATGCGCAATTAAGACGCGCGTTTATGACACGCAATGCGTATCAAGGAATGCCCTGTTATAAAGGAAGACGACACGCGTTCGCGTGTCGTAACCTTACGACGCGCGTGTTAATGACACGCAATGCGTATCAAGAAATGCCATGTCATAAATGAAGATGACACACATTTTTGCGTATCATAAATTTAAATGTTTAAAAAATAAATTTATATATTTATTAATTTTTAAATTAAATTTGCATTTAATTTCTGATAATAGAAATAAAACACCATATACAAAAAATACAATCCATTGCACAAAAATTAATGTCATACAAGATACAAAATAAAATACAATAAATAAGTAAGATAATTCATTGCATAAAATGTCAAATACAAATAATCATCGGTAACTATATAACCTAATACTACATTGCTATTAAGGGATATCATCATAACTCACTGAAGGTCTTGGAACAATATTCTCATCATCAACTCTTACACCAACCTTGCTTTAGTAGATGACTTTCACACAATCAATATTGACATAGATGCTGCCCGAACTTTCCGAGTTCAAACTTCCATTGTTTGCTTCATCTCTGCTAACCTCTTTCTGCTTCAAGAACACAAAAGAAAATGAAACCATGAAAATATCACATGAAATTTAATACCCTCATAAAATGATATTAGGATTAAGGGAGTTGAAGGTACTTGTATTCTTCGAGGAAACAACTATCATCAAGATCATCTTCTAAATCTTTGAGTTCTTCTGTCTTGTTATCGATCTGAGATTTGGTTTTAGGTTTGGAATCTTCGTCTTCTGCAGGAGTGAAGGGATCGGGTTTGGGAGGTAAGTTCCTGAGTTTTCTTTGAATATCATCCCATTGAGTTGATACTCCTTCAACATCTTTGTAGACAAAGTGAAGACCGGCTTTATCACTTGGCTCCCAAGATCTCTACATGCATAAGGAATAATGGGTATTAAGACTTAAGAGATTACATAATAAAAGTTATAGAATCTGAATTACAATATAGATCATACCTTCATATATCTTTCCTGCCCATCAAAAGCCATTTGTAGTTTCAGCTGATTTCTGGTAGAAGCTAGGATTTAAAAAAAGCAATTAAGTTAGCTTTATCAAATTTAATACATGAATTTGGTAACTTTTTAAGGAAATTGATAAAATAGTAAGAACATGTGTCTCCAAAGAGCCAAAACCTCCTTCAGAATCAAGAATGTTGATTAGCCCTTCCAATCCTCCCATGATTGACTCAATGAGCGACTCAACATATAAAACTGCATCTCGACCAATTCTAGTTAACTGCATCAACCAATCAATATTCAGTAAATTTCCCTTCAAAAGATAAAATAAAATTTACATATAAAATTTAGAGTAAGTTACACTTTCGGTCCCTGTTCCAAGTAAAGTTGGGAACAAGAACCAAAAATGTTACAAGCCTTCTTTTCCAGTAGACCATTCCCTTCAGATAACAAGCCTTCTTTTCCAGTAGACACTGTTGCTTTCTCCAAATGTCTTATGTTAATTGAAGATCGTGCAGAAGTAACAATCATTAAAATTGATAACCAATCTTTACATAATTCCTGTTTATGTAATTTTTTTATACATTATATACATGAGTATAAATATAAATAAATAAAACAAAACCATGTCGCATATTTGAATGGATTAAAATTAAAGATTATACTTACTGATAAATCACATGTAATTGCAGAGATATTTCCACCCTGTGGTTTTGGAATATTTTCAAGATGGTAATTTTTTTTTGGAAAAGCCCTTTTAGAGTGGTGTCCAGGTCAAGAGCATGATATTAACTGCATTGTCAACTGTCATTCCAGGTATAACCTTCATCAACACTTGCACAACATATTCCCTCTTGTTGTAGTTGTCATTGTGTAGCATCACTCTATATGGTGGTGCCATTTTCCTTGATTTCCTTAAAAAAAAAGGTAAATCGACCTAACCTTTTACTATATGCATTTCAAACTTCATTAAAAGTGATACAATACCTCAAGTCAAACTCAGACTCTCTTCCAGGAGTTGTTTTCTCTATAACTGGCTTATTTAACACCCCATCACCCTTTTCTAGCCTTGGAGGCACCATTGTCATAACTGTTATCCATTTTGTGCTTTGTTTATGAAGCATGTATTTGTCCCCTGTGTATGGTAGAGTAATCCGTTTATGACAATTATTTCTTAGAGCAAAGTAACAATTCTGATAACAAATAGAAATGTTCAGATGTCTGTGAAGTAAAAAGAAAGATTCTTGGTTAAGATTCAGCATGCTAGGTGTATTTAGTAAAAACCGGACGCGGACCGCTGAAGATGACGGGTAGGATAAACCATACCCTCTCACAGCTGTAAAAACATTGTGTAAATATTTAAACCCAAGCCTCAAGGATAAAAAGGTAATTAAACAGTTTATACCCTCACCTACAATGTATTTGTGGGATCATTTTCATTCTACACGTGTTGACAAGTCAAACTTGTTAATTAATATATATATATATATATATATATATATATATATATATATATATATATATATATATATATATATATATATATATAGAAGAAGTAATATCTGCCCCCACCTATTCACAGAAGCTCTCTCTATGCATCATAAAAGTCACATGGACTGCCATAATATGGTCTTTTGCACCCATCCTCACAAAGATACGATCAACGGGGAGACATCTTAAAGATTTGAGCAGGCACATCTGCCCCCACCTGGAACATCCATCCATAACTAACTGTATGAATATTGAAAATAATACCTAATTGTATGAACATCCATCCATAACTAACTGGAGATCCTGTTTCAATATCAATTGCAAGAATAGAACAATCTGGAGAACCAGTGAGGATCACTGATGACAAAAACACACATTCAAAATCAAGTTTAAAGAAACAACAACTATGTTGCTACTGAGGGTAAAAAGTAAATTACATGGTTCAAGAGTATATAAAGTATAAACAATGTTGGTTCATTACCAAGTCCTTCATTGATAAATCTAACAGCTCTACAAGATTCATTGTGTGCACGAACTTTCAACACCCTGAAATGATAGTTTTTAGAGTAATCACATTATAAGAACGGTTTTTAATGACGAAATTACCCCTAAAAATGTTATCTAACAAAATGAGAGTCAACTACCTCATGGTGAGCGTATTCTTCAAGTGTATCTTTCCTGAAAGATGAAAGCCTGGAAGAAGCTTCAGCAGCAGTAGTTGCAGTTGCAAGCATATCCTGGGCTTCCTTGTGCCTTCTCTCTTTTCTCCTCTATTTCTTGACTTCTCTAAGCTCAGAAAGATATTGGCTCACCAACACAGCATCCCAGTTTCATTTTCGTAGTGTCTCAATCTCTTCTAGAAGAACCTTGATCACCTTTGAAATCAAATCATCTAAAACAATAAATAAAAAAAACATCACAAAGTAAAACATCCAACCTTCTTATTTTGATACTTAGTAAGTTGCAATGATTAAATTTTCAAACTTACATGGTATCAAGGATGTCATTCATAGGAATTAAACAATCATTGTTCCCAAGATTGGAATTCACCCTGGTATCACACTTAGATTCTAGAGCCTCAGTTTGACCACTGTCAGAATTATTGACCAACAGATCAGAAGCAGGACAGGATTCTATTGATATCTACAAGAAAAAAAAACTTAAAGTTATTGTTAGATTCTCAAAGCCACCAATCTATAATCATCAATATACAATCACAAAGTTGATTATGTGACAACCTTTTCCATAGAATCAGGAGAAGACTGCCCCTGCTTATCTACAATGAAAGATTTATAATTTGGCTACACTTAAAATCCTTTCCTTCTCCACTTTTTCCTCTTTTTTCCTAGAATCCACACTCTCTTTCCCATTATGCCCCTGCTTATCTACAATGAAAGATTTATTATTTGCAGCAACAAACTCCTGTTTCTTTTGATGATTCCATTGACTAACACTCCCCCTATTCCAATTCCCACTATGACTTCTGTTATTCCAACCTTTATTACCCTTATTAACACTATTATAGCTTCCTCTTTTGTTATTCCCTCCATTCCAATTATTACCTTTGCTTCCAGAAACATTGGGATGAATATCATCTGTACCGTACCCCTTCACAGTAGCAGTCCCTGCATTTCCAGCTTTTTTTGTGACCATAGTGAACCCCTCACCATCTTTATCAATCACATCCTGAATATCACTCTTGACAACCTACCATTATTCCAACAGTAACAACTATGGCTGGATAATTCTAAGCTTTTACCTATTCAAAATAGACACCCATCAGTAATTAACTTCAACATTTTCATTTGATGATCTGTCAGATGGATTTATGTCAGTTAAACTGAAACAAGATACATTGGCACTCACATTGTCAACTGGTGAATATGATTTCATGTAAAAGTAGAACTCTTCTTTCCGAGGATCACCCCATTCCTGCAATAGAGCAAGACATTCACATTTAGAAAGAAACATACTAATATTATCATAGCATCCTGCTTTGAGTTTCCAAAACAAAAAAATATTATATATAAATCACCTCCCATTCTGCAGTTGTAAGAGGAATAGTTGGACCAAGCATTGTAGTCACAACATCTACAAATGGTACTCCAGCTACAGTAGCCTTAAATAAATCAGGTCTCATGTTCACAACAGCACCAATAAGCAACCCCCCTGCACTTCTTCCATTAATGGACAACTTTTCTTTCGTACAATATTTCTTTTGGTCTGAGAAGTTTGAGTTTCACCTATGTCGTTGGGTGATTGAAGGCAATGAGGCTGCGTTTTTTTCTTAGAGAGAGGGAGGGCAAGAAAGTAAACACAAACCTCACAGATTAGAGAGGTTATCAAAACCAGTAAGGGGAACACCAATGAAAAGTCCAACGGATTATTGAGAGAAAAACTGATTTTTGTTTGTTTAAAAGCTAGCGAAGTATCAAGAAAATTCCAATCCATGAGAATTCAGAAAGCAGATAGATAGGTACCTGATTTGACTAGAAGCGCAACTGGACTAGGGTTTGTAAATTTAAGGAGTCGTTGTAGATGGAGTAGGGTAGAGGTGAAGAGGAGTTCAGCTACGAATTTTGTGTTAAGATTATTGTGTCTAAATTTCTCCATAAAGAGACGATCGAGAGAGAATGGTCTTCGATTTTTTGAAGGAAGCGAGGCTGTTACAGAGAGGGGGGATCAGACTCACATAGAGATCTAAGGAGAGAATGATCGGTCTTTGATCCGATCGAGAGAGAATCATCACCATAAGGATACGATCGAGGAAAATCTTCTTGAGAGGGGAAATTATTTGGGAAGAACTTGAAGCATTTGAAACCCTAGACCTTGATTCGATGTAACTTGACAGTGGACATTGTAGATTGATAGATTGAAGACCTGGAGCGATCCCTTGTGAAGAAAGCTGCACAATTACAGAGAGTCCTTGTTGACCGGATCCAAAGATTCCGTCAATGGCTTTATCGGGTTTGGTTAAATCCCCAGTTTGGAATGTGCTACATCTGGTTCATGAACTTGCCAAGTCAATTAGGGTTTTTTTTAATGAAAAATGAAAGGGGTTAATGGATTAGGATGATGTTGTACCTGAGAAAACAAAGAAAAAGAAAGAGACCTCGCAGATCAATTACGATTCACCTTCGAGGTTTACAGAGAGACGGGAGGTAGAGAATGAAGGGAGATCTAGAGGAGAGAGTATCAGAGAGGGGAGAGTGGATTGCAAGGATGAAAAATAGATAGAAGATAGAAAAAACAAGGCGGGTTTTCAAAATTTTGGGGATTTCGTTTCCCACTTCATTAACTAAAACCGCGTTTCATTAAAATTATAAAGCAACATGTACAGACGACGTGCGTTTAAGATAAAGCGCCCTCCGTGTTTCTAATTTTTTTTCTTGAGACACTAAATTAAGGGCACGCAATAATGCATGACGTAAATCCTTAAATTTTTTGGAGAGATAACACTATTTTAAGGGCACGTCCTATTGCGTATCGTTAATCAGCGCGTGTCGTAAAAAGCGCGTCATTAAAGGTCTATTTTCTAGTAGTGCAACTTACTTTCAAATTGCATTCCTAACCTAATTTTGTTTTCGAATTCCTTCCAAAAATCTATATGAGTGTTGTCCTTTAAATCTTCTATATCATCATCCCGTATATTTCCAACATTCATAAAGTTCACAACCGAAGTGTCACTTGCGTCATCAGAATCAACCCAAATATTGCTTAATGGCTCACTACTACACTCTGAGTTGGGCTCATCAAATCCAAAATCATTATTTGTCTCACATCTATCATCATCATTAGGCAAAGGAAATGATGCTGTAAAAGAAATTTTTACAATTTCAAAATAAATGAATAATCCAAAATAATCAAAAGAAATTTTATAGATCTACAAAATGCAATTTTGGATACTTCAAAATAATTTAATAATCCAAAATTGTCCTTTAAGTCTTCTATGTCACATCTATCATCATCTTTAGGCGGAAATGGTGCTTGACAATTTTGGATATTTTATTATATACTTATTTATTTTATTTCTACTTTTAATAAGATATCCATATAACTATTTAATATATATAATTTTAATAATATTTAATATTGATATTGATTAAAAGTAAATTTTTAATTTTAAATCGTAGAAATTATGAACTATATATAATAACATATTCATAATAAAAGTAATATATATAAATCAAGATGAAAGTGAAAATATAAAATATAAAAAATAAATATATACCTGGAAATGATAATTACAGCCACATATAATATAACTTAAATGTAAACTAATGACATGCAACATTTAAAAACATTAATTGTTATGTATGATTTTTTTTTTTTTTTTTTTTTTTTTTTTTTTTTTTTTTTGTGTATTTTTAGAATCCAATTTGAAAGTCTAAAAAAAATAAATAAAAAAAAAAATCTTATTTAGAACCTTATATATAAAGTCCTACTTGACATTTTTCATCAAAACGGATCACAAACAAAAACCTTTTTAATTAGCAAATAAACATTTTCTTGGATGGATATCAGCTCAAGCAAGACCAATGAAAGATGGGAATTAAGGCCATCTCCAATGGTAGTTTAAGGTAGTTTAATGGAAAGTTTAATCTTATTAAACTCAAAATCCCTATTATGGGGTTAATGACATGACACTCAATAGAATAGAACCTTTAATCCCCATTGAACTCCACACTCTCTCTCCTTACACACATACAGATGTGGCAATCCATTAAATTGTATTGGGTTTAATGAAGTGTAGAGTTTACTAGATAAAATTTTATTGTGAGTGGCATGTAGATATGACAATCTATTGAACAATTGAACTTATTTGAGTTCAATGCATTGAAGATGGTCTAACAAAACTTAATAGCATGAGAATGTAACCTTACTTTTAATGAGTCATATATAGCATTATATATACTAATATACACATAATAGCATTAAAGATCTAAACTTAACCATATTACGCAGAAACTTCATATCTTCATTCAAACAAGATATAACTAATTAAAAAGCAACACTGGGAGATCCATACTAAACAAAGAAAATATTCAAATGAAAAACCCTAGAATTCTAGAATATCCCAGTCAAAAGATTAGCAGCCGTGGATATAGCTGCACCTGTGATGGCAGCATGCACAATCTGTTCATGAGAAGAATCATCAAACGTTAATGATAAAGCTGCACCAGTGATCGCTCCTGCCATCGCACTGTTTTTCTGCATCAAAAACAAACAACCTCTTACCGAAAGTACCCATCAAGACTATATCAAAACATGCTCATATGGAAGTTCTTTTTAATCATAATTACCCAATCATGAACTCCTCGAGCTTCTTTTAATCCATATGTAACGCCTGAATACATCCCAGCAGCAAGACCTGAGGTGTTAAACTTCAATTGTTAGCATACGCGTAGTTCTATATATAGTTCTCATGATAGGGGATGATGATCAATGAGTTTACCCCATTGCAGAGACTCTTTCCCTGTGCTTTTAACCTGAAAACATCCAAATACATAAAAAATCAAGAAGTTAATTACTATGCTAGAATTAAGAACACATGGATAGTAATATAGTAATTTGTAGCAACGAACATACCAACGCTTCAACAGATTTCTTGTTGGTTTCTCCTGCAAATTAATGAAGGTGAAATAATCAGTAAAACATTATGACCCTCGTCTTATGACATGCATGCTCCATAGTTGTAGCAAGATTTGAGTTGTTCGTACGTACCTTTGAGTTCCGACAAGTGATGTTTCCTCTGGGTAGCAGGGAAGGAGGTCGAATTTCCATCTGCAAAAGATTATATAAACTCTAAATCAAGAACCATGTTATATATATATCCTCAAATTTCGATGTAACAGAGAGATGAGTTCATGTCTGCTTTCAAAGTTCGATTTAGTAAGGATACATTAGCATCTTGTATGACTGAGAACAGATCAATAACTTGAAGATCAGGCACTAATGGTAAGCAATTCATAAGTGTAATAAGAGTTTAGGATTACCTTCGGTTACAGTGAAATATGCCTCCCGTGACACTGCCTGGACTGCTCCAATCTGTACACAACAGTTCGATTAATGAATCTCAACCTGATGATCACTGTGTGTGTGTGTGTGTGTGTGAGAGAGAGAGAGAGAGAGAGAGAGAGAGAGAGAGAGAGAGAGGCGTACACCGGCGGCCTTGATGAAGCTGTCGGCCATACGATTGAGAAGAGGATGACCTAAATCGAAGAAACCTCCATTCCTATCGAAGCTTCTAATTTCATCCATCAACGATCGAGTCTCCAAGTTGTGGCCCATTGTCGAACTGTTGTGTGTAGCGTGCAGAGAGAGAGAGAGAGAGAGAGAGAGTTGCAGAGCTTACAAATTTCTATGAAAATGGCGAAGTGGAAGGAGGAAGGAGAAGAAAGAGGTGTGAGATGACACGTGTGTCATTATTATTTCAGACGTGTCATTACTGAGGGACTAGAAGCCGATGGTGTTGGCGATTAACCGGATCCTGCCTACACGTGTTTGAGAGTGTTGCTACTTGATTGGACTATCTGATGGATGGTATAAACCGGAACCGATCCAAACTTTATTGATACCGAAAATAGATGAAACTCTTGTAGGGTTTTGGATTTTATTCTGCAAAGTTTTTTAGCTAATTTAATTAAATAAATTTAAAACTAATAAACCTATTAGTATCCATATTAAATTTTATAGAGTTTAATAGAATTTTATGTAATTTTTTGATATTTCTATATAACTTTTTTATAATGTATTGAGTTCTATAAAATCCAATAAAAATTATAAAAGTTAACTTATAATATTTATTTAAAAATTATAAAACTTTTGTTTTTTCATTCAAGAGTCAGGGGTTTGGTAGCCTCTTAATTGAAAAATTAAAAGCAACCTCTTAATTATTCAGATTTAGAGTGTTTGTTAGCAACTTAATTTATGCCTCTTAATCTGTCATGTGCCTCTTAATTTTTCAGATATATAGACAAGTCCGAAATCAAAAAATACACGCTCCTATCCAAGCTTGCCCTTCACTTTTCCCAGTCCCCTCTTCTCTTTCAACACACACGGCGCTGCCTCCCCCACTGCATCTCCGAACTGCAACCAGATGATTGGCCCTTCCACCATCAGCCGGCCACCACTCCTCCAGCGATCTCTCCTCCGCCTTTGCCTTCGTCGGTGACGTTGCCTCCGCAACTACCGCCATCGCCGAAGTGAAGCCCTACAGGTCTCTCGTCAACAACACAAGTAACTGTTTTCTTTCCCTATAACTCGATTATTTTCATTGGAATATTTGTGATGTTGGTAGAAATCAGATTCTTTTCTTGAAATCATATGCTTTACCCTTAATGTTCGTAAAATTTCTTACCTAGCTGTCTCTGTTAACGACTTTACTGCTTAATTGAGATGAAGAAACTATTGAAGATAACTATGAGTATGTGAAATCAGACCTTAAAATTGGGTTAATGAATTTTCTGATTGATTTAACTTTGAATTTTCGTATTTTTTTTTTGTCTTTATTTCAAGTTTTTGATTTTTTGCAACTCTTGAAGGAATTTGGAAACTATGAAGTGATTATGTAACATTTTGCTCCTCCTTTAGTATTTCAATTTTCTTTCCAAAAGCTGTTAAAATACTCACGTGATTTGTCAAATCCTAATTGCATATTCAATCACTAAACAACAAGCTGAAATTGATGGAAAGGCATGTGCAGTTGTTAGACAAAATGGAAAGGGATGCCATCACACTTTCATCCCAAGAAATCAACTCAAGTGCAGCTAGTACATTTAGCAGCTTATATTTTGTCACGATTTTTGTTTAGTTAAACCTGAAATTACTGTATTTATGTTTGATTTTGATCATTGTGTAACTTTGTTTTATGTTTGGTTTACATTTTATATGTTGTTTAAACTTTTTTTTTTGTAATAATCAAGGAGCTGTTTTCGTTATTTTTTAAACCAGAAATATTAAATTTAGCAATAGATAATAAAAAAGGGTAAATTTGTCATTTTTATTATTTTGCACAACAATTCAGAGGATTCAACCAAACGACATGTTAAAAATTCAGATCTTAAAAATTCAGACCCTCTTAGAAATTCAGATCTCTTAAAAATTCAGATCCTGCCAAACAGCCCCTTAATGCAAATCTATTAAATGTAAATGTGACGTTTTATAATAATAAATTTTTCTCCGTTGAATGATAAATAGATTTTTCATCATATTCAATTCTCTTATTGATTCAGGATTATAGACGCTCCTAGATTTTTCTTTTTCGTAACAACCAACCAAATTTTATAAACGATAATCTAGCAAGAAACTGAAGCAAAAAAGATTAACAAATTGTTTACTGGATATTGCAAGTAGCAATTCCATTTGATAGAGTACTTTCTATTTCTATTACTAAACTAAAGAAAAGAAAATTCACCTATGGATTAAATAATCTCATCTTTCCTGCATCAAACATTTTGTGATTATGAAACCTCCAAATATACGACAAAGTAGTACACACAATCGCATCCATTGCATTCTTCTTTTTGACATCGACCCGCAAAGAATCCAAATAATCGAACAATTGAAGAATAGAATCAAACTGAATGTTTTCTATGCAAAGCCATTTACATCTCATGCTCTTGCTACCACCTCACATCTAATAAACAAATAGATAGTATTGATATTTTCCACTTCAAGAGCTTCTTGACAAACCTATCCTTGATCGGTTTCCACCCTACAATTTTGGACATATTCTGACCTATCAGAAGACCCAAATAAACAAAAGGCAGTTTGTCTGGTTTACAATCCAACAACTATGCAAAGATCACCACATCCTCCCATCTAACTCCAATTCCAAAAAGATTTGATTTTTGTAAACTTATTCGCAACCCAGACACCAAATAATAACATGTTAGGAACGTTAAGATTTGATATGTCAAAACCTGCCAGTCAGCAGTTATTGAAACTGATGGTTACTAGGATTTGTACCCCTAATTACATCAAAAACCTTCATGAAGATTCACTAGTAAATGCAACCCTTAAGTTTGAAGATATATACTTTCCTTATGAGTTACGGATAGTAATGAAGTTTAGACTTAACATATAATAGAATATGGGTGAGCATTTGGACATGTGGACCGGACCGGTGAACCGAACCGTTTTTTGGACCCCCGGGCCCGTTCTCGGTTCTACGATTTGAAGGCGGTCCGATCTGGTTTTTTTACCGGTCTGGTTCGGCCGGTTCCGAGTAAAAACCGGTTTGACCGGCTTATTTATAAAAAAAAAAAAGTTAAATTTTTAAGCAAGCATATCATTTGTTTTAAGTCTGATTAATATGAGGTTTTTTTCAACGTGTAATTTAGAGTTTGTAGATTATTTTAGACTATAATTTTGTTGATTTTGGTGTTATATTCAATGAGTTACAATCAATCAAAGTTGGGATATCAAAGCTGAAATATTTTACCACTTGAGTAATAAATTAAAATTTTGTATTTTGTAAAATTGTTTAAAAAAACATATCTCATTCGTTTTAAGTCGGATTGACATGCGGTTTTTTCCAACGTGTAATTTAGAGTTTTTAGATGATTTTAGACTATAATTTTGTTCTTTTTGGCGTTATATTCAACAAGTTACAACCAATCAAAGTTGGAATATTAAAACAGAAATATTTTAGCTCTTCAACAATATATTTTTTTTATTTTTTAAAATTGTTTAAATAAGCATATCTCATTCATTTTAAGTTGGATTGATATGCAGTTTTTTTCTAACGTGTAATTTAGAGTTTGTAGATGATTTAGACTAAATTTTGTTGTTTTTGATGTTATATTCAATGAGTTATAAGCAATCAAAGCTAGGATATCAAAGCTGAAATATTTCAGTTTTTCAGCAATAAATTAAAATTTTGTATTCTATAAAATTGTTTAAACAAGCATATCTCATTTATTTTTAGTCAGATTGATATGAGGTTATTTTCAACGTATAATTTAGAGTTTGTAGATGATTTAGACTATAATTTTGTTGTATTTGATGTTATGTTCAATGAGTTACAATCAATCAAAGTTAGGATATCAAAGCTAAAATATTTTAGTTTTTCAACAATTATTTTAGACTGTAATTCTGAATTTTAAGTATCTTTTAACAGATAAATCATATGAAAAGGATCTTGATGGAGTACCGAGTCCAAATGGATAACGAGTTACGAACCTATTTGAAAGAGAATATAGTGAATTATCAAAAAGATTTCTCAATTCTTGGTTGGTGGAGAGTAAATGTGATTAGGTTCCCGAAATTTGCTCAGATGGCGAAAGGTGATTACATTTTATTTGTCTTACATAGTTTTTTTATAAGTTAATGTCATTACAATTTAATTCTTTTGTTGTTAGATATATTGGCGGTATAAATCTCAAGTGTGGCGTCCGAGTCTGTGTTTAATTAGCACATGTGGTAGAGTTGTAAGTGAGTATCGGACTAGTTTATCGACGTTGATACTTGAAGCTTTGTTATGAAACAAAGATTGGGTGGGAAAGTATACAAATCCAATAATTGAAAACGTTGACTACATCTTGATGGATGATGATATAGCTTTGAGTAAAAAATTTATATTCGTTCTTTTTTATACAATTATTACGTTTTATTAAATGCTAACAAAATTTTCATTTTGTGTTTATGTAGAGATTACACAAGTTTTAAACATGTTAGATTTAGAGGATAATGTTATGGGGATGAGGCCAATGGAAGATTAGATTATGATGTATGTTAGTTGGATTAATTTTAAAGTTTAAAGTATGATTTTTGGTGTTACGGTAATTACTTTTGTATGTTTGTGTTAAGAACTTAAGATTGTAAAATTTTGTTGGTAAACTTGATATATATGTTAGTTGGTAAACATGTTAGATTTAGATGACAATATATGTATGTTTGTGTTAAATTGTTACCGGTCCAAACGGGTCCAAGAGCCGGAAAACCCGGACCTAGACCCGGACACGACTCATCCGGTTCGGTCCACGGTCAACAATATTCTCTGTAACCGGTCCGATCCAAGAGCCAGTCCAGTTCGATCTAAATGCTCACCCCTATAATAGAAGCCTAAGATCATATCTTAACGTACACGATATATACAAATATGGAAACACAATCCCATACAAAGTAATTTTAATTTAGTTTATAAGGATTTTCTCAATTTTCAAACGGAATTATAATTTGATTTTCAATTTGTTCTAAGTTTTTTAATTTCGTTTGGTTTAGTTTTCGGTTTAGACATAAGATAATTTCAAATCGTGGAAAAAAATCAAAGAAACCTAAGAAACCATAGAATGAATTGATTCTTACCTCTAATTCTAATGCATGATGACTTCTTATAGTCCATAGATAACCCAACATCGTTTTACTCTCTCCTTAGAACCCTTAAATAAAAATGTAACATCCCGAAATATCAAGAGTAGAGTTGAAGGGCTAAAAGAGTAAATTAGGAAAGAGTGACTCGGCGAATCCATGTGTGGACTCGGAGAGTAGAGTCGCGACTTGGTCGCGTGTTAAGTGGCCGACTCGGCGAGTCAGTGTAATGGACTCGGCGAGTAGGCGCTGAGTGGAGAAAACCCTAATTCTCGGGGTTGAGCCTTATATAATGATCATTATGTCTTCCTCCCAGCCTCTTTATCACCCCTTGAGCCCCAGAAAACCCTAAATCACGGAGAAGCACCATTGTTGAGTGGATTGGAGCTTGGAGAAGTAATGGTTGAAGGAATTTTGGGAAGATTGAAGGCTTGGAGCAAGGGGCTTTGCTTGGATTCGAATTGCATTGCAGTTGGGGCATCACTTAGAGGTAATATCTCGTTATTGACCTGTTGTTATGTTGTTTCTTCATTTTGGGGTTTGTAAGAAATTGTCTATGGATGAAATGGGAAATCTAGAGGTTAGATCTGAGGTTGCTACCTCAGATCTGGAAGGGAGAAGAATCAGAGAGCATGAAAGTCCCCATGTTGGAGTGTTTAGTGAAGCTTACATGTTCCAAACCCTAGCCCAATGTGCAAATGGCTTAGATCTCTTTGGATTCACGTAAAGTTTACCACTTTACGTGATGGATGAGTGGTAAGAGACTGGATCTATGTTTTGGAGCAGTTGCATGGCCTGGAATGCTTCGGAATGTATTCAGACCGGTGGTACTCGGCGAGTCACATGGGTGGACTCGACGAGTTGGATGAAGATGGCCTGGAACTCGGCGAGTCTGTTCTTGGACTCGACGAGTCCTGTCGAAGAGTCCCAAATATTCTCTGGTTGAGTCGAGAATCGGTGAGTCGAGGGATGACTCGGTGAGTCGTGTGCGAGTGGACTTAGAGTTGTTGGACTCGGCGAGTCTCGGGGTGACTCGGCGAGTTAGGTCGCAGCTTGAGTGAAGTTCTGATTATGGGAACTCGACGAGTCACAGGGTTGACTCGGCAAGTAGGGTCAGTCAGGGGTTGACTTAGACTGAGGACTTTGGTTTCGACCAAGGGTTGGTTGTTGACTTTTAGGGTTTGGTCAGCGATGTGGCCTTTGGGCCAAGAGAGAGGTAAAATAGTCTTTTACCCATAAGAGGGTGTTATGAGAGGATTTATTCTAGCCTCGAGAGTTATATTCATGAGAGTATTTGCCTTACGTGTTAGGCGGTGGCGAGTTCGAGATTCAAGTGTGGGGATATCTGCTTTCTGCTTGCCAGGTGAGTCTTCTCACTATACTTTACCTTGAGTAGGTAACCAGAGTTATGTGATCAGAGTGTTTGTATGCTTTTTGGAGGATCCTGGTTTTCTATGCAAGTGAAAATGGAGTCATGTTTTGTAAATCGACTATGAATGAGATTTTAAACAAGTGTTTCTAAGAATAAAATGATTGTTTTAAATGAAAATTTTGTCTTGAAATTTACGGTGTTACAAAAAATTTCTTATAGGATTTGTTATCTTCACTGCTTTAAAACATGTTTGGATAAAATATGTATTAACACCCCTATTAAGAATGTTCCTTTCCACTTTTAATATTTGCTACCTCCCAACTCTAAATTTCAAACAATCGTTTGCAGCATCATGTCAAATGATTTTTCGTAGTTAATTTGAGTTCAAAAATAAATACAACACTAAACATTTCATTGTATTTTGTTCAAATAAAACCGATGGAACATGTAGTAATTAGTAACAAAATCGTAGAATTCATATAATGTATGTAAAAATTTCATAAAGATTCAATATTATAAACTCTAATGATTAGCACTTCCTCACAAAGAACAAAATCCAGTAAACCAAAAAACAGTTGATGATAAAACATTTACTCTTCAGCAACGGATTCACCGCCCTACTAGTTGTACTTCCTTGCATACCGCTGGTTCCTCAAGAACTTATGATCCATCTGCATTCACAACCATAAAACTCTCCATCATTAACTAAAAACAAGGATTTATGAAACATCTATTTTCAGGTTTTGAAGCCAATTTACTAATTGAGATGTTAAATAGAGATCTTTACATTGAACACAATCTACTACACAATTCTATTGATCGTTGCTTTGTTTTATTCAAACATGACAATGAAAAAAATTACAACATGAAAATACACAAATACAGACATAAGATGGAATAGTTTTCTCTTTTCTGACAATCACCACACAACATTTACACAAACTCAAACCTGTAATTGCTCAACTGAAAGAAAAAGTTACTAAATTGACTGCAGAATATTCAATTGTGTTCTACTATAAGAAGCGCAGACATATAAAATACGAAATTAGTTAGAGAATTAGATTCTGATAGAAGAAAACAGGAACGAACCCCTTTGGTGGAAGTATGGTGATGTTTCATGGGCTTCTTGATTCCGTTTCTATGAGCCTTATGTGATTGGTTATGAGATGTATGATTCTTCGATTTAGCCATCTTCTCTATCGCAAACTGTTGTTCATCAAAAACCAATTAAGAGAGGAAAGTGTGACATCCCCAAAATCTCGGCCAGAAAACAACGATTTTCATTTATGCTTTTAAAATAATTTTAGAGTGAATCCTTCTAATTTGAAAGAGTTGCGGAATTTGTTCCCAAAAACAAAACATGATAAAACAATGTTTACCAAAGCATTTCATAAAAGAAATGTATTTTCATTATATAATCAAAACTTTGGGTGTCATGTTCCGATACAGACCAATAAACATAAACGATAACATTACAAGTCATTCAATAAATATATACATATACAGACTTGTAAACAAAACAACTTGATGGTTCATCCATCTTACGCCCTCGCGCCACTTCCTGTAATACACATAAAACTGAGTGGGTCAGGCTTGGGAGCCTGGTGAGCATATAGGGTTTTCAACCCACAATAAATAATTAAATTAATTTTCATTAACCAACAATAACCCAATTACCCATTCCCGTTATTCTCACTTTATGTCCCTAAAATAACTAACACAAGGGACCTAGTCTAAGAATATTTCATCGGGGTTACAATACATGCTTCGGGGGTTCCTCAGCAATATAAGTCAAATAAGGCAACCATGAGGGGGATGGAATACAGCGAATGAACACCCAAGTTCATTAACACCTACAGGTTATGAGCCTGCTAGCGTTCCACGGGACTGTCTAGAAAAGTCCGTGGTCGTTATCTAAATTCCGCTAGATGACTGGATCAAAACAACATCAATGCCTCTCATCTGTTTATTACACACCAACTATTTACCCATGTTCTACCCAACATATTAGTAGATAAAACATACATTTTTATACATAGTTTCAAAACCTGTATAGCATGCTCAATCAATACATTTTCCACATAACAGATGAGGCACACACACATAACACGTATTTCATATAGAAATAATCAGATCTGTAAGATAGAACAAAGTGAATATACATTCACACACATAACAACAAAATATACACATAACACGTATCTCGTATAAAATACTTCATAAGTATGCGTTAGAAGAAAGTAACTACACACTCACACATATAAACAACAATATACTTAATAAACTCAAACCATACTTTTATTATTATCGTGTTTATGAAAGGTAGTATACACTCACTTGATCAGAAGATGATCGGACATCACTACGGCTTGTAGAAGTGGTAATCCTCAGCAGATCTGGAAGATCTCTACAAAAATCGAACTTCTCGCGGGCAAAGCTTCGGCTCGGGAACCGCACTTCTCGGGATCTTCGGGATCTCGGGACTTGCTTCGGGACTCGGGAATATTACCGGGGCTTTGGGGTACTTTTAGCACGCAAATCGATGCAAAACGGGAGAGAGAAAGGAGAAAAATAGCAAAAGAGTCGGCTGCCCTCACATCCTATTTATAGGAGGCTGAGGCCTCGCAGTACGCGGGGCGTACTGCCTCGGTTCGTAAGCGCATGCGTCATCCGAAGAACTCGAGTGCGAGTGTCAACATATCTTGGGTACGCGGGGCGTACTACGGATGAGTCCGGTGACTCCTCTTCGGATAATGCCGGATTTAATAATTAAATTTAATTATTAATTATGTAATAAACTTCGAAAATTCATATCTCCTTCATACGAACTCCGTTTTCGACGTTCTTTATATCCACGCGAAGGTGAGACTACGATCTACGACTTTCGCTTAGACTCCGTCGGCTAATTTTGACTTTATTTTTATTATTTATTTAATAGGCCGGGACAGAAAATTTCGTTATAAATTCATAACTTCTTCGTTTGACGTCCGTTCTCGCCTAACTTTTTATCGCTTCGATACTAACAACGAGATCTTCGATTCTCATTTAGATCACTAAGGCTAAATATCGCTCTAACGTAAGTTTCACTTTTTACGTCATTCAGCGTTGCCGGTTCTGTCGCGAAACTTCGACAGGTCATAACTTCTTCGTTATAACTCGGATTTCGGCATTCTTTATATCTTCGGAAACCTTGTTTCAACTACTACAACATTATCTAAAGATATAAAGTTTATTTACACTTAAATTTTGACGCTTATTTTTATTCTTAATTAATCAAACCACATAATTAAGCAATTAAGCACAAAACACATAATACTCAAATAATACATTTCTATTATTTCAAAACGGGTTACAAAGGTTAACCTAGACTATTATATCATCATTAATGACAGGCCCAGAAACATAGGCGTTACAGAAAGAGTATAAAACAGAAGAACATTAACAAAGCAATGTTTGAATCGTAAGCAACAATTGACCGGAAATAAATTTCTAGAAATTACACCTCTTCGACGGAGGCTGCTCGGTAGAATGATTAGGGATTTCATGAGGGAGAAAGAAGTTGGATCTTTTTATGTACGGGCCATTTTGTCAAACCCTAATAGTAATTCTAGCTGTCCATTAATGGGACTTGTGTTGTTGTGCATATGGGCTAAGGCCTGGTTTGGTAGTTTATGTCTGGGAAAGTGCTGTTTGGGAAAATGTTGTATGGGAAAGTTTTATGACTGAAAGAAATCACGTTATTTGATTGTGCATCTAATTGACTGTGTTGAATGATAAAAATGACAATATTACCCTGTTGTTCTATACTGTGATGGATGGAGTTGCTGAATAATTATAAAAACATACAAATTGTCATACAAAATCAAAATTACATAACAATCATTTAAAAATTACAAATAGAATGTCGATTAAGTTATTTTTAGTTTTTTTTTCAAGTTAATGTTATGTCGTTATTCTTTCAAGCAGTTAAAAAAATTATAAATCAACATGTGATTCTTAACTCAGTTTTTGTCCGATAGTTGTGGGATTGATGAATATTTTCAAAATATATTAGGATGATGGTCGTAACGACCCAAATTTAATGTCCAAAAATTTCGTTTTTAAATCAATACTTTGGAAAAAATTTGTAAATATAACATTGTTTGATCAAGCCATTTCATAGCATACATCGTGTCTGAAACCAAAATATGAAAACAACCAAACATCAGAGTGCAAATCCCAGAACAAGTTCGTAAAGTGGAAAACAGTGTGTGTGTATGATGTGCCGCTACAGCGCCAACTCCTTCCCCTTCGATGAAGAGGTACCTGAAACCAAAACTGAAAACTATAAACACGAAGCTTAGTGAGTTCCCCCACCGTACCACATACCATACAACCACATAACACACATATATTATCAGGCATATATGGGTGCTCGACCTACCCCTTCGTTCCTCTCGACCGGATGCTGACTAGCATATCTGTTTGATGGTCTCCCCTTCGCTCCTTTCGACCGAATACTGGGGACTATCTCCCGTACTGTCACTAGCACATAGCATCATATCATACTAGCACGTAACATATCAGGTAGTAGCAAACCTAGATGAATATCACATAAAAAATCATCTAATCATACAACTCCTACTAATGTGCCGACATTGTGACCGTAGACCCACCGCTACTGGAAGGTAACGCACCTCGAAGTAGCTGCTGATCTGCACGGGAACTGTCTATCTGCTGCTGCTGCTCTAGAAATCCTCCGACTGTAATTCCCACAAAACAGTCCATCAAGCACTGCTAATTGTCCTTAGGGTAAAATGACCATTTTACCCCCGACCAAGTCAAAGTCAAAGTCAACTACCAGTTGATCTGACTCACCGAGTTGGCTCGCCAACTCGCCGAATCCCTATCCTTCCATTTGTTCTTACACTCATCTTTACTCGTCGAGTTAGGCGATGACTCGAAAAGTTTTCCTTCTAAACGGACATCGACTGAATCTTCATTCGACTCGCCGAGTTGTATGAACAACTCGTCGAGTTCATCTTCAACTGATAACATGTCCTGTCCTTGACTCGCCGAGTTGTATGAACAACTCGTCGAGTTCATCTTCATCCACAAGAAGATTGCCTTGGACTCGCCGAGTCTGCTCATGCACTCGCCGAGTCCCATGAATGTCCAGAACAATGGCTTAGTCCAGAACATTGGGTCACCCTTTTTTACCTTCTACAATCCTTCTAACACCCAACTAAGTTCTTTAGACCCTTAACAGATATGGGACTTTATGCCTTGGACTCGCCGAGTCCCAGGAACGGACTCGCCGAGTCCAATCTTGACAAATTCTATGCAGTCAATTTAAATGAGATCTAACACATCAAAACCATAGATCTAGCATCCTAATGTTCACTTTGTATGTAAAGTTCCAAACTTTATGCACATGCATGGGGTTTTTAGCTCAAAAATCCATATAAAGTGTCCTACAATGTGCATGGAGCTCTCATGGCCCTAAGGTTAACACCTTTATGCCATGACACCCCTCTTAAGGTCCAGGTCTGAAGTCAAAACCCACTCTACACTTCCAAATCTGAAATATGACTTAGAAATCCAAAGAGATCCCAAGTTAAAGATGAATAAACACATAGATGAGCCAAGACAGGGGCATTATACCTTGAAGTTGCTGAAAATGAAGTAAAATCCCTGGATCTACTGGTCCCAACTCAAGTTCCAAGCTCCTTCCTTCCTTCCAAGCTTAACAACCACACAAGAACACCAAAAATGGCCTCAACAAAGCACAAACGGCTAGGGTTCCAATGAGAAGTGTTTTGGGGAGCATAAGGGACAATATGGCCGTCATAACATTGCTTAAATAGGGTGCAAACCCTCGATTTAGGGTTTTTGTCCGAACAGTACCTACTCGTCGAGTCCGGGACCCGACTCGTCGAGTCCACCACTTAAGTCCCGCGTCTTACCCCGCTTCTAGTCGGCGAGTTGGTCCTTCAACTCGCCGAGTCCAAGGCCAAAAATGAAATATTAAAAGAGTTAATTACAAAGAATACGTACCAAGAACCATGTGCTACAATGGTAGTGTTGTCTAAAAAAATATAAGAACTAATCCAGTAAAAATGAATTAAAAAAATTAACTAAACGAAATTAATAATCCAACATAGTAATATTTATTGATATATAAATATTATATATTTATAAATAATATTTTTTAATATATAATAATTCAATTGTAATGACCGGTTCCGGGTACACATTTAATTTAGATTTAATTACAAAAATGATCCCTATGGTTACATTAATTTTCATGTTAGGTCCATAACTTATTTTTTTTTAATCTTGGAAGGTCCCTACTGTTTATTTTTGTTACATGCATGGTCCATGTCTTGCCTAAAAATACTATTTTGCCCTTGATTTTTTAATTTATTTAGATAAACACATCCCTAACCCCACCCCTTCACCTTACCTTACCTACCCCACCATTTTTTCTTCCTTAAATAATAGTCGTTTTAGATTAGAGAGGGATCAAGCACGTAACAAAAACAAATTATATGGACGAAGTGCATAACAAAAACAAACTATAGGGTCCTTCCGAGTTAAAAAAAAAAAAAAAAGTTAGAGACCAAATCCGTAAATTGCTCCAAGCCATAGGGACCATTCGTGTAATTTACTATTTAATTTATAATTTGTTCATGTTTATAGAGCAACTCGACAAGTTGAAAGCCAAAAACTCGTCGAGTAGAGATTTTTAGGATCGCGTATTTAAGTAATCTACTCGACGAGTTGAGAGGCCTCAACACGACGAGTAGATCGGCTAGGATGAAACCTTAGTTTCTAGGGTTTGTACCCTATTTAAACATAGTAAACCCTTCATGTTGGCCTCATTTCCAACCTCCAAGTCCCAAAGCCTAAATCTCAATAACACTGAAGCCATTTGAGTGTTTGTGAGCTATTTTTGAGAGTTTTGGTGTGTATTTGAAGCTATTGGAAGAAGGAAGAGATTAGAGACACAAGAAGGAGCATATAGATCCAAAATCCTTGCCTCATCCATGAAATTTTGCTGGTATAAAGCTTAAACCTTTCCTTGTAGTTGCTTAGATCTCCTTTATGGTGTGATTTTTCTAGTTTTGGTCCAAATTACATGATCCTTGGGATTTGGACGTCCCAAGTGGGGAATACTTTAGATTTAGGACCTTGAAGGGTTTTCATGGCATAAATGTGCCAAATTTATGGCCATAGAAGACGTATGCAACCTTTAGACCATCATTTTTGTCTTTTGAAGCTCCTATGGCCATGCATGTGGATACAGTTCCAGACTTTACATGATTATTTTGTCCCTTGAGTCCATATCTGTGACCTTACAGTCTATCTTGAAGTTTTAATGGCCTTTGGCGTTGGATCTAAGCCAGTTTGAGTTAGGGTGTGAGTCGTATGCATTTGGAGAAGACCTTAACATGTAAAGATGGAAACTTTACCCTTCTAGGTGTATTTCCAGTTTGGATCTGATGTTTAAGGGGTAGATCTAAAGAATAAGGGCTTAATGCATTAAGATAAGTTGACAGACTGATAAACTCGACGAGTCCATAAGGGAACTCGGCGAGTTGGTCTGAAAGGTCCCCAATTCCGTTGAAGGAACTAGACGAGTCCACAAGGGAACTCGACGAGTTGTAATAGGAAAGTCTCGTTTCTTTTAAGAAGGAGGAACTCGACGAGTTGGAGTAAAACTCGACAAGTTAGATCGCGATTTCACGATTCTGTGATTCATGAGAACTCAACGAGTTTAACGGTAAACTCGAAGAGTTGAGTCAACTCGGAGTGTTGAATTTGACTTCAATTTGGCTTTGACTTAACCAGAGTTGACCCTTAAGGGTTATGAGTATGGAATGGTATCTACGGGATTGTTTTGGTTCAGGGAGCGAGTAGAGCTTATTTCGGGCAGAGACGTTTCAGCTATCATCCGACACTGAGGTGAGTTTCCTCATGTATGAATGGGTCGATGGCACCAATGTCGGCCAGTAAATGTATGTTAGTATGTCCGGACTAAGGTCCGATGTCGTCCAGTGCACGATATAGGTTTATATGTTTCCAGGTTTCGATCCGATGTCGGGCGGTGCCCGAGGAATGTTTGTATGCTTGGTGTCTTCGTGATTCTTGCATGTATCTGTTTTGTATGTTTCCAGATTACAGTTTGATGTCGGGCAATCCCGAGGAATGTTAGTATGTTTTCGGATTTCGGTGTGATGTCGGGCGGGGCCCAAGGAATATTTATATGTTTATGTTATGTGATTATTTATGTGTATTTGTTGATATATTTATATGTATACCGAGCTTTTCTCGATGTCGGGCAAGGCCCGATGCTGGATTTTGATCCGATGCCGGGTGGGACTAGATATCGGGCGGGGCCCGATGCCGAACATTGTCCGATGTCGAGCGTGGCCCGATGAAGCAGGCTAAGACCATGATATGTTATTATGTGTATGGTATGTGGTAGTTTGGGGAGACTCACTAAGCTTCCTGCTTACGGTTTTCAGTTTTGGTTTCAGGTACTTCTGGTAACAAAGGGAAGAGTTGGGGATAACTGAAGTGCACACTCCATTTTGTTTAGCCTAGGATGTTTTACTCTGATATATTAACCTGTCTTTTGATATGATACTATGAATCATGTTTTTGGATGGAATGATCTTGATAACTATGGTTTATATAATAACTAAATATGAAATTTTTACTCATGATTTTTGGGATGTTACAAGTTGGCATCAGAGCCTTGGTTTGAGAGATTCGGATACGCTCTCGAGTGTGTCTGAAGTCAAACTAATGACTAGGTATAAAGAGTTTCAAAAGAAAACCATTTTTATAAAAAAGGATTTTGAAAAGAGAAAAGGGTGTGGTGCATGCAATCATCCGAGCTCAAGTAAGTTCTTCCAAATTACCCATACATGTTTGTTATGATATGATATGATTTTGAGAACTGCATGCTAGACTAGGGTAAGGATCTAGGAAGGATGCCTTGTATTCCTGTTACATGTGTATGAGAATGACATGCTAGATTAGGGCTAAGGATCTAGGAAGGATGCCTTGTATGCCTACTGTTGATATATGGTCCATTAGCATGGCCTAGACCGCTCTAGCATGCCAACCTTTCTTGGTGCACTCCCGGCAGCCCTGCCTGGCGCTCCATGGCATGGCTCTCCCTTGCTAGCCTTGTTGGGGACTCCTTTGCCAGCCTTGTTGGGGACTCTCCTGCCGGCCAGGTCTGGCGTTCCTTGGCCTAACATTCCCTTATCAGCCTTTCCTGGTGCACGCCCGCCATCATTTCCTGGTGCACGCTCACCAGCCCCGCCCGATGCCTCCGGGCGGCCTCGCCTAACTCCTTGCTAGCTGGGCCTGAATTGGGATGTCCCAAGGCCTGACCTAATTCCCCTTGACCTAATTGTCCCAATACAATTAATTGTACCTCCTCAATGGAGGGTATATCTTCCCTTTGGCTCAACCGCCACACTATACTCCGGTTGGGTGGCACCGTCAGCCGCCATACACCACCACCAGCACCAAGATGGTTCTCTCTAACTAAAGGGAACCGTCACAGATTTACCAGATGATCTAATTTGACCGTCGGAGTCCTCTCTCGGGGCACAGTCCCTGAAGCTCCTATGGCCATGCATATGGATAAAGTTCCAACTTTATGTGATTATTTTGTCCCTTGAGTCAAGATTTGTGACGTTATAGTCTATCTTGAAGTCTTGATGGCCTTTGGGGTTGGATCTAAGCCATTTTGAGTTAGGGTTTGAGTCTGATGCATTTGGAGAAGACCTTAATAGGTAAATATGGAAACTTTACCCTTCTAGGCATATTTCCAATTTGGATCCGAAATTTAGTGGGTAGATCTAAAAAATAAAGGTTTAATGCATTAAGAAAAGTTGACAAACTGTTAAACTCGATGACTCCATAAGGGAACTCAGCGAGTTGGTCTGAAAGGTCCCAGATTCTGTTGAAGGAACTCGACGAAATGTACTAGGAAAGTCTCGTTTCTGTTGAGAAGGAGGAACTCGACGAGTTGGAGGAAAACTCGACAAGTTAGAACGCGATTTCACGATTCCGTGATTCATGACAACTCGACAAGTTGAAGGGTAAACTCGACGAGTTGAGTCAACTCGGAGTGTTGACTTTGACTGTGACTTGACCAGAGTTGATCCTTAAGGGTTATGAGTATGGAATGGTATCTAAGGGGTTGTTTTGGTTCAGGGAGCGAGTAGAGCTAATTCCGGGAAGAGACGTTTCAGCTATCATTCGACACTGAGGTGAGTTTCCTCCTGTATAAATGGGTCAAAGGCACCAATGTCAGCCCATAAATGTATATTAGTATGTTCGAGACTAAGGTCCGATGTCTGACAGTGCTCCATGTAGGTTTATATGTTTCTGGATTTCGATCCGATGTTGGGCGTTGCCCGAGGAATGTTTGTATGCTTGATGTCTTCGTGATTCTTTCATGTGTTTGTTTGTATGTTTCCGAATTACGGTCTGATGTCAGACAATCCCCGAGGAATGTTAGTATGTTTCCGGATTTCGGTCCGATGTCGGGTGGGGCTCGAGGAATGTTTATATGTGTATGGTATGTGATTATTTATGTGTATTTGTTGATATATTTAAATGTATACCGAGCGGGCCCTGGTGCCAGACATTGTCTGATGCTGGGCGGTGCCCGATGAAGCGGTGCCAGACTATGGTTTATTTAATAATTAAAAATGAAATTTTTAGTCATGATTTTTGGGATGTTACACCAATAAAGAATTAATCCATTAAAAAGAAATAAAAAATAAATATTTAAAAGAAATTAATAACGCAATAAAATAATATTAATCAATACATAAATATTATATATTAAAAGTCATATTTATTAATATATAAAAATTCAATAAAAGTAATTAAAAAAATTATTTAAAAGAAATTAATAATGCAAGAAAGAAAGAGGCATAATTTGGGGCACAATTATATTTTCAGTCTATTCAGCCAAAAAAATATGGTTTTGAAAGTTTCTGGGAAAGAGATATCTTACCGGAAAGAGTCATTTTTTTGTGTATATCAAACAGTCTTTCCGGTCTATTCAGCCAAAAAGATTTGTGTAGACCTCGAAAGATGTCTATCAGTCAGGGCCTTAACATCAATCTAATAGTTGGGCGGACTTCGGATATTATGCAAAATCTTTAAATTACATAAATTTTTTATGGGTACGACTACAAAACTCACGAGTATCGAATATTTGGCAGGCTAGCTGAACAGTTAGTTGGTAGTTAAAAAATATATGTTAGTTTATAAGACCGGTGGATGCGTGTGGGAAATTCCCCTCGTTTTTTTCCTGCAACGTCACCCTTTTCCCACCCCCTCCCCCCTTTCCTTTCCCTCACCAAAAGTCAAAGAGTGTACAAGAAACTTCTTTCACTTTTTGTTTTTTGGTTTTTTTTAATAAAATTAATTGATTTTGATGATTTATAATTTTTTTAAATAAATAACAAACATAAAATTCAATTAAAAATAAAAACCAATTCATAAATTAAAAAGAACATTAAAATAAGCAATATTAAAAATAAAAATAAAAACTATTAGAAAACAACAAACATTAAAAAACTACAACCTAGAAAACATAATTAATATCTGAATTAAAAAAAAAAAAAAAAACACATCACTCGGAATCACCGTCCTCAGCATCGACCTCATCATCATCTCCGTTCTCATCAACGTCATTCTCGTCATTGGAATCCTCACTTTCGACGAATGTATCTGAATCATCATCTAATTCGCCAAACAAATCATCGTGCCAATACTCTATCGGTGGCTGAATATGAGCCATGTAAAGGTGCTCCACCAAATTAGCACAAAGGGCGTGATGA
Source organism: Lactuca saligna (assembly GCF_052625555.1). Taxonomy (NCBI): domain Eukaryota; kingdom Viridiplantae; phylum Streptophyta; class Magnoliopsida; order Asterales; family Asteraceae; genus Lactuca; species Lactuca saligna. Next base: position 19,022,803 of record NC_136422.1, read on the forward strand.
ATGTCGTGATTGTGTACTTCTCTTCTATTTTCCCTATACTCTTATGTACCAACGACTACTCCTTCAACATTTAGTAACACTTCGTTTTCGCTATATCGACATATGGCTCTTCATTCGTCTTTAAGAAACATATTATACATTATGATGCATGCATACATTACGTGTTGCAACCTTCTCACTTCATATGACCGTGCCCCGAATGCTAGTACTTGCTAACGCCTCTTATGCACACCAAGTGTTCGCTCCACGTCCTTCTAGCTAACTATTGCACCTCTTTTAACTTTTTTCTTTTATCATTGTTAGGACATGTAAAAGATTTCACAAAAATAGTTAAGGGAGGATATATACTGTCATTAAGATAGTACCCACGCTTATATGTTACCCCATTTGTTTGAAAAGATACATCGTGCGACTTTCCAACATAGATATCGTTGAATACGGGCGACTGGTCTAGAACATTGATGTCGTTCTTTACACCAGCTAGACCAAATAATTCATGCCATATCCAAAGATCATGTGATGTGATTGCCTCTAGAAAGATCGACGACTCTCTGTGGTCTTGCCTCACATGTATTTCCCATGTCATGCGTCGAGGTACAATAACCAACCCCAATGCATGCAATCGATACTACCTAACATTCCTAGGAACCCATGCTTGCCTTCACGCACCGTGTACAATTAGTGGACATCGTTGATAGTAGATATCGTTGTCCATAAACCAAAGTAATAGCTTTGCTGAACTTATACACACACTTTCTCACGGTACGCTCAAACATCCTAAAATACTCGTCCCATTTGTCTGCGCCCATGCCATATGCTAACTGACAAATTGCGGTCGTGCATTTTTGAATTGGAGAGAAACCTTTTTTCCCTCTCGGATCTAGTTTCCATTTGAAATATGGAAAACGGTCTTCCAAATCACCAACAATACATAAGAATAGTTCCTTCCTCATCCGGAACCATCGTCAAAACTTTTCAGCGTACATGACGTAATCTTCAAAAGTAGTCTTCTATAAGATGATTGTTTCAAGCTTCGTGATTTCTATGCAACAATGGTTTTCTTGTTTCAAGTCGTGGACGTGATGTTTGGCCTCGTCGGTTTTGTAAGTATGCAATGGTCTTCACCATGATGGAACCATAAACATTGCCTCCTCATGAGTCGTCGAATCGGATGATAAAGATGATGACATTGTGTGTTAGTGTTTTTTTTTTTTGGAGAGAGTATGAAGAAATGGGTTAAAAATAATGTTCGGGTAGAGTGGTTTTATAGTGGGGGAAAGAACATATATATATATATATATATATATATATATATATATATATATATATATATATATATATATATATATATATATATATACTTTTCTAGTCGTTGCAATAAAAAAATAGCCAATCACAAGAAGAAAGAGGGTATTGCAACCCCTCTCTAACATCCCCCTCCAGCACGTATTACAATATTGTACACTTTGGGCTCCCAACACAAAAAATTCCCCAGGGGGTCACCCATCCCTGAATTGATCTCGCCCCAGCATGCTTAACTATAGAGTTCTTATGGATCTGCTACCCTCCTGGCTTTAAAACGCATTGTGACTAGGAAGGTATCGACACCCCTTATAAGGAAATGTTTAGTTCTCCGTTCTACTCGATGTGGGATCAGGTGTAACCCACCTTCACCCCCTATTGTAGGGTTCAACGTCCCTATCGAACACGTCGACCTATGCCCCAACTTTGATACCAACTTTTAACATCCATAAAAATCACAACAAATTTAAACTTTTTAAAAAAACTCCAAATCATAGAATGTTTACAAAATCAATTTTTTCAAGGTATTGTTCCATATCAGAGTCTTCCATAGATAAAAAGTACATAAAACAGAGGATGTGTATGGTTATGCCTTTGCTTTTGCGCGATTAGTAGTAGTACCTAAAACAACAACTAAAAATCATGAGCTAAAGCTTAGTGAGTTCCCCAAAGTACCACCACATAAACATAATAACAAACAACATGCTTAGAGAGATTTCAGCATGACTAGAACGCCCTATTGGCCTACGGTCTGTTTGGTATGCTTATAGAGCCTTCAGCCTGACTGATACACCTCACCGGGCCTTCACTCTATTTGGTACGCTCACAGAACCTTCAGCAAGACCGGTACACCTCACCCGGCCTTCAGCATATCTGGATTGTTCTCCAGGCCTTCGGCCTGACTGGTATGCCCCTCAGGCATGCAGTCTATCCAGTACGCCATGGGTCTCTTGGCCTTCAGTCCCAGCTGGTCCGCCTCAACCCAAGAACCAAACAAATATCCACACATACCATAACATAACAACATATCAATATAAACATTACCGGGTTTGTTGACTGGAGCACAAAGTAGTACAGTCTCAACCTAACTAAACTACATCAACATATGGAACATATAGACGTATAACCAGTCAACAGACATTCAGGCAGATCTTACTGATCACTAAGCATATCATCATCTTATATATCAGGATGCTAATTTAACAGATCACTACAACATACCAACATATGATAAAACTAGATAATAATCCAATAGGGGGGCCTTGGTGTCTTCAACCCAAAATTACAATGATGAAAAATCACCTCAAACCAAGATAACCGAGCACTCGAACTGTTGCTACTGGAAAACCTCACACTGGAATTATCAAATAATATTCCATCAATAATTGATTCTCGACCAAACACGAATTCAAGTCCAATGACCTAGCCTTCAGGGTAAAAGTCCATTTTACCCCTTTCCTTACTTTGCCAAATTCCAAAGACCAATCCAATAGCAGCATAAGCTCAAATCCCTTAATTGACATCACAAGGCACAATAATAAAACCCATCATGGGCCTAACTGAGAGGGCCCGATATCCTAAAAGGACCATAATATCCAGTAATCAACTTCTGGTCAATGGTCCAAGGTCAGAAAAGTCAACTCCTCAAGAAAACCCAACAGACTGTATGTCCCGCGTACTCAGTTGGTACGCTCAACATACACCCACTTGACTCACTACATGCCACATAATAGGAGGTATGCTACACGTACTCACCCTGCCCACATTCCACTTAGAAAATTTCTTAATCCATTAAGCCAAAACGTTCAATGCTTAGATCAAGATCCAAATCATGCCTTAATCCATAAAGTTGTTAACTTTGAGCTTTTTCTTGGCTCTATTGGTCCCAAATACTAGTTCTTACTTTACAACTTCATCAAAGAGGCTAAAACACATGCATGCGTTGATATCAACTATAAAGATCACATTTTTATGCATTTGGGATACCTAAACGTCCAAATCTAGTGTCCAAAATCTTGGGGCAAGCTCAACCTCACAAAGACAAAACCAAAGGGACCAAAATGTGCCATAAACCACCCCAAACAAGATCAAAACAAATAGATGACAAGTTGAGGGATTTTTACCTTCAATAGATTGCAAAAGATGAGAAACTTTTGGATCAACAAGCCCCACTCCAAGTGATGATCCCTCAACAACCTTCAATCTCTTCAAAATGCACAAAACACTCCAAGATTCCTCACAAAATCTTAAGAACTCCAAGATGGGGGTGAAGGGTCGAATATTCGGGTTTTAGGAGGCTTGGAGGCTGATAAGGGACAAGGCTAAAGAACAAATGAGTCTTAAATAGGGTCAAGACCCTAAAAAAATAGGGTTTCCATCTGAATGCCGCGCTCCCCACATACCCCTTAGTACGCCTGACGTACTTAAGAAGAATTTGCGATCCTTTAATCCACTACGCCCTGCGTACTTGGTAGGTAAGCCCCGTGTACTCGATCAAGCTCCAACACACTTGAACATCATTTGGCTATAACTACTTTGTCCTAATTCAGTTTCCAACGAACTTTATATCCATGGAAATGTAACGAGAAGCCTGTTAGGGACAGTATCCTTACAATATTCAGGATACTCAAATATCTAGTGTTGGATTAGTGTCTAAGTCCATAACTGTTTTGGTATGTACTTGACCCGATTATGAGCATGGTCCTTTTGGGTTGCCTTCACTATAGCAATATGTAGGATGATTTAAGAAGAGAAAGGTTTAAATATGATTTATTAATATATTATGAGAATAATATATTAAAGGAGAAATCATATTGTTTAATTAATATTGGTCAAAAATTAATTAAGAATTAATTTTGTGGCTAAAAGAGATTAATTAAACTTAGGGGACTGAAGTTGTAATTATAAGATAATTATAATTGGGCTATGGATCACCTAATAATATATAGGTTGAACAAATTCTATGGGAAGCCCATTAGAAATCGTCCAAGGGATATGTTTAAGGAGTCCATGGGCTGCTTAGGGCCTAAGCAGTCAGATTAGGGTTTCCTAGTTGTAAACCCTAATAGCCTACATGTATAAAAGGGACCCTTAAGCCCCAAAAACGTGGACAACACTTCCATTAGGGTTTCCAGCCGTTTTTGGTGCCTCCTTTACTTCTCCTCTTCATCCAAGTTGCATATGGTGTTTGTGACTCCATTAGAGGTACTACACTTGTGGTACTTGCTTTCAAGAGCTAAGGAAATTCAAGGAACTAGTTGTTATTGCTATATAACAACAAAAGGTATGTATTCTAGTTTTATATATGAATTTCGAAAATTATAGTAGCATGCCAGGTTTCTTTTTGTGTTCATAAAGTTGTATAACTAATAGTGAAAACATAGATCCAATACTAGGGTTGCATGCACACATAGGATTGTTTGTATAAAACCCATCAGTGGTATCAGAGCCATTGGTTTTTGTTTTCAATTAGCTTTTATTCAAATTTGTGAACTTGACATATTAGGGTTTATGGCTAATAAACCCTAAAGGCTAGGTAATTTTCGAATTAGGGTTGCAAAACCCTAGATGGCGATTTTTGCTAGGGTTTCCCAAATCCTTTCCTTAGCCTCCAAGATTTTGAAATCTAGGGTTATCCAACCCTTGGATTTCGAAATTACCTCCTTCCCCATGGTTAGATCCTAAATTTTAGGGATTTGGATAATCCCATATCTTGTAATTATCTTTTAATTGTTAAATATGGTAATTAAAGATCTTGAATTATCCCATCCCTTATTTTCGAGATTTAGAGAGGGATTCAAGGGATTAGGATATCTTAGATGTATAATTGGTAATTATCCTCATGATCTAGATAATCCCTTGTGATTTAATAATTTAAATTAATTGTTTAATTTATGGTAATTATTGAATCAAGAGTTTTAATATTTAAAATTTAATTTAAATGTCTTAAATTCGAAAATTTTAAGTGAGATTAAAACCTAATTGTTTTGAAGAGTTTCAAAACTTGCCCTCAAGTTTTGGAATTTAAATTGTTGATTAAAAGTTAATTTTGAAAGTATAAATTCCAAAACCCTGATTTTGAAAAAGTTCAAATTAAACCCTTATGGTTTTATTAAATTAATTAAGTGTATAATTAAAAGAGATTTGATAAATCCATAATGATTTTGGTTAGTTAAAAGTATAATTTAAACCACCTAGTATTTTAAAAGTGTAAAATACACCCTTATACTATATATAACATTAAAAGTTTAATATTATATATGTATAACTAAAAAGTCAGTCTTACCGTTAGTAGGCCTCATTCACGAAACTAGTCTATAAGGGGTGTTTAAGGAAATTGCCTATAAAATGGCGATTGAATGGGTATCCACTCTTACCCACCGCACTCTTGAATAGTGGAGGGTCGTTAGCCGAACGGGTAGGATAGGACAGAAACCTTCCATTATAAGTATAATGAAGTACAAAGTAACTAAATGCTTTTTCAAATTCCCAAATCATAGTTACTTTAGGCAAAATGTGAAATTGTATGCTAACCCATGGAATTACACTTCGTACCCTTGTCAAACGTTAGTGGAGCATGCGTGGTTAACCGGCACACTAATTTGGGGATGACATTGGTAGCGAAGGGTGACTCGATGTTTGTCATAGATCAATGGAGCGTGTGTGGCTAACCGGCATATTGATTAGGTGATAGTAACATTGGGTGCACCATGTGATTCGTATGGTTATTTACACCTTGTTTGTGATCCTCGGCATCCCAGTCACAAATAGTAGGGCATAATCGAGATTAAACATGCCATTGAAAAGTTCAATGAATCTCAAAAGATCTAGGAGTTTCAATTCATTTAAAACTTAAACTTCTTTTTCGTTTTTCATGGTGGAAATTGGTAAATCGTCATTTACCTACCTTCAGATATTCTGCAACTAGATTACGGCATCCCTCTTCTAGGTTGTAGAGTATTGTGTTGGATCCTAGCTTGATGTTTCATTTGGGTGTTGCATCAAGAATTCTAATCAACTCAACTTGAATTTTCTCCCGTTTTGTAGATGTCTGAATCTTACAATGGTCTTCCCAAATCCTTTGGAACAAGCTTTCCAAATGAAGATGACGTTCCGAGATACGATCAAGGAAATGAGAGTCATGCTTCACTTCCTCCACCTCCTCCAATTATTCTCCCTGACCCACAAGTTCAAAGGCTTGAAAAGTTCAAGCTCACTCAAGCCCTTTTGGCAAGTAAACACGAAGATGGGAAACCTGTGTGTGCGCACGTCTTAGAGATGAAGTCATACATTGATAGGTTAAACATGTTGGGTGTCGAGATTTCAAGTGAGTTGGCTGTTGACTGGGTTCTTCAGTCACTTCCTGAATCATATAGTGAGTTCGTTAGAGAGTACTATATGATGGACCACGACGTGACCCTAATTGATCTCACCTATTTGCTTATAGCTGCTGAATCAGCAATGATTTGGCGTGCTGGTCAAGCAAATTTGTCTAGTGAATCAAACTCCCAAACTTTAATGCACACTGGCAACATTGGAAGTCCAGAAAGAACTAAGTCTGTGATTGTCCGATGTGTTGTGCCAAAGGAGTCTATTTGCTTTTATTGCCAAGAGAAGGGGCATTGGAGACGAAGCTGCCCTAATTACCTGAGAGATCTAAGAGATGGGAGAGTCAAGACGTATGGCTCTGCTTCAGGTAAAATCCATTAACTAACTCTTTTAAGTTCCTATTCTAGATTCTTAATACATGATGTGATAAGATTACATTTTGATGTTTTGAAGGATCGAGGAAAAGAGAGGAAGCTTGAGAAAAGAAGTGAGCTGAATCTAATCATGAAGAAATGGATGTCGATCGCATTACTTGAAGAATGGATTCTTAAGCTACTACTTGGAGTTAGAATAGATTGTTAAGAAATATGTAATAACATAGTTTTTCAATTGAATTACATTGTAAGGACAAATTTTTTCCGCAATAAAATAAATTTTGATTTTGTCTTATTTATTTATCCTTACAATAAAATATATGAAAAATTGATGTTCATGTACTTCTATTATTAGCAAAATGGATTTGATTCTTAATTATGGAAATGTCAAAAGTGTACCAAATAGGGAGACTTTCTCATCGCCCAAGTTTCAATTGGACAGAAACTTGGAATCATGCAATGTGTATTATATGATGAATGGAAAACTTTCACATTTGGGAAACTTAGACTAATTCTTTGGCAAAGTGTCAATTAAAGGACAAGGAGATCAAGTACACAAGGTTGTGTGTTGATCAAGTCCACCACAAGAGTGACAAAGATATTCGTCATGATTTACTAAAGCTTAGTAAATATGATTATACTTATAAGATTAAGTATAATTCTGAGTTGATTGAAAAAGTTTCAATGAATAGTAGAACGAATAAAGAAGAATCAAGTAGGCAGAAAGATAAAAGTTTCTCTTTTCTAGGAAGAAGGGAGAGTACCTTTTATTGTGTTTTATGATAAGTCTTAAAGATTAAGAACCATGTCTCAATAGATCCTCTAAGTGAGTCTTAGTGCAACTGCATGTCTAAGAAGAGGAATCAAGTATTGTAGAAATGGTTAAATCAAGAAGCCAATCATACTTCGTTCCAATATCAAGTCTTAAAGTCAAGATTGTGACATTGAGTGAAAAGTCTTAAGTAGGTTTATAACACTCATCAAATGTGGAATTTGGAAAAGTTTTCTTATTCTTGCACATTTGAAATTGGTAAGTTGTGCTGTCTTGGATAAGACAGAGACCAACTAGGACCAATTGTGTGAAGTGTTTTGTCTTGATAAATGCTTCACTAACTCTTGAATATTTGTCAAGAAATGTTTCTTGACAAGAGAATCTTATATGTCAAGAAGTCAGTGGGAGTCTTAATGGTCTTGAAAAGTTTCAAGAACAAATCAAGAATAAACCTTATCGATCATCACTAGCACACGACTTGAGGTTTACAACCTATCGTGCTGATATTGTTTTGTTTCTGTGCCATTCCAATTGAGTTAATTGTGTATATGAGTTCTATGAGTTCTCATTTGAATACACACTAAAGCCTTAGTCGATGGAAAGTAAATTGATATGTAAGGACAAGTTACTAAACTACTTGGAAGGCATGGTGGGCACTCGTGTTACCATAGGGCAAGAAATCAAGATTAAGAAAGTTCAGTCCATATGAGTTTGGATTTGTCGCAAACCTTGGTTTTGGCAAATTCACATGGATAGGAACTCATACACCATAAAATCTAAGTGTCATAAGATTCCCTCCTTCATGAAAATGACTGTGAGGAAATGCTTTCACTAAGAGAGATTTTAAGAAGATAGCTATTGTGAAAATTGTATTCTTAAATTCGATTATGGTTACGGCATCCCTTTCCATAGTTCGAATTGTGAGATTTGGCAATTAGTTTCAACATTTGGAACTTAGTAACATAAGTTATGAATTGTTTAAACACACATATGAGCTATCTAAGGCAAAGGTGTATAAGGTTAAGAAGCTTAGATAAAGGCTTATCGAAGCATCTGGTATTAGAAATATGAATTTCAGAAATTCAATAGGCATTGTTTTCTGGAAGTTCATTTGTTTTCTGAATACATGTCAAAGCTAGTGGGAGCATAAATGTTATGCTTATATGATAATCATCATGATAGTGGGAGCATAAGTGTTATGCTTGTATGATTGTTATGGCGAGTATTGCAAGTTAGCAATATTAATTATAGAAAAACAAAGATTCCATTTGCAAAGTTGCATGGGTTGAAAAGTTGTTTTGCTATAATTAAGGGAGAGAATATTATACTCCGTTTCAAAATCTAAAGCTTAGATTAAGAAATTTTAATATTTTCAGTCAAAGGATACATTGTGTGTTCTTAAAATTCGATTATGATTACAGCATCCCTCTTCATAGTTCGAATTGTGAGAACATGACACATAAAATATTATGGCAAAAGATTGGTAAAGTATCATATCTTTATGTAAGACATTATGCATCGTGTCCCATACGCTTCGGGTATAGGATTGATTGTAAATGCTATAGTATTTTACCATTCTAAAATTTTCCAAATGTCTAGCGCATTAAGAGGGAAAAAGGAATAGAATTGGTTTTGACTGAAAGAATTTAACAACTATCAAAGGACGATCCAAAGTTCGCTGAGGATTGATCGCTTGTAAGTAGTTGGAAGTATGGTATTGGATGGACCATATTGACATTATTATGAATAGATAAGATTCTATTAAGAATGAGTTGTCATATGGTAAATGTGGAAATGTTTCCATATTGGGAGTTGGAGATTGAGAGTCTATGCCTAGATTAGAAACTTTTATGCAAGAAGGATGTTCAAAGGAATGTACTTTGAATGTGAGACTTCACATCTATGGAATTGTCTTGTAACAATTTCTAAGAAAGTACTTTGTAATTTCATTAGCTACGTCTTGGTGACTTTTGTGCTATGATTTTGCAAAGGGATCGTTGCATAAAATGTTAGAATCTAGCATATTCTAGTAGTGGCAAGAACCTTGTGTTCTTACACTAATAATTAGGATCAAGGAATTGTGAAATGAGCATCATTGGAAAAGTTTTCAGGTGATCTATTTCACAAAGCATGGACCATAGGAAACAAAGTGTGCATGTTTAGAGCATGGGACAATTGTTGGTATAATTCAAGTAATGAGTTGATTAGCCGAAACATTAAATGATAAATAATGAGTAATCAATATGGTGGATAAATAGAAGGGTTTTATTTACTCTCACAAGTTTGGGGCCATATAGGATTAAGTATTGTTGTTATGTTTCACTTTGCATGTTTTGACTTCCAGAATAACTAGGTTATTCAAACATCCATAGTCGGTTATACGTTGGGAGTAGGTATGAAGAAAGACTGTCATGAATGTGTCTGTAGATTGTCTGAAGTGTTTAGACATGGCACAAGTTTGTTGCAGAGTTCATGAGTGCTTTGATAAGATTAGAGTATTGGATTAAACCCACGCTCACTTGGATCACTTCATGGTTTTATCACGAGTGATTAGTGAGACGATAATATTGTATATTCTTGAAACCGAGACATGTGAGTTGTTATTTGTTGGTCGGTTGCACATTGATAATAAGTAAACGCACCAGTAACTTGGTGTTATAAAACTTATTGTTGTGTGTGATTCGATCAGTAAATGCAAGCGAGCATTTGAGTCGAAGTTTATCCATTCCTTTTACCCAAAGTGGGATAAAAGCGATATATGTGGGCCTCTCGATGATTTAGTGATGACACCTAAGCGCTTGGCCAAGCTGGGACTAAGTTGATGTGTTCAATTGTAGTCTGTTATCAGTCGTCATGAATCGGAAGTCGGGAAATAGTATAGAGAGAATGATTGAAATTCATGTCTTTTGTCTATACGATATCTTGAGAATGGAGGAATATATAATCCCTTATCTAGAGGACACGCTATCTGATAAGATCAGAGTTGACAGCGGCTTTTGAAAGCTATGATTGCTGATCAGGTTCTGAAGTCATACGGAAAATAGTTATTAGACTTATCCAAGTGGGAGACTGTTGGATTAGTGTCTAAGTCCATAACTGTTTTGGTATGTACTTGACCCGATTATGAGCATGGTCCTTTTGGGTTGCCTTCACTATAGCAATATGTAGGATGATTTAAGAAGAGAAAGGTTTAAATATGATTTATTAATATATTATGAGAATAATATATTAAAGGAGAAATCATATTGTTTAATTAATATTGGTCAAAAATTAATTAAGAATTAATTTTGTGGCTAAAAGAGATTAATTAAACTTAGGGGACTGAAGTTGTAATTATAAGATAATTATAATTGGGCTATGGATCACCTAATAATATATAGGTTGAACAAATTCTATGGGAAGCCCATTAGAAATCGTCCAAGGGATATGTTTAAGGAGTCCATGGGCTGCTTAGGGCCTAAGCAGTCAGATTAGGGTTTCCTAGTTGTAAACCCTAATAGCCTACATGTATAAAAGGGACCCTTAAGCCCCAAAAACGTGGACAACACTTCCATTAGGGTTTCCAGCCGTTTTTGGTGCCTCCTTTACTTCTCCTCTTCATCCAAGTTGCATATGGTGTTTGTGACTCCATTAGAGGTACTACACTTGTGGTACTTGCTTTCAAGAGCTAAGGAAATTCAAGGAACTAGTTGTTATTGCTATATAACAACAAAAGGTATGTATTCTAGTTTTATATATGAATTTCGAAAATTATAGTAGCATGCCAGGTTTCTTTTTGTGTTCATAAAGTTGTATAACTAATAGTGAAAACATAGATCCAATACTAGGGTTGCATGCACACATAGGATTGTTTGTATAAAACCCATCATCTAGGATTACCTTAGGATCCCGACTAATTATCGTTATCATTTTTATTAATATATATAACGGTCATATTTTGTCTATACTTAACACGTGTGCATAAGTAGTCATGGGAAGACCAATTCTTAACGAAGAATCATCTCAACTACACTAAAGACCCGGAGTACTTGGTCAAATAACGTTCATGAAGCTGGTCATAGAGGATCCCAAAAATATCGGACATCTTGTTGTCTAGTTTAGACTATAAATTGATACTTGTATTCTGCACACAACACACTGTTCTCTAGTATAAGCTTACTCTACAAAATTGTTCACTTATTCTTACTAAGAATTCACTGTAATCAACATTTTATATCCATATAATCATCAAAGAGGTGATCATTATCACTTCCCAAGGTTTTATGTCGGAGATCCTAGCAATGATCAAGGGTTTTCCTTGTAAACCATTGTGTCAATTTCTTTTATCATTCGCCATTACACTAATATGAACATCACAACCTCTCATTCAAATTGGTTGATTAATACTTGTGTAGTTTTTAACTAAAAAAAATTGGCGCCCAACGTGGGGCCGTGGTGTTCAAAACCCTCGAAAAAATCATGTCTACACAACTGATACTTTCTTCATCCTCTACACCTTCCATTCCAACCAAAAACCAACCACCTCCTCCGAGCGGGCCCCCTAATCCGAGGAAAACACCTGACCCTTCTAAGAAAAACACCCATCCGATCACTAACTATGGAAGTTTAGGATCCCTAAGACTCCATGATCCAACTACCTCAGTCAACACTGCAGAACTCTTCGCTATGATGAGGAAAATGACGCAACAGGTGACCTAACAGCAGGAGCAAAATAGAGCGCTGCTCAAAGAAGTGGAGAGGATGAAGGTGGAATTCCAGAAATCCCAAGGAACAACACCCATAGTTTTACAACCAAGGATCCTAAACTTTGGCGATGTAGGACCCTCAGAGAATCATCAGAAGGATATAGTTCCTGCCACTATGGCGTCACCCTGGGGGACAACTATGGACAACCAAGCATCTATAGTCAATGATCTCAATGAGCCTTTTAATACTCATAGAAATCTCGATTCTAGTAACTTCTGAAACATTAATACTATTAATACTAACTATATTAACCATGATGCAGGAATAAATCCAAACATGGCTAGGGAACTTCAACAACTGAGGCCAATGATCTCAAGTGTACCCGAAGTGGTCCAACCAATACTAGAATAGTCTCCAACAAGTCACAGGATCTCGAGATTTGCTTCTGTGATAGCCAATACCGAAGTTCTTGAGCGTTTCCAAACTCCCAGCATGAAGCCATACGATGGAACTACAGATCCTAAAGAGCATATAGCCTAATACAGAGAAAGGATGGAGATCATTCCTATCCCAAGGCACTTGAAGGAAGTTTGCCTATGTAAAGGCTTTAGTTCGACCCTTATAGGATCAACCCTAAAATGGTTGCTAAACATTCCCTCACACTCTATTACTTCATTTGCACACTTAGTCAATATCTTCAATAACCGGTTTTCTTCTAGCAAAACCTTCGAGAAGATCACTAGTGATCTCTACCGAGTGGTTCAGGATCCTAAGGAAAAACTTAGGAACTTTGTTAACAAGTTTGGCAGGGAAGCTCTATGCATCACCAACATCGACATGGCCACTGCTGTAGAGGCCTTTAAAATGGGACTAAGAAAGGACTCACCCTTCTATGAAGACCTTGTAATGACCTCATATAAAAGATTGGATGAAGTCAGGTTCCAGGGATTGAGGTTGATAACGCTCAAAGAGGATAGAGAAATCCAGAAGAGAAGTAACTCTTAGAATCAATATGAGAATCCCAATAGAAAGGCCGAATCTTCGACAAATCAATATGAGAATCCTAATAGAAATCCAGAAGAGAAGCAACCCTCAGAATCAATATGAGGTTAAATGCCCTCGAAGATGTGGGAGAAAAAGAAGAACTTCATAAGATTACTGACTATTGTTTTTCTGTGGATATTTCAGGTGTAATTCATGATATGAAGGATCTCAGAGACAAAGCAAGATGGCCAAAGAGAGACAACAAGTCCGCACTTGGAAAGATAAGTCCAAATGGTGTGCTTACCACAAGGACTTTGGCCACGTGATAGAGAACTGCATTGCCCTAAGAAAAGAAATCAACTACCTCCTTAGTAAGGGACACCTCACAAAGATCCTCAGAAGAAAAAGATAAAAACCCAAGGAGAACAGCCAGGATGGTCACAAGATCCCAGATAAAGAAGGATCTCCACCCTCTAATGCTAAGATAATTAACATTATCTCAAGTAGATCTAACATTTGTGGTACCTCTTATTCTCAGGCTAAAAGACACACCAAGGTCTCTAAAATAGAAAAGAAAGATAGACCACGGAAGAATACCATGGTTAGCAGTGAGAAGGAGATCATGTTTGATGAGACGGACAAGGAATGAATTTAGGATCCATACCATGATGGACTCGTGATAACACTATATGTTGGATTAGTGTCTAAGTCCATAACTATTTTGGTATGTACTTGACCCGATGGTGCATGGTCCTTTTGGGTTGCCTTCACCAAAGCAACTTGATAAGATGAATTATGGAGAGAAAGGATTAAATATGATTTATTAATATATTATGGGAATAATATATTAAAGGAGAAATCATATTGTTTAATTAATATTAGTCAATAATTAATTGGTAATTAGTTTTGTGACTAAAAGAGATTAATTAAACTTAAGGGACTGGAATTGTAATTATAAGATAATTGCAATTTGGGTCATGGATTGCCTTGTATTAAGGGATGGACGAATTCTAATGGGAAACCCATAAGGAAATTGTCCATAGGCTTAATAAAAGGAGTCTATGGGTTGCTTAGGGCTTAAGCATCCAAATTAGGGTTTCCTTGTTAGATAACCCTAATAGCCCAACTATATAAAGACCCCTTAAGGCTAAAAAACGTGGCTAATGTTCTTGTAAGGGTTTACACACGTTTTTGGCAGCCTCCAACCTCTCTCCTCTTCATCCTCTTGCTTATGGTGTTTGTGAGCCATTAGAGGAGTGACACTTGTGACTCTAAGCCTTCCAAAGTTAATACAAGGAGATTTGGGATTGTTATTGCTACATAACAATCAAGGTAACACTATAAACTTATTCTCATGTTAATATGATTATATGTATGCTAGAATTAGGGTTTATAGTCTTGGATTCAAAGCATGTACAATAGAGAAACCTAGATCCAAGCATTAGGGTTTGTATGAGCACACAGGATGTCTTAGGACTAAAACCCATCAGTGGTATCAGAGCCTAGCTTGGTTTCAATTGTATTGATGCATTGTATAACTGAAAATTTCGATTTTTTGGATTGTGGAGGCTGGACTCGCCGAGTCCATGGCTGAACTCGCCGAGTCCATGCAGACTCGACGAGTCCATGCCTGACTCGACGAGTCAACTTGTCAGATAATGCTTATCTCGGGATTTCTTGTTGTTTTTGCATATGGATAGTTACCTTATCATATTAGATCAATATAAATCCGATTTTATGATATATATGACTATATTCTTAATCTAATTAAAGATAATTATCAATTAACAAGATAATTGTTTCCTTATAAGATAATTGATTAATTATTTTGAGTAAATTGATAAATTGTTTTGCAAGAGATCATTAAATAAATCAAATATGGATAATTATGTGATTAAATGTTAATTTAAAATTATTTGTTATTTGATCCTTGTTGTTATGAAAAGTTTCATATTTTACCCTTTAGGTTTTATAATTTAAATTTGAACCCAAAAGTTTTGAAGTTTTGAAATTTAAATAGTTAAAACCCTAATGTTTTGAAAAAGGTTTCAAAACTTGCCCTCAAGTTTTGGAATTTAAAAGTTGATTAAAAGGTTTAATTAGAAATGTTAAATTCTAAAACTCTAGTAATGTTTTGAAAAGTTCAAATCACACCCTTATGGTTTTATTAATTAATTAAGGAGTATAATTAAAAGAGGTTTAATAAATCCATAAAAGTTTAGGTTAACCTTTTAATTGAATTAAAAGTGTAATTGTTAGAGTTAACCATATAGTATTTTAAAAGTATAAAATACACTCTATACTATATATAACATTAAAAGTCTAACATTATATATATGTATGAGTAAAAGTCAGTCTTACCATTAGTAGGCCTCATTCACGAAGATGGTCTATAAGGGATGTTTAAGGAAATTGCCTATAAAATGGCGATTGAATGGGTATCCACTCTTACCCACCGCACTCTTGACTAGTGGAGGGTCGTTAGCCGAACGGGTAGGATAGGACGAAACCTTCCATTATAAGTATAATGAAATACAAAGTAACTAAATGTTTTTCAAATTCCCAATCTTAGTTACTTAGGCAAAAGTGAATTGATGCAATTCCCTGAAATTACACTTTGTGCCCTTGCGAAGACGTTAGTGGAGCGTGTGTGGTTTACCGGCACACTAAATGGTTCTAAGCAAAGGTAGCAAAGGGTGACTCAATGTTTGTCATAGTTCGGTGGAGCGTGTGTGGTTTACCGGCACATCGAATAGGTGATTGTAACATGTGAGGGCACCAGGTAGTTTGCATGGTTATTCACACCCGCTTTGTGATCCTCGGCATCCCAGTCACAAACTAGAGGGGCATATCGAGATTTAAACATGCCATTGAAATGTTCAATGAATCTCAAAGGATCTAGGAGTTTTCATAGATTTAAAACTTAAATTTCTTTTTCGTTTTTCATGGTGGAAATTAGTGACATCCCTCTCCCGAGTTGTAGGATATTGTGTTGGGTCCTAGCCTTGGAATTTCATTTGGGTGATTTACCAAGGACTCAATCAATCAACTAACTTGAATTCGTTTTTCTCCCGATGTCAAAGTTCGACAAACTATGGTCTTCTCAAATCCCGTGGAACAAGCATTCCACATGAAGATGATATTCCACGATTCGATCGAGGAACAAGAAATCATGCTTCACTTCCTCCTCCTCCTCCAATTATTCTCCCTAACCCACAAGATTGTAAAATTGAAAGGTTCAATAGCACTCAAGCTCTTTTGGCAAGTAAACATAAAGAGGGCAAGTCGGTGTGTGCACACATCTTAGGGATGAAGTCACACATTGATAGATTAAGAATGATGGGATCCGTTGTCGGTGAAGCGATGGCTGTTGATTGGGTTCTTCAGTCACTTCCTAACTCGTATAGTGAGTTCGTAAGAAAGTACTATATGATGAACCACGACGTGACACTCATAGATCTCACCTACATGCTTATTGCTGCTGAATCAACAATGGTTTGGCGCAAGAGAAAAGCAAAGTTGATTGGTGAATCTGCCTTCAAGACCTCTATGGATATAGACAATGGCAATGAAAGACATGCAATGATCGAAAAGTTTGATCATAAGAGAAAGGCGATGTCTGAAGTAGTTCCATGTGTTGTTCCAAAGGAGTCAATTTGCTTTTATTGCCAAGAGAAGGGGCATTGGAGACGAAGTTGCCCTATTTACCTAAGAGATCTAAGAGATGGGAGAGTCAAAAGTATGACTACGCTTTAGGTAAGAATCCACTATCTAACTCCATTAAGTTCCTATTCATTGATTCTTAATACATGATGTGATAAGATTGCATTTGAATGTTTTGAAGGATCGGTGAAAAGAAAGGAAGCTTGATAAGAGAGCAAGATGAATCCAATCACAAGAGATGGATCTCGATCTCATGGACTTGAAGATTGGATTTTGAGCTTAGATAGTTATGATAGAGTTGTTAGAAATTTTCCTTTTACATAGTTTTCAATAGATTTTGCATTGTAAGGACAAATGTTTTCCGCTGCTTTTATAAATAAAATAAATTTTGTTTGACTTATTTATTTATTTGTTTACTTCCTTGCAATGAAATCGTTATGTGAAAATTGATGTTTGCATATTTCTACAACGAATGGATATGATTCTTAGTTATGTTATTTATGGAAATGTCAAGAATTTACCAAATAGGGAGAGTTTCTCATCACCCAAAGTTTCAATTGGACAGAAACTTGGAATCATGGAACGTGGATGCACGATGAATGAGAAATTTCGTATTTGGAAATTGGACTAATTCATTGACAAAGTGTCAAGTGAAGGACTAGGAGATCGAGTACACAAAGTTGTGTGTTGATCAAGTTCACCATAAGAGTAACAAAGATATTCGTCATGATTTACTAAAGGTTTAGTAAATATGATTATGCTTATAAGATTAAATGTAATTCTGAATTGATTGAAAATGTTTAAATCAATAGCAGAACGAATAAGAAGAGTCAAGTAGGCAGAAAGATAAAAGTTTCTCCATTCTAAGAAGAAGGGAGAGTACCTTTTATGCTTTATGATAGGTCTTAGTGATTAAGAACCATATCTCAATTGATCCTCTAAGTGAGTCTTAGTACAATTGTATGTTTAAGAAGAGGAATCAAGGATTGAAGAAATGGTTAAATCAAGAAGTCTATCATACTTCGTTCCAATAACAAGTCTTAAAGTTAAGATTGTGACAATGAGTGAAAAGTATTAAAGGTTTATAACATTCATCAAATGTGGAAAGTTGTGATGTCTTGAATAAGACAAAGACCAACTTAGAGCAAAATTATGAAGTGTTTTGTTTTGATAAAAGCTACACTAACTCTTGAATGTTTGTTTGTCAAGAAATGTTTATTGACAAAAGAATCTTATATGTCAAGGAGTCAGTGGGAGTCTTAATGGTCTTGAAAGGTTTCAAGAACAAATCAAATAAGCCTTATCGATCATCACTAGCACACGAGTTGAGGTTTACAACCTATCGTGAAGACATTATTTTTCTGTGCCAATCCAATCGAGTTAATTATGCATGTGAGTCCTATGAGTTCTCATTTGAATGCATAAAAGGCAAGGAACTTGATCAATGGAAAGTACATTGATAGGAAAAGGTGAGCTACTTAACTACTTGGAAGACGTGGTGGGCAGCTGTGCTACCATAAGGCAAGAAATCAAGATTAAGAAAGTTCGATCCATATGAGTTTGAATTTGTCGTAAACTTTGGTTTTTAACAAATTCACATGGATAGGAACACATACACCGTTTAAATCTAAGTGTCATAAGATTTCCTCCTTCATGAAAATGATTGTGAGGAAATGCTTTCACTAAGAAAGATTTTAAAAGATAGTGATTGTAAAAATTGCATTCTCGAATTCGATCATGGTTACAGCATCCCTTTCCATAATTTGAATTGTGAGGTTTGGCAATTAGTCTTAATTGTTAAGACACACATATGAACTATCTAAGGCAAAAGTGTATAAGTTCAAGAAGCCCTGATAAAAGATTATCAAAGCACTAAGTATTAGAAACATGGACTTAAGAAATTCAATAGGTATTGTTTTTCTGAAAGTTAAGATGTTTATGAATACATGTCGAAGCTAGTGGGAGCATAAGTGTTATGTTTTATAATAATCATCATGATAGTGGGAGCATAAATGTTATGATTGTATGATTATTAAGGCACGTATTGCATAGTTGGCAATATTAATTATAGAAAACAAGAGTCATACTTTGCAAAGTTGTAAGAGTTGAAAGGTTGTTTTGCTATAATTAAGGGAGAGAATATTATGCTTCATTTCAAATCTAAAGGATTAGGTTGTGGAATATTATGCTTCATTTCCATAATTTGAATTGTGAGGTTTGGCAATTAGTCTTAATTGTTAAGACACACATATGAACTATCTAAGGCAAAAGTGTATAAGTTCAAGAAGCCCTGATAAAAGATTATCAAAGCACTAAGTATTAGAAACATGGACTTAAGAAATTCAATAGGTATTGTTTTTCTGAAAGTTAAGATGTTTATGAATACATGTCGAAGCTAGTGGGAGCATAAGTGTTATGTTTTATAATAATCATCATGATAGTGGGAGCATAAATGTTATGATTGTATGATTATTAAGGCACGTATTGCATAGTTGGCAATATTAATTATAGAAAACAAGAGTCATACTTTGCAAAGTTGTAAGAGTTGAAAGGTTGTTTTGCTATAATTAAGGGAGAGAATATTATGCTTCATTTCAAATCTAAAGGATTAGGTTGTGGAATGTTAATAAATTTAGTCAAAGGTACATAGTGTGTTCTTAAAATTTCGATTATGATTACGGAATTCCTCTTCACAATTCGAATTTTGAGAACATAGAAAATAAAACATTGTGCGTCGTGTCCCATACGCTTCGAGTATAGGATCGATTGCAAATGATTTAATGTTTGACCATTCTAAAATTTTCCAAATGTCTAGTGCATTTAGAGGGAAAAGGGACTAGAATTGGTTTTGACTAAAATAATTAAACAACTATCAAAGGACAATCCAAAGTTCGACGAGGATTGGTCGCTTGTGAGTAGTTGGAAGTATAGTATTGGAAATTATGGAAATGTTTCCATATTGAATGGACAATATCGACCTAATTACAAATAGATAAGATTCTATTAAGAATGATTTGTCATATGGAAAATATGGAAGCGTGTCGATATTGGGAAGTAAATATTGAAAATCTATGTCTAGATTAGAAACTTTTATGCAAAAGGATGTTCAAAGGAATGTACTTTGAGAGAGAGACATCATATCTAAGGAATTGTCTTGTAACAATCTATGTTAGAGGAATTTGTAATATCATTGGCAATAGTCTTTGAGACTTTGGTGCAGTGACATTACAAAAGGATCGTTGCATAAAGTGTTAGAATCTAGTATATTCTATAAGTAACAAGAATTTGATATTCTTACACTTAAGAAAATGGATTTGGAGTTGTGAAATGAGAATGATTGGAAATGTGTTCAATTTGTCTATTTCACAAAAGTAAGAACCTTAGGTAAACATTGTGTGCATGCTAGGAGCATGGGACAAGTGTAATAATTCAAGTAAAAAGTTGATTACCCGAAACGACAAATAATGAGTAATCGATATGGTGATAAATAAAACGTGTTTTGTTTATACTCAAAGGTTTGAGGCCATATGGGATTAGTATTATTCTTGTGTTTCACCTTGCATGTTTTAACTTCCAGAATAATTGAGTTTATTAAGAATAATCGAATTATTCAAACGGGCCACAGTCGTTCATATGTTGGAAGTAGATATGAATGAAGATTGTCATGAATTGGTGTGTGGATTGTCTAGAAGAGTATTAGACATAAGCAAATGTTTGCTGCAACGTTCATGATTGCTTATGAATATGATTTGAGCATTGGATTAAACCCACGCTCACTTGGATCACTCCATGAATTGTATTACGAGTGATTGGTGAGACGATAACATCTTATATTCTTGAAACCGAGATGTGTGAGTTGTATCTTGCTAATCGGTTGCACATTGATAATATGTAAACGCACTAGTAACTTGGTGTTATAAAACATATTGTTGTGTGTGATTTGGTTGGTGAGTGCAAGCAAGCATTGTATCAAATTTTATCCGTTCCTTTTATCCAAAGTAGGATAGAAGCGATATCTTTTGGGCCCCTCGATGGTTTAGTGATGACATACGTAAATGCTCGGCCGGGCTAGGGCTAATTTGATTTGTTCAATTAGTCTGTCGTCATAAATCAGAAATCGAGAAGTAGTACAAAGAGAATGATTAGAAATCATATCTCAGACGATATCAAGAATGGGGGAATATATGATCCCTTATCTAAGGACACGCGTATCTGATAGGATCAGAGTTGACAGCGGCTTTGTAAAGCTACGATTGCAGATCGGGATCTAAAGTCATACGCAGAATAGTTGTTATACTTATCCAAGTGGGAGACTGTTGGATTAGTGTCTAAGTCCATAACTATTTTGGTATGTACTTGACCCGATGGTGCATGGTCCTTTTGGGTTGCCTTCACCAAAGCAACTTGATAGGATGAATTATGGAGAGAAAGGATTAAATATGATTTATTAATATATTATGGGAATAATATATTAAAGGAGAAATCATATTGTTTAATTAATATTAGTCAATAATTAATTGGTAATTAGTTTTGTGACTAAAAGAGATTAATTAAACTTAAGGGACTGGAATTGTAATTATAAGATAATTGCAATTTGGGCCATGGATTGCCTTGTATTAAGGGATGGACGAATTCTAATGGGAAACCCATAAGGAAATCGTCCATGGGCTTAATAAAAGGAGTCTATGGGTTGCTTAGGGCTTAAGCATCCAAATTAGGGTTTCCTTGTTAGATAACCCTAATAGCCCAACTATATAAAGACCCCTTAAGGCTCAAAAACGTGGCTAATGTTCTTGTAAGGGTTTACACACGTTTTTGGCAGCCTCCAACCTCTCTCCTCTTCATCCTCTTGCTTATGGTGTTTGTGAGCCATTAGAGGAGTGACACTTGTTACTCTAAGCCTTCCAAAGTTAATACAAGGAGATTTGGGATTGTTATTGCTAGATAACAATCAAGGTAACACTATAAACTTATTCTCATGTTAATATGATTATATGTATGCTAGAATTAGGGTTTATAGTCTTGGATTCAAAGCATGTACAATAGAGAAACCTAGATCCAAGCATTAGGGTTTGTATGAGCACATAGGATGTCTTATGACTAAAACCCATCACTATACACGTCCAACCATTTCGTAAGAAGGATCCTTGTTGATGGGGGATCCTTAGTCAACATTGTACTCCTAGACACACTAAAAATGATGAACATCCCAGAAGCAGAAATAATCAAGATATCCTCGGTCCTCATAGGATTTAGCGGGGAAACAAAACACACGATTGGATAATTAAAGCTACCAATATACATATAGGGGTAAACTCTATACAAATTTTTGTGTTACTGACACCTTATCTTCTTATAATGTGATACTAGGTAGACTGTGGATCCATGAGATGAAAGCAGTGTTTTCAACCTATCATCAATGTGAAAAATTGCCTGCTCCATGGGGAACAGTAAATATCATGGGAGATCAAGAAGAATCGAAAGAATGTTATAAGACCTCTATGAAATCTATGACCAAAACTCAACAAGCATAGCAATTAAGGCAGGGACACAACACATCCTGGAAACGAAGAAACAAGATGTGAAGGAAGTGCCACTAGGTATCGAGGTTGTCGAAGCTAAAGTCCTCATAGGATCCTCAATGCCTGAGCAGATCGAGCAGGATCTATTGAATTTCCTAAGAAACAAAAGCAAGACATTCACATGGAAACATGAACATATGATAGGTTTAGAAAACAGTATCATCACTCACAAACTTAACATTGATCCTTCTTTCAGACCAATACATCAAAATAGAAGGAAGTTTGTACTCGAAAGGAATCAGATCATCCAAGAAGAAGTACAGAAGCTCCTCAAGATAGGAATGATCAAGGAAGTGAACTTCCCAAGGTGGCTAGCTAAAATAAAAATGGCAAATGGTGAGTTTGTATACACTACAAGGATCTAAACAAGGCTTTTCCCAAGGATCCTCTCTACCACATATTGACTCTATTATAGATGCGATGACTGGCCATGAAAATCCTTACCTTCATGGATGCTTCAGCAGGATTCCAATGAATTCAGATGGAACCATCAGACCAAGAAGATACAACATTCATAACACCAACATGTATATATTGTTACATTGTAATGCCTTTTGGTCTTAAAAATGCAGGTGCAGCATATCACAAATTGGTGAATCAGATGTTTAAAGACAAGTTGGGGGACACCATGGAAGTCTATATCGATGACATGGTGGTGAAGTTAAATCCACTCAAATTCCATTTTGGGATGAAGTCGGGTAAGTTCCTTGGATATATGGTAACCAAGAGAAGTATCGAAGCAATCCCGGAATAGATCAAAGAAATTATATAGTTGAAATCTTCATCTTCAAAGAAAGACATCCAAAGGCTAACTATAAGGGTAGCGGCACTCAACAGGTTTATTTCAAGATCCTCAGAAAGATGTAAACACTTCTATGACATCTTGAAGAAGAACAAAAGGTTCAAAGGGACCGAAGATCACGAAAAAGCCTTTCAAGGGCTTAAAAAATACTTAGGTTCCGCGTCGTTACCGGTAAAGCCCATAGACGGGGAACCACTCCTCCTCTACCTCTCAATATCCTCAAACGTTGTAAGTGTTGTCTTGGCCAAGGATCTCAACGGAGACTAACATCCTATCTACTATGCAAGTAAGAGTCTCCTGGATCCTGAAACCAGGTACTCCCACCTTGAAAAATTAACTCTTGCCTTAGTAACTACTTCTACTAAATTAAGACATTATTCTGAAACACATACTATACATGGAAAAACTAATTATCCTATTAAGAATGTCATGAGAAAACCAGAAATATCAGGAAGGATGGAAAAATGGTCGGTGAAGTTAAGCACGTTTGACATCAGATATGAACCAAGATCCTCCATAAAATCACAAGCATTAGCTGACTTTGTGGTTGACTTTAGTGATGATCTACAAAACAAAGTAGACATAGAAGCCAAGAAACTCCTAGAAGATGAACATCTGGGAAAATGGATACTATTCACAGATGGAGCTTCAAATAAAAAAGGAACAAGGCTATGGATCATACTAAAGTCTCCATAGGTGGATTCAACACTACCAAAAACGAAGCAAAATACGAAACACTCATCATGGGACTACAGTTGGCTAAGGATCTTCAAATCAGAGATCTTTAGGTATTTGTTGATTCTTTATTACTAACAAATTACTTCAATGGATGTTATGCAGTGAAAGGTAAAAAAAATTAGCATTATATTTAGAGATCCTAAAAAAAATTAGCTTATGATTTTGAAAACTTTAGCCTAACCCAAGTTACTAGAGAAGAAAACACAGAAGCAGATGTGTTAGTTAATTTGGGATCCTCCCTAGGATCTTGTCAGAGACGAAAATTCCTATAACCCATATAATAATCGCATCCATAGAAACCCTCTCTAACAAAGTAGAAGATCCTAAACATCTGACAGGTGTAGCAGCTATTGAAGATCCTGACCCTAGGATCCTTCCTCAAAGGGAGCCCGACGAACAGGATCCTCGAAGAAGTTCACGATCATAGAACCAACCCATTATTGACTATCTCCAAAATCGCACAATTCCGACAAAAGAGAAAAGTGAAAGAGTATTCAGAACAAGAGTCTCAAGATTTGTATTAATATAAGGTAAACTCTATAAAAAATCTATGGCAGTTCCATATCTTAGATTCTTGGAAGATCCTAAAGCTGTAGAAGTCTTGAAGGACATACATGAAGGAGATTGTGGCAATCACACCAGTGACAGATCGTTATGCTCCAAAATACTAAGAACAAGGTACTACTGGCCAACCATGAAGAAAGATTCCTTTTTACATGCCCAAAAGTGTGATGATTGCCAAATGCATAGCAACATCCTACATCAACCAACAGAACCTCTACATCCTATTATCTCCCCATGGATATTCTTGAAATGGGGGATGGAAATAGTAGGAAAATTACCAGTGGCCCCAAGAGGAAAAAGTCTTCATGCTAGTAAGGACTAATTACTTCTCTAAATGGATCGAAGCTGAAGCCTTCGTTCATGTAAGAGACAAAGAGGTATTATCATTTATTAAATGTAATATCTTAACCAGGTTCGGGATCCCAGATGAAATCATACGCGAAAATGGATCCTAATTTATAAGCAAAAGGACAAGAGACTTTTGCATAAGTTGGGGAATCAAAATGATTATTTCCACTCATGTTCATCCCCAAGCTAATGGTCAAGCGGAGTGTAGAAACAAAATCATAGTTGACAATTTGAAGAAAATGATGGACAAAAAGAAGGGAAGATGGGCAGAAGAGCTTCCTTTCATTTTGTGGGAAGATAGGACCACTTCCAAAGTGGCCACATGTTAGACCCCCTATTCTTTGGTGTTTGGGATAAAAGTAGTAATCCCTAATGATGTAGTGATCCCGAACACAAGACACTTACTGCAAGACCAAGAGAATAACGACAGGATCTTAGCGCAGGATCTTGACACTATTGATGAACTCAAAGATCTTGCCAAAATACGCATGGCTTCCCGTCAACAAAGGACCACCAAGGCTTATAATAAAAACGTAAAATCCAGAAGGTTTCAAATAGGGGACTTGGTATTGAGGAAAAAATTCCAAAACACCAAGGATCCCATTGAAGGAAAATTGGCTCCCAAATGGGAATGACTGTATCTTATAGATGTCGAAGCAGGGAAAGGAGAATATTGGCTAGCAACACTCGAATGAGACATTATACCAAGATCCTAGAATGTTATACACCTTCAAGTGTACTACATGTAAGTAGGGTCGACTGATCCACGACAAAACCAAGGTACACATGTTCTTTACCTTAAAATTTTCGTTGTTACTTATTTTCTCCTCGATTACATTACTAACTTAAGCATCATAGGGGCGTTATCCAGACTAACGCCCACCCCTAGCTAACGTTTGTCGTGCAGAACAACACACAACTAAGGATCTCTGTAAGCTATGACCCTGAAACATGAAGGACCATGAAACATGAAGGACCCTCAGGGTCGAAGATCCTGAAATCCAAGGATCCCCCAAATCTCATAATACAAGGATCCTCGAGGATGAAAATCTCAAAACATGAGGATCATGACATGCAAAGATCTAAATATCTTAACATTTGAGAATCCCCATTATAACAACGTTGTAATCTTTAGACTATCATATACACAAGTCAGAGACTGATCATATCTCCTACGTTGAAGGGTACTTAATCCACTCTGAGGTTTAAAGAACTAAGTGCCTCTTTCACATGAACTAAGATTTTTACACATCGCTTGGATGCACGATATCCAAATATGGAAAATGGATAAGGGGATCATTTGACGATTTAGTGGCTTGGCAACCCTCTTATCTTTTAACATAACTTGAGATCCTTAAGGTTTATAACATTTTCATGTTATCAAAAATCGGGATCCTACCCTAGTAATTACTTAAGGTTTATAACATTTTCATGTTATCAAAGATTGGGATCTTGCCCCAGAAATTACATAATATCTATAACATCTTCATGTTATCACACGTTGGGAATTTTCCCCAGAGAATAGAATAGAATTGTAACATTTTCATGTTATTATAAGTAAGGATCCTTCCCATGAAATATATCACAAGTTGGGATCCTCCCCAGAATATAACATTAACATGTTATTTATTGAATCTGTGGTGTTACATAAGAATTTTGTCAAAGTTCATAACCTAAATAGCTTATCCTAAGGAGAAATTTTCTACATGAGACTTGCGATCCTTATCTCTAAGGATCTCTGAAAATAAGGATCCTTACCCTTAAGGATCCTCATCGACCTTCATTGGTAAAAATCCTCATTATCGGCAGTGAACCGAAGTTCTCTCCTAAACTGAGATTTACCCTTAACAAATTTCAATGCTAAAGAAAAAACTTGGAGATAATCAGGTTCAATCTATCCTTATTCTCAAAGAGCTTTAGATAAAGTTCAAGGATCATGAAATTCCCAGGGTCCTAAACTAAAATCATCTAATTACTAAATTTCAAATATGCTAGAAATGAACTGGTAATGAAATTCTGTTTCAGGATTACTCGAAGGAACCAAGCTTTCCATAATCCTAAGGATTTTAATATCATAATAGCCATGCAGAAAAACCATGAGGGGGATATAAAAGGAAAATGCTACCATGTCATTCAAAAGAAGAAAGGTTTACATATCAACCCAGTCAAAAGGTTAATTGTCTTACATCACTGACAAAAACAAAAACTATTTAAACCAATTTTCTACATGCCTAGACCTTAGTCTGGTCATCATCGGCCGTGTCCTTATTCTCCCCTCCTCCGGTCAACAATAGCACAGGATCCTGATTGGCGACAACATGGTTATCGATCAGTTTGGCCAATGCCTCGCACCATCCATCCACGTCCCAGGAACTTGCGTTTTCCAGATCCTTGGCCAACTTAATCTTAGCCTGCAGGATAGCTATCACAACACTTGTCTTTGCATCGACAATCACCTCCTCGAGATCCGCAAGATTCTCTTTCTCCTTTTCAACCTTTTGTTTTTTCAACAAATCCACCCTTTGGAGAAGATCCTCATTGGTGACCCTCCACATCTTGTCCTTCTCTTTTAGAACAAACTCAGTATTATTGACATAGACCCTGAGGTCGTTGGTGACGTGGGAAACGTGGGCGGAGACCTAGAAGAAATATAAACATCAGCATGAGAAAGAACATGTATGATAGATTAATATAAATAGTGCCTAAAATATTTACAGCTTAGGAAAATGAGGACAACTTCCCGAGAGCATCCTTGATGTTGAGGTTCTCTAAGCTGAAGTCTACAGCCTCAAAAGTCTTTCATTTTTGGGATCCTGAAGCCTTAACCATAAGATCTATATGAGATCTATTGGGAAGAGGAAGAATGGAACATTTTTCCTACTTGAATTTGATTAAACCACTGGTCATATCATCTTCAAGATCTGCTAAACCAAAGCGGGCCTTAAATTGCGTAGTCTTAGAACCTACCAGAGATCCCAATCAAATCAGGATCCTCTAAAAAGACATATCCAAGAAAAATAATATTACCAATGGCCATAGAAGCAGTAGTGGAAGAACCCTCTTGAATACTGGAATATTCAAGCTTGAACGACCTCTTAACTGTAGGAAGTGTGAGAAATTTGGAAATCTTGTCCTTAGAGTAACCAGCAACAGGAATAAGCTCTTCAAACCTGAATGCTACATCAGAATAAGAAAAATAAGGGAAGTAAATTGCAGGATCCTTGATATCTAAATTTATTTCCTACCCTTTTTAATACATGCTTTTGGCAGGGAATCCCCCTCAGGAATCGAGTCGTGTCTCATGAAGAAATATTTTTCTTTCCTAGCACCATTATTTTGTTTAGATTTCAGAATGAGAAGGGGTTTGTTTGTCTTAACTCTTAACAGGAAACGAGAAGAACTGAAAGGTGAAAGATCATAGATGAAGGCCAACTCAGGTAACCCAATGTCCATATTCTTAGACTAATTCATGCGGTCGATGTAACGCCCGTAGATTGGGGCTAGTCAATTTAGAGATAATAGGGGTCGAAAACGACTTTTCTACAAAAGATTATTTATAATAAATAAGCTTAACCAAGTTGTAGAATATGTCGCAAGGGTTCCATACATATAAAGAACACTGAAATCCAAGTTATAACGAAGAAGTTATGGCCCGTCGAAGTTTTTCGGCAAAATTGGCACGGCACCGGGAGACGTAAATAGTGAATTTGAGATAGAGTACTTTTTAGCCTTAGGGAGCTAAATGAAAGTTGTAGAATACGTCTTCACCTACGCGTGGATATAAAGAACGTCAAAAACGGAGTTCGTATGTAAACGTTATGGCATTCTGAAGATTTAGCTTTTAAAAACCCTAAAGTAGCTAATTCACAAAGTGAGAATTATGACGCTCACAAAATTCTGTCATAATTCGGAACCCAGAAGCTGCGAGAAGATAAGATCCAATTCACGACGTCAGAATTATGACGCTCATGAAATTCTGTCATAATTCGGAATCTAGAAGCTGCGAGAGGATAAGATCCAATTCACGACGTGAACTTTATGAAACTAACGATGTGAGGTGTCATGGCCACCATCCGAAGCTAGGGACGCAAATGGAAAGTTTACAGAGTGAATCATGAGATTCACGACGTGAGTCTGATGACACTCACGACGTGAGTGTCATAAAAACGTACTATAAATAGCATGCGAGCCATTCCGAAAATCTCACACCTTTCTTCATTTCTTCTCTCTAAACTTCTCTCTAAGGGTTTTAATCCTAACCTAAGTCTAGGTGATCCCCTAGCACCCTAAGGAAGCCCCGAGGCTCCCAGAGTCTCGAGAAAAAGAGTCTTTCGGTTTCGAAACGCTGCTCCAAATAAAGCCCGGTTTTCTTTAAAATCTACTGTAAGTGAGCTACGCTTACGCAATTTTTAATATAGCTTTCAAATAATTATAGTAATGTTATTAGGTCCTTAAAATAATTGTTTGGGCTATTATTATGAGTTATATTGAGTGTTATTTAGCGCTTATATAATAATAATAGTAATAATAATAATAATAATAATAATAATAATAATAATAATAATAACTAGACTATTGATTACTCACGGTTGACGTTAGAATGAACCCTAGTGGAATTGATACTAGGTTTTATCGAAGGAAAATTGTGTTGAGAGTATCAAAGCGCTGTCCGAGTGCTGAGTCACCACCTACTCAAGTGAGTGCATATTCACTTTCACCTTACACATATATATGAAGTATTTTCTTTTAAATACGTGCTATGTGTAATTATATTAATTGTTTAATTAAGGTGACTGTTGAATAGATGTTTTATACAAGTTTGAAATTGTATATGTATTTTTATCTACAAATATATTGGGTAAAAGATGGGTAGATGAATTAGATGATGTGTGATGAAATAAAAGTGATGAGAGGTATCGATGTTAAGATGATCTAGTCATCTAGCAGAGTATAGACAATGGCCACAGACTATTTTAGATAGTCCAGTGGAACGTTAGCAGACTTGTAATCGGTAGGTATGCTTGAACTATATGTTCATAAGGTGTTCTTGAACTATATGTTCATTAGGTGTTTTTGAACTATTTGTTCATCCGTTAGTTCTTCTTTTTGACACTATTACGTGTCGGGGTACGGGAGCGTACGAGAGTACTTTATTAGTATTTTCCCTATACCTTTATTTTGAAGAGATTTGGAGTCTTTGTTTCTTTTATGAAGTGATCGGACGATCTTCATGAGTCAGTGTTTCCATTCTCGATGCCGGATAGGAGTGAGTTTGTGGGTTATATACCTCATGATATTCAGACCACAGCCTAGGCATTAGTTAGTGTTTCCTTTCTCGATGCTAGATAGGAGTGAGTCTCGGGGTTATATACCTCACGATATTCAGACCACAGCCTAGGCATTAGTCAGCGTTTCCATTGTTGGATAGGGTGCGTCTGGGGGTTATATACCTCATGATATTTAGACCACAGCCTAGGCATTAATAATTACCCCTGACTTAATTGTCTGGTGGTTCTTTCTTTTACGAACAAAGGTTCGTGGTTAAACCTATTCCATCATTTGATGTATTCTTCGATCCTCGTTTTCTGCTAGGGAATTTCGAAGCAGTTTCGTTAGTTGGTTGTTCATATCGATCCTTTAGGCTAGATCTAGTAAGATCACTGTATAGGATCAATATGTGGGGATCGACGTTGTTAGTGCTTGTAATATAAACCTTGAGCAGCGATGGACTTGGTGCCTATTCCTTAGGATGAATCCTTAGTAATGAGTGATAGTTGATTTTTAGGGTAAATCCTTAAGAAATGAATAAGATAATGGGGATTGGGTAATTGGGTTGATTGTTTGATGTTTAAGCATAATAAATTTATTTATTGTGGGGTAAAAACCCTATATGTTCACCAGGCTCCCAAGCCTGACCCGCTCAGTTTAATTGTATCACAGGTATCGATACGAAGTTGCTTTACACTCAAAGATTAAGGAGATATAGATCACTAGTGAAATGAATGTAAGTTCTGTTTATGCTTATGTTTCTGTATTGACGATGACATCCCAAATGTTTTAAAATGAATAAAATACGTTTCTTCGGAAATGATTTGATAACGTATTTATCATGTTTTTCTGGGAATAAATTCCGCAACATTTTTTTATTAAAAGAGGTACTCTGATTTTCATAAAGCATAAACAAAATCGGTCTTTTCTGGCTGTGAAATTGTGGATGTCACAGTTGATCCAAAAGAGGATCCTCCAAAGCACAAGCATATTTTGGATATAGGGGATTTGGGTATACAGAAAGAAATCACAAATAATACCAGTAAAAGGATAAGTTAAACCTGGAGTGAACGGGTATTCAGGAAATCAAACCCATGTTGGAGACACAAAATCATGTTGAACGATAGCCTCAAAAGTACGAAAAACCACATCAGAAGGGAAAGCCCCAATGGCTTTCAACGATTCCATGTCTTCATTGTCGAAGGATCAAACCTCGTCGTAGGTTAAGATTGCTTGATCACTAAAATCATTCTTAGAGGGAACAACAACGCCAGCTCGAGAGCGACTTGTTTTCTTAGCCATGACGAGGAAAATCAAAACAACGGTAGATGAAATAAAAATAAAAAGGATTACCTTCACAATAAGATGATGGCGACTTGGGGGAGTAAAAGGAGGAGTTACCGAAAGCCCTCATTTATAGCTAGGAAAAGATAACAAAGATGACATGACCATCTCTCAATTATCTCGATAAGGATAAGACATATCCATTAAGGATTAATTTTAAATTCCTCTTTAAAATTTAATTTAAGTTATTCCTTCAACATTTCCGAAATTGACATTATATTTTCAGGAATAACTTGGGGGCAATTGTTAGGGCCCGGATCCTTACAATATTTAGGATTCTTAAATATTCAGGATCCTTAGCTGCCTTAGGATCCCAGCTAATTACCGTTATTATTTTTATTAATATCTATAACGGTCATATTCTGTCTATAACTAACACATGTATAGAAGTAGTGCAGGGATGACCAATTCTCAATGAAGAATCATTTCAACTATGATAAAGACCTGGAGTACTTTGTCAAATAGCGTTCATGAAGCTGGTCATAGAGGATCCCGGAAATATCGGACATCTTGTTGGCTAGTTTAGACTGTAAATTGACACTTGTATTTTGCACAGGGCCGGTCCTAATGTATTTTGACCCGGGGTGAAACACAAAAAAAGAGGCCTCTTATTATTTATTAAAAAAATTATATTGCCAAAAATATATTGGTTTTTAGGGGTGTTAGCTAAATAACAGAACCAATTCAGCTGTAAAGATGTGCAAAAAACAAATGTCGAACCAAAAGCGAAAGTCGGACCAGACTAAAAAACAACGGTTTTGTTTTTTGAGTTTCAAAAAAGACCAATTTTTCGATTCAGTTAGCTTTTTATTATATAAAAAAACGAAAAAAAATAGCAAAGAGGAATACTCAAAAGATACTATTTCATGTATAATTTGATTGATTAAATATATTAAAAATAAAATAATTAATATGTTTTAAAGTATTTTGATTAACATTTAATATAATTTAGGATTCAATACTTGATTTTCAAACTATAAAAACTCGCAATCATTTCATTACCAGATTCATAAGAAATATTTATATAGATGTTGCGGGTAAACGAGCAATAAACTATGTTGCAACCCTTTTTTAGATGATAAAACTAATTTTTTTAAAAAACAAAATTTATAGATTTTGAAGTTATAACATTACTATAAAAAGTATCTTTACTAACAAATAGATAATACTAGAGTGAGAATATAAAAGGCTTAACAAAAAAAGGAAACACTAATATCAAAAATATCAAATATCTTAGTGGAAAATGAAAAATATACTGTGGGCTTAAATAATATCTAAGGTTAAAAAAAAAAAAAAAAAAAAAAAAAAAAAAAAAAAACTCGATTAGCATAATCCAATTTAGATTTTGGAATGCGGCCATGCGGGCCACAATACTTATGTAAGTGGCCGTATATGCAAAAAGAAAAACAATTATTTTTAACATCATATTTTCCTTTGTGTATATTTTTGGATTAAAACTTGAAAGTTAAAAATGCATAAAAAGAATGGAATGGGAGTCGAACCGTGGCCCTTTGATAATAGATATCAAGACGCAAGTCTTAAACAGCTAACCTAAAAGTACTTCGAATATTGTTGCAAAATAATATATAAAGATCAAGTCGAATTAATTTTGGGGCTCAACCCGTTATGAGGCTTGAGGCTGTCATCGAACTTGCCCACCCTATTGGATCGGGCTTGATTTTGCACACAACACACTGTTTGAAAGTTTAAGCTTACTCTATAAAATTGTTCACTTATTCTTAGTAAGAATTCACAGTAATCATCATTTTATATAAATAAAATCATTAAGGCAGGTGATCATTATCACCTCCTAAGGTTTTATGTCAGAGATCCTAACAAAGATCAAGGGCTTTCCTTGTAAACCATAGTGTCACTTTCTTTTATCATTCTCCATTACACTAATTTGAACATCACATCCTCTCATTCAAATTGGTTGATTAATACTTGTGTAGTTTTTGATCAAAACAAAGCCCTACACTTCTATCAACTCACATTCGCCTTAAAACTTCCAGAACAAAAACCCAAAATTCATAAAGGCCCGGACTGCCAAATTATGATTATACACTTGTGTTCCGAAACAAAACCAAACTCTCGGATCAACTAATCTATAATACACACATCCAAAAAGGCTAATTCTCTTCTTCCTTAAGGCCCTAAGCTTTATGGTAACCGATCTTCGAGGTGCAACCTTGAATTAGGAATTGATTCGAAATAGGACGTTACACCCTCCCACCACCTTCTCCCTGCACCACCATTCTCGCACCGGCGGTAGGGTGTTCCGATGAGTGGGAAGAGCTCCCGCACTCCTTCCCTTGCTTACACCGTCTGGCCTAAACTAGCTTACAAAAAAATAACGTTTGTTAAAAAGTAGATGATAAGTTAGCTATAAGATATAAAATCACATAAAAAGATATTTAGAATAATATGTTTTTTTTAATTAATTAAGAGTATGTTCACGAAATTTTTAAAAACTTCCTGAAAAGCTACTCAAAATAGCTTTTTAAAAAGATAGCTTATCAGCTACTCGTTGGGTTGACAAACATGACAATTAAAAAAAAAAAAAAAAAAAAAAAAAAAAAAAAAAAAAAACCCTCAAAAATAAGCTAGCTTTGGTATGCCAAACATATCATTATTCAATTGAAAACTATCAATAGCCGATGGATGTAGCTCTCGTCTTACATGTTACTCCAATTTTATCTAAACTAATCATGTGAGGAAGTTAGCAAATTAAACTTTTTTGCGTTGATTTTTGGAATAATTTTATGCAACTTCAACAATTAAATAAATTATTGGATAGATATAGTCAATGTGGGCAAGTTCATGTTAGCTCAAATAGCTCACTGGAACGACATGATATAGGTTTGTGTATTTCGTTATTGTTTTAATAGTTTATTAGGTTTAATTAGTTTAGCTTAATTGGTTAGTTTATAATCTCTTTAGGCTAATTAGTATAGTTTAATTTAAGAGTAAATTACTAAAATCGTAACTATGGTTTGATTAAAATTGTATGTTTGGTCCTAAACTTTTTTTTTTTTTTTTTGCATTCGGATCGTCCCTATGGTTTGATTTTGTTGCATTTTTCGTCCCTATGGTTTGGTCAAAATTGCACGTTTGGTCCCTACATTTATGTATGTAAGGAACGAAAAACGCAACAAAATCCAACCACAGGGACGATCCGAGTGCAAAAAAATATTAGAGACAAAACATACAATTTTGACTAAACCATAGGGACGATTTCAGTAATTTACTCTTAGTTTAATTTATGGGTTCTTGAATTTAATTAGTTTATATTACTTATACTTAGTCATCACCATTATACAATTCAATCATTATTTTCAATCGTAATACTAATAGATATAACACAAGAATGGTGTTTAGAGTAGTTGTGATCAACATTTTTGCTGAATTTTCCAAAAGGATCATGCCTCACGATTGTTTTGTCTGAGTACTTTCTTCTTGGTAGTTAAACGTGTTATATTGGAGCTAATAACTAAGGAAAAACAATTGATTAATTATAAAATTACAATTGACTAATTATAAAATTAAACTAAACTAAACTATAAAATGAGTAATTATAACACAAACTAAAATAATTACTTACTTTTATTTTAAATAATAATAAAATAGTCTACTTTGAAATTATTAGACTTCATGTGAAAAGAAATATATTTGATGTAATGCCACTGAAATTATTAGTCTACTATAAAGTGGGAAATTATAACAATGATACAATAAACTTTGATTTAAATGATAAATTTCACGAAATTAATGATAATCTTTCTGTTTCAGGTTCAGAAAATAAAGACTTATATGAAGATGCACATTTAGATTTTGATCCAGTATATCTATCACTCGAAAAATGGACAAAAGATCATCCGAAAGAACAAGTAATTGGGAATCCACAAGATGAAGTATTAACAAGAGCTCAACTTCGTGCAATGAATGAGGTACTAAATACTCATCAAAAATTTTGCATGTTCAATGTTTTCATTTCAAAAATCGAACCAAAGACGGTTAAAGATGCAATGGAACATTCTGATTGGGTTGTTGCAGTGCAATCTGAATTGGCTGAGTTTGAACGAAATAAGGTTTGGGGATTAATTCCTAAACCTCAAAATATTTCGATTGTCGGGTTAAAATGGATTTTCAAAAATAAAACCGATAAAGATGGAAACATTATTCGAAACAAAGTCAGACTTGTTGTAAAAGGTTACTCACAACAAGAAGGAATAAACTATGAAGAAACTTTCGCCTCTATCGCAAGACTCGAGGTTGTTCGTATATTTTTGGCTTATGCAGCTCACAAAGATTTCGATGTATATCAAATGGACGTGAAGTGTGCATTTTTGAATGGAGAACTCGAAGAAACTGTATATGTGGAACAACCCCCAGGTTTTGTTAATAAAGATCATCCTGATTATTGTTATATATTAGATAAGACTATATATGGGTTAAAACAAGCACCAAGAGCCTGGTATGCAACTCTTACCTCTTTCTTAAAACAATCAAAATTTAAACAAGGATCAGTTGACCCCACATTATTTCGAAAGAAAGTTGTGAATCATCTTATGCTTGTTCAAATTTATATCGATGATATTATTTTTGGCTCTACAGACCCTGCTTTGTCTAATGAATTTGAAAATCTGATGAAAAGCAAATTTAAGATGAGCATGATGGGAAAAATTAATAATTTTCTTGGTCTAAATATTCATCAAAGTAGAGAAGGAATTTTTATCAATCAAGAAAAATATACGAAGAATTTGCTTGAAAAGTGTGGATTGACAAATAGCACAAAGTTACGAGTACCAATGGCAACTGGAACAAGGCTTACACATTCGTTAGATAAACCGATTTAACTCTCTACCGAAACATGATAGGTTCATTACTTTATCTCACAACAAGTAGACCTGATATCATGTTATCTGTTTGTAATTGTGTTAGGTACCATTCAAATCCACGAGAACCACATCTCACTACAGTCAAAAATATTTTTCGTTATCTCAAAGGCTCGATTTTGTTAGGATTATGGTATACTTCGAACACAAATTTCTTTATTCAAGATTTCTCATATGCTGATTTGGGAGGTTGCAATCTTGATCGAAAAAGCACGACTGGAGGATGTCGATTACTTGATGGGAAATTGGTGAGCTGGCAATCAAAGAAGAAAACATGTGTTTCAATTTTGATTGCTGAAGCAGAATATGTTGTTGTTGCTGCTTGCACATCACAAATAATTTGGATTCAAAGTCAATTGCGTGATTATGCAATTAACATGAAGAGAATTCCATTATATTGTGATTCTCAAAGTGCAATTCGTAATTTGTCATAATCCTGTGCAGCATTCGAAGACTATGCATATTGCTCTTCATTACCACTTCATAAAAGATCATGTAGTGGATGGTAATATTGAAGTGCATTTCGTGAAAACCACTGATCAGCTGACTGATATTTTTACAAAACCGTTAGATGAAAAATCATTTGTGAGAATTTTAGGACTTAGAATGGTCGAAGGGGATTCTGTTTTGAAAGAATAACGAAAACTCGATAGTTGTTAGAGTCAAAAGTTATTGTTCATAGTCAACGCTTCGATACCCTTCGTTTTCGTAAATAGGAGCTGAAAAATTCGTGTGTCTGGTACATTTTAAATATTTTTGTTAAGTTGATTTTACTTTCGAAAAACACAAAAACAACAAAAATATTTTTCATTTGTTTTGTCATTTCTTTTTGAAAAACACAAAAACAACAAAAAGATTTTTATTTGTTTTCTCTTTTATTTTCGAAAAATCAAAAATCACAAAAATATTTTGTTTTGTATTGTTTTGTCTTAGTGTTTTGTTTCAGATAACAAAGATGAATCTCAATGGTTAATGCTTGCAGTTCTAGGGCCAGGTAAATATTTCAAAACTTTTGTACTAGTTAAGGTGTCCCTAGAAGCATGTTACAGCATGTTGACCAAAGCCTCAAATGACTCTATGTGTGTTTAACGAAAGCCTTAATGAAATATTTCATACGAAAATTTCTTCCCAAGTCAGACTTGTATTCACATTAGTCACATGAGCTACCTGACTCTTCTCACATGAGTTAAGAGTTTACTGTTTTTCCGAAATAACAGAGGTACAAATAATTTCCTTAACCAATCTTTTTCATCTAAACGTTCTTACACGATCACACACGAAGACATATGTCCAAGAGGTCTTTGAGCAAAACCATCGAGACTTAGACATATCAAAAATCTGTGTTTATGATCTAACATCATGAGACCATGATGAAAGCGAAACCCAATTCTCTAAATTTTTAAGGAATTGACGGGGAACTTTGTTCCATTTTTTAACGAAACTTTTGTTTCTATACCTAGATTCGAAACTCCAAATCATAATCATTTCATATGAGTGATTTTGATCAAACTATCGAAACTCACGATGTTTGTTACCCAACAGGATCCAACACAATTTTTTTTTTTTTTTATGAATATGATTTCCGTGAGAGTTTCATTTGATTTCTAAGTCACTTTCAAAATTAATCCAAAGAATACTTGTCATTGATTACACCGATCAAACAAGTGATTTCCATTACAATTACTCACCTTATGTTTTGGATGATTTCCATTACAATTACTCACCTTATGTTTTGGATGATATGTAACGAAATCGTGTATCCAGCCATGAAGCCTTGAAAAAAGAATCCCTTCGAAACTTCTCAAAAAGTTTTCGATTGTAATTCACGGGAAAACACACAAGCAGTTGATTATCTCTCTTGATAATTAATGAAGAAACTTTTCCCCGGGGTTTAACTGCTTTTGTGTCAAAATGATTTTGACATCACAAATTCAAAGTTTATTTTTGTTTGATTCTTATCTTTTTCTTTGGAACACTGCACTCACGAAATCCTTAAGGTTCTGAGTAATACCAACTCAGGCTGATGATTTCAAATTTCTGGCACATGACTTCGCTTTAAATCCCGAAAGTGAAAGAGCCTAACTTCCATCTGAAGGTTGGTGACGGTTTAAATTCCATTGGGAGAAATAAACAGGCTGTTAGAAGTGACGTCTTGTATTCTATCCGGTTTTCAAGGAGAAGTGACAATTACTTTTTCACACGTGGCTACTTTATCGGAATAGTGGAGTGAGTTTCAAGGTGCCACGCTGGATTTCATTAAATGCATACCTCGCTTCAAATTCAAACTTCAAGGATACATATAAAAGGGGATTCAAGGGTTTTTGATCTATTTAGGCTTTCTAAAGAAAATTTCCAAAAATTCTCTCTGCAAAATTGATTTGTTCTTAAGAAAATTTCAAAACCCTACTCAGGCTAATGTTGATGCACCATCCCAAACCACAGAAGACATTACATCTCAACCGATCATGAAGATACAAGGAACCAACTATCAAGTCGAAGAAGACATATCTCTTTATCCCGATGTGACAACCTGAAATCTATTCCGTCAGTTTTAACCTTTTTCCGTTAAAAAGATTCGTTTTATTTAACTGTCCGTTAACCTTTTGGAAGAGGTTAATTATATGGGGACTATTATAATGACTTGGTAAGGGTTGAAACAAATTAGAAACACCCACTAAATGCCCTTAAAAATGCCTAGTTACAACCAAGTCAAAATTTGACCGTTTAATCGGGTGCGACCAAAAAGCCCCAACTCCAACCTTAACAGCAGTATCGAGTAGATTTCCACTGAGCCCCAACTCCAACCCCTATATAAGGGAGAGTAAACTTCATTTCACCCTTTTTCACTCTCTCTCTATACTCTCTCTCTCTACAACTTAGTTACGAGCCAAAAATCGTCCGTTCCGAGCCCCAAACGAGTAAGCCACCTATCCTAACTTGGTATATAGCTTATCTAGCCTATAAATTCGAGTTTAAAACATAAAATATGGACAAAATTGATGTGTTTACGGCCCAAGAACACTCTTGGACTGTAAACACCATTTAATGGGGTTTTAAATCCCCAAAAGCCCTCCAAATTGCCCCTAAGGCTTATATATGAATTTTAGGCTTACATATTCGGACTTAGAACACCTTGGAACGAGTTTTTGGAGAGTAAACTTGAGTTTACTGCCCAAGAACATGCATGGGCCGTAAAATCCTCTTCATGGGGAGTAAACTCATATTTGTGTGTTAAAAATGCCCCAAAAACACTCCCAAACCACCCTTAGGCTTAAGACATAAATTAGGGACTTAATATTTCGTGTTTGGAACAATTAAACACTAAGATATGAGGGGTAAAAAGGACTTTATGGCCCAAGCAAGTGCTTAGGCCGTAAACACCCCCAAACCATGTCAAATGATAGTGTTTGTCCCTCAATTGGCCTTATACCTTCATCATAAATCACTAGGATTGAAACAAGGGATTAAACTTCCATAAAACCAAGAGTATAGGAGTTCACGGCCATGAACTCCCATAGGGGTGGTTCATGGGCCGTAAACTCCCATTTGGTCCCTTTAAATGCATTAAATTCACTCATACAATTTAGATTTGGACCTAGCAAAATTCCACGATCGATATTAAGCCTTTAAACATCCTAGAACACTCTCACCATGAGTTTATGGCCGTAAACTCATGGGGAGTTGTCCCAGGGCCATAAACACCATATGGAGTGATTACTCTTGGAGAGTAAACTCCATTCCTAAGCCATTCAAGCCCTTAAATGTTACCCGGGACACCCCAAACACTTAACCAAAGTGTTTTTCACTCCTTAGAGTGCGTATACTTGTTTAATTAGTATTAAATGTACTAATTGTATGTGAACATATGTTGTCATATGTTAAATAGGTCTCAAAGTGTGTCCAAGTCTTTACTTGACACCGAGCACCCAACCGGCACCTTCGCCGGATCCACTTACATCAGGTGAGTTCATAACCCTGAATGAACCTTTTAAATGTATTCACATGTTTTATAGGGGGGAATACAAGTTAAACATGCCAGTTATCATATCAATGACATGTGATTGATAACCCGCATGCACAAGAATTTACCACATTGTAAACTGTTTTACCGAGTAGGATACTATAAATGGTTTTCTAAAATGTTTTCAGTTGCTCATAACTCTTACTTATACTGTTTTATCAAAGTTCATTTTAAATTGGTTTATGAAAGGTTCCAAAGAATTTCTAAAGGTTTTCAAACTTATTTTCTCAAAGAATACCAAGTTGTGACTTTCTTAAGTATAAATGTTTTTCCAAGGTTTTCATCAAAGTTCTCTTTCATGTCGTATACTCTTGCTTGTTAGATATCGTTGCTTTGCTTTTACTTAGTTTAAACTCCTACTTGATAACGTTTCCACTTTATGATACACTTATATTTGGTAACGCTTATACTTCACGATTCGATTATCCCACACTGTTTGTTTACACTTTACGATTTGGTTATTCCACACTATTCGTTCACACTTTATGATTCAGTTGTTCCACACTATTCGTTCACACTTTATGATTCAGTTATTCTACACTGTACGTTTATACACCACGACTCAGTTATACATCACGATGCGTTTCCACTTGTTACACACTCAGTCGTAGTTAGATGTATGCCTGTACTTGTATAGGTGCATATAAATAATGATTGAAGGACTTAGGAAGGCTTGTTCGCCCTATTTCCTTTTCTTCGTTGAGATGTGGTCTGGTGGGATCGGATGGCCGTCTGAAGGTTGTTTGATTCATTAGTTATATGTTATGTATACGAGAATAGAAATATAGGTTTACTCTAGTCAGTTCAGTTATGAGTCTTTACCTCTAGTTCAACACTTACATATGAAACCCACTACCCACTATTTGGGATGCATCTTCGGGACACGGCCTTCTCCGTCGTCTAGTTGGTAACCAGAGTCTCCTGGAGAGAGAGCGAACATTGTGTGTATAGATCTATACGGGATTGACACCCCCACACCCTGACTGCTAGCTACAGTCCACGACCCACCAAGCGAAGGGGTGACAAATGTCATAATTTATAGACGCTTGTAGGGTGTCAGGTACTCTAGTGTCAGTTAGTATGGTTACGAGTATCCTAGATTGCCTTATAATTCATGGCCTTAAGGTAACGGTATTATACCAGCATTTTACACTGTATGCTGGGAACCCATTTTCAGAGTCATACTGTTTTTAGACCTTGCTAGTTGTATCTTTCATTTGATACTGTCTGCGGTCTGTATTCTTTGTTTTAGACCTTGCTAGCTGTATCTTTCATTTGATACTGTCTGCGGTCTGTATTCTTTGTTTTAGACCTTACTAGCTGTATCTTTCAATTGGTACCGTCTGGGGTCTGTATCTCCTTTTGTTAGACTGAGCCAGGCGTGTCGTTCGTTCGATACTCTCCTGGAGTCTATGATTCCTTTTTTCCTTAGTCAGTAGTCCTCACTGCTGAGGCATATGTATTTCCCTGCTTTCTCTTGCTTCCTTTAATAAGCAAATTCAGTATTTTGATAATGATAGTGATTAAGGGAAAACTACTTCTTACCACATAACTCCGTCCAGTCTTGGTAGAAGGCTGCTTTTATTAAAGAAAATATAGGATTTTCTGGAAAGACACTAATGTAATGGATACTCTAAAACTACCACTTTTATTAAAGTTATTTGAATAAAATGACACTAAATACTTATGAACTCACCATCATTTGTAAAAATGTTGATACTCGCTTTTCAAATAACTTGTATTCTCAGGTCAGCATTAGACAGGTATATCCCCGGAGCTGTTGATGAAGATAGCTTAGAACCATGCTATTCTTATTACATTTACTTGTATTACTTTGATATATTGTAATGTGAACCATGTAAAACTATTACTATTAATGCAATGATTGTTGTACTTTGATTTACTATACTACATATGTTATGATACTTGATATGACGTCATCCACCCCAGAACGTTTCTGCCGTTCCGGTTTTGGGGTGTGACACCCGATGATTTGAAGATGTTGGTGGTTGCTCTTAAGAGTTCTGTTCTTTCCACCACAATGTTTAACTCTTTTGCTGTT
Source organism: Lactuca saligna (assembly GCF_052625555.1). Classification (NCBI taxonomy): domain Eukaryota; kingdom Viridiplantae; phylum Streptophyta; class Magnoliopsida; order Asterales; family Asteraceae; genus Lactuca; species Lactuca saligna. Next base: position 19,065,536 of record NC_136422.1, read on the forward strand.
CCTCTATCCTATCTCTTGATAGCAGGATCAACTGCAACCTACAATAAAGCCCTAGATGTTATTACCTTTAATCTGGTAAATGAAAAGAAGGTTAGAATGACGAAGAAGTTATTTTGTCAGATTCTGGAAATTCCAAACATACCACCATTCACTACTCTTTCTTTTTCCCAAGTCAATCACATGTTCAATGAGATGGGTCATCAACCCCTACTCACCAAGATAAGTGACTTTAAGAAGTCTGGTCTTCCGACTGTCTGGAACTTTATATTTGGAATCTTTTTACGCTGCTTGACTGGTCGCAGTGTGGGTCTTGATAAAGGGAGAATGGAAGTTTACGCCATGGTTGCAGGAGTATATTATGATGTTCCGATGGACTAATCTACACAGTTGTGGAAGGAATTTCAAAATAGTGTCGAAAACACGAATGTGCAAGATACTGGAGTCTTATTCTTAGGTATTTCTATGATAAAGAAAGGATTCAGGTGTCTGATGAAGAGGAAACTACTGAGTTCATGAAATATCACTTTCCGAATGAGGTTTCTAATGATGATGTGATTTTCACACATGTTGCACGAATTCTTGATGCAATGTTGAAACATGTTGATCTGACAAATTCTATGCTAATAGAATATATGACGACTATTGATCCCAAAATTGAAACCGCGAAGTTATTGACGAAAGAAGATATAGGTCCTTTGAAGATATCTAGGTCATAAAAGAAGACTGTGATAATTACTCCTGAGTCAACGGTTCAAGAGACAAAGAAAATGAAGTCTCCTAAGAAAACAATGAAGCAAGATGACCAAGTTTCGACTGTTTTGGTCAAGCAAGTTGAACCCGTTGAACCTGTTGTTGACGAACCAACTTCAGTTACTATTCCATCAAAGATTGGAGTTTTTCGAAGACTGAAGAAGAAGTATGGCAGTTTCCAACTTCAAGTGTGGTTCGAAAGCCTCATCTTACTCATCAGGGAGTTCTTATAAGCGAAGTCCCAACTCATGTTTCTCTTTTATCAAAGAAACGAAGAGCTGAAGATATGCCAAAGATGATTTCGAAAAAGAAGAAGAAGACAAAGAAGAGGAAGCTTGTTAATCCAACGCAATCTTCTAAAGACGAATATGTGCTTGAAACACCCAAAGTTATTCCTATTATTGAACCTTCATCTCCTGAGAAGACTATTGTCATACCACCCGAAGTTTCTTCTGTCAAATCATTACATGAGGAGGTACGAACTTTAGATATCACTACAAAAGTATCTAATATGTATGTAAATGTCACTATGGGTGAAGGACATTTATCTAAAGAAACTTCACAATCTCTCCAAGGTACTTCAGTTGTTATTCCTACCGAACCTGTTTCTACTGCTTTTGTTTCTTTACCTCCATATATCATCCCTACCACTTCCACCACTGAATCACCCACTTTTGAAAACATTATCAATCAACCATTCACATCTATTTTCTCATCACAATCTACTGATCCACCAAAACTTATGGATGAGTCTAAGAATGACGATGGAGTTTTTGGAGGAACATTCGAAGCCTTGGAATTTGATGATGAAGAAGAAGATTTTCCTGATCATATGCTTATGTATATGAAGAAGTTTAAAATTTTGAATAAGAAGATGAATTCTATTATTCAGACTCAAGCAAATATGTGGGGAGGTAGTTCAGTTTCTAGTTTTGAACTTGATGGTTTGATGAAGGCATCTGAAGCCTGAATGGTGAGCAAAGTCTCGGGCATGATTAAAGACACAGAGTCCGGAATATTAGAGAAGGTTGATCACACCGATCAAACCACTAAGTTAAGGGTGAATTCTCTCAATTCAAAGTTTGTGGGGGCTATAAAGGAATTAACGAATGTTCAAAAGGAACAACATACTTTATTTGTTGTGGATGTGAAGAAGGTTAGAGAAGATGTCAACTTTAAAATTCAAGAGCTTCGTGATGATATGATCAAAGAATTTGCTAGTGTTCAACAAGACTATGCAACTTTACATAAGAAGGTTGACACTATTTGTGATCCATTAATGAAGTATGTCACATTGTATGAAAGTTTGAGTCCTCAAATACTCATCTTTCTACAAGTGATAATCAACAGTTTGGGGAGATTCTTTCGTTGTTAAAAGAATTAAAAGCTTTAATGCTCAAGTCTGCTTCATCTTCAATTATTACACCAGAGTTCTTGTCTCAAAAGTTTTCACAATTCGAAGCTATTCTACGTAAGCAATTGGCTTCCTTATCTCAAATATCGAATCTTCTACCAACGGGTGCCCCACCTGTTCGTACAGGGGTGCAAGGGGGAGAGAAGAAAGTTGTAGAAGCTTATCATGCGAAGGTTGGGGGTGAGCTTCACATGGAGAGATTAAAGTTGTTGGAAAATTTTTCCCTTCAAAACTTCCATCATCTAAGCCAATAATTTCGATTGATGGGCCGGTTACTTCAATAGTTGTGACGTCAATGCCAACCACAAAGCCAATCTCGAAGGGGAATATAATTGGTTCATCCACTGGTCAAGGTGATGCTTCGAAAACAAAAGATGTTACAGAAAGTTCAATAGAAAAAGGGAAGCTAATTGATGTTGAAAAATCGAAGGATGAGAAGAAAGTTGAGGTCGAAGTTGACATTGAAAAATTAAGAGTTGTACAAAGCATCATGAGGCAAAGAGCAAGTGATCCTCATGGATTGAACAAGGGAGATCCTTCAAAACATTACAATTATGAGACCATAGAAGCGAAGGTGGCATATAACCACATGTATGCATTTGATAAGAAACCAAAATAGAGTTATGTGGTTTCGAATATAGTCATGAGCCAACTTGACTTGCCAATCAATGAAATGATGTTTCTGATGCCTCAGTTCAAAACTTCTGATAAATTCAAGAGCGAAGATGACTACAACTACATGAAGCTTCATTTTCATGTTGTTCTTGCAAAAGCTCTAGAGGAAATTTGGTCATTAATCAAAATAAAGAAAGTGATTAGCATCAAGATGGATGTTTTATTCGAAGATATGATGCAAAATCTGAGATTTTTTTGTAGGAAGGGCAAATGGTCAAACTTGTGATTTTACAGTGGCTGGTTTTCCACTAATGAAGTTGTATGATCTTATACAAGTTGCGTTACTCTTAAAAGACAAAAATTCTTCATACCTTCGAGAAAATGATCCTAAAGTTTTTCGACTTGGAGTTGCTCACATCAAGATCTTTTTGGAGAATTACTATGATTGCTTAGCTCTTACGGATGTGGAACTTGCAATTGTGAAGGGTTTAGAAGTTAAAGCTCCAATGGAACCTAGAAAGTCCCAATCTGAATTGAAGAAGTATGCAGATGGGGAAATCTGTTTAAAACCTTTTGGAATGATTTTTACTAGAAAGGATAAAGGTGGAAAAGTCAAAAGATTTTTGTTCCAAGCTTGTGAAATTGAAAGATATTCGACGTCCTAGTATACAAACTTCATTGTTCATATGAATAATTGCAAGAAAAGTAATGAAGGGGACAAGAAGGAGCTTAAGAATATGATTTCATGGTACACGGAAATCCGAAGGGTGATGATGTATGCCATACAGATTCTCACGAACTGAGAGAAGTTGACTTCATTACAAAAGGGGAGATTGTAAGGGTCGAACTTATGTTGTAATGAGTCGAAGTTTGTACCCTTCGTATATTTTGTAATGTATTTACTAAGGTGTCTAATAGTCGAAGCTTAATGTCTATGCCTTAGTATTTTGTGTATACTTTCATGTCTCCTATAAATAGGGACTTTACTTAGAGTTAGATAAGAGTCTTTACGGTACTTGTCTTTTTACTCTCTGTAAAACTGTGGAAGTATAATTGAGCTGAAACAAGATTATATTTACTCCTTGTGTTCATTTCATATTGCTATTACTCTGATTTGATTCTCTTTACTCTATTATCACTTCATCAGATTGGTCGCCTACTATCAGAGATTTATCATGGATTTCTCCAAGATTGCGGTTCCTCTCACCAAGTTGACCCGGAAGGGCGTTACTTTTGTTTGGGGGCCTGAGCAGCAGGCATCTTTCAAGACCCTTCGCCAAAGATTGTGCGAAGCTTTGGTTATAGCCCTTTCGGAGGGAGTAGAGGACTTTGTAGTCTATTGTGATGCGTCTATCTTAGGGATGGGTGCATTGTTGATGCAGAGGGGTCACGTGATTGCATATGCATCGAGACAGCTGAAGCCTTAAGAGACGAGGTATCCTAGTCATGATTTGGAGTTAGGGGCGGTGGTGTTTGCCCTCAAGATTTAGCACCACTATCTTTATGGTGTTACGTGTACCATCTACACGGACCACAAGAGCTTGAAGTATCTCATGGATCAGCGCAACCTAAACATGAGAAAAAGGAGGTGGTTGGATGTGGTGAAAGATTATGACTGCGAGATCTTGTACCATCTGGGCAAGGCTAATGTGGTAGCTGACACCCTGAGCCTTAGAGCAGAGGGTGCTCCAGTCCGATATGTGTGCATGAGGATGATAGAGATGACTTTAGTCTTAGATACCATTCGAGAGGCCCAGGTGGAGGCCATGAGATCGAAGAATCGCAAAAGGGAGCGGGTGATTGGGCAAGTGTCCGAGTTTTTGCCAGATAGTCGAGGGCTTATGAATTTCCGGGGGCAGATTTGGGTACCCTACACTGGCGGTGCTCACCGTAGTTTGATGGAGGAGGCGCATAGATCGAGATTCTTGATCCATCCAGGAGCCACTAAGATGTACTTGGACCTGAAGAGAGACTATTGGTGGCCCTATATTAAGAGGGACGTGGCTTGGGTAATCGAGAGGTGTTTGACCTGTCGTCAGGTTAAGACCGAGCACCAGCGTCGTCACGGTCTATTGCAGCCTCTGGAGATTCCCCATTGGAAGTGGGAACAAATTTCCATGGACTTTATCACCAAGTTTCCGAGGACAGCACGTGGAGTTGCTTGATTTTGGTGATTATGGACCAGATGACGAAGAGCTCTCATTTCCTCGCCATTAGCGAGAGCTCTTCTGGATAGAGATTGGTCGAGATGTATGTGAGGGAGGTGGTAGCTCGGCATGGAGTGCCAACCTCGATAGTGTCAGATCAAGATGTGCATTTTACTTCCAAATCCTGGAAGAAATTTCATGAGGAGTTAGGTACCCGGTTACACTTCAGTACCGCGTACCATCCGCGGATAGACGGGCAAAGTGAGCGGACGATTTAGACGCTTGAGGACATGCTGCGTGCATGTGTTATGGATTTCGGGGGAAGTTGGGACACTTATTTACCTTTGGCTGAGTTTTCTTACAATAACAGCTATTATTCGAGTATTGGTATGCCTCCCTTTGAGCTTCTTTATGGGAGAAAGTGTCGGAATCCCATTTCTTGGGGAGAAATGTGGCAGCGAGTGATGGGTGGCACTGAGATAGTGCTGAAGACGACTGAGCAGATACAACAGTTCAGACAGAGGTTATTGACGGCCCAGAGTCGCCAAAAGAGTTATGCAGATAGGCGACGATCCAAGCTGGAGTTCCAGGTCGGAGATTTTGTACTCCTCAAGGTGTCCCCTTGGAAAGGGTGATCCGATTCAAGAAACAACGCAAGTTGGGGCCTCGATACATCGGTCCTTTCAGGGTGACCACGAGAGTGGATAGGGTAGCGTACCATTTGGAGCTACATGCGTAGTTGAGTCAGATTTATAACACCTTCAATGTGTCTCATCTGAGGAAGTGTGTAGCCGATAAGATGGCAGTGGTACCACTAGAGGACATTCAGGTGGATGCAAGCCTGAATTACATTGAGAGACCGATTGCAATCATGGATCGAAAGGTGAAGGTTCTGAGGAACAAAAAGGTACCCCGGGTTCAGGTCCAGTGGCAACATCAAAGAGAGTCCGAGTTGACGTGGGAGCTGGAGGATGTGCGGTTCACTTCTAGGTTTTGGAGGAAGTTTCATGACGAGTTGGGTAGTCGTCTGCATTTTAGCACTACCTGTCACCCACAGACAGATGGACAGAGTGAGCGGACCCTCCAAACTTTGGAGGATATGTTGCAGGCGTGTGTCTTAGAGTTTGAAGGTAGTTGGGATACTTACCTTCCTTTGGCTGAGTTCTCATACAATAACAACTATCACACGAGTATTAATCGTCCTCCCTTCAAGATGTTGTACGGGAGGAAGTGCAGGACCCCGGGTGGGCAAGGTGGCATATAGGCTAGATCTGCCAGCCGAACTCAGTCAGATTCATAGCACCTTTCACGTTTCCCAGTTGTGGAAATGTTTGGTGGACGATTCGATAGTAGTTCCTTTAGAGGACATTTAGTTTGATGACAGCTTGAACTACATCAAGCGGCCAGTGGTGATCCTTGACAGGAACTCAAGGGATCCGAGGAACAAGAGAGTGGAGCTAGTAAAGGTGCGGTGGCAGCACCGAAAGGGCTCGTAGTGGACTTGGGAGCCGGAGGATGAGATGATGGAGCTTCACCCAGAGCTTTTCCAAGAACAAGCAGCAGACTTCGAGGACAAAGTCTAAAATAAGTGGGGGAGATTTGTAACACCTGGTTCCTGGTACGTATTTTTAAGTTAAGTATTTTGCATTTTGGCCTGCGACTCGGCGAGTTGGTGGCCCAACTCGTCGAGTAGAAGCGGTTTGGACACAGGAGTTAAGTGGCTGACTCGGCGAGTCAGAGACTGGACTCGATGAGTCCGTGCTATCTGGACAAATACCCTAATATGAGGGTTTTCACCCTATATAAACGCCTTAACTCAGCATCCCTTGTCCCTAACACTCTCCTAGAGCTGCATATCGAAACCCTAGTCGTTTGTGTGTGTGTTAATGGCATTTTGGTGTTTTTGTTGACTTGTGAAGCTTGGAAGGAAGAAGAGAAGATTGAGTGATCGACTTGGGGCTTGTGGATCCAGAAATCTCATTCCATCTTCAGCTTAATCAAGGTAAAATGCTTCTGCTTTGGTTTTCCATTTAGTTGTTCATCTTTAGATTGTAGATCTTGGGTGCATTTAGGGCTTTCAAGCCATTTTCGGCTTTAAGGAGTGTTATGTGGACTCTAGCCTTCAGATCTGGGCCTTAAGAGGGTTCTTATGGCATAAAGGTGCCAACTTTAGGGCCATGAGAGCCCCATGCACATTGTAGGACACTTTATATGGATTTTTGAGCTAAAAACCCCATGCATGTGCATCAAGTTTGGAACTGTACATATAAAATGGACATTAGGAGGCCAGATCTATGGTTTTGGTGTGTTAGACCTCATTTAAATCGACCGTATGGAATTGGTCAAGGTTAGACTCGGCGAGTTGCTCTTGCCACTCGACGAGTCGGTGACCATTGTGCACCAAACCCCTTTCTGTGAATGGGTAAGTGTTAGGAAGGAAGTCCCTTGTGGGTTTAGACGCAAAAGGGACCTGGAAGTCATGGGACTCGGTGAGTGGTATGAGCAGACTCGGCGAGTCCATAGCAATCTCCCAATCTTTGAAGATGGACTCGACGAGTTGTTCATACAACTCATCGAGTCATAGATTGGACAAGTTCTTAAGTTGGAGATGAACTCGACGAGTTCAAGAAGGAACCCGGCAAGTCGGATGAAGATGGTCCCGATGCTACGACTGAAGGAGAACCCGGCGAGTTTTTGCTAGACTCGACGAGTGGAGCCGGGGTTTTGTGGGGGATTAGAAAAGCATGGACTCGACGAGTTGGTAGGGTTGTATGTGATGTGTGTTGACTTGAAGGTTGTCGTGTAGGGATTGAGGAGTCGTTGGGGGTCGACTTGTGCGCCGAGGATAGTTCAGACACTGCACAACATTAAGGTGAGTTACCTTCTAGTAGGGGTGGGTCTAAGGCTACAATGCCGGCCCACCAAAAAGGGGTATTTAAAAGATAATGATCCTTTTGATTATTATATTGGTCTGGTTATGTGTTGGTTATGAGGTTTATCTGGATAGTATGTTATGTGTATGGTAGGGATTAGTTTCCCTGATAGTGGTCCTTAGGACCCAAGGGTAGGTCAGTACCCGGATATGCCTGACTGTATGCTTATATCTGTTGATTGTATGCTAGTGGTAGGGGTGAAATAGTCCCTAGTTACCGGTTGAAAGATACCGATGTTGATTACCAGTTAAAAGATATTGATGATGGTTACCGGTTGAAAGATACCGATGAAGGTTACCGGTTGAAAGATACCGACGATATTGTATGATATGATGGGGGAACTCACTAAGCTTTGTGATTACAGTTTTGGTTTTGGTTTCAGGTACCTCTTCGACGAAGGGGAAAGAGTCGGCGATGTAACAACGCATCACACACACATATGTCCGCAAGAAGTTTTTGGGACTATACTCTGATTTTTAATAGTTATGATGTTATGGTTTGAAATACAACATTATGACTTTGTAATGAAATGTTTTATTGACAAGGTTTTGGTAAATTTTTTATTAAATGCGTTAATTCAAAAATGAAATTTTTGGCCTTGAAATTTTGGGTCGTTACAATTTTGATTCAAATGAGTTGCAAGTTGAGAATCGAATTAAACAAAAGAATAGGATTGGATCGGGACTTGATCAAAAAAAAATTATTGGATCATAACAAGTGGGTTTTCCAAAACAAAATTTGATCAAATGAGTCAAATGATCACAAATATAAAATGCAATGCACAAATTCAATGAAATTAAGAGAGATCATATATAGAGACTCACCAAAAATGCTCCAATTGTGACAAATGTTGCAAAACCTAGAATCGTTCTTCAACAAATCACTTTGATCATTGAAGACCTATTCTGCTACAAATTATAGTGACATAAAGAACATGGTTTGGCATGCGGAATTCAAGATTGCACAATGAACATGGTGATTTAGTTGTTCAAGAGATGTATTGAATATATATGGTGTTACAAAAAGGGACATAGATCTACATATACATAAATGACACACACTTACACACTCACTTTTACACCTCTACAAGTGGACTAAACCCACCTTATATAGAGATGTTTACATGTCTCTCTCTCTCTCACTCTTTCTAAATCATGGGTCAAAAGGCTAATGCACCACATGCAAGTGGGTTTTACAAAAGTCAACACATTACAAAGTCAAACATGAATAACTTTTCACCCCAACACGTTCTCAGCATGAGGTGGAGCATGGTTCTGCTCAGCAAGACATAGAATCTTATATTTTTCTAGCTCTTCGTAAGTTGTTAGAAGGTTATGATGTCTTTTATCAGCGTATGGGACATATTGAGACAGATGTTACCTCTATCAAGCAGGAACTTCTTCCCTCTAGTTCAACCACTACACCTTTATTACACGTTCCACCATTGCCTCTTCCACCACCACCATCTAATAGTCCACAACCTCATCATTGTCCTCACATGCCACCACCATTCCATGCTCAACCTTCAACTCAAGATCAATCACCGCCTCCTAAGCCCCTACTTCTACTCCACCTGCTGATACTCCTATAAATGATGTCAAAAGGGGGGAAATTTTGAATCAATAAGATGTCAATTATTGATGATGGAGATATGTGATAAGGCTTCAAAATCGCCTATTGATGTTGATGAAGAAGGATTTTAAGATCTTGATTTCTTGGGTGATCCAGTGCATGCTTATGACATGTCTCTTCCAATTTCTACCATTTTCCAAACTTGATCACAAGTTGAGAGGGAGTCTTAACCTTATGGGGAACAACATGTCAATGGTGACATAGATTATGATGATGACTAGCCTTTGTCAATAAACTGAAAGTCTTCTGCTGCCTCATGCTCTTCTTCTCCCAAACGAATGAAGCCCCTTAAACTTTCTGATGTTATTAAAGAATGATGTTTTTCTATTGTAGAAGCCAAAGTTTTTGCCACTGAACACAACGTAGAAACTTGTAATCGAGTCATTTTCAAACATGATTCTACTAATGTTGTTCCAGAAGTTGCTTCTGCCAAAGGGAATTCAAATGTTCATGGGGAAGCTCCTGAAAAATTCAATGTTGAAGTTGAAAAGAAGAAGAAAGTTAAAGAAATTCTCAATAAGATTAATCGTTCTACCTATGTTGATGTATTCTTAAGAATAATTTCTCTTGATTTGATTGTAAAGGTTAGGTGCAATAAACTTAAAAATGAGAAAATTCTTATTGTGCACCTAGTTAGAAGAGATTCTAAAGAAGAGTACCCTGAAAGAATTATGGTGTCCAAACTTGTTAATTATGGATACACTGAGTGGATACAAATTCAGGGATCATTAAAAATCAAAAGGGTATTCATGCACATGAGTTAAAGTTTGCTATTATCCTGATGATAAACAAAGTCAAGAATCTCAACTTAGTTGCTCTTTCAGACACAATTTCTAAATCGATTGCTCTAGTTTCGTAGGAAAAAAGAAAGAAGTCCAATCATGCGACGTTTTTATTGCCTAATGGAATCGTCTACATTAATAATTGTCTTCCAGTGAGAGTAAACCCTGTTTAACATCTCTTCATAAGGGATCCAAAACATGGAATGTTTTATGTAAATGATCAAACCACATGTTCTTTCGGTCTGCTCATTTTTCAAAGCTCCTATTGAACATTTGTTTCATCTAAGATTGGAGTGCATGGACAAACCATAACCTGATAGTTTTCACTAACTTGTTTCTTTTGAGCTGGATAAAAGAAGAGAAGAACTTGTATGTGATGATTTCAAGTGGATCAAGCCATAACTTTTTGTGTGAAGCTGATAAAGTTTGTCTTCATTATTTTCAACTGGATTAGGTTTTAGCACCATCAGATTGGGAGAGATTGTAAGGTCAAACCTTATAATCTAATGAATAAAACCTTGTGTGATGCTGGTTTACTTTACATAGTGTTATCAACCGTTGTCTGGGCTTTTTATGCAACATGTTACTTACTTAAGCTACAAGTCTCAGATCTAGTATCTTAATGATAGAATCTTTTTATGTATAGTATATATATTTTGTATATGAATCCATGAAGTGTATGGATCTCCTTCTAGAATAGTCTTTAACCTAGTATATAAGTTACACTAGGGCTTTTGTAAGAGAACTCGCTTTGTGCATTCTCTCATTGTGAGAGTTCTTAATCAAAAGTTGTTTTTGATTATTATGTTCTTTATTGCTTGATATATTGTGTTATTTCAATTGTTCAGGTCCTGTTCTCGCTTCTTTGGACGCTTTTGCGTGGTTCGATTGAAGAGAAAGAGGCATTTTTCTCTCGTTCTTTTTGTTGATGCAATTTAGTTAAAAGTATTTCTTTGAATTTGTTATTGTCTTAACTTTCATTCATCTTGTTTGTTATCTACTATTCATCTTTTATTAATTCATCTTCTTCATCATAAATGAAATCTATGAATATTTTCTTGCCTTAGTTTTCGGGTCCCCACAATATAGTAATGCAACTGTTAGTTTTATGTGCACGCTTCGTATGTTTGAGTGCCTAATATTTTTTGTTGATCATTGATGCTTAGTTCTTTCTATATCACCAGGCACCTCCCTCTATATCTCCAATCACCTGGACCAATTCCACGTCTCAGTGAGACGAGAAAAGATTGGTATCAACAAAGATAATGACGGGAAGAATTCGGTCACTCATGCTTTAGATGCCAACAGCTCCGAGTCCTCTTTCTCTCTCTGGGAAGACACAGAGTTTGTCATATAGTCTTATTTTTAATCTCAGCAATGGAGCTTGTGATTTGATATTATGCAAAATCAAGCGGGTTCATTGGGTTTTTCTAATCTAAACGACCCCATGTATAGTTACACTTCACACGGTTAAAATATGGAGCCAATTCAAGGTTCTAAAAAGCTCGCCATGGCTCCACCATGGCGCGCCACGACTCCAAGGCTTGCACCTGCCGCCAAGTTTTGTCAAAACGCCGTCTTAAGTCATATATGTGTATAAAAATGAATAATAGTTGAAAAATACATATAAAAATAATAATTATATAGAAAATTACCGCCTTAAGTCACGCTTTACAAACGCCGTGACTCGCCAAGGCTTAGAAAAGCTTGAGGCTTGACATTGCTGCCAAGTCACGCCTTACGTTATTTAGAACCTTGAGCCATTGGTGCGATATCATTTGGTTCAAGAAGATTAAAAAGTAACGGTTACTATATGGAAAAAGAAAACATATATCGTAATTTTTTGGTGGAAATGAAATTAGCAGCAACTTGATTTTAGCATGTGTGGAACATTTTTTTATGAATTATTCATTTAGACTACAACAAAGTACACAAGTCAAACATGTGAATTATATATTTTTCTTATATATAATGGTGTTGATTTATCTAAAACTTGGGTTTTTGATATATTTTTTTTCTCAAAACGAAGTAGGTTGTGGAAAATATGTCTACTTGGTGTATTTTCTTAACCATATGCAATTTATATTAAGATGTATTTATATTTTGAATTTGGAAAAATTTATGTATTATAATCATAAACCATTATATTACGAATATGCATTCGGAATAATTCCAAACAAATCATTAATGATTAAATCATAACTAATTATGTTAGTTTCACAGTTTACATAAATGTAACTTTAGTTGTAGTCTTTTTTATTCTTTTAATTTTTTTTGGATGTTTATCAGTGTTTTAAAAGTCACGCCATGACATGCGTCAATGCGTGTCATGGCGGGAGGCGTAACTTCGTTATTACGAAAAACCTCGTAACGTTTTTGTTAGGCGTGAAGAATGATAATATGTGATATGGCACGTTATGACGTGTGTTTTTTAGTTTTAGACATGTTTTTTTTGTTATTTGTTAAGTCTTTTCTAATCGGAGATACACGTATTGTGTTTTTTGCTAACTTTTTATTATTAGTTATTGATATAGCATTTCTAAAACATAGTTATATTTAATATAAATTTATATTTATGTGGTAATATAATTATAAATTAATACAAAATCAACATCATCACACCTTGAAAAATATCATGACTCGTGAGACTCGTTAAGCTTGAGTTTTGGCTTTGTCGTCAAGACATATCTCACGCCATTTAAAATATTGGTGTTTATATATCAATTTGATTGAAGAAAATAATATGTTGAACTTCATTCCTTATTTTTTAAGGTTAGAGTTTTTTAGATTATTTTAGTTTTCTTTTGATGTTTACATCTCAATTTGATTAAAGTAAATAATATGTTAAACATTATTTTTTATTGTTAAACGTTGAGGTTGGCAATTTGAAAAAAAAAAAAAAAGCAACAACATTTCGGTCTGAAAAGGCAAAAAAATATGTGTTTATGCATTTGTGGTTACAATTGTATGAATATGTTTTAATTCAATGTATTAGAGAAAAACAAGCAATTTTAGTCGTATATAAATACACGATTTTATTTTTGAATTTATTTTAATCATTTATAAATATAACATTATAATATAAATGTAAGAATTAAATTGTAATATAATCATTTGTATTTCATCAATGTGTAATATATGAATCCAACTATAACATATTATTTTATGAATATTACAATCGTTGAATTCATTTATCAATGAATAAAAATCCATTATCCTATTTATGTTATTCAAAAATAGGTTTTGTTGATATACGAAGAAAAATCAAGTAATTTATTTTTCACATGATTAAAATTTCAATTGATAGAAAAAATAAAGATATTGAACTCTTATAATTTAGATATAATTCATTCAAATTATTTGTTTTATATTAATGAGCTTTGAAATAAGGGTTTAGGTCATTTTTGATCATTTAATTTTTGGTTTTGTGCGTATTTGATCACTTAATTCTTTTTAATTTTTAAAATATCATCAAACTTTTGGATTTGTGCTCATTTAGTCACTTCACTTTTAGTTTGATCATATTTAGTCACCTAACTTTAAAAATTGTATCCATTGAATCACTAAACTTTTAAGTTTTTTCAAAAGTTTAGTGACTAAATGAGCACAACTTTAAAAGTTGGATGATTAAATCAGCACAAATCTAAAAGTTAAGCAATCAAACCAAAGTTCAGTGACTAAATGAACACAAAATCAAAGTTTGATGACCTTTTAAAACATAAAAAGAGTTAAGTGACCAAATGAGTACAAAATCAAAAATTAAGTGATTAAAAATGACTTAACCTCTTGAAATAAAGTTAAAATAAATGATTGCAATATGATATAAAACTATAATTTAATGAAGTTAACTATTTTATTAATGTAATTGTAAAATTCATGTATTGCCCCTTAGAAATTGATTGGTGCATTCTCAATAAAACATATTTATCTCTCTCTCTCTCTCTCTCTCTCTATATATATATATATATATATATATATATATATATATATATATATATATATATATATATATATATATATATATATATAATAATAATAATAATAATTGTGAGATCCATGTATTACATGAGTTTATCAAAAAAAAATATATACAAACATGAAGATCTAACAATATAGAAAATTTAAATTTATAAGAAAAAATATTTAATTGTTAAAATTGAAGTGTTTATTTATCTTTTAAATTTAAACTAGTAATTTAATTAAATAAACAACTAAAATAATTGGATTCAGTTTAAAATTTAGAAATTTTAAAGAAAGATGTATTAATGAATTAAATATATTTTTATTTTTATATTTATTATATTTAAGTATTATACAAAATTTGATAAAATGAAAAAAGAATCACAAAATGACACATGGATATAATTTACTTTAAATTTATCACAAAATGACATGTGACATAATGCATAAAAGATGACAAGTAGTAAAATTATTTTCATTTATTAGGTAGAATATATATATATATATATATATATATATATATATATATATATTATTTACGATGGAAAATTTTCTCATAAGTGTAAACCAGCTGAGTTGATGCCATGCTTGGTCAAACTCGCTCGAGCTTGTGAAAAATTATTCAAGCTCGATTCGGGCTTGAACTGGACTTGTTTTTTTGTCTAACATACTTAAATAAGCTTATGTTTGGTTTGAGCTCGTTAAAAAACTTGTTTATTAATATCCTAAATCCTTAATTCTTAAAATATGTTTTTGGTTGAACATATAAAGATAATAATGAATTATATTATATGTAGGCTCGTTTAGGATCGCATGCCTGACTGAGCTTAATGACACATGCTCAAGTTCAAGCTCGTTTAATAAACAAATCTAATATTCAGCTCAAACTCTGTGTGAGTTCGTTTAAAATCAGTGTCGGATCGAGTTTTAACAAGTCGATTCTGAATAACTCACGATAGTTTAGCTCTTTAGCACCTCTGCCCATAACCTAATGAACATATAATATGTTTGATAGATTAAAATATTAAAAATAATAATGGATTGCAAATGACAAGATGTATGATGGTGATTAATTGTTGCAAATTTTTTAGTACGAAAATTACATAAATAATCTTGAATCGAGCTTTAAACAAATCATCTATGAGTAATTTGAATTGTTTGCATCTCTACGACTCTACCCATAACCTTATGAACATATAATATGTTTGATAGATTAAAATATTAAAAGTAATAATAGATTGGAAAGGATAAGATGAACGATAAAGCTAAGGGTGATTAAATGTTGCCAATCTTTTAGTATGAGAATTACATAGACAATGGATAGCTTTTAATTGGCCCATGTCATTCATACGTATTTGAAATATTCACGGATAAGAATGAGCTTATCCATACAAAAATCTTTGTTTTATTTATGATATATCTATTAAAATTCATGAATTCGATGTTTTCTTAGAACTGTTAACTCACGTATCTATCAACCTTATTTTAAAATTTATATATATATATATATATATATATATATATATATATATATATATATATATATATATATATATATATATATATATATATATATATATATATATATATATATATATATATTTATTTATAATAAGATTTGAACCTTCAACTATCTAAAATAATGATACTACACATAAGCTACATGCATTTAAATTGCCCATCTTTTAAGATAGTTTGATGAACTTATATATCCTTATATTTAGCAACACGCGTGAGTAGTAGTTTTATTATCTTATTAATAGATTTGTTGTTTGTTCTTTCTAAAAAAAAACAATTTATGATCATTTATTGTTGCGTCGCGCATTACTTGGTCCTTTGCGTGTGTGTATATATATATATATATATATATATATATATATATATATATATATATATATATATATTCAGAAGACTTCTGACTTAAAAACTGATGCGTGTGTGCTATGTGACGTAGCACTTGACCCTCTGATTCGAATATCTTCATACATTATTTTAACTTATTGCAGTAGTCTGCAAATGTTAAAAAACAAACAAACTTTTTATTACATATTGCAGCTGTTTGGTCTGCGCTCTTCAGCTACAGAGAGTTGCAGAGGTGGTCCACAGACTTGAGACATTTTCGTTTCGAAAAAACAAACAACACCTTAGTTAGTAACCATAAATGTTTCGTGTTGTTTTTGAATCTAAATCACTTCCAGCCTAGTGGTGGAGGCATTGTTTTCCCTTATCAGTGAGTCAAGGCTCAATATCCCTTCATTTTTCTTTATGTGGGGCAAGCAATCCGATCCAAGATTAATCTGTCCATATGCCATATCAGAGTCCAAGTCATCAAACTTTCTATTTTGTGTAGCTTTGGTACAAAATTTAAATTTAAGGGGTGTTTGGTTAAACTTGTTAAAATAATTTATTAGTTTATTAGAGGTTTTATATCCGTATGATTTAAAAAAATGTTTGGATGAAAAATAATTTATTTTGGTTAGAAACCTCTAAAGGTCAATTTTTCATAAGTTTCATCACAATTACTTATTAACTTATAAACTAATAAGTTTTAAACTAATAAACAATAACTTTTTTCAAAGACCCCCTTAAGAACTTAGCTCCACAAACATCATTTTTTTAAAGCAATCGCCGAACGTTAATTTATTTATATATTTATTTATTTATTGGGAATTAGGTGCCCAAATTTGAATTTCAACATATAGTTTTAGCTACCAATTTTGTTCCACTAACATTTTTTTTCTTCATATTTGTCTAAACTTTTATTTATATTTTACGGATTTAATCTCAACTAGAACAATTCTGAATAGTTGGGGTACTTGTTTTTCATTTGATCTTCACATTCCCAATTAAACTATAGTCATCGTCTGGAGTTTCATTGTATTTTTACTATAGAAATGCAGCTTTGTTTTAACCTTTTGATCTGTTGATCCTTGTTTCCATCGGTTACTCAACGCAATAGGGTTTGGAGTTGATTTGGTTTTCATCGAGAGGGTTATAAATAGTGTCTTTGATATGTGAAAAGTATCATGTACATTATTGATTTCCTGAGGCAACTTTAGTCTGTAAGTTACATGACTAATTCTTGTTAGAATTTTGAATGGTCCTATGTATCCTGTGTTAGAATTTTGAATGGTCCTATGTATCCTGGATTAAGCTTGCCTCGTTTTTTGAATCATATTACTCCTTTCCAAGGGTGACTCTAACATAACACAATCTCCAACTTGGAATTCCAAAGTCTTACATCTCCAGTCAATGTAACTTTTCTGATGATCACGTGCAAACTTAATTCTATCATGAATCTGGACATTATTTTCAGTCGTCTCATGGATGATCTCAGGGCCAGTAAGCAGCATATCCCGCACATGTTTGTTAGGTAGCTGGGTATCACCTACTTTTTCCCAACATGTGGATGATCGACATTTGCGTCCGAAAAGAGCCTCGAAAGGTGAAACTTTGATGATGGTGTAATAAGTATTATTTTAGGTAAACTTAACTAAAGGTAGAAGAATATCTCATGCATTTCAAAAGTCTATCACACAAGCTCAGAGCATGTCTTCCAGAGTATTTATGGTTCCTTCACTCTGATTATCTGTTTGTGGATGATAAGGCGTGGTCATATCCAAACATGTTTCTAAGGACTTTTATAATGATTGCCATAATCACGAAGTGAATCTATTCTCGCTATTTGAGATGATAGATATGAGTACCTCCTACAATTTGACAATTTACTTAATATAGATTTTGCTTAGCTTCTTTATCTTGTCAGTTTCTTTAATTGATATGAAGTGGGTGGACTTTGTCAATCTGTCAACAACTACCCAGATAGTGTCATAACCACTTGGTGTTTTGGCTAATTTTGTTATTTCTAGAATTCCATAGAAATTTGTTCCTACTTTCGTTCATGAATCTCTGGTTTTTGTAATAATCCTGAGGATTCTAATAATTTTCTTTGATTTCAGAACAAGTCAAGCATTCACCCATATATGTGTTAATTTTAACTTTCATATTTGGACACCAATATAGTCTCTTCTGGACCAACTACATATTGTTAGATCCTACAAAGAAATTAAATATCCTCCTACTTATCTTGTTTTTTTTTTGGAAATGGAACTTCCCTAACGAGGGCTGAGTGGTGCCAGGATTTGAACATGAGTCAACAGGTTATCCACCATATCTTCCGCATGCCTTACCAAGTCACCACAACCCAAGTGGTTTCCTCCTACTTATCTTCCTACCCATATTAAATGATGACAAATATATTAAAATATTATTAAGACTATAAAATAATTCCTTATAATTACAAATAGACATTTGAAAAGTCATTTAAGACTATAAAATAACGTTGGAGTTTCAAATCGATATGATCCTTAGAAATATGTCTCTATTATATATATATATATATATATATATATATATATATATATATATATATATATATATATATGGTTAGGTTCATGTGAGACGGTCTAATTTTGTGAGACCGTGAGACACATTTTTTTTATTTTTTTTATTTATTTTTATTTTTTTTTAGTTAATTCAAGTTCCGAAAATAATATTTAAAAAAAGAATTTTTAGATTTTTCCATTTATTTTGCATTTTAAAATTATTTTTTAAAATATGTACAGTGTAATATTTTATTAGAATATTTCACGTATTTTTAAAAAAAAAACGGGATTTTCTTTATTTTTTTTTAATTTTTTTTAGTTAATTCAAGTTCCGAAAATAATATTTAAAAAAAGAATTTTTAGATTTTTCCAATTATTTTGCATTTTAAAATTATTTTTTAGAATATGTTAGTGTAATATTATATTAGAATATTTCACGTATTTTAAAAAAAAACGGGATTCTTTTTTATTTTTTTTAATTTTTTTTGGTTAATTCATGTTCCGAAAATAATATTTAAAAAAAGAATTTTTAGATTTTTCCAATTATTTTGCATTTTAAAATTATTTTTTAGAATGTGTTAGTGTAATATTATATTAGAATATTTCACGTATTTTAAAAAAAAACGGGATTCTTTTTTATTTTTTTTATTTTTTTTGGTTAATTCATGTTCCGAAAATAATATTTAAAAAAAGAATTTTTGGATTTTTCCATTTATTTTGCATTTTAAAATTAGTTTTATATATTTGATCTCACGGTTTTACAATTCAATGAACCTTCAAAATATATATATATATATATATATATATATATATATATATATATATATATATATATATATATATATATATATATATATATATATATATATATATATATATATATATATATATATATATATATATATAGTATTGACATGCATATACAAACTCTTTCACTTATTTTAGTTTATAGAACATACCTAATTATGGGATCGAAATCCTTGCGTTGTTTACATGAACAAGATATAATTATATGAACTCGTCCACTAATTCATTTATATTTCTGATACTTTATTGAAGATGCTCCTAAACAGGTGGTAAAAGCTTATGCTTTTTGAATTATAATAAAAAATTATAACCACGTAGATACTCTCAAACCCGCTATATAATTGATAAAATAATGCTTTTTGGATCACAAATTTGATATATATCCTTGATCAATACGAAGACGTTTCTTAGATGCTCAAGTAAACGAACAAAATAATTGTGAAAGTGATATTTCTCGTTGCCAATTCTTATCATGTTTGAAATAAAAAGATAATCAGATTTTGTTTTCTTAATTTACGTCAAAGTTTAAACAGAATATGTGAAAGCGACCTTATAACCCAACAACTCGATTACTTCAAAAAATATTAAAAGATTATAGCTGATATGACATTTACATCACTTAATATGGTACATGAAAGTTTCTAAACTACTAAAATATTAGACGATCGCATGTTCAAAAATTATACATACAGGTAGAGTTCTACCAGATAGTATTTGTCACTTAGGATTGTATAGAAGACACCAAAACAAGACTTTTTAAATTTGTGTTTGGCAAGTACATGAAAAATGACAAATAAGACTTAATATTTATCTTTTAGTCTTACCTTAAAGCAGATGGGTTCAAACCAATTTGAGAACCAAGGCAAAAGCAAAAATAAGAACTTTCAAAATATGTTATGGTCATATTTAATTTTTTTATATTTAAAAGTTTTTAGATGCAAAGTCATTAATAATATATTAATTTCAATATTTTCGGATATATTTTTTTTCGATGCATAACATAATCATTTTTTCTTGTGTGAAAATGAAAATGATGATCTCAAATAATATCTATTTTCTTCACATAAAGTTGATCAGTCATCTTAATTTGAAGTGTTTAATTGCATATATCTCTTTCATCAATTCCACCAACAATATCTCTTTCTATTTACCATTTTACCTACACATATTATACACAAATAAAACAAATTAATTTTAATAACTAAGACAATAAGTCAATAGCCTATGGAGACCCTCTGTCTCTATAATCTCGAGTCCAAATTTAGTCACTTTTCACAACTTAACCGCAACGCTCTGGTTTAAAATCGTCATCAATTTTACACAGAACAACTATATTTTTTTATATAATAAATAATTGTTTTTATATTAAAATATTAAATGTTTGAAATTGTTTCATCAAAAGCCATCAATTTACTCTATGGGAAAGCTTTTTGATTGGTTGTGGATGAGGATTACTAAGCAATAATACAGTTCTCATTTTGATTTTAATTTAAGACTTTTTGTTAATTTACACCCTACAATTTTAATTTAAGATATTTTTGTTCATTTAAACTGTAGAAAAGTCTATTTAATATAAGATCTTCTTGTTCATTTAAACAATAAAAAAAAAAAATTTTTTAACCATTTCGGTTATATCGTGTTTTCTTGCACATGACCCTCAAAATCTGACGATTGACATTGTCTGTTGTTCTCAGTTGATATCCATATGAATGTGTTTTCAGAGGTCGACTTGGATTCCATAGGCTTTGACTCGTATTACCATATACATGTCTAGACCAGTTGTTTCGGTAAATACATAAATCTAATATATCTTGTAAATTCTAATGTTTCGAAATCTATAAAAAAAAAAAAAAAATAAACCTTTGTAGTAGTTCGATTGAGAACGTAGTATTACCATGATTGTATAATCAATTTTTATATTCTTTATTTTTAATTATTTGTTTGTTGTCGTAACCTTATTATAAATTTAATTATTTATTGTATTACGTTTATTTTTATGAACTGATTAAAACATATCCATAATAGATGGGACCAAGTGATTTACTTATTACGAATCAACTTCCTTTTCAAGGAATACATTTTGGGACCCATTTTGGGACCCAAATAATTAAATGATCCAGTTAGGCCTTTGGCGTTTGTTGGCCCACTTTCATACTAACCAAGTTAAGCCCTTTTCCTTTGATCGTATCTCCAACCAGAAAGACCCTTCAACTCCCCACCCTACCCCACCCACCCCACCCAACCCCATACCATTCTACAACCACAAGAACTACAAAAAGGAATGATCTTAGTATTAATGGTAACACCTTGTATTTAATTGGCATGTCTGTATTTTAACTCTTGGTGAAATACGAATATAAATATAGATAAATGTGAATTTGATGTAATGTATATACATATGTGTATGCATAGAAGAAAAAAAAAACCCTTGTGTGTATGCATAGAAGAAAAAAAAACCTTGTGTTTGGTATATTAGAAGTTAGGTGAAGTGGTAAACGGAAATACTAGACTGCTTCATATTATGGTTTATGATGGAGATAAGTCGTATGAGCATTGATGCAAGTTCATGAAATCCTAACGAATTCAATTTTAGTTTATTTGTTTAATTTCCATAATTTTGAGGGTAGATGTTAGATGTTAGATGTAGATGTATCTTTACCATCTTGATACTCCCCAAAATATGGATGCAAATGTAATGTTTTCACTATCGAACTAAACATATTTATCGGCTCAATATTAGAGACGTTGTGTTGGTAAAGTTTTTACTAGTGTCGGAGCATGTTACAATGTTAGGCTAGCCACAAACACAATATCGTAACACAATATCGTGACCACAGTTTGGCTTGTGCGGGATAGGACCTAGGGGAGGCTTTCCTGCATCCTCTCTTCATTTGATTTGTTCAAACAAAAAAAATCTTAAAATCCTATTCTGACAGTTATGTGTTAAAAAAAACTTACTTTTTTTTAACGGCTAGATTTCGAATATATATATATATATATATATATATATATATATATATATATATATATATATATATATATATATATATATATATATATATATATATATATATTACCATTTTACACACCTATAAATACGCTATTATTTTCACTTTCAAATTCACACATTTTCTATCAATATCTTTTTATTTCTTTAAAAAATGAATCCCAACAATCTAACCTCAAACTCTGTTACAAGAAAAAAAAACCAATGTCTCGAGTTAAAGTACCCAAACTTGAAACATTTTTGTCATCGATCGATGCCAAACGGTTTATTGTCCCCAACTTTATGTCCTCATTCAATCTCTTCCACAATTCAAATACCAAAATATTAGGCAATACTACGTCGTGTAAGTACTAAATGTTAGTCCAAATATGTTCACCAACTTTGTCGTTTTTCCTGATCAACTTTCACCAAATCAACCCTAAAGCCAAACCCTACTCTATCAATCTCAAACTCAAAGCCATCACACTACCTTTCACTCTCAACCACTATATGATAGCCTCGATGAGTCGGAGGATGAAATTGTATGGGAAACTCAACCCCTACCCCCACCACGCTGCAAAGGAAAACAGCCAGTGCAAGAGACTACAAAGCATATGCCAATAGCATGGAGTCCCCAAGAAGAGCTAGCGTTGACATTTCGGAGGATTCAATGTAGGGAAATGCACATCCGGGAGATTACTTTTGACTTCGCATTCTTGAGAGGTTTCAGACGGAGTTGGATAAAGATGAAGAGTATCGTACCAAACACCAACTTAATTCAAGGCTTCGAGAAATATTAAGAGTCGTTTAAAAAAATGAACGGGTTGTACAACAACCTAAAAACCCAAATAAAAAATGGTTAAGGATATAAAGAAATTCTTTAAGAGGCTTTGCATTTTTTTGCGATGATACAGGAAAGAGATTCAAGTTTAACGTGCCTTGGAAATTGTTACTTCTTAGTCCAAAGCGGATAAAATATGAACATGACGTTATATTAGAAGGAGGGCGATAAAATAGATCAAAAATGGGCTCCGGTGGATACACAACTTCTTCCGATGCTCCTGTGGGCTAGATTTAAATGAGGATGACGAAATCGAGCTAAAAGAAATTGTTCGACCGATAGGTAGGGACAAAGCAAAAACGAAGGGGAATAGGGCTTCTTCCAATGTATCGGATTTCAACATGGATGCAGACGAAATGAGGAAAATGACAACGACATTTGATCAATACAATCTAAATTTCGCTCAACATTCAACATTTGACAAAGAAAAATAAGCCAAAAAAGAAGGAGCACGCAGAAAGACAATAAATGAAGGATATGAAGTTTTTGATGGAAAAAAACTGATCATCTTTTGGGATGGCTCAGGAACTAGTTTTGAAGAAGGAGAAGATCAAAACAAAAAATTTCTTGTAGATCGTTTCGTTTTTTTATCTAGGTTGTGTTTTCCTAAATCGTGGTTGTTTTCTAGGTTTTTTTAATCTTGGTTTTTTTTTTATATAATTTATATTTTAAGAAAAGAAGTATTTTTATTTCATTTAATTTTTGTGTTTATTAATCATTTTTAAGGAGTTATATTTATTTTTTGAATTATAAATCATAAAAAATCAATTGTTTTTATTTAAAAAAAAATAGTAAAAGGAGAGGAGGGGAAAGCTGACATGACAGATAAAATATGAGTATATTTCAAGGAATACAAGTTAGTTTTCGACAAATCATTTCCTTTTTGGTGTTTGTTATTCATTCAGAAACGAAAATCTTTAGCTATATGAACAACAACTAACTGCCTGAGATGGTGTGCTTGAATTCATATCATCAAAATGCTCAATTGATATAATATCAAAGATAGATTTACAAGAAAATGATGAGATGTCTTTTACTTTTTCTGAATCAATATGTTCACTACCAAACTGCCATTAGATTTTAATTTTGAGTAATCTCTGCCAGGCTGATTTTAGAAACAATGTTATATATTAACTTTTAAATTTCATTCTATGAAGAAGTGGAGAAAAACACCGCTACGGTTGGAATGGAAATCAATAACATTAATCTCACACCAAATATCTTCTGGTAGCTGTTCAGTTCATCTTTTTTTGTCAATAAATTAAAGGTATTCATCATATCATAAAAAGACTCCCATTTTTCCAACTAAAGATTAATCAATGTTACGTCTTTTTTTAAATCCCATTCCTTTGACATAACAAATTTATGAATAAAAATTTGCACCCTGCTACTCTAAGTTGCTCTTAAGAAAGTAGAAGTGTATGAAAACATACAGGTAATAGAAAAAGGAGTAGAATAAATCAAAAGCATACAACTCCTCTACCTTGAGGTTTGATCTTCAACTATTGGTAAATTTTGGGGAGCTTTATAGGGTTGTTAAGTTGGGGGCGACTTAGAGGAAGAGGTTGAATTCGCCCTTAAGGTGAAACTGGGACAATGGCGATATCGTCCATCAAGGGGATAACGATGAAGAACAGAAATTAGGGTTTGGTGAAATAAGGTCAAACAGAGAAAGATTGAAAGAAAGAAGATGATGGAATTGAACTAATTTATTAAATGATAACACAATTTAAAAGATTGCCCAAGGAATCTCCCTCTTTCTCTAAGCCGAAAGCTTAAGGGCTAATACTACAAAATTTCTAGACATCACCCTGTGACATTTCTTTCCATGTATTATAATCGTAGGTGAATTTCCTATTTTACCATTTATTGATGTGACAACCCGAACTTTTTTTCGTCAACGTTAGTCAAATTCCGTTAAATAAAATTTTGAATTTTATTTGTTCCCTTAAAATCTTATGGTTTAAAAAATCATTTAATTTATATAAATAAATTTTATATAATAGTCGGAACCAAAATCGCACGAAAACCATATTTTTTCTTCGAAAAACAGCCAAAGTCTTGTCCATCTCGGTGTTCACGGCCGTGAACCGTTCACGGCCGGGGACCCACCTCTGGTAGTAAACCCAACCTATATATATATATATATATATACACAATGCTGACCGAAAACACTACTTTCTCTCTCTAAAACTATATATATATATATATATATATATATATATATATATATATATATATATATATATATATATATATATATATATATCATCATTTCTACAATGCTGACCGAAAACACTACTTTTTCTCTTTAAAACCACCAACCGAAAACTCAAGTTTTCTCTAAAAAATCAGCTAAATCCACTTTGGAACTTGTTTTGGAGCATCAAGTGTTCATCATTTCATCAAAATCCAACACCCTTCATTTCGGGTTTACGGCCGTGAACCCTTCAAACCTTCGTATTTTCACCAAGACAAGTTCCAGTAAACCACTCAATGGCCGTAAACCATTCAAGAGTCGAAATCTGTTCACGGCCAATAACCGTTCACGGCCGCAAACAGCCCTAAGTCATGAACTGTGTTGAAAACTAGAGTTTTTTTTTCTGATTTATCGAGTCCCGGTAACTTTCCTAAACCAAAAGCAAGTGTTTCCCACACTATGATTAATGAATTCTCTAATAAAATGCATATATGCATTTAATTATTATTAGGATTCTATTAAATCCGCGTACAACAACTCGAGGGTCGTCGTTCCAGTTTAACAGTCTGACACCTTCACGCAACCAACAATGAGTTCATACCCTTACGCTTTTATTATTTTCAATGTTTTCAGGGGGAGAACACAAGCCAAACACAAATGATTTTGTGAACTTATACAAAAGAATTTCAACAGGTTTAAAACTTATGCAATTGATACAACCAAAATATTTTCATATTTTAGAAAATATTTAGATATTTTATCCCTTTTGTAAAATGTTGGGCATAAGGGACGTTTTCAACTTACAGCCACAATTGCACAGTTTTCAGATCAATACATGAACCAAGTACATAACATACATGCAAACTATAATAGGTATAGTTTTGAGATTCCAATACACAGTTTAACAAATTCAGAGCTTATACATCAATAAACATATAAACTATGAAAAACTTAGTTATTTGATATACATTACTACTTTCGGATTTCAAGAGTACAATACTAAATAATTATTTAAGTATAATTATTATTAATATACAAAGCATACAAACGAATTCAAATTTAAGAGAACAATACCAAACCACAGGTGAACTAGTTAATACAAGATTGTGAGGCATCTCTTCAATTGTACCCTCGGGGTACGGACTAAATCCTATCGTTTAGTGTAACCATAGTCTCCTAGAGCGAGAGCATGAGATTTTTGAATAGATCTATTTGGGACTGAAAATCCTACACATGAACTACTTGCTACAATTAGGCAGGCATACCTGGGGTGAGAAGTATCATATCGTCCGACTCCTGACGAACGTCGCAGAGGTCATCAGTCATATCAAGTATGTTTATATGACTCACAATAGTATAAACTAACCTTTGTTTATTGGATTCCATTCTTCATTAGTTTTATTCTAGTTAATATAACTACAATACATTAAACTGGAGGGTTCCAGGGAATACAACTCATGGTTTTATTTTAAGTAATGAAACTACTATACATACTAGTGGTATCCAGGGTTTTCAAACAGAATATTCCATATATTACTGGTGGTAGCCAGGGTTTTCATTCAAAACAACATTATACAAATAGCTGGTAGTAACCAAGCATTCGAACTAATACTTTATTGAACACTGTACATTAGAAAATATTGGATTTTCTTGAGAAGCATACAAACATTTTTAAAGATTCAATGACATGTTTACATTACCAAAACAATTTATGAAATCACCAGCTTAATGCTGTTACTCTTTCAAAATCGCTTGTATTCTCAGGAAATCAGTACACAGGTACTCCTGCAGGCTTTTGAGAAGACGGAGCGTATAGAGTCATGTATTTTATATTTTACTATACTTTTGATGTATACAAACTATGTATCGAACATATGTAAATATCTATATTTCAATGCAATGGTTGTGTTTACTTTGATTACTATGATGCAATTGTTGTGATATTGTACATGATGTCCTCCACCCCCGAATGTTTCCACCGTTTCGGTTTGGGGGTGTGACAGATTGGTATCAGAGCTATTGTTTATAGTGAACTAAGTATACTGAACCTTACATGGTATACAACTATAAACGCTAAGGGGCTGAAGTGCTCTAAACTAAAAGAATACTTTTAATAATATAAGTATTTTATACGAAGTATACAAGTATATATACATACCAGAAACAGTATCACAAGTAGAACAAAACAAAAGTTTTTAAATGTTGGACATTGTAGTTCAACCTAGATAGTTATATAATCATGTCTGGAATAAACATAACATGATCAACTATATTTATTTGAGACATGACCAACATGTGTTTGGGAGTGATTGTGGTGTTGCAACAGGCCTATAACTTACCAAACTATATACAACAAGGGAACGATAGAACAAAACATACAACTTAAAAGACTATTGGAGTATTTTATCAAGAGCCAAACTCAATATTGATATTCATTCCAAGTGTTGCCACTTATTTCTTTTTTCTAGCCATAGTTTACTTGTATTGGTAGCTTTTCTTTATATATTGCTTAGTAGAACACTTTATCTATCAGGTTGAGATATGTCCTATTTCATATCACTTGATTCTAAAATCTAGGGACTTACCATCCTCTTCTTCTTGATTATTTTAGAGTAATATGCCTCCAAAGTAGGACCCAACAGAAATAACAACAATCCCTCGAAAGATCTATTACCGCCACCTCCTCAGTACAACCCAACTATCTTCCAAGGAGCTATGACAGCCGTTGTGGCTGCTGCAATGTCCCAAATTAACGCCAGCGGTACAAGTGAGGCGGGTAGTGGTGCCCCAACTTCCAATCTCGGTGACAATCATGGTCACACTAGGGAATGTACATATAAAGATTTTTCGTATGCTAAGCCGCGGTCTTTCAATGGCATTGGAGGTGTCATTGCCTTGACTCGATGGTTCGAGAAGACAGAGTCAATCTTTAAGATATGTGCTTGCCCCGAATCCAACAAGGTGAAGTTTTTAGCGTGCACCTTCACCGACAAAGCACTAACTTGGTCGAATGGCCAAGTCAAATCTCGAACTCTTCCAGTGGCTAACGCCATGAGTTGGGAGGATCTAAAATAACTGATGCTCGTTGAGTAATGCCTACGAGGCAAGATACAGAAGCTAGAGGAGGAGATTTGGAACTTAAAGATGAAAGGCTCCGACATTACTACTTACACTGAGAGATTCAATGATCTTGCTCTTCTTTGCCCGGGAATGGTCACCCCGGAGAGCAAGAAAGTAGATATATATATATATATATATATATATATATATATATATATATATATATATATATATAATCCCCAACTCAAGGAAATTTCCTGGATGGAAATCCGCTGACATTTGATAGTGCCAAATGGTTGGCACAAACTTTGATTGACCATGGGGATCGCTAGGATCCTGTGCTAGCTACACACGAACCACCCAAGGAGAGCGGTGGGAAGAAAATGTTCTGGTATAAGCGCAAGGGCAAGCCTTCGCTACTACTACTGTCGTTTCCCCTACAACTCAAGCACCTACCAGTAGATATGTTGGAACCCTCCCAAGGTGCAACAAGTGTAACTTCCATCATTACGGACTTTACCGTGAAATGTTGTGTAACAACTGTGGCAAAAGGGGCATACAACTTGTTTTTGCAATACACAAATCTAACCCACTAATCAGGCTCCTGGAGCTGGAGTAAGACAAGCTTGTGGTGGATGTGGTGAGACCGGGCACTTGAAGAGAAATTGCCAAAGGCAACAGCTGGTAACATAGGGAAAGTACTAGGTATGGGTCAGGAGGAGGCTATCGCTGATCCCACCATAGTTTCGAGTGTGTTTCTCCTCGACAACTCTTATGTATGCATTCTTTTTAATAGTGGTGTGGAGAGAAGTTTTGTTAGTCATGCATTCAAACATCTACTCAAGAATAAATCCCAATTCTAACCGAAACATTTACCGTTGAGATGGATAATGGTAAGAAAGAGTGCACTAACGACCTATTCATAGGTTGTACCCTTACCCTAAATGATTATTCCTTTCCCATCGATCTTATGTTGCTCTCCATTAAGAGATTCGATGTTATTATCGGCATAGACTGGTTAACTCTTCGATGTCTTATGTCGGTCTCTATTAAGAGCTTCGATGTCATTACCAACCATAAGAGCCTATAGCACATTTTTGATCAGAAGGAGTTGAACATGAGGCAATGATGATGGGTGGAACTACTCAATGATTATGAGTGTGAGATACACTATCATCCAATCAAGGCCAATGTCGTAGCAGAAGCCCTCATCCGGAATGAGTAATCAGGTCGTAGAGTGAAGGCACTGACTATGACCATCTATTCCCATCTATCCGCTCAAATCAGAGAGGCTTAACTGGAAGACTTGAAACCAGAGAACATGTCGGATGAAGCTTTAAGGGGAATGGAAAAGAACTTAGAGATCAAGGGAGATGGAGTTTACTTTTTCATGAACCGGATTTGGACCCCGAAGTTTGGTGGTTACAGAGAGGTTGTCATGAGCGAAGCTCACATGACTCGATACTCCATTCACCCAGGTTCAGATAAGATGTATCTGGATCTCAAAAAGCTCTATTGGTGGCCAAATATGAAAGCATAGATTGTTACCTTCCTTGGTAAGTGCCTGAATTGCACCAAGGTGAAGGTAGAATATCAAAAGCCCTCAAATCTACTTCAATAGCCATAAATACCTGAGTGGAAGTGGGAAAGAATTGCAATGGATTTCATCACTAAATTGCCCAAGACTCCGAGTGGGTACGACACCATCTGGGTAATTGTCGATAGATTGACTAAATTCTCCCACTTCCTGCCAATCAAAGAAACCTTCAAGATGGAGAGACTGACACGAACCTACATTCAAGAGATAGTCCATCTGCATGGTGTGCCTGTGTCCATTATCTCCGATCGGGATAGCTGATTCACCTCGAGATTTTGGCAGTCACTATAGAAGGCTCTTGGAACTAAGTTGGATATGAGCACAACTTACGATCTGCAAACCGATGGGCAGAGTGAGAGGACCATTCAAACATTGGTGGACATGTTGAGGCATGTGTAATAGACTTTGGCAAGTCACGACACACCCATTTTCCCTTGGTCGAGTTCTCCTACAACAACAACTATCATACCAGTATCAAAGATGCGCCGTTTGAAGCCCTCTATGGTCGTAAGTGCAGATCCCCTCTGTGCTGGGCTGAGGTGGGTGACTCGTAGGTAGCTAAGTGTCAAGTCCCTGACAGCACTCTCGCAGGCCCGAAAATCATTTGAGAAACCACCGAAAAGATCATGCAAATCCGTGAACGATTGAAAGCCTCCAGGGATAGACAAAATAGCTACGCCGGCAGAAGAAGAAAACCCTGGGAGTTCCAGGTTGATGACCGTGTTATGTTAAAAGTCTCACCCTAGAAGGTCGTGATACGCTTTGGGAAGTGTGGAAAGCTGAATCCGAGATACATTAGGCCATTCGAGATTCTCGCTAGGATCGGTCTCATAGCATACAAACTTCGTTTATCTCAAGAGCTTAGCAACATTCATTCGACAAAACCCTTGTGATCCCACTTGATGAGATCGAGATCAACGAGAACCTTAATTTCGTGGAATAACCAGTCGAAATCATGGATCAGGAAGTCAAACGAACAAAACAAAGTCGTATACCGATAGTGAAGGTTCTTATGGTTTAGAAAATCATTTGATTTATATAAATAAATTTTATATAAGAGTTGGAACCAAGATCGCACTAAAACCCAAGTTTTTCTTCGAAAAACAACCAAAGTCCTGTCCATCCCGGTGTTCATGGCCGTGAACCCGATCACTGCCATAAACCGTTCACGGCCGGGGATCCACCTTCGATAGTAAACCCAACCTATATATATACACACACACACATACACATACCATCATTTCTACTTGGTTGGTTGAAAACACTACTTTCTCTCTCTAAAACCACCAACCGAAAAAACAAGTTTTCTCTCAAAAGTCATCTAAATCCACTTTGGAACTTGTTTTGGAGCATCAAGTGTTCATTATTTCATCAAAATCAAACACCCTTCATTTCAGGTTTACGATCGTGAACCCTTTAAACATTCCTATAGTAACCAAGAACACCAAGAACATGCATTAAACCACTGAAGGGCCATAAACCATTCAAGAGTAGAAATCTGTTCATGGCCGAGAACCGTTCACGGCCGCAAACAACCCTAAGCCGTGAACTGTGCTGAAAACCCGCGTTTTTCTGATTTAATCGAGTGTGGTAACATTCCTAAACCAAAAGCAAGTGTTTTCCCACACTATGATTAATGGATTCGCTAATGAAATGCATATATGTGTTTAATTATTATTAGGATTTGGTTAAATCCGCGTACAACAACTCGAGGGTGCTCGTTCCAGTTTCACAGTCCGACACCTTCACGCAACCAACAATGAGTTCATACCCCTACGCTTTTATTATTTTCAATGTTTTCAGGGGGAGAATACAAGCCAAACGCAAATGATTTTGTGAACTTATACAAAAGAATTTCAATAGGTTTAAAACTTATGCAATTGATACAACCAAAAGATTTTCATATTTTAAAAAATATTTAGATATTTTATCCCTTTTGTAACATGCTGGGCATAAGGGACATTTTCAACTTACAGCCACAATTGCATAGTTTTTAGATCAATACATGAACCAAGTACATAATATACACGCAAACTATAATAGGTATAGTTTTCGGATTTATGTACACAGTTTTACAAATTCAGAGCTCATACATCAACAAACATATAAACTATGACAAAATTAGTTTATGATATACATTACTACTTTCGTATTTCAAGAGTACAATTCTAAATAATTATTTAAGTATAATTATTATTACTCTGCAAAGCCTAAAAAGAATTCAAATTTAAGAGAACAATACAAAACCACATGTAAACTAGTTAATACAGGATTGTGAGACATCTCTTCAATTGTACCCTTCGGGGTACATACTAAATCCTATCATTTAGTGTAACCAGAGTCTCCTGGGGGGAAAGCGTGAGATTTGTGAATAGATCTATTCGTTATTGACAATCCCACACTGAAACTGCTAGCTACAGTTAGGCAAACATGCATGGGGTGACAAATATCATACCGTCCGACGCTTGAAGAACATCGCAGAGGTCATCAGTCATATCAAGCATGGTTATACGACTCATAATAATATAAAATATCCTTTGTTTAGGGGATTCCATTCTTCATTAGTTTTCTTTATACATTCTTCCCAAGGAGCATAAATACTAACCATAAAAAATGGAAAGTTAAAAAAATTCCCTACCCTTTCTACATTGAGAGCATTTTCTGAGCAACTGATTTTCTTCTTAGTAAAAAGCTGCAGGATCCCACGAGGAAATAATGCCACCTAATATACGTTGAGTACTAGAAAAAATCAAAATTAACCTTAGTGAAAATCAGTAAGATGGTTTTAAAGAGTTCTAAAATCTAGTCTGATATCACTTGTTGGTCCCTTAGATAATGATTTAATCAATATATACACAAGAACACAATATAAAACTTTAACATAATAAGAAAGAATAAAAAATTTATTCTGATTCAACACACTCTATTAAGTTTTCACATAGAAAAATAATTGTTCGCTCAGGGAAGACCTACATAAACATAAAACCTAACATAACATATAAACTAGGTCCGACTGATAAACAGAATCCTCATAAAACGTGGATTCTTCTATCAAATAGGAAATACATCCTTATATATCTTTAAGTCAATCCTAATCACAAACATATCGAGATTGACATTGACAAAAATATATTCAGTCAACTAGGCTTCATAATAAATTTGGTTTATGACACAAGATATAGTGACTTGTTGGTCATTAATTGGTTGATATAAGTAGTAGGATATTATTGTAGTTTTACTCTTCACATCACTGAGTTTTACTCTAACAATAATCAATATTAAATATTCAATTTTTTTTTTTGATATTTTGACTCTTTGATAATTAGTTGTCAATATTAACAATAAGATTATTTTATTATCTTATATGAAACACAACAATATTAAATGTACTTATTTATATAAAATTTCATACAAATGGGCACTAAAATCTCATAAGCAAACTACAAAGTAACGAAATAGGAATTTTTTAAACTGGATCGCTTCGATCGTCAAAAGTACACCCGTTAGGCTGGCAATATCAACTTTCTACTTCTTGTGTGTAAGCTTGAATTTGAATAGGACCATGAATTACCCTATATTCACTTTTCCGTAAAGTAGGAAAAGGACCTGACATGAAATCAATTTATGATATGGGAAAGCTAAGGTCTCTATGTAGAGAGTTTGAGAGCTTATGATTTGATAACATCAAGAAATCCTTATTTGGATGCCTGTATGAGTTGTCCAATTCCGGTAACAGATCCTAGAGAGCTTCGAAGAGCCATTAAGCTTAAGTACAATGGACATGAAGAAGGCACTAAAAAGTAACCTTGTCTAAATCCCTAGTCTACTAAATGGTAGATGAAAGACCAATCTTGGAGCATGTTCATAAACACTAGGTCATAGTTAACGCGATGTAATGCCATATTTCTCATTAGTATTCTAATAAATGAGTTTCGTAAGTAATAAGAATAATCATTAATTAGGGATAAATGTTCTAAAGAATTATATCGGTAAATAAAACAAATAAAAGGCATTCGATAAATGTTTATGTGATTAAATATTAAATAAAGAAAATAAATAAATAAATAAAATGATCTAAATAAAACAAAATAAAATAAAATTGTTAGATGTTTTTAAACTAAGGGTTGAAAGTGTTAAGTTTTAAACCTTCAGCTGTAAAAAAAATTGTTTTTGGGGTTTAAAGTGCCATTATGGCAAAGTTAGGAAACAAAAGTATAAATTTCGAATTTAAGCCTCTTTGGATTGGGATTAGAGGCCTGAGTTCATTTTTTTGCATCCTGACCCACCTAATGTATGCATATTCTTGATTAAACAAACCTTAAACACCCTCACAACTCATTCAACATGTTGTTTGGCCGAATAACGAGAAGCGGGAAATCATAATGAGAGGGATGCTTTAACCAGGAAGAAGGGGCGGAGGTGGTGTCATTGGTGAGGGAGAGAGGTGGAAGTCTCTTAAGGTTGATCATAGTCCAAGTAAGAGGATTATTCCTTCATAATTCTTGGGTTTCCTTCCTTTTTGGGTCGTTTTCTTCATCACAAAACTACCATGGGCATCGGCCATGGCTAATACTAGCCACAGTGCTAGGGTGGAGGTGAGGGGTGTCTCATGTTGCTTGAATATGATCTTGGTTGCCTTGGAAATCAACTTAAAACCTATGAGTACAAAAAACTATGTGGAAGGACAAGGTTTGAAAACTCAAACCTTGAGTTAATCTTTAAGATCAATGTCTGCTCTTAATTAGATATTCCAATCGAGGCTGGTAATACCAGTCAAGACTTGAATGAAATAATAAACAAAGTAATCAATACTAAATGAAATAAACTAGAAGTATACTCAATGTAAAGTCATTAAATTGAAAAGAAGAATGTTGTGAAATATCTTTACTTGAGAGAAAAGTGAAAGTGAATTAAAGAGAAAATTTGCTATCTTTAGAGTAGCATTTCACCATATTTCTTGTCATTCAAAACACTCCTTATATAGACTAAGGAGGTACATCATACTAAATTAAGAGAGATTCCTAGGACATGTTAATAATAAGCTACTGACATCTAATCATCCAAAAGATACAACAAGATAAGTTCTATGAAATGTTACATCATGAATAAGACAAGAAATAATAAATGTTCAAACAGACAGACTGATCTCGGATCTTAACACCACCTCAGACTGGTCTTCATTTCTGACTCCATCTCTACTTCGGAAACTGCTGACTTCGGATCTTCATACTTGTGATTGCTAGAGGTTCACTTTTAATGTTTCAACAATCTCCCCCTAAGTGAAGTTAGCAATCTGGTTAGATTAGTTGTCTTCTTGTTGGATGAACACATGATCACGGTACAACTAGTTTCAGACTTCAAGATATAATTGTAGTTGACCGGTGAATTTTGGCGGCACATGCTCTGGAGCTTCTGACTTTGCTGCATTTAACATAAACTTCTGAAGAACTCTGGATGGTATGAGGTGCTTGTCTAGGACTTGGAAGAAGTCTTTCCTATTTTTCTTCTTTTGCAAGTAGACGTAACCCAACACTAGTTCATCAATTAGCCCTTCTACCAACATTTCAACTTCACACAGTTTGTAGTCAATCCTTGCCGATAACTTTTTAGTTCCGAACAAATGAGCCAATTCGAAGTCACATTTGCAAAACTCAGCAACATAATCCTTCAAGTAGTTCATTGCAACACTGTAGGCAGTAATTCTCATCTAATCATCTTGACGAGTTCGGAAATAAGCTGCAATGGTCAGGGTGTTGTTTAGATTAATTGAGGGGGGAGTCGGTGTTTGTGAGTGTGAGCTGTTTTGACTTGCTCCGATATATATATATATATATATATATATATATATATATATATATATATATATATATATATATATATATATATATATAGTAGCGATGCAACAGACAGTCTAAATCAATCATTATCAATCCTTCAGTCGTTCAAGTAGTTGAAAGTCTTCAGTCGTTCTTTTTTGGTTCTAATGATCATTTAAGGATCATCCTGTGGGTGTAGAGGAGCAAAATTTGATGTAGAACTTGTCTTATGGACAGATGGGAAGATCGAGTTGGTCCGAGTCCTCGGTTAGTATAATATATGAATGGTACTATGTCCAAGCCATGGATTATTCCTTCACGATAGAGAGGAGAAAGCTCTAACATTGGATTGGGATTATCTTTGAGAGCTTGAATCTGAATGCTCTCTTCCAGGGCTTGATCTATTTGAGCCTGGGACCAACCTTCTGAATTTTTGGTGGTCTGTTCGGAGCTGTGAAATTACAAATAGGATTTTTTTTTTCATTTGTCTTGTTGCTTGTTTAGAATAGAAATCAGATGCTGCATATTCTTGTTAATGGTAAACGCTAGAGCTGGAGGAATCAGGGGAACTTCAGGATTATTGTTAGGTTTCTGAAATGGAGAACATTCATTGATTGGAGTTATTATTGGCGAGGGAATCGGAGGCAACATTGACTGGGTAGCTCTGAATGCATCAATTGTGAGCTTAGTCTTCGCCTTAGCCATTTCACGGTTTCTTTGTAGAACATCGGCTAGAGATTATAGCCATGAGACACTAGACCATAGCCTTTCCACTTCCTCAGAAAGAACTTTGGCCGGAAACTTCCTTGGAGTTTGAATTCCTATCACAACATTGGTGATGTACTTTTCATTTTCATCATCATCATCATCATCATCATCATCATCACCATCATCATCATCATCATCATTAGATTGAGTACCTGTAGGAATGATTTGAAAAGAATCATCATTAGACTCATCTTGGAGTTTGAACTCCGAGGTGGGCTTCCAAGAGATAGAGTGGTCTCTTTTACTTGGGCCTTTTCCCCCTCTTGCATCGGATGGACTAGCAACCGAGGCAAGTAAAGCTGAATATTGAAACTCCGAGAGACGATTAAACACCGTCTGAAAACTGGTGTTCATCTGCAAGGTAAGGGCATCATAGGCTTCATAAGTCGAAGCCTGAGCTTTAAGGTGGTCGAATAAAGTGGCAAGGATGGAAAGAGTTTCATCAAAATTATTGTTCGGAACATTCACTATATTCCAGCAGGCTCGGAGGAGTTTGATGAGTACTTGTTGGATGATAAGATTCATCTCGTCTTTCTATCCTTCTCCATTCGCTGAATCTGATTTTCATGCCATACATGCATTTGTTTGATTAGCTCGTTTGTGGCACTGATCATGTCATCGTGAAATTTCAACATGGTGGTGATAGTGTCGAGGTAGAAATCAAGACTTGAATTATACTTTTGCTCAACTTCCTCAATGGCGTGCTTGATTCGGAGGGAAATGAGTTTATCTAACTATTGAGCCTTTTCTTCATCCGAGGGCCCTGGTTTCTTGATATTCGAGACGGAGAGGAGAATTACATCAAGCTTAGTGTCGAGACCAGACACTTTAGCATCAAGTTTGGAGTCAAGTTGGGCAACTGACTTGTCTAATGATTCAACCTTAGAGACTACAACAGACAGGTTGTCTCAGAGTTCCAACAAGGTAAAGGGATCAACATAGTTTTCAACTGATGATCCCGTGTCCGAGGTGGAACTCTCAGACTTGTCTTTGTCATTCTCTTGATGGACTGATGGTTCGGAAGGCCCAGGTTTGTTGGTGTCGTTTCATCATCCTTGGGAGGATTGGCTTCTGTTGCACCTCTGAGAGTGTGTTGAACGTGGTCATCAACTTGTATTTCTTCATCAATCGGCTCTGATGAAGAAGATGAAAGGCCAAAATAATAAATTGGCCTTGATGATGACGACTTCTGAGAAATGTGAAAATTTGAGATGACTTGAGGAGCAACCATCATGACACTATCGTCATCGGACATAAATTCAATGGAATCCTCTTTATTAGGATTTGGTTGTAGTGCATCATCGTGGGGGGACTTCAAAATGTTGGCTTGATTGGTTTCTCCTTATGTGAACTCTTGGTCAGTAATATCGTTTGATGGAGGAATAAAAGTTGTGTTGCTTTGAATAGTAGAATGGTGGGTACATCAATTCTTGGGATTTCTCATAAAATGAGATTTGATACCCCTTGAGATCGAGTGAGCTCCGGATGCCAGGTGTGATCCTTGCTAACAAAGTCTAGCCAAGGGTCTCGAATCACTCTTGTGCAGAAAAAGAAGAAGGGATATCCAAGATGACATGTGAGTGTGTTACAGGGGGTGTAAGGAACTTTCTTCAACACCTACATCACCTTGTTGGGAAGGTGAGGGTGGATTATGTGCAGACTCCCCATGAGTGTGTGCATGTGGTTTTGAAACTTTGATGGGTAATTTGAAAGAGTGTACAACTGGGGTGAGAGGACGAACAAAGTTAGTCAAAATGTATTTGATATATTCCTTTTGGGAGGAAGTATCCACTTTAGCTCTCTTTTTGGCTTTTGGTTTGGAGGGAGAGGCCTTTCTTTTGGAAGAATTCTTTTTATTTCCGCTAGTGGAGACTGGCTTGGCCACATCCGAGGTGGGCTCAATGGATAAAGGGGTAGATTGTGTAGGGCTATACACAATCGAAGTCTCCAAATGATGTTTTAAGTGACGGGACCTGAATGGTAGGGTGGACAACATATGTTCAGGAAATCTATGAATAGGTCCGAAGCATGCCTGGTTCGGAAGGTGATAAGTCTGAATAGCTTTGAAAGATAGAAATACGTCTTTCGGAATTGTGTCAACTAGAATTGGTTCACGCCTCACTCAATAGAGTTTTTGGATGGTAAGAGCCTAGAATCTCAGACTCGATATCTCCAGAGGCTTTTTCTTAACATGAAATATCCAAAAGTCTAACAAAAGACTTCGGTCAAGTCGACAACATTTGTATTTCCGGAGTATATAATGTAAATGACATAGAGCCAGTCTTTGCTCATAGTGTCTGTTTCTCTATATTACCCAAATAACCCTTGAAGGATAAGGTGCATGAGAACTATCCATAGCCCAGGAACTACAAGTTTCTTAAATTTTTTAGCTTTGAACTCTTCAAAATACCCTATATGGTTGAGAAACATTTGAAACTCTTTAGGCAATGGTTCTTGAACTGTCAAACCCTTAGGGTTTTCTTGAACCCTAATAGCCCTCAAGAATGCTTTCTTTAAAACTAGTATAATACGATCACCAGTAATCCTAACTTCAACAACTCCGTATTTGATCTTGATTCTGTCAAAAAGCGGTTTGAAGAAGACGAAGTGGAATGGGTGGATCATGAATTTTTGTGAGAGGAATTGAGATGGGATGGCGAGATATAAACTCGATCATAACCCGGAGGGACTCATCATAGTCCATTGGATCCAAGGAGAAATGTTTAGTGGTGTCTCTGAGGAATGATTCAGTCGATGATGATGAGGCAAAATCCTTGGAGGATCTCTTCTTGGGAGCAGTTTTGGTGATTTTGGGGGCTGTTTGAGAAGATGCCATTGTTGAAGTTTATGAGTGCTCGAAGAACAGTTTGAAGAGTGAAAGAGATGGAGGTTATGAGAGCGTAAAGTAACAAATGGGTTTTGGTGAGCCTTTTACACGTTGAATGAAAGTGGTTCAGTTTAAAAAGGTGTAATGATGAAACCCAAATATGGATATAGAGTGCATTAAATGTGTTGCCATATTTGAATGAGTTGACCTGCAAGGACGAAAGAATACTATGGCAAGACGTGCAAAATGGAAATTGTCATTTGATTGATATGATGTTTAATTTATTGAGACGTGTGTAAAAAGAGTCCGATTTTCAAGGATTAAGGATAATCATGATTAAAAAATAACCGTTTGAGTTATCAAGAAAAACGTTTCTGTATTAACAATGAAAAACCTTTTGAACTTCTTTCAAAGAAAGTGATCTGGGAGCAAGGAAGTTGTGAGGTGATTTGTCAAAGTGATCTCGGAGTATGAAAATTCCAAGATGGATTGTTATAGAGATCTTGGAGCATGAAAGTTCCGAGATGGATTGTCATAAGATACTTCTAGTAATATAATATTTGTACATGAAATAGAGTTCGAGATTGCATAAACTCAGACTGAATATCAGAGGTAAAAGGAAAGAAGGTTTTAGAGGACATATTTAAATAGATTTTAAGATTTCCAGACATGAAGGAACAAATTTCGGATAAAGGTAAGAGGTAAACACACATTACCATTTCGGACTTGAATTCTGAGATGAACTTTAAAGCACACTTTTTGATATAGATTATGAGGCAAGATCAAACAAAATACCAATGTGACTATATTGTTCATGAACTTCAAGAGATTGAGTGAACTATACAACTTAAAATAAAAGAAGAGATTAGATAAAAAAAAAAGACACATAAAACGATCCTATTTGTTCCGAGAGGAAAGATTCTGAGATGAATTGAGAGTGCAAGCCTCTTGGAAGAATTGACGATAAGTCAAGCCTCTTGAAAGAATTGACGATCAGTCAACATCATACCCATTTTGTTCCGAAAAACCATTGAATTTGGTTTTATCTAATGCCTTAGTAAAGACATCAACAATTTCATGATCAGATGGAACAAAAACAAGTTGAATGTTTCCTTTTTAAAACATGATCTTTAATGAAATGGTACCATATAGCAATATGCTTCGTCATAGAGTGCTGAATTGGATTGTGTGAAATTGAAATGGCAATTTGAGAGTCACAATATATGGGAATTTATTGGAACTGGTTTCCATAATCCAAGAGCTATGATTTCACCCATAGAACTTGAGAGGTGCAACTAGCAGCAACAATGTATTCCACTTCGGCTATTGATAGTGCAATGAATTTTTGTTTCTTTGATGAGCAGCTAACCAATCTTCCACCCAAAAAGTTATAGCCACCAGAGGTGCTCTTTCTGTCCAATAGAAGACCTCCATAGTTCGAATAGAAAAATGCTTGTAGGAGGAAACTCTTATCTCCTGGGTACCAGATTCCGAGACTCTTTGTACCTTTGAGGTATCAGAATATTTGCTTAACCGCCAAAAGATGAGACATATTTGGATTGACCTGAAATCTAGCACACTAACATGTAGAAAAATATGATGTCTGGACGACTTGCTGTTAGGTAGAGTAGAGATCCAATCATTCCTCTATACTTCTTTTCATCAACAACAACAGCTGATGGGTCCAAAAATCTGTTGTGTCCGAAACCCATAGGTACCTTTACAGAGGCACATGTGTCCATTGAGTATTTATTGAGGAGATCAAAAATGTATTTCTTTTGGTGAATAAATATTCCTCTATTGGTTTGTCTTACTTGTAGACTGAGGAAGAAACTTAGTTCACAATTGATACTCATTTGGAATCAACTAACCATTATTTTGGCAAACTCAGCAACCATTCATGGATTGGTGGACCCAAATATAATATCGTCAACATAGGTTTGAACCAACATGAGATGTTTTCCATTTGATCTTCGGAATAGGGTAGGATCAAGAATTCCTCTTTGAAAACCAAAACGCTTAAGAAAGTCGGTGAGTGTCTCGTACCAGGCGCGAGGAGCTTGCTTGAAGCCATAAACAACTTTTCAGAGTTTGTAGCAATAATTTATATAAGATGGATTAACAAAAATGGGAGGCTGTTAAAGATACACTCAATATCCAATGCACCACTAAGAAAAGAACTTTTGACGTCCATTTGGTAAACTTTAAAGCTTTTGTGAGCTGCATAAGCAAGGAAGATTCTGATGGCTTCAACATGGGCAACATGTGCTAAGGCCTCATGATAACCAAGTCCTTCTATTTGTAAGAATCCTTTAGGCACCAATCTTGCTTTTTTTTCAAATGATAAATCTAGTGTCGTCTAGCTTATTTCAGAACACCAATATCGTACCTACAATGGGATGATCCTGAGGAGGAGGAACGAGAGTCCATACTTTATTTCAATCAAATTCTACCAATTCTTCTTGCATGGGTGTAATCCAGTGAGCATGTTCAAGTGCTTCTTTAATGGATTTTCGTTCAATCATTGAAATAAATGCCAAGAAATGACATTCATTTTGGATGTTAGTGGCAAAACGAGTTTGAATACCGGAGTTTAGATTTTCCAATAACTTGGTTTGGAGGATGATCCTCGGTCCAAATGTGAAGTCTCGAAAGCTCTTCTGTAGCAGATGATCTGATATCAACAAAGGGGTTGTGTTGCTCCCCCTGAAAAAGTTGAATTAGAGGATGATGCTCCCCCCGAGCTTCTGAACCGAAGATATCTGTATCATTTTCATCCGGAAAGTCAAAGAACTTGGAGTTGCCATCATTGTTGTCTAGAATAGGATCGAATTTAGCTAATTGATCCGATGCATCTTGGAATCCTTTAACATTTGATTCAAGAGAAGGATAACCATTCTTCCCCTCAACCTAAGAAGGTTGAATCGGTTCGGAATCAAATGGAGAAAATGTGAGTGTCAGACGTGAAACATTTTGTGAGATAGGAGCTAAAGTCGATGTGGATTGTCTTGATCTAGATTTCGATTCAAGAGCTGTTTCAGATGGTCCGAACAGGGTTTCAAAATCAACTTCATGAATTATTCGAGGATTCAGACATCCTGGAGATGGAATATTGGACTCCATGATGTGGGTTCTGACATGGATTGGGCCAGAATTCCGAAGATGGTTGTCATTAAAGGTGACATCAAAGCTTTCTTCATGAGTTTGACGATTCAAAACTTTGTAAGCTTTTGATTTTGCTGAGTATCCAAGAAAAATTGCTTCATCGGATTTTGGATGAAATTCCATGAGCTGATCACGGTTGTTTATGATAAAGCACCGACAGCCAAAAACATGTAGAAATGAGATACTTGGCTTATGACCAATCATGGCTTCATACAGTGTCATATTGAAGAGTCAATTGATAATGCTTCGATTCTGAGTGAAGCAAGCAATGGACAGAGC
Source organism: Lactuca saligna (assembly GCF_052625555.1). NCBI lineage: Eukaryota > Viridiplantae > Streptophyta > Magnoliopsida > Asterales > Asteraceae > Lactuca > Lactuca saligna. The sequence goes on from NC_136422.1 coordinate 19,108,500, forward strand.
TTCATCACAAATATAAAGTAGAAGATTTGTAAAGTTAAGTATCGATCGAGCAGCTTCAATTTTGTTTCGTCTTTTAACCACACAATTTTGTTGAGGAGTGTAGGGAGCTGAGAAATTCTGGTCAACACCTTTATCGAAGAGCAATTTCTTAATGGTGACACTAGTAAACTGCGAACCATTATCACTTTGGATTCGTCGAACCTACAGTTTGATGAGAACTTCAATTCCTTTGATAAAGTTGATAAGTTCCTAGGCTATTTCTGACTTGAGCCCAAGGAAGAAGACCTAGGTGAACCTCGTAAATGTTGTAATAGTATCCAAGGTCATTAACTATTGGTAATATTTCTAATAGTAACAGGGTCCTTGTGGGTTACCCTTAAGACCAAAATTTAGTAGAATAAATAAAGGTGAAATTGGTTTATTAATTATTATGGTTAATAATTAATTAGAAATCTATTTTAGGAATTAATTAATTGTTTAATTAACTAAAGGGTTGAATATTCATTAATCGATAGTTGGTTAATCAAGAACGTTCCAGAACCCTTATGGAATTAGGGTTGGATGAAAATCACTTCATCCCACATGGGAAAGAGTGAAATTTCGTGGTTGGGCCTCCATCCCACATGGGAAGGAGTACTAAACCTAGGGAGGCATCCAAGGCTATAAATAGGGTTTATGGATTTCATTTTTCCTTGTACTTTGGCTTGAAGTTTCGCCAACCCTTCTTCCTCCTCCTCTTAGGGATGATTTCTAACCCTCATTGGGTGTATGAAATCGACCCTTCTTATAGTTATTTTTATTCCACTCTTTGGTGTCATTGGGTGTGATACCATTAGAGGGATTCTAGCTTGGGTCCTCTCATTTAAGCAACTTCATGGAGGATCAAGATCTCAAGCATGGAGATCAAGGGATACATAAGAGTTATGTTTTCTTTTTTGTTTTTATGTTTTCTAGGGTAGATGTAACTAGCATGAAACCATAGACCCATAGGTTGCATGTACACTTAGGTATGTCGTAGTTTCGATTTCTCTGTTGCCTAGTTTATAGTGTATTTGATGCATAGAAAACCCAACAGTGGTATCAGAGCCATTGATTCATGGTTACATTCACCCTAGGTCCATATTTTCTGTAAATACTTTTTTTTTGAAATTGAATGATAGAAGAATAATTGAAAAATTCGTAATTGTTAAAACCTTAGTAGTAGCTCACGACGTGAGAGCTAGGAGCTCATGACCTGAGCTCAGCAGAATTAGGGATTTGGATTTTCTTCCCCTTTTCAAATATGAAGTTTTATTAAATATGGATAAATACCAAATTTAAAATGTTTTATATTTGGAAAATTGATAAATATTATTTAAATGTGTTTATTTGAATTTGAATATTTATGTATTTATTTAAATATTGAATTTAAATATTTAATATTATTTATAAAAGGGATTTATAAATTTGAATATTAAACCCTTATGATTTATTAATTGTTGTATTATATGCTTGCAATTAATTAGAATTAATAATAGAAAACTAAATTTAAAGAGTTTTAAATTTACCACTTATACACACACACACACACACATATATATATATATACATATATATATATATATATATATATATATATATATATATATATATATATATATTAGAATTGTGTCTATTATATGTATAAGAAAGTTAGAACATGTGCCCTCGTGTGTTTGAATATTTACATTGTCACTTTTATCATGACTAGGCTCACCCATTCTAATCTAGGAGTTTAAGGATGTCTCTTTGATTCCTAATGAGGCTAGTTTTTAATATGCTTTGCGCTTACCACCCATCACCGCCCTTTTCATTTTGAGAATGGAGTTACCGAAAGGGTTTGATAGTGATAATGGTCAATCTAAAAGTATTTTAAATACAAGTATAAAACAAAATCCAATTTTATTAATAGAATGTGAGTTTATATTATCCTTGAAAATGCACATTCTCTTTATATTCTGTTGGTGGAGCTCGGGTGGTTAACCGACACATCAATCTAGCGTATAGTTGATAATGATATGGAACTCGCGAATATCATGCGTAACTTGAGTCACAGGTCATGTGATTTTGTATGGTTAATTCTAAATCTATTTAATGTGAATCTTATGTTATCCATAAAAGTTGTACGTTCTCTTTATATCTTGTTGATGGAGCTTGCGTGGTTAACTGACACGACAATTTGAGAGTATAGGTAGAGAATGATGTGGAACTCACGAATTTCAAGCGTAAGTTGAGACGAGGACCACACAATTTTGTATGGTCTGTTCAGTTATCCACGGTGACCACATCATTGAATTTTAGATGAACATAATCCGATATTCACATGCCATTGATAGTCAATGAATCTCAAAGATCTAGGAATTCCGTAGCGATTGAAATTAGCAAAGGGCTTTGCCTACCTAAATAACTTTTTGGTGTGTTTATGGAATCCCTTTACACATCATGGAGCCAAATATGGATCCTAGCCTTCTACAATTATTTTATTTAGGGAAATTATTTTCTACGGATAAGTAAAATATACTATAATGGAAATTGATATTGAATGATGTATATAACCTTATCCACTAAAATCTACTGCTATAAAACCTTTGAATGGATTAACTATGATGATGATCAATCTTGTATGAATTCGTAGTTTTGGAAAAGTTCTTACAAAAGAAAGGAAAGATCATGCTTTGATAAAGCTTTTCCTAGGTTACTCTAAACATTGCATTCTAATATATTAGAAAGAGCAATTGTCAAATGTACGTTGTAAAAGGACATATTGAAGTAAAATGGAATTTCCTTGAGTTAGGGGTTAACTAGGGTTAGTCGACTAGCTGACATGTATATATGATCAATTTATTTTGATTTTGATATGAACAACTTGAAATGACCTTGAAGGAGTTGTGTAGCATGTTAAGATTTCCTTTTGGAACTAACATTGCCAATCTTAGAAACTCAAAATTCAAACACTCCTATAAATTTACTATCACGAATAAAAGTGTAAATGTGAAGAAAGTCAATTATCCATGGGTTAAAAGACGATTAGTGATGGTATACCTATCACACCCCCGAACTAGAACGATGGAAAAGTCTGGGTGTATATTACGTCATTGTATAGTATCATAACAACTGAATATAAATGAATCAAAACATTACAACTATTGCATTGAATATTTAATAAGTTTATATTGTATTCAAATATTGTTTACATGATATCAAATGAATGTGAAAAAAATGAATAACATGATGCAAACACATCCCATTCACCAAAACCTCTTGTGGTTATCTATTTACTAATTTCCTGAGAATACAAGTGATTTTGAAAAGTATCAAGAATTAAGTCGGTGAGTTCATAAACATTTGTATGAAAAGGGTTTGTAACTATTACGTGAAAATGATATTGAATACTTCCAGAAAATCCAATATTTTCTTAAAAATGAGTTGTAAGTCTTAGTTCCCAAGACTAGAAATGTAAGTAATACTATACTTTAAAATGATGTAATGAAGTTTTATCTTTATATAAAACTACTTGAAATGTATGTTACCCCATAAATCAAATGTTTTGTTGATACCCTATATGCGTTATTATAACCATACTAATGCCACTAATTTCCTGAACGACTCGCTTCAGACGTCGGAACTAGTACGACATTTGTCACCCCAGTTCTGCCGGTCTAACTGTAGCTACTAGTTTAGGTGCAAGGTTGTCAATCCCGTATAGATCTATACACAAGTGTCATGGTTTCCCTACAAGAGACTCTAGTTATAATGTAAGTCTTAGGTGTGTACTCTGTTAGGTACGATGAAGCCAAATGTCTCACAACCACTATCAATCGATTTAAATGCGCTGAAAACTCCTTTTTTGTAATTAAAACAATTATACCTTTAAATAATTATACGTTTCTTCTGAAATGATAGTGTAGTTTTGTGACTCCCAAACTATGTCAATTATAATTTATCATATTGTTTAGTTTCAAAATGTAAAGTCAAACATCATATTTTTGGGTTGTCACCCACAAAATAGTGAAATAACTAAAATGTACTCCTTGGATTTAGCTTCTCACGTTTGCCAAAACATACTATTCCCTTCCAAGGCAAGATCTTCAATAGTAAGTGGTAGGCGACCTGGAATTCCAAGGGTTTCCATTGCTTATCAGCATAACTCTTTTGCCGATCCCGGGATGCCTTTAATCGTTTGCGGATCTAAAAATTTTTCTCCATAGTTTCCCGTATGATCTTCGGGCCGATGAGTGTGCTATTTGGTACTTGCCCCCTTGCTAGTTGCATGCCACCCACCTCAACCCAAAACACAGGTGATCTACACTTGCGTCCGTAGAGGTGCTCGAATGGTGCGACTTTTATGTTAGTGTGATAGCTGTTATTGTAGGAGAATTCGACAGGTGGTAAGTGGGTATCCCAGTTTTTACTGATGTACGTCACACAAGCTTGAAACATGTCATTCTGAGGGTGATAAGTTGTACTCATGTCGAGTTTGGTCCCCAAAGAGTTTTGTAGTGACTGCCAGAATCGTGAGGTGTACCTATTATCTCTGTAGTCACACGATTTCTTTAATGTATGTCTTGGTTAACTTTTCCATCTTGTCGGTCTCCTTTATTGGTAGGAAGTGTGTGGATTTGGTTAACCTGTCAACGATCACCCAAATAGTGTCAAGTCCACCCACTGTCTTGGGAACTTGGTTATGAAGTCCATGGTTATTCGATCCCACTTCCACTCGGGTATGTCCAGTTGCCGGAGGAAACCCGAGGGCTTTTGATAATTTACCTGGACCTTGGCGCAAGTTAGGCACTTGAACACATAGGTAGTGATCTTTGCTTTAATGTTCGGCCACCAATAAAGTTTCTTGAGGTCCAGATACATCTTCTCTGAACCGGGGTGTCCAGATTCGATGCATGAGATAATAAGCTCCATCATCCTTAACTTCAAGGTTTTTATCCATTCCCCATAAGGCCTCCCCCGCGATGTTCTCGGGTTTTAATGCCTCTTCCTATGCTTCCTTGATTTGTGTGGACAGGTGGAAATGGATGGTCATAGTTAATGATTTTACTCGGCGGCCCGAGTATTCCTTCCGACTTAGGGCGTCTGCTACTACGTTGGCTTTGCCCAGGTGATAACAAATTTCGCACTCGTAGTTATTTAGAAGTTCAACCCATTGTCGTTGTCTCATGTTGAGCTCCTTTCAATTGGAATGTGTGAAGATGGTGCATTTGATACCGTACAGGTAGTGTCTCCAGATCTTTAGGGAAAACACCACTACCCTTAATTTGAGGTCGTGCATGGTGCAATTTACCTCATGAGTCTTCAGTTGTCTTGGGGGATAGGCGATGACCTTTCCTCGTTGCATGAGCACACATCCTAGGCCCTACTTGGATGCATCACAATAAACCACAAAGTCTTCGGTTCCTTCTGGGCGAGACAAGATTAGAGCACTGCAAAGGGCTTGTTTAAGTGTTTGGAAAGAGGCTTCTTGTTTATTTCCCCAGATGAAAGCTATTCCCTTCTGTGTTAAGGTTGTGAGCGGCTTTGTGATATTAAAAAAGCTTTGTATGAATCTTCGGTAGTAGCCAACAAGGCCCAAAAATCGGCGTATCTCCACCGGTGCTCTTGGTGTTTTCGATTTTGCAATATCCTTGACTTTGGAAGGATCCAAGTGTATCCCTACCTCGATGACTACATGCCCCAAGAAATCTACCTTTCGGATCCAAAATTCACATTTTTAGAATTTGGCATATTGTTTTTCTGCCCTTAACGTTTCCAAGACGTGTAGTAGATGTTGACAGTGTTCTTCCTCGCTTCATGAGTAAACTAGTATGTTATTGATGAATACTATCATGGATTTATCTAGATAAGGCGGGCACAGACGATTAATTAGGTCCATGAACACTGCTGGTGCATTCATTCAACCGAAGGGCATTACTACAAATTCGTGGGGACCGTAGCGAGTTATGAATGTTGTCTGAGAGCTATCTTCCTCTTGAATTTGCAGCTAATGATACCCCGATCTTAGGTCAATCTTCGAGAGGTAGCTTGATCCTTGCAGTTTATCAAACAAGTCATCAATTCAAGGTAAGGGATAAAGGTTTTTGATAGTGCGCTTGTTCAACTCTCGGTAGTCTATGCACATGCAGAATGACCCATCCTTTTTTTTCACGAACAAAACTGGTGCTCCCCAAGGTGAGAAGCTCGGTCGGATGAATCCTTTGCTTAGCAGTTCATTCAGTTGGTTGGATAGTTCCTGCATTTCTGCAGGTGCTAGGCGATATAGGGATTTGGCTACGGGGGTGGCTCCAGGAATCAAGTCGATTCTGAACTCCAGTTGGTGTTCGGGAGGTATTCCCGGAAGGTCTTCTGGAGATACATCAGGGATGTTACATTCTTCGGGAATGTATTTGATGCCTTTCAACTTTTGTTTCTCATCCACTACGTGGGCTAAGAAAGCATGATATTCCTTATGTAGATACTTTTGAGCCTTGATGCAAGAGATGTTTTGTAGATTCATGTCGGTTTTTTTGCCATAAATGACGAGGGTTTTGTTATTTGGTACATTAAGGCGGATGACCTTTTCGTAACATAGGATTTTGGCATGCTGAGGACTTAACCAATCCATGACGATGATGACATCAAAGCTACTTATTGTGACTGACATCAGGTCGATTTGGAAACAATGATTGTTTAGAGTTAGTGTGCATCCTACGAATATATCGTTAGTGCGTTTTGTTTTTCCATTGGCCATATCTACGGTGAATGTTTCATTTAGTGATTGTGGTTTCTGCTTGAGTAAGTTTTTAAACCGATAACTCACGAAGCTTTTCCCCACACCAATATCGAAAAGTATGCATGTGTATGAGTTGTTTAGGAGAAATGTACCAATAACCATGGTAATATCCTTCATTGCTTCCTCATGCCCCATTGACAAAACCCTCACCACACCTTTGTTAAATCTGTTCTGGGCCTTCAGATAGTTCCTCTTGAAATTCCCAATCTCACCGCAACTGTAACATGTGTGACTCACCCCACTGTTAGCGATTTGGGTGGTTGGTTGTGCCGGGGCTTTGTAGAAACGGACGATGTGCCCATTCTTGTTGCAATTTGTACATTGCATTTCCCGACAGGCTCCATGGTCGTGGTAGTTTCATTTGTCGCATTTTGGAAGAGTTCCAACATATTGCATGGCTGGTGCTGGGGCGGTAGGGGATGTGATGGCATGAACAACAAAAGTTTGTGTATTCTTGGATGGGTCTTGAGTGGGTTGACCCTTATTTTTGTTCCAAAACTTCCTCTTGTTATCGCTCCGCTTTGGTTGTTCAGGCGCGTGGGTCATGATGCCTTGACGAATTCCCTGTTTGACAAGAGTTTGTGCCAGACGCTTGGAACTATCAAAGGTGCTTGGGTTGGCAGATATGACCATTCCCTTGATCTGAGGGGATATCCCCCAAACGCAACCTTCCACTCTCTTGGCCTTCAGGGTGACCATTCCAGGGCACAGAATTGCCAGCGCGTTAAATCAAACAATTTAGGTGGCAATATGGGAGACCTTCATGGAGTGTTCCCACAATTATTGTTCCAGTTTCTGCATCTTGCTTCTTGGACAATATTCCTCGAGCATCATTGCCTTTAGATCCTCCCAATTCATAACGTTGTCAACAGCTAGAGTTAAAGTTTTAACGTGGCAATTCCACCACGGCATACTTGAGTCTGCGAATGTACATGAATCATACTTGACTTTGAACTCATCAGGGCATGCAAATATTTTGATTACAGACTTGGTCTTCTGAAACCATCTTGTTAAAGTAACAACCCCACTGTCTCCATGATACGTCCTTTGCTTACAGTTCATAAATTCATTGTATGAGCACATTCGCTGGTGCCCTTGATTCTCGCTTTGGTTGGAACTGTTGGTTCTATTTCCGCCTCCATTGTTGCTACTGCTGATTTGGGTCATGTAAGCAACCACAACGATTGTTACCTGCAACTTGGAACACCGCAGAGTCCATCTGGGGGGGGGGGGGTGGCGGTTGTGGAGCTATTGGTGTGTTGTTCTTACGTCTGTTTGACTTGCTTTTTGGCATTTTTCTGCCGTAAAGTTTAAAGGTGGAATGACGATAAGATTTTGAGAAAGTTATGAATCATACATCATTGTAATGGAGTGCCTTGTTTTGTATATGTATAAAGTCTAGTTGTTATTGAAATTTGCAAGCAATTCATAATGGAATTTACTATAACAAGTAAACAATTACATAACAAATAGTGACATTCAATGAAATAAATTGCATACCCATTTCATTAATAGTTTATTGCTAGTGCGTAGTTCTATGAATATTGACCTTGAATAAGGTCTACATAAAAGAGTAGCACCAACACTTACTCGTAAATAAAATTAAGACATGAGTAGCATACGCCCTACTCACCGCAGGTAATCTCCTGCGTGCCATGAGATGAAGTCGAGGTGCCCTATAACTCTATTATCCATCGCTCAACTGCGATCACTTTCTCCTGGAGTGTTAAGTGCCTCTCTTGGTACTCTATCACTTCCGCTCGAGTGGTGGTAAGGTCCTCATGGAGGCTATCAATGAGGTAACATGTCTAAGGTTAGTCCCTCTCCATCTATCGGGTTCGGGCATGTGACATCCCCATTTTCACGGCCAGAAAAGACCAATTTTGTTTATGCTTTATAAAAATCAGAGTATCTCTTTTAATAAAAACGTTGTGGAATTTGTACCTAGAAAAACATGATAATTTCATTATCAAATCATTTCCGAATAAATGTATTTTTATTCATCTTAAAACATTTGGGATGTCATCGTCAATACAGAAACATGAGCATAAATAGAACTTACATTCATATACACTAGTGATCTATATCTCGTTAATCTCTCAGTGTAATGTAACTTCACATCGTCATCTGTGATACAAGTAAACTGAGTGGGTCAGGTTGGGAAACATGGTGAATACATTGGGTTTTCGACCCATAATAATATAATTATTATGTTTAATCATCAAACAATTAACCCAATTACCCATCCCCATTATCTTCTTTATTTCTAAGTACCTTCCCTATGGATTTATCCTACGGATCGTCTCTTACATCATATTTACCTCTCATCTCCTTACATTGTATTTCCTTATATGTTTGTTCCTAAGGACTCTCCCTAAGGATCATCGCCTACATCGCATAGACAATATTGATTCAGGAATTACTCCCTCAATATGTTCCCAACAAGGGTTAGTGCATCATCACATGAATACGTAGTTACAACATCGCCTGAACTCGTAATTCATAGTAAGGGGTTAGAGTATCATCACATGAGTACGTAGTTAAACCATCGCCTGAACTCGTAATTCATGACCTACAAGTTATGGGCCTGCTGGTGTTTCCACGGGGTTGTCTAAAATAGTCCGTGGTCGCCATCTATACTCTGGTAAATGACTACATCACCACATTGCCGATTAAGGTTATGGTATCTCCTTTCATCCTACATCACTTATTCATCATCATCTATTTACCCTATTATCATCAACTTTCTATCATCACCTATATCTCATCATTTTATTTCATCACACACCAACTATTTCATCTACCCATGTTTCATCCGCAACATATTTGTAGATATAAAATAAATATACCGTTTAAATCTTTTAAAATATGTATAAAATTGTTCATCCAATATAGACAGCAAGTATTCAAATAATATGCACACATAGCACATAATTTATATAAAATACTTCATATTTATGTGTTAGATGAAAGTAACTATACACTCACTAGAAAATGTGGTGATTCCGAACTCAGACAACGCTTCGTTGAGACTAATTAATAGTCTAGCTATTATTACTATTATATAAGCGTTAAAAAATACTTATATAACCCATAATAATAGCCCAAGTACTTATTATAAGTTCCTAATAACGTTACTATAATTAAATAAAAGCTATATTAAAAATAGTGTAGGTGTAGCTCACTTACAACGAGTTTTATAGAAAACCGGACTTTGCTTGGAGCAGCGTTCTTGAGTCAAAAATCTCTTCTTTTCGGAGCCATCGAGCACTTCGGGGCTTCCTCCTCGTGCTAGGGAGGTTCCCTAGGCTTTCGGGGGGGGGGGGGGTTCGGGGCTAGAGAGATGTTCTAGAGAGAGAGAGAGTAAAGAGAAGGGAGAATGGGAAAGGTATGAAAAAATAAGGGTGTGAGAGGTTCTATTTATACGGTGAAATATGGCTGAACTTGGTGCCACATGTTATCACCCATTTTTGCACAACACACTTCCGACTTCTAAAATCTGTAACTTTCACATACGAGGTCCATTTTTGACGTTATTTATTTCCAAGCGTAGGTAAAAATAAGGTCTACAATTTTCATTTTGACTCCGTTGGCTAATTCTCGACCGATCTTAAATTTAACAGTACGAGAAGAATATACTGTTAAATGTCCGCGTAAAATTGATAACTTCTACATACGGACTCTGTTTTCGTCTGTCTTTTTACTGTTGAGTTCTTATTCTTGAGATCTTCAATTCTCATTTAGGTCGTGTAGGCCAAAAACCGTTCGATCTAAAATTCAAGTTTCAGGGTGTGCACTGCTAAGCCAAATCTTAGAAAATTCATAATTTCCTCATACAAAGTTAGATTTGGGCGTTTTTTTTGTACGTTCTTGGTTTAACGTATACTAAAACTTTTGTTTATATTTCTAAGGATAAAAAGTCCTCCATCGTAAATTCACTATTTATGTCTCCCGGTGTCGTGCTGGTTTTGCTGTAAAACATCCACGGACCATAACTTCTTCGTTATAACTCGGATTTCGGCATTCTTTATATGCACGGAACCCTTGAGACGTATTCTACAACTTGGTTAAGATTATTTTTCTAAATAATCTTTTGTCAAAAATTCGTTTTTGACCCCTATTATCTCTAAATTGACTAGCGAGGATCTACGGGAGTTACAGGGCATCAATGACCTCAGCAGTGGCGCCTAGCTCCACGATCTGGTTCACCGATGCCCTAGTTTGATCCCCGAGGTACGAGATTCACTGAACCATAACAGGATGGGCCCTGTCTGCCGAACCCCCATGGTGGAGATTATAGTAACCTCGCTCCATTTCTGTAAGGATAATGTTGGCGTTGTTTCCGGCTCCACCTCTCCAAGTCTTGTAGCCGAGTCGGTGAGTGGGAACCTTGGAGACGTAAGGAAGGTTAATGACCTCCGACTTTGCATCCGACTCCTCCTCCGGCTCCTCCTCATCTTCTTCTTCCTCAGGTCCTCCTCGCCTTCTTCTTCCTCTAGGTCTTCATCGGGTTCTTCCTCTTCCTTCACTAGTTCCTCATCATCCTCTTCTAGATCCTCTTCAATCCACCCACCAATTCCCTGGTTAGGGAAATAGAAGTCTCTGGGCATGTGAAATCCTGCCATGTCGTCTGTGCGAGAATAAAGGTAAGAGAGATACATGAATGGTTTATAGTATTCAAAAATACTCCTATAGTATCTTAATTCTTTATGTTTGATTCTAGAGTTTCTTAGTATATAGGATTGGTAAGTTTTAGATTTGTTGCCCACCACGACCATTCCTAAACACATGTTGGTCATATCTTATATAAATATAGTTGATCAGGCTATCTTTATCCCATATATGATTACATAACTATGTAGGTTTAACAGTAATGTTTAACTCTCTAAATACTTTTATATGATTCTTAATATGACACTGTTCCTAGTACGCATGCATGTATACATTTTATGAAACTACTATTATATTTTTAAAGTATACATCTTAGTCAGAGTGTTTTAGTCCCAATGTATTTATAGTTGTTAGTTGTATATCTTATGTGGTTTGAGATACTTAGTTCACTATAAACAATGCTCTGGTATTAATCTGTCACATCCCCGAACCGGAACGGTAGAAACGTCATTGTACAATATCATAACAATTATGACGTCATTGTACAATATCATAACAATTGAATATAAATGAATCAAATAATTACAACCATTGCATTGAATATTTAATAAGTTTACATTGTATTCAAATATTTTTTACATGATATCAAATGCATGTGACAAAAATAAATAACATGATGCAACAACATCCCATCTACCAAAAACTCTTGTGCTTACTTGTTTACTAATTTCCTGAGAATACAAGTGATTTTGAAAAGTGTCAACAATTAAGTTGGTAAGTTCATAAGCATTTTGAATGAAAAAGGTTTGTAACTGTTTCGTGAAAATGATAGTGTATACTTCCAGAAAATCCAATATTTTCTAATGAGTTATAAGTCTTAAGTCCCAAGACTAGAAATGTAATAAATATTGTACTATAAAATGATGTAATGAATTTTTATCTTTATATAAAACTACTTGAAATGTATGTTACCCCATAAATCAAATGTTTTGTTCATACCCTATGTGAGTTATTATAATCAAACTAATGCGACTAGTTGCCTGAACGACGCGCTTCGGACGTCCGAACTGTAAAGACATTTGTCACCCCAGACCCGTCGGTCTAACTGTAGCTAACAGTTTAGGTGCGGGGTTGTCAAACCCGTATAGATCTATACACAAGTGTCACACCCTCATTACAAGAGACTTTGGTTATAGTGCATGTCTTAGTTGTGTACTCTAGTAGGTACCATGAAGCCAAATGTCTCACAACCAGTATAATTTGATTTACGTGCACCGGAAACTCCTTTTTCTTGTAATTGAAATAATTATACGTTTCTTTTGAAATTATAGTGTAGTTTTGTAACTCCCAAACTATACCAATTATAGTTTATCATCTTGTTTAGTTTCAAAATGTAAAGTCAAAGATTATATTTTAGGGTTGTCACCCACAAAATAGCGAAAAGCTATATTTTGGTAAAAAGCTTCCAAAAACCTTGTTGTTAGAAAAGCTATATTTTGGTAAAAATCTTCCAAAAACCTTGTAGTTTTATAAATCATAATTTTGATCATGATTTTTATAACATAGATCATATTTTATTTTTTGTTAATTAGTTTTGCACTTGAAAACTAATATATATATATATATATATATATATATATATATATATATATATATATATATATATATATATATATAACATCTTATGCAAATAATGATTTATACTTTAAGATAAAGATGAAGCATGCAAGTATTTGTATGATATCACCTTAGGAGGGGATCAAATTGGAGATTCCGGCCAAGGCATGACCGAAATCACCTTATACCCCATGTGATTTTGGTCGTAGTCCCTTCTCAAGTGGTGTTTTCGGTCCTAGTGGTTTGGATCTTCTATGTTTTTTTTTATCTAGGGGTGATTTCGGCCTAATCATGTGTTCTTAGCCCACCACCACCGAAATCTCATGTTCTTGGGTCCCCAAAACCGAAATATCAAAGGCATGACATAATTTATGCATCAAATCCTAACTATTTTGACTTGGCTTGACTTGGCTTGACTTTTAAATGTTTATTTGGAACTTGATTTTCAAAGTATGTATGTATGTATGTATGTATGTATATATATATATATATATATATATATATATATATATATATATATATATATATATATATATAAACAATGCCCTTTTGGCTTTCAAAGTTTTATTGCAACAACGTTATAATGTGAATTCATTTATACACAGTTAAAATTTAGACCTTCTTGACACAAAAAATTCCATTGTCAAAATAGCTAAAGTAGTCCTAAATGCCAAAGGGAAAAGGAAGGCTTATTCTGAGCCATATTCTAATAACAATTCGTTTCCAAAACAGGAAAGGACTTAGAAAGCATACATGCCCAAATGTATATTTGAGGTGAAAGCACCGAAACATGAAGAAGTTAAAGTTGATAATGGATCACGAGCCCTTGCTACTTTCCATAGGATCAAAGATAACTAGTTCTCCCATGTTTGGTGTTGAATCAAATATATGGATTCGTAATGTCATCAGAACACTACTTCTAAACCTTAAGTATTAAGTACTGACATTTGCAAGAATGTTCAGTGAATAAAATGAAGTAAGAATATTGAAAGTTGGATAAGATAATTTGATCATGAATATCTAGCCCCTGCTACTGTTCATGGGATAAAAAGAAAACTCTCTTCCCAAATGCTTAGTTTATGGTATTATAGTTGAAATTGTTTATACTATGATTCGTGAGATAGTGCTAACTTATTTAAATGTTGAACACTTTAACATGTTAAAAGAAATCCATGAAATATGTGTAGCTAGTATAGTGTCAACAGTTCAAAGTTGATTCAAATATTTAAATAAGATATATTTTTGAGTTAATATCTGTTGAAATTAGTTTAACTAATGGATCATTCCAGATCGATCACAATACACAATGATTTTAATACATCTAAAGGTTTGGGTGAAATCTATTTGTGGCATCATAGTCGTGGATACATAACTAAGAAACGCATTACTAAGTATCCAGTTGGATTGGATTTTAGATATCAGTTGACCTTGAGTTTCATGATAAATGTAAATATTGTCTATCGTGATAGTTGTTTAATACATCACTAAGTGATGTGAGTATCTGTTGGAAATAGTTCACACTAATGGACCGTTCTGATTAACCACAATACATGGCAAACGAAGTTAAGAATCAACTGGGCAAGATGATGAGACACTCATAGTGAGAATCTTAGTCCAAAACCTTATCGATCATCTAAGGAATCATGAAAGAGTTTCATGATCTATCTCCACTTAAGACATTACTGCTCGGAAGTGTTAGTTGGATAGAGAAACAAATCATTTATTAATTTTGTACAAGATGAGTCGCATTATGCATACTAACAATTCGTTGATTGTACCATGAATAGTGTTACGAGAAGTATTTTGGTCTTGTGCCAACTAATTACGTTCATGAAACACTTTATGATATGTGAAGTGGGATTTAGTCCTCACTAGCACATATGTAAGCTTACGATTAAAAGGCTTACGCTTGTCGTGAAGCGTTCAACAATCTACAACTTAGAATAGAAATGTGTTCTCTCATTGGACAACCCATCAAGAATTTTGGATAATTGATTAACAATCGTTTTAAAAACAAAGTGTATGTTACTCGAAGTGTAGTCTTCCAAGAGAGGGAGATGATTTCCAAAAGAGCTAGTGGGAGCCACATTGATATTGATAATTTTGAGAGTCAACCAACAAAGAGTCTAAAGTTAGACATAGCATTCAATTTGGAATTAAAAGAGGGAAACTAGCATATTTCCACTTTTTCCTTATAGGTCTAATAGAGGACGTCATACACCTGTTACATAAGAGTTTATATTACTAAGGTAAATGATTCACTGGTATGGAGCAATCTAAGTGTACCAACTATCGGAAGCTACGGTAGGCCCTAAAGGCTACAGCATGGAAGGAGGAAATGAAGAGCGGTATTTAGTCTATATGTGTGAAAAAGTTGGCGGATCAAGAACTTAGCCTTAACCATTAGGCGTAAGTGGATCTTTAAGAAGAAACAAGCATGGATAGGAAGAAACACATAATCAAGCCAAGAAAGGTTGTGAAGGATGTGTAAGATTGATAAGTTCATTTTTAGACTGAAATAAGCATCTCGCAAGTGGTATCATTATTTCAATGAGAAAGTTCGAAGAGTTTGAATTCGATAAATAAAGATGAGCGATATATATATGTCAAAGATAGTGGGATTAATTGGGATATTTGTTTCAATGTGAAAGTTCAAGGAGTTTGAATTTTGAGAAACATAGATAAGCCATATATATGTCAATACTAGTGGGAGCATTGTAGTCAACCTTGTATTGTACATAGATAATGTACAATTCATAGGAAACTATATTCTAACTTAGCAAGTGCAAAATACTTGGCTTGGTATGAGAATTGTTTCACTATGATATGCATGGGAGATACAACACACCTACATAATAAGGATCTATGGAGATAGATCTGAGTGATTCATTGGATTGAGCCAAAGTACATGGAATATTGAGGAAACTCGACATGCAGAACACAAAAAGGAGTTTCAGCTTATTAAAATATGTCATGACATTGAGCGATGTGAATGTTCTAGTTCTAATATTGAGCTAAAGAAAGTGAGTCGTGTCCCACATGCTTTTGCTATAGGATCGATCATATATGCCATCAAATGTACCAGATCTGATAACTCATATGCCTCGAGCCTGACAAGATGGATTTTATCAATTTGGTGAGAAACAACAAATAAAGATCAAGAACATTCTTAAGTGTCCTAGGAGGATAGAGTAAATGATCTTGACAATATAGAAAAGATCAATGTAAAAGTTACATTGATGCTAAGTTCCATACTAATAAAGACAATTTTGTTTGTAGTCGGAATTTGTGCTTTACTGAATGGTTAGATTGGAAGAGTACCAAGTTATACACCATTGTGGATTCAAAAAACTTAGAGTATATTGTGGTTGGTTAAAATGCAAAGAGGAAAATGTGACTGCAAGGCATTCATTAGTGACATCTTTTTTGAAATTCAATCATTGATGGTATGTATGAAATGTCTTGTGACTTTAAAACGGTGAACTTACCTTGAGTATAGATCCCAAGTTACATAAGCTCACGTGACACTTACTGATTAAGTACCAACATATTTAATAGTAAGTTGAATGTGAAGCCATCAAATTCAATATGTCATATCAAAAGATAATCTTGTCAACCGATTCCATAAGCCAATGTCATTGACCAAGTTTGACAGTAAGACAAGGTCGAGAGGCATTAAATTTGAAAATTAATTGGCTTAAACACTCTTAGTTTAGTTTGTTTTAAATACGAGAACTTAAAGTAGTATAAGCGTTAATTTGATTTGGCGATTATTAAGTGGAGAGCTTAATATATGATGGAGTTCAGTCATTTTAATTAGCTTATTACTGTGTTCTCACTTTTGCATGTTTTGAACCTACTTCTTGAGTATTAATTTAATTAAATGTCCACAGTCAGTCATACTCTTGGAAGTAAGTAGTGATTCAAGATTATCATGAGTATCCGTGGATTGTCCATATTGATTGGACATTGCATAGAGATTGCACTAACACTCATGAGTACTTATTAGAGATTTAAGTATTGGACCGACCCGCGCTTAGAGATGACTTCATGGATCCAGTTACAAGTTATTATAAGACAATAATATCTTCAATTCTTCAAACCTAGAAACATGTGGGGGTTTTTCTTTATGATTCTCTTATGTGTTGGTCTACTCTAATGCTATCCGTAACTGGTAGTTATAAAGGATATGCCCATGTCTGACTTGATGAAATTGACAAAAACTATGTAGTTGAAGTTTATTCATTCCTTCTTCCATAATAAGAGAAGTGATATCTATGGGCCCCTCAATGATTTGGTGTTGAAATCTAAAGTGCTTGGTTGAGCCCTGATTAGAATTGATGTGTTCACTTTAGTAGTCAGATGCAATCGTCACAAATCTATATCGGGAAACATAATCTTGAATTCTGAGATTGACCATTATCTATGTCTCGAATTCATACATATATCGTAGAACGAATGGATAGTTGATCACTTATCTAAGGGCCAAATCTTGATTAGATCAAGAGTTCGTTAGTTGCATTGGATGGCTAACTCTGTTGATTATTGGAGAATTATTGGTCCTCGTGTAGTTGATGACTTGTCCAAATGGAAGATTGTTGGAATAATGTCCAAGGTCATTAACTATTGGTAATACTTATAATAATAATAGAGTCCTTTTGGGTTGCCCTCAAGACCCAAATTGAGTAGAATAAATAAATGAGAATTTGGTTTATTAATTATTATGGTTAATAATTAATTAGAAACTAATTGGAAATATATTTTCGGAATTAATTAATTATGTAATTACTTAAAAGGTTGAATATTCATTAATCGATAGTTGGTTAATCAGGAATGTTACAGAACCTTGTGGAATTTGGGTTGGATGAAAATCACTCCATCCCACATGGGAAAGGAGTGAAATTTCGTGGTTGGGCCACCATCCTACATGGAAAGGAGTACTAAGCCTACGGAGGCATCCATAGCTATAAATATGGACTTAGAGATTTCATTCCTCCATGCACCTTGGATTGAAGTTTCGCCAACCCTTGTTACTCCACCTCTTAGGGACGATTTCTAACCCTCTTTGGTATTATCAAATTTATCCTTCTCCTTTTTGGTGTCTTTGGGTGTGATACCATTAATGGGATTCTGGTTTGGGTTCTCTAATACATGCAACTTCATGGAAGATCAATATATTAAACATGGAGATCAAGGGCTACCTAAGAGGTATGTTTTCTTATTTGTTTTTAAGTTTTATAGGGTAGATATAATTAGCATGAAACCATAGATCCATAGGTTTCATGTACATTTAGGTATATCGTATTTTCGATTTTTCCGCTGCCTACTTTTGAGTGTATTTGATGCATAGAAAACCCAACAGTAAAATTATCCACAATCAAATAAATATATTTCTTGTGATGTAGACTTTATAAAGTGGAAGGTCCACACGGATCTATATGAAGTAGATTGATTTTTCAATGATGACAGGATGACCTTTCTTTGATTGCTTCCCATATTCATAGGAAGCAAATAGATGCTTGTTTTCAAACTTGAGGAGAGGCAGGCCTGTGACCATTTCACCAGAAACAAGATCATTCATATATCAAAATTTATATGAGCAAGCCTTCGATTCCATACCCAACTGACATCAGGGACTGCCTTTGAGAGTAGAAAAAGTTGAGGTTTTCCAATAATCATGTCGATGTCAAGAGGATACATGTTCTTGTTACGATTTGACTTGATCATACATTCTTTCCGGTCTTCAGTCTTAACATAGTTGTGTTTCTTGCAAAATTCAACTCAACGACTTGTATCAGTAAGTTGAGCCACACTAACTAGATTATGCTTCAGATTAGCTACATTTGCCATATTTGATACATATAAGTTTCCATTGGTGATGACGCCATAACCTCAGATTTGAGAGTTGGATTTGTTGCCATACGTCACATAGCCTAATTTGGTGAGAGTTTGTGATCACACATAAAGTTATTCTTCCCCGTCATGTGCATGGAACAAGCACTATCTCTATACCATATTGTATCTTGCTCTGAAGCACAAAGTGCCTACAAAAATTAGTGAATTTTGGAGTTTTTAGGCTCCGAGTTAGATTTTGGGACTTGGGCACGCTCTTTGGACATGCATTTTGACTTTTGAGCAACAGGTGTCTCGGAATGCTTGTTTCGAGGTCCTTTGGGAAAGAAGCAAAATACCAAGGTCTTTTCATTGATCCGGAAATCATATTCAACATCAGGGTGTTTCAGAACAACTTTTCTTATACATAATGTATTTGGAGTAGAAGTAATCATAGTGTTACTTGAAGTTGCAATATCTTTTTCAACACTTTTAGCTTTCCACTCAAACTTTTGTTTTGAATTATTTGAAGATTTTTGAGTGACAATGTTTTTAACAAAGCATTCTTTGTTTGCTGCTATTGATGGTACATTTGGTTTTGAAAGTTGTTTTGGTTTAAAAACCATAGCATCAGATTTAGCAATAAAAATAGAGGAAACAGTCCGAGGAGAATTATTTCTTGTGGGAATAGTATCAACAATTTTTTTCGGAATGGGACTGGAAACTTTGTTTTGAACTACCGAGCTAGGAAGAACGGATGGCCTTTTAATAATCTTAACAGGCGCAAAATGTGTTATGAATCCTAGTGGTTGAGCTTACAATTGAAGATACTTTCTTTTTGGAATTCGCAATGAACCTGGAGTCATGCCTTGACCTAATTTCTTTTTTGAGGGAATTTTTGGCTTCTATCTTAGAATCGACAACATCTCTCTCATTCAACGAAGGTTTTTTCCTGGAGTCAGATGATGACTTGGAAGTTTGGCCAACAGATGGGTTGTTAAACTTGAGTTTAATTGGCACTAATGTGGTTTTTGAAATTACTTGAGAATTAGAAACACAAGAATCAGATGAATATTCTACTATGATTTCTTCTTCAATGTCACTATCAAAAGATGCCCAGACAAAATCTGATTTATCCAAATCAAGCCCAGTTGTCGCCAGAATAATTTCTTCAACAATACAATTGTGAGGAGGACTGTGGTTTGGAATTTGAACTACAGTATTGAGAATACTTGGGAACATTTCCGAGGAATGATTTAGGTCCAGGGTTATCAGAGGTGGAAGAGACGTGGAATCAGGACATTTGACAACTATTGGATGAACCTCAGGAACCAGGGATGAAAATTGGCCCGAAGTCTCAGGAAGGGGTGACAATGGCAAGACAGGGGCATCAGAATGTTTGTGGTTCATAATATCTCCCATAAAAGTTTAATTTTGTAGCTCCTTCAAGGGACGAGCAATAGGTTTCAAAAACTCGCTTTCGAGACCAGGTGCTTTAGACCAAGGATGATGAAAATTACAAGTCATCCATTTATTTGCTTCAAGAATATCTATGGAATTATTCAAAGCATCTACTTTCTCTTTGAGACATTTTTATCAGATAGTAAAACATTTCTTTCAGAATAAGTGATTTCCCATTATTCCTAAAGAATAATACATTCATATTTTGACATTAAAATTTTATGCTCCAAAGACTCAAACTTAAGCTTATTATCCTCGAAACGTAATCTAAGACGACTTATTTCACTCTCCATATTCTAACTAGCTTCAATCGCAGACTCATAGGCTTTATAAATGATGTTTATATCTGACTGGATCTGGGTTAGATATGGTTCACAAAGAGATAAATCAAAAGTATTATCAGTAATCATAGATTCTACCTGTTGAACGATGCTTCTACCCGGTGGGTCATTAGTCGCCATGTAGCAGTAGTTTGGTTCAGCATCATCAGAATCTTCCTCTGATCCAGATGACCATTAGCCTTCATCACATTCAATTGTTTGTCTTGCTATAAGACACATGCTTCTACTGGTACTCACATCATCGTCATCACCAGGTGACCAATATTCTTCCACATCTCTCGATAGAGTGATAACAAATGCTTTTTCACTAGCATCCATTTCTTGAGTTCGACGTGTTTAGTATGTAGATTCCTTCATGTTGGGTTTTTGTGGTCTTTAACCAAGCAGTCTTTGGCATAGTGATTTGCATGACTACACTTGTGACAAACGATCTTTGGTTTTTCTAACTCAGAGTCTCGTGAGATTCTGAGGTATGGTTCGGTGTAGAGATGTTGGGTTTATAAGTAGGAGGATTTTCTAATGGTTTAGGAAATGGTTTGGGATTACTTTGATGAGGAGCTTAGAAACAGTTGTGATATGTTTTGTGAGTGGAATTGAAGGGACACGTATATTTTATGGAAAGCAAAACAAACTCTTGTTGAAAGCTTAGTTCGGAGTCCATTGCTTCAGGTTCAAGGTCTCCATCAAACTGATAGTTTGAAGTAATAGGAACAGGTAAAGTTGGTGGACAGGTTGAACATATGAGATAGTTGGGATTACAGCTTTGAAAGGGTTTGAAATTGAAGGATTCAAGACATGAGGATCAAAAAATCTAACAAGAGCAAACGAACCTCCTGAGAGTTCTCTTATGGTTTGTGCAACATTTGATTCATGACCTTGAAGTTTGTGAAACAAGTGATAAAACTTCAACTTCTTCAGAGATCCAACAGTCTAAAGGCACGATTTCACGTTTCCCCATCCTTTACCAACACTATTAACGAACTTGAGATTGTATTCAAGTGGAGTTCGGACAATCCCATGAGTTGTCATATTGTTGACGAGGATTTGGTATCTGTTAGAGGTTGAGGCAACTGATCACCTGAAGTTTTGGTGAAAGTATCAAACTTGTTGGCAACAGAAGTCAAACAGTTATACTTCATGTTTTCTGATCCTTCAAACAGGTCTTGGAGTGTGTCCCAAATCTCTTTAGAAAATTTACATAGCTTATTATGTTAAAAGGTAGAAGGAGGGACACCAAACACCATTTCAGAAAAAGCAATTTGATCTGCATGCAATTTCTCGATGTCATCAGCAATGAGAGATGCTTAACGCTGTTCCTCCTGTCCCATGAGAGTTGCAGCCGCATCTCTTACAGTTTGTCTAAAAGGAACACGTGGACCTTCTTTTATAGATCTCCAGATAGCTTCACCTTTTTCCTTACCAAGTAAAAAGCTTTCCATTCTAACTTTTCAGTGATCATACTCTTCAACAACTAGCAATGGGGCACAATAAGGGAAACCCACGCTATTTACTATTTGCATTGAATACATTTGTTAAGAATTAAGAGCAACCATTGAAGTTAAGATATTAGAGCAGAAGCGGTATCTAGAAGAACTTTTATCCTGAACACATAAATGATCGAAGTACCAAGGTAATTTTGAACCAACTATAATTTGTTCTTATGGATTTAAAGGACAGCCATTCAAACTTTGATACTAATTTTGGGTAAAAGAAACTATACGTAAGGACAATGTTTGAAAACTCAAATTGTGAGTTAATCTTTAAGATCAATGTCTGCTCTTAATTAGATGTGCTAGTCGAGTATGGTAATACCAGTCAAGACTTGAATGAAATATTCAACAAAGTACTCAATAATAAATGAAGTAAACTAGAAGTATAATCAATGTAAAGACATTAAATGAACAAGAAGAATGTTGTGAAAGATCTTGACCTCAAAGAAAAGTGAAAGTGAATTAAAGAGAAATTTTTATATCTTTGGAGTAGCAATTCAACATATTTATTGTCATTCAAAACACTCCTTAACTAGACTAAGGAGGTACGTTTTACAAAATTAAGAGACATTCCTAGGACTGATTAATAATCAGCTACTAACATCTGATCATCTAAAAGATAAAAAAAGATAAGTTCTAAGAAACGTTACATCATGAATAAGACAAGAAATAATAAATGCTCAAACAGACAAGCTGATCTCGGATCTTAACACCACCTCAGACTAATCTTCATTTCGGACTCCATATCTACTTCGGAAATTGGTGACTTCAGATCTTCATACTTGTGATTTCTAGTGGTTCACTTTTCATGTTTCAACAAACCCAAATGGTTATTTCACCGTTTATAGGATCATAATTTGTATTTTGGTAGTTTGACCACCATTTGTAACATTCTGTTAAAATCAAATAAATAAAATAAAATAAAAATAAAACTCAATAAAATAAAATATACAAAATAAAATAAGATTTCCTGTCACACCCCGCTAAAGCGGAAACACGAGGCGTGGCAGTATAAAGGGTTTCATAGCAAAAGTTAAAAGACAACACCAACCATAGTATTAAAAACCATTACAAATTTACAATGGGTTTGAACAACTTTTAAAAGAAATTACAATTAAAATAGAAATACAACACATGCAAATGCTTCTAAAATTGAAGTGTCCCTAAGTGCCACTTACTCGATGATTCCTGAAAAAACATGTAAAACGAGCATCAACTATAAAAATAGTTGGTGAGTACTCACAAGTTTAACAAAATAATATTGGTTCATGAGTTGAAATCAAAGTTTTGATAAAAGTTTCCAATAATAAAAGTATATTGATAAAAGGAGTAAATAAGTTTGTAAACACAGTTCGTTGTCATCATGAGAAATAAAGTATGTTTCCCGAATAAGATGCAACATACATATTCTCATGAAAGATAAAGTTCGTTACTCAAACGAGTAAACAAGTTTTTCATTGCTAAAATGAGCAATCAATTTCGTTGCTACAATGAGCAAACAATTTCATTGCTAAAACATGTATATAAGTTTTTAGTAATAAAAGTTCGTTGTTGTAATGAGAAACAAAGTTCATTGCTATAATTAATAAACAAGTTTATTGCTATAATGAGTAACGAGTTTCGTTGCTAAAATAAGTATTCAAGTTTCATTGCTAAAATAAGTATACAAGTGTCGTTGCTAACATGAGAATACAAGTTTCGTATGTGCATCAAGTTTCCATTCATGAGTTCACAACCCAAGCCTAATGACCGAATCGTGCCCTATTGACTACTATGTGTATCGCAAACATAGTTTATAAAATAGTAAAATGCACTCAAGCGAATCGTGCGAGTGAGGAGTTGTCTAGCTCCTGATAGCGCTATCCATAATAACCATAGGCTCAAAAGAGTTAATGAGTTGTGTCTAGAGATTCCAGGGACTTAACCCCGATATTGTCCTCATGAATTAAAGTAACATACACATACATACGAAATATAGCAACCAAGTTTCATACAAGTCAAAATAAATACAACGAACATAAAAGTAGTTTAGGACATGCTTTTCCACCCCAAAACATTTAAAAACCAAAAATAGGGGAGTGCGTGAATACTCACAATGTGCAAAATATAGTAATCAAGTTTATACGAGTCAATTAAATATAACGAACATAAGTAGTTTAGGTCATGCTTTTCCACCCCAAAACATAAAAACCGAAAATAGGGGAGTGCGTGAATACTCACAATGTGCAAAATATAGTAATCAAGTTTATACGAGTCAATTAAATATAACGAACATAAGTAGTTTAGGACATGCTTTTCCACCCCAAAACATAAAAACCAAAAATAGGGGAGTGCATGAATACTTACAATATGCATTGAGATGATGCAAATGGTGCCTTGACTATGCTCCACTCGTACCACTATCGATTCCTACAATAATGGTATTCGCTAGTGACTCTCTAATCGAAATCTAACACTAGTATACTTACTACTACAATAGAATTATGCCAATAGTGTGCCAAAATTTAATATTGATAAGTTATAAACATTTTTCTGTTAAAATTAAATTCCAATGAATCAATTGTTATATAACAATTTAAGTGTAATTTCTGACTATTGAAATGTTAATATTTAACATTTTAAGAGGCGTTCCAATGATTAAATATTCAAAACTAAATCAATTTAGTTCTAAAATATCCAAAACTTTGCATTTAAGTTTTAATTGAAGTCAAAGACCTCAAGATAAATTTTCTTGAATTTTTGATATGTCTAACTATTTTTCACCATTTTAGTTTCTTGAATAACCATAAATTCATGAAAAATAGTAATGAGTTAAGAAAATTCCCCAAACTTTTTATATTATTGTTATCAAACATTAATAAGCTGGGAAAAATATAAAAATGGATTTCCAAGCTGATTAATTATATTTTATGATTTTTGAGCATTTATTCCAATAAAAATTGAAATAAATAGAAAATAGTTTCCAAAATTACCCATACTTTTTATTTAACTTTTATTATACATAAATAGTCTGGGAAAAATATAAAAGATATTTTTCAGTGGGCATTTCTATTTTTCCTTGTTTTATCCCCTTAAATAATCATTAATTGAAGAATAAATAATAAACAGTTAAAATAAATTACCAAAAAATTTTGTAACATCATTTACAGTGTAAGTAATCTGGGAAAAATACCAAAAGTGGTTTTCATATTGTATAATCCAGTTTTGCGTATTTATGTGTATTTAAGTGTATTTAAGTGTATTTAACCTTAGAAAATAAGAGAAAAATAGTATATAGTAGAGAAAAATCATCAAAATTTTAATGTAATCTCCTACTGTACAACATGATGTTCTGGTAAAATTTCATGAATTTTGGATAATCGGAACTATTTTTCCTCTTTTTAGGCCATTATAATTACCAAAATTTGGGAAAAATAGGAAGGCATGATGAAAAATTCTGAAATTATTTTTTTCAGTCTCGCACCGCAGGTAAGAGCTGAGAAAATTGTTAGATACAATTTTTACACTCCCTAAAGTGGTTTTGTGATTTATTATACCCAAACAAAAAGAAAATCAAAAATCATACTAACAGAAACATAAATCTATGAAATTTAATGAGATGTCATTATTCACCATAGGGGTGATCCACGAATTTATTCCGGATTTATAGACCTATGGAAGTATTTTATATGATTTATTACCTTATTTTATTGCATTAATTATAATAATACAAGAAAAATGAATTATCTTTTGGAAATTTACAGAGCATCTTATTTTGTTGATGAGAATCTGGGAAAAATCGGATTTGGTCAAAAAATGATTTTTAGATATTTATTTGGAAATAAATCTTTCATTAACATATTTGAAAGCTTTTAACAACAAACTTTGATCATCAAGCATCTAAGCTTGAAGATCATCACATGTATGTTGGTTTAAAGATCATTCATGAGTTTGAAATGTTCAAAAATCGTTTTTGAAAGAAAACTTTGGATGCATGTGGTGATTTTCCACCAAAACATGTAGAAAAGTGCATTTCCTTGATTTTGACTTACGTTTAGGTCCTTGGATTTCACCATTTACAACATGCATGTTGTTTTTGGGTGAAATCCTACCACCATCATCATCAAAACCGTGAGTATGTGCAAATGTTCATGATTTTACAATAGAATGGAGTAGAAGATGGAGAAAATCCATGAAAACAAGTAAAAGTTGAAGGAAAAGAGAAGGAAAATGAATGATTTTCGGGTTTACCTTTAAGAACACCTCAAGATGGTTAAGATTTAGAGCTCATGGTGTGTTCTATGACCTATTTTCTGGAGAATTTCGTGGTTGAGGGAGAGAGGAAGAGAGAAAAGAGAGAAAATGAAGTGAGGGAGTGTGAGAGAGAAAGAGATGGAGTGGGTGAGTGAAATTGATTAATGAATTAGGAAAATGGTGTATTGGGAAGAGGAGGAGGGTATTGGGAGAGGGGAGGCCGAGATTTTGGGTGAGAGAGGCTCCTTCTCTCTTGTTTCTTTTATAAAAATTTAAATCTTTTATAAAAATATCAAACTTTTTATAAAATATACACTAAAATCAAGTTTTTATTCATAAAACCTTTATTTTGCTTTATAAATTTAGGGTAATTGTTATTGACTTAAATTTTATTTTGCTTAAATGAATTTTCATAATTTTAATTATTATAAGATCATATTATAAGTTTCGTAATTATTTTTATAGAATTTTTAAGGTTAAAGTTCATAAATGTGAGTTTTTAGGGCATTTAGGGTTTTTGAGAGTTTGTAAGTCTTTGGATATCAAAATTAATTAAATTTTTGAGACTTCAAACTATTTTAGAGTTTCATAACTCTTATTCAAGTTAGAAATAATGTTTGTAATATTTTTTTATCGGTTTATTGGCATTCTATGTAGTGATTCCGAGATTCAAGCGAAATTGAGGAATCAAGTATACTAGTCCTACTCTTCAACTTTGACTTAAGTTTCTATGTGACTTTGACCTAATTTCTACCACTAGGTCAAGTGCAGGATGTGTGTATATGGTTCATGAAATGGTGTTCAAGTCAAAGAGTGACCCTAATATAGATAGTCACTAAAGTTAAGTAATAGTAGAATTCACATATCAATGTGAAATCTAAGAAGGATCTTCGGATGCAAAATGGACCAGAGATGAGTGTTGATACAGATGAACAACACAACTGGAAGCATTTAGACAAATGGTGCACTTTCTATACCCTTAGCTGCCCTTGGATTCATGACAAGGTTAGCAAGTGGAATTTTTTCTAAGGGTCAAAGAAACATTACAAGTACTTCAGGGGTGATAATGTAACACTACATAAGGAAGATAAAAATGATAATACCCTTATAAGATTGGTTTCTGGATAATTTATACAAAATAATCTTTTTTTTTTTTTTTTTTTTTTTTTTTTTTTGCATTTTTTCATCCCTATTTTCCTGTTTCTTAACATTTTTCATCTAGAAAAATATATATGGTTCTAAGAGTTTTCAAATTCTTGCAACTCCCTAGATCGTTTTTATTTATGAAAAATGTATGTTTAATTTGATTTATATGTTTATCATTCTGTTAGTAAGGTAACAAACAAGTCTTTATTTATCTATATCTTCTATAAATGTAGTTTTAGGTGTGGGACCCTTGTGAGTGGCGACAATAGTGACGGTTTTCAGTTTTGGGATAGTTCACATGGTACTCTGTTGCAAGCACTTTCTTGCCATGAATGCTTTGGCAGCTAGTTCTACCCATACCAAGGTGTTCTCAGTCAGTCAGGTACTAAATACTATTTTAAGTTTCAGTTTGTTGGACTTGGATTGGATGTTGTAGTATCATATGATGATTTTTGTTTCAGGTTATATTATTTAATTAAGGTATTTGGTGACAGATCTTGTTCTCCCTGCGCTTGGTGCTCTTAGAGGATTTCTCTTGTGATAGATAGAGAAACTGGAAACTCAAAAGGATACACGTTCTGTGTTTATTAGGACTTATCTGTTACCGACATTGCTTGTGCAGCTCATAATGGGTGACAAGACACTTACTGTTAGACGCGCTAACCAATGTCAAACTCAACCCAAGCCTGAACAGGAGAGCGTGCTTTTACATGCACAACAACAAATTGCATTGAAGGTATTAAAAAAAAATTCCATTTTTAAAAAAAATCTCATTTATAATATTATAATTAAATAATATTTTTGTTTGCAGAGGATGATGTTGCAACTACCTCCCTCCATTGGGACAACTGCCACTAAATTTCTATGTTTAACACAAGTGGTGACTGAAGATGAACTTAAAGATGATGAAGATTATCAAGATATATTGGAAGACATGCAAAATAGAATGTGGAAAATTCGTTAAATTAATCTTATTTTAACTTTCATTTTCTCGCTTTATAATTCTAATTTCGTATTTAACTTCCTACTTTGCCAAATCGTTTATATATCAATCTATTAATTTTTATCGTTTTCATATCTTTCTGTTTTACAGCCTTTTGTAATCACACTCCTATAAAGCATCCAGACAGAAGCCCCTTCTTTTTACCCCACCTGTTTATATCCATATCCAATATTTACACCGAATAATTTTTTTTAATCTCAGTTTTTCTCACTAATTTTTCAGGTAGTCTAGTAAATGTTGTAATTCCACGCCCTAACCCTACTGGAGAACCAGCACCAGGTGTTGGCAAGGTTAGTTTAGTCTTTTCTCATCTCTTAAGTGTTGTTTGTTTTTCTTTCATTACATTTTTTCAACAAACTATTTTCACAATATTCATTAATGTTAACGAATGAAAGTATGTTGCTATTTTTTTGCACATTTTGTAGGTGTTTTTGGAGTATGCTGATGTGGAATTAGATTCCCAGTCGCCCTAGGCTTGGTGGAGCAATTGTACCTAGTACAAGATTGACTATAATGGGAATTTACAGCATATTTCAAGCTTCAAAGACATCCAAATCGTAATACTTTCACTCTATCTATTCACCAATAACATTTAACTTTCATACATTTTCAATATAGCTAAATCTGGCAATCTTTTCTCTGTTTTGATCTAGTCACAAAGGAGCAGATGCTATTAGACAACCGTATATAAGAATTATTAGAACACCTATTTGAATAATTTGCACCTTAGATATATGTATATATACTTTGTATTGAGATTTAAGAACAATTTTCAATTTGCAGGTATGCTATATGTGGGCATTTAACACTGAAAAAGATAGTAGCTACAAGACCATCTACTAAAGCAAGGTTGGTGTAAGAGTTGATGACGAGAACATTGTTCCAAGACCTTCAGTGAGTTATGATGATGTCCCTTAATAGCAATGTAGTACTAGGTTATATAGTTAAGGATGATTATTTGTATTTGACATGTTAGTGCAATGAATTATCTTTCTTATTTATTGTATTGTTCTTTGTATTTTGTATGACATTAACTTTTGTGCAATAGATTGTATTTTTTGTAAATGGTATTTTATTTTCTATTATGAGACATGAAATGCAAATTTATTTTGAAAATTGGTAAATCTATAAATAATTTTTTAAAAAAATATAATATAAAAATTACGATACGCAAAAATATGTGTCATCTTCATTTATGACATGGCCTTTCTTGACAGCGACTTTAATGATACGCATTGCGTGTCATAAATGCGCGTCATCTCTCGTTATGACATGGTCTTCCTTGACGCGCATTTGCGCGTCGTCTGAGCGTTTTACGATACCAAATGAGCGTCGTAAAAGGCTGTTTTTCTAGTAGTGATACAAGAGATGTGTGAGTGTTCTTTAAAATGGATTACATAGATTTGAGGTTTGTAAGGGGTCTTTGATATTTTATAAATATTGTTTAAAAACATATTATATAATAGTTATTGCATGTATCCAATAAACAATTGTACACTTTAAAAAATCTTATTTTATATAAAATCACATTTTAACAACGTTCTTTTATAAAACATGGTTTTATAAAATTGACACGATCAAATTTCAAATTAATAGCTAGTATTAAGTTTCACCATTTAACCGTTATCTGTAATCTTTTTACTAAAACTTCCTTTTATAAAATAACTTTTGGAGTTTGATAAGTTTATAAATCCCTACTTTAAACTTATATAATTTTAATCTCAAAATTTTATTGGTTTTTAGTTTTAAAAAAATAAAGCTTGTTTTATTTTAGAACTGTTTTTACCATCTTATGGTAAAAAATAAATTCCATTAAAACCAAACTTCTTTTGATGTTTATGTATTTTCATATATTATTTTGCATTTGAAAAACTAATTTATCATCCATAACATAATAATAACAACAACAATATAAAACAACACAAATATGTTAAAAAGATATATGCCTAAACTAACCATTTAATAACATTTTGTGAGCCATCACAAAATTTCAAGTCCATTGCTAAAGGGACATTTAAAGGGAAAAAAAGTCTTATGGTTATGTTGTTGTAGAAGCTCTCACTTGATAAAACATTCATTGTTTGCAAAAAGTTGAAAAGCTTCATGAAAGATAACATTTCAACAACATGCAACATGTTTCAGAAAAGGTTGCAGAAAGTGGTGCATTAGGACCAGCAACTCTAAGGGAATCTACCAACAGCAAAACATTTAGCAAAAGCTTGCAGAAGAGGTTGCAACATCCCATGTACACTTTAAAGTTACGGAATTACCCTTTTGATCTTCAAAAATGGTTCCATCTTCATTTCTTGGTACTTTTATACAAAATAAATTATTCCTAAAACTAATCTACTATTTAAAAATTAAACAAAGAAAACTTATCTATTAGTTGTTGAGTACCATATGAAAAAATAAATATTACAACCATTTTTCAATAAATCAACACATACAACAACACAATGGTCTTTGGCTAGTTAAACCACATCATATATATATATATATATATATATATATATATACACACACACACACACACACACACTCAAAATGATATAAAACAACTTTTTGTTATTCTAAAACACCTTTGTGATAGAAAGTATGTACGGATTTTCTTGCAAATAGAAAACGATCTAGGTTTTCCAAAAACAAAGATTTCACCAACTTAAAAAGAAACTAACTAAGCGTTCAAAATGACTCTTATACCAATTGTTGGGTTTTTATTCAAAAATTGTTTCATTCACACCAAAAGATCATTTGGCAAGAAGGTAAAAATATTAAACATAACCAAAGAAGAAGAATGTGAAACAACGTTTGAAGACTTTGGTTCCTTATGACAATTTGGAAGTTGATGAAGATGTGATTAATCTCCAAGGAAGAAGCTCTCTAGAATTATCCACCAACGCTTAGCTAACTTGATAAGATGCTAGTCTTCTTTTTTAATAAAAGAATATCATAAGCCTTTAGGAACAAAACAAAACTTCTGTTCTAGAGGGGAGTTCAATTAAAGTATCAATAATCTTCATATTTTGATATTAACACCTTAATAGACAACAACTAAAGAGATTATAGAGACAGGAAGCCCACAAACTCGTAGGTTTTGGATAGTAAAAGAAGAGATACATGCAAACCTTTTAATCATCTTAATTCAAGTCCTTACTCTTTGAGTTGTAATGCTTTAATACACCATGCATCTAGCAACAAAGAGGCTACAAGTGTAACAATATGGATTTATGATTAAATAAATGCAAACATGTCTTCTATTCCTTTTATTGTCTCCTTGAATATTTTATAAAATGAAGAAGCTAGTTTTTCTATAAAAACTCTCATTACTTTTATAACTTATAAAACATATAAATCTATATAAGACAAAAATCCCTTTTGGTCCAAAAAGATGTTAATGTCATAATAAATTATACCTTATGATATCTCATGATATATTTTGATACTTACCATTGAAAATTAATATTTCCATGAAATATATAATTTTTAATTAAGTACTATATATATATGTATGTATGTATGTATGTATGTATGTATATATATATATATATATATATATATATATATATATCAAGAATCAAACTCTCATGCATCAAGTTGTTGTTAGTGTGACCCTTTAAGATCATATATTATCTAGCAATATCATTCTATAATAACTCTGAGGCATATAGATCCTTAATTAAGACACGTGGGATTAGTTAAATTACATGTCTTGATAGTCTAATAAGTTACACTTAGTTGTGTTAAAAGTGTTAAATTTAAAGCCTAATCATTAACTCCTGAATGGAACACAAAATGTGACTTAAAAGCTAATATGATCAATTTCACTAAATTTGTCCTCCAATTTCTACAAGTAGTGCAGGACTATCAGAGTTTCCAAAAATCATGAAACTTAGTTTTTTGGAAATCTTTGTATGCATAGTTCCTCCGAAATTTGAATCGTTTTACCTAATTCCAACTCCTTGAAGGGTATAATTGTCAATCTTCTCAGACTGGTCTATGATGTCACATATTTCATAGGTTGTCTTTCAAAAATCATAATAAATTCATTATGACTCTAATTGTTAAAATTTTGAGGCCTATAGTTAGATATGGATGTCTAGTTTCTCCCATACCAAGGAATTTATGTAATTCCTAGTGTAGTTGTATAATTTATTCAAAGAGTGCAGAGTGGTCTGGTAAGTGACTAAAATTATACATCAAATTGTGACATGCATAATTAATTCTACAAAACCCCAATTCATGACAATTCAAAGGCTATGGTTAGACAAAAATTTTAATACACGTAGAATAAATGTTACCACATTTACAAGTGTGTCCAGAAACTGAAAATTATGAGTTTCTAACTTGTAATATTAATATAAAATAAAAAAATCTTTAGAAGAAGATCTTTATATTTACAGAGAGGTAAGAGAGGGAAATATATGAATATAATTTTGGCAGAACCTAAGTATGAGTTCAAAGGTAAGAAATTGGATCTCAAACAGAACACTACAATTAAAGAGAATATAAAGAAGTATAAATACAAGTATTTTAAGGGCAATGCAATATAGCATATGTTGAGTAATGTTATAATTGTTATGTAGGTTATCAGAAAGTAAATGATCCATCTAGCTCCTTCTAACTAAGTTTTAAGTTCAAGGAGTTAAGTTACACTAACTCTCCTTCTTTGTAGGCATTATTTGTTTCATGTTATTATTCATGGATACCCTAATCTAGTAAAGCGAACAAGGAAATATAGAATGTGGTTTGTTCTCTAGTGAGATAAACTACACTCGTGTCTCTTATTTCCCTATTAGGGAGTAAGGGAGATAGTTCCCGTAAAGGGGAACAAGTTTATCATTGGTACCAACAATATGTTCTAGGAATGTTAATGTTTTATGTATCTGTGAAATGTTATGTTATGTGTTAGTAAATGGTCTATATAATTGTAGAGTAATTTGTATGTTCATTAAGCGTTATGCTTACCCGTTGTTACTTAACATTTTTCAGGATAGTCAGGTACTAATAAAAAAACTGGTCGGTGTGACTGCAGACGACATTCTCTTTAAGACTTTTATGAAATTTACTAAGATGTGTTTTTGTTACCTAGCGTGTTTTTTGTTTCAGCTAATGTTTTTAGAATAATATTTATGAATATGGTGAATATTTTTGAAAACTTTATTTATATTTAAAAACAATTGATTCGTTACGCAAGATGGCCACACTTTTCATCTCTCTTCCAGGTGTATAATCATTAAAAACTTACCACCCTAATGGAAAGCCTCCTCATTGTATGACCTCCTAGTTTAAGGCCTTCAAGTCGAGCAGGAAACACATAATAGGGGAAAATCTGGTAAATTTAGATTGAGGATCAAGTGTGAACGATGTGGATGTGGGGTTCTAGAAAAAAGGGGAATAATTGATTCAAGAACAAAAGAGGCTTGATACCCAATAAAATAGAGTTCAATAAACTGGGGCGTCAACTACAAAGCAACCCTACCTCAAAACCAAGATGGTCAGACCATGCCAATCTATGAAGAGACTGTACATTATGCTTTAGAGTGCAAAGGATTTAAATTCGGGACTAATCGTCAATGTTGTTGAAGAGGCTGCCAATTTGGTAGCCATTGCTAGAGCCAGTCCTGAGGATTCAAATGACTGGGGTGAGCTAAAAAAAAGTCCCATAGAAGTCATAAATTATGCATATTTTGGGCGATTTGTGCACATTTTAATCAATTTTTACTAACTTTCTTGACTGAATATTGAATTGAATTTCATAGAGAGAAAGAGGAGGTAGTTGGATGCGAAGCAGAAGTTGGAAAGAAGACTAAAGAACTAGAATGCTGAAATCCCTCATTTTAAGTCCAATTGACTTGAAATTTAAAACACAGGGTGTAATAACATCTTAGAAGGTGTTGGCATCATTTTCTGGTCTTTAGATAATTTTAAGAGGGATAGAATTAAAATTTTTGGGAAAAAGGACCAAAATGCCATTTTGTCCAAAAACTACAAAAACCCAACCAAACACCCTCCAGTCAAGTCATTCAACATTCTAATAACTATTTAATTATACAATAAACATGAAGTGATAATGATTCAACATTCTAATTTCTATTATAATCTATTTATCAGAGTCAACATTCAATCAGATTTCAGAACTTCAACATGAAGTCATTAACTATAATCAGAATTATGATAAAAAGAATAAGTGATAAACTGTCAAACTGATAATGATTCAAGTTCAGCAATCAACAATCTAATTTTTGTATCTGATAATCTGTTCATTCAACTATTCAAGTATTAACTATAAAGTATTCAATTATAAACTGAAAAATTGATGATCAATTGATCGTCGTAGGTGTTGATGTAACGACCCAAAAATCAAAGGTAAAAATTTCAATTTTAATATAGCTAAAACATCGATACCATTTATTCTAACAATTCAAATCATCATTAAGTAAAACCTTTATCAGAGTTCATCCCAAAATCATTTATTGCGGAAATCATAGGTGTGTGCACTGCGATCAATCTGAGCCCTTCCTTTCCAAACGATGATACATGAAACCATAAACAAAACATGTAATCACGAAGCTTAGTGAGTCCCCCAGAACATACCCCACAAACAAACCACACAACACGTATCATATTAGCTAAAAAGCTATCTCTACTGCATACCACATATCAATTAGCTATAAAAGCTAGCTCTACCACAAAATACAGAACAATTAGCTATCGAGCTATCTCTACTATTAGCCATAGAGGCTATCTCTACACTTAGCCATAAAGGCTATCTCTACCATTAGCCCAAAAGTCTATCTTTACCGTTAGCCCTAAATGCTATCTCTACCGTTATCCCTAAAGGCTATCTCTACCGTTATCCCCAAAGGCTATCTCTACTGTTAGCCACAAAGGCTATCTCAACTAGTAGATGTAAAAGCTATCTTTACCACGTTTAACTATATAAATATGCCACACAACTCTACACAAAAAGTATACCAACTATCATAAAATGGGCCGGCCTTGGTATCTTAGACCCATTGGTATGGTCAGAAAACTCACCTCGCACTACAGAAGCTTCCCGCATGAATTCCTTTGTTGTTGCCTTGCCAACTTCCCAGACTCCCACTACCAAACAATATACACAATTAGAAATTAGATTCCAACCCATAATCCTTAATCCATGAATAGGGTAAAATGACCATTCTACCCCTGGCCCAGTATGATCCAAACTTATGCCCAATTCCAAAACAAAAGTCGAAGACTAGGTAGGCTTTCCAAGCCTACTAGTGGCCCACTAATGGCCCAATTTGCCAAATTAAACCCAAATCCTCTAATGGGCTTTACCCTAAGCCCAAGCATCTCCTTGGCACACATTATCTGACTTATGATGGCCCACTAAGGCCCAAAGAACAAAAATCCCTTGCATGGCCCAACCGAAACCCAAAACAGCCCAAACCCATATCTGATGAGTATGTTGAGTGTAATCCTATGTACGCTAAACGTACTAGCCAAATGATAAATACATTGGGCGTACCTGCATGTACGCTCAGCGTAATCCCCCTGTTAAATCACTTCCCCATTAAGTGCTTAATGCTCCGATCCAGAAGCTACAATCACAGATCCAAGTCCTTATTGACGTCTTCAACTATAAAGTTGCTTACTTGATGGCTTTGCATGACCCACATTGTGACAACCTGAAATTTATTCCTTCGGTGTAACCCATTTCCGTTAAATAAAAATATTTTATTATTATTTTCGTTAAGTTTTGGGTTAGACAAATAGATTAATGTTTTTATTTTATTTCATAAGGGTTGAAACGAAATAAATACATCTGTAACACCCTCGAATTTAATTATGGAAATATTTTAGTTTATGACTAAGCCGGGTACGACCATATGCCCCGTTTAACGTCGGTATCGGGTAGATTTCCACCTTGCCACAAACTCAAACCCTATATAAGGGTTGAGTGGTCAACAACTTAAACTTTTTACCACTCTAGTCACACACTCTCTCTCTCTACTCTCTCTCTCTCTCTCTCTCTCTACAAGTGGGTTTTGGCCAAGAAACACCTCATTCAAGCTCCAAATCCGTAAGTAATCATTCCTAGCTTGTTGTTTTGCTTTGTATTCATGCAAATTAGGGATTTAATCACCCAAATACCCCAAAAACTAGAGTTTACGGTTGGGGAACACCTCCCAAAACCGTAAACTCCCATAAAGGGGTTTTAAGGCCCCAAAATCCCACCAAAACCCTTCTAATTCTTGTCTATGACTTGGAATCTTGCATGCATAAAATTAGAAACCCAAAATCGTGCCTATAAGGGGGTAAACATGAGTTTACAGTCCATGAACATTCATGAACCGTAAACACCCAACAAAGGGGTTTTGATGCCCCAAAACCCTCCCAATGCTTGGATATTGACCTAGAAACTTGCATAAATGACCTAAGGACCCCAAATCACGAAATGGATGGAATAGCCATGAGTTTACTACCATAAACTCATGAGTTTATGGTAGTAAACTCCCAAGAACCATTCAAGAACCGTAAACACCCCAAAAAGGGTGTTTTGATGACCCAACTCCATATCTAGCATGACTTATGGACTAGGAACTTACTTGGATGATCTAGGAACCCCAAATTTCGAAGTGGATGGATAAAACATGAGTTTACAACCGTAAAATCATGGGTTTACAGTAGTAAACTCCCCAAAAAGGGTCCAAGGACCGTATACTCCAAAAAGTGGGCAATTCATGCCCTAATCACTTCCTAAACCCTTGAAATCAACCCTAGAACCTTCCTTGGTGAGGCTTGAAGCTTAAAATCACACAAATACACCCCTCCCATGAGTTTACAGCCGTAAACTCATGGGGAATGGGTCCCTCAACCGCAAACTCAACTAAGGTGAGTAATTGAGGAGTAAACTCCATAGTGGGGCCTTACACTCCTTCCTTGCAACCCAATAGCCTCCTAACACTTGACCAAAGAGTTTTCTTCGCATTAGTATGTCTATATGTGTTTAATTAGGGTCTTAATCACTAATTACTTGTAAACATATGTCTTCATATGTTACTAGGGTCATAAAGTGTTTTCAAGTCTTTACTTGACACCAAGCGCACATCCGACACTTCCACCCGATCTACTCGCTACATGTGAGTTCATACCCCTTAATTAACCTTTCAAATGTTTTTAAATGTTTTAAGGGGGATACAAGTTAAATACAACAAGTTATATTATCAAATCATATGTGATTTACAACTCACAATCAAAAATGATTTCTATACTTCTAGCTACTTGTCAATGAAACTGTTTTAAATGATTTTCAAACGCATCTTTCTATGTCAAATTGTTATTAAACCATTTTCAAACTGTATTTAAACTACTTTTCTTTAAACTATATCTATACCAATATATTTATATAAGTAAGACTTGAAGGACTTAGGATCGATAGCTCGCCTTACTTCCTGTTCTTGTTTGACTGTGGTCTTAGGGTATATTGTTATCCGTCCGACTGTCGTTGAATTCTTAGTTATATATCATATATATTTGTGTTAGATATGAAAGTATTCATCTTATTCAATACCTTTGTAAATCAAAGGCATGAAATCCCACACTCTATTTAACTATAATATGTATAGTTAAGAATACTGCTCGTTACCTCTATCACTATGATACTCACTATAATTACTACTATTACAAGTTATGCACGTTAAACAGAACACTCCATATACTATACTAAAAGTTTACTATACTATAATACAAGAAAATACACTAATCCATAAAGTGACACACTATCCCTCTATACGACACTCTACTGCGCAAATACCATATAACCAGAGCTTCCCGGAAGGAAAGCAACACTACATGTATAGATCTACACAGGACGGACGCTATTACATCCCGACTGTTAACTACAGTCCGAGCTGACTAGGCCCAGGGGTGACAAAACATCGCTACACTACGTATGATCGGGACGGTCATCGGACTCTCTATTATCACTCAGTTTGGTTACATGAGAGATTACATTCATATCCAAATTAACACACTAAGAATTAAAGTCTAAGCCAACTTCCCGAAGTAAATAAATATATGTTACTAATTGAAGTTTGCAACACTACTACATCTTGTCGGCAATATCTTTCCTCATATATTTTACTTGAATGAAAACTATTACCTTATTTTTATAACTTAAAGTTTCAATGGAAATACTTTTACACACTCGAAGGATTAAACTTACAAATGCTCAATTCTGGAAAATATAGGATTTTCTAGGGATTTTTACTATTCTCAAACATTAATTACAGTTTTTATATTACATGATTGTAAACATTTTTATACAAGCAATGACGCTAAATTCTTATGAACTAGCCAGCTTTATGCTGATACTCATTTTCAAAATAACTTGTATTCTCAGGTCAAAAATAGACAGGTACTAGTGCAACTTTTGAGAAGATGGAGCATATACAAGACCCATCATTTATTTTTGTTTATACTTTTGGTTTCTATTAATTGTTTAGAACACGCTTGTATTTACAATTACTATTTTAATGCAATGGTTGTTGTCGCTTGTTTTTACTATTATGCAATTGTTATGATACTGTGCATGACGTCCTCCACCCCAGAACGTATTCCGCCGTTCTCAGATTTGGGGTGTGACACACATAAGCTCAAAATCCAAAAATAACAATCTACCTCCATGGAAATGGTCTTAACTCATGCATGAACCCATTAGGACATAAAAGGTGGCAACTTTCTGCCATAAGGACTCATTTAGAACTGAGAGAAGCAACTCCAAGTCCTAGAAATCAGATTGAACCACAAAGCTTCAACCTTTGGACCAAAATGGTCCCAAAAACTCACGATAAGAGATCTAAGGAGATAATCATCAAGTTCACGACTTTATACCGTGAAAAGATCTATAGAGAAGCAACAATCCCAGATCTGAACTTTCTCTTTTGCACCAACACCTTGCCTTGACCTTTGCTTCCTTGAAGAGTGTATCCAAATCACCAAAATGCTCTTCACCAAGCCTTCCAAGCTCCAAGAACTCTCAAAGAGGATTAGAGTCAAAAACTGTCTAAGGGTGAGAAGGAGGCTGACCCTTGAGGGTATAATGTTCTTTATATAGTGGCACACCCTAAAAATTAGGGTTTAAAGACCTTGGGCGTACGCTGGGCGTACATCTCCAATACCTGCGACTCCTCATCCCCTTTATGCTGGGCGTACCCCAGCTTACGTTGGGCGTACCCATGCTAGCCACATTCCTTGCCACTTTTCTCTATTAAGGACCAATAATGCCAATACCCTCAAAGTACTATAACTTCTTCATTCTAAGTCCGTCTCCTACGAACTTCATATCCACGGAAAGGTGATGAGAAACCCTATGCTCCTAGCTCGACACCCGAGTCTTACAACCTTCTAAATAAGACCCGAGACCCATAAAAGACCGAATTGAAGGATTACGCTTATACCCTTGGTCTCCGAAGACACCATCGAACACTTTCAAACCCGGGTGTTACAGTTGACTATGGAATCAGTGTTGATAATCGATTATTTAATATTGATTGATTATGTTACTCAAATGACCGAGTAATCGACCCTAAACCATTCACCCTCATTGTTGTACGATGAAGAATGAGCCCGAAATGATCGCTATAAATCGCTTCTTATATTCTACTGCAATTTGCCAATCGTTGTTCTGTTGCTTCTATTCTTGCCTCTGGACTATGATGGCAATTGATCTCTACTATCTTTGAATTTAGATTACTGCTAAAACTGAATATACTGGAAAATAAAATTAGGTTCCTTAAAAAAATGGGCTCTATGCATATACCTACATTGCACACCCTTATCACCAGCCATGGTCGTTGCAATCATGTGATCAGGTTGTCATGGTATCTTCGCTGACACGGGTGATAGCAACTTGTCAGTGGTTTGCTGATACTCGATCTATTGTTCATATTTTTGGACAAAGTGATCACATCCGTACTTTCCGTCCTTGAATATTGAGGATAATTGTAAGTTGTGGTTTATGTAGAAGGATATAGGGTTGAGGTACGTGCAAAAGGCGGCGTGACCCTCAAGTTCAAGCATGAGAGGATTGAGATCACTATAGAGGTAGTATGTATGTTGGAAAGGCAAACATGCAATTATGGGAGTGTGTATCTCTCTTGCCCCAGTGATGAGGATAGTTCACATCTTATAGTTGGTATTAACAATTTTGTGAACTGATATGTGTTCTTGGTAGAAACTTTGGCAATATTAATGATATAGATTTTTCAGATTATTCTATCGCTCTTTGTAGAGCGTAAATGTTTAGCACATACAGCCATTACAACATTAAAATTAGACCTAACAATTTCAGAAACGAATACATGAATCTGTGAGAGACACAATACGAATAAATATTGAAATTTGAGATAAAACTTTTTTTTTCATCATGTAATCATATTGTGTCAAAATCGTAGCTGACACGTTTTGATAACACAAATACACGAATTGTCAGGTCTAATTAAAATACACTTAGAGGCTAATTAAAATACACTTAGAGGCACTATACATTCTCAACTGCATAACCTTTTGTTTCTTTTAGTATTTCAGGCCGACATCTTTATTTCAATTTTGCACAAACCTTGGACGGACGTTACGTGTTGTTTCTCTTTCCCCACTATCTTGCTTGTAAATGTTTACATGAAATCTCGCTGTGCATAAAAATGATATTATCTGTTTTATACAAAAATAAAAACTTCTTTTACTTTTATATCATTTATTAAGTATCACATAAAATTTGACATAATGATTTTAGTTTACGAGATATTTTAATTACTTTTGTCAAGCAATATATAAAATTTTTAATATTGGTTACGCATAATATATATATAGAAAGAATCATTTTTTTCTTGATTAATTACGTGACAAGTCAAATATATATTACAATTATTTCTAAAACCAACCATTTTTATTGATGATTATATTTAATGATTTAAAGTTACGTGTAGATACAAAGGACACAGACGTCAGCGTCCAAGTCCTACCATGCATGCATACGGCATTACGGCTTGTTAAAGTAATTTGGAAAAAGAAGTTTCAGAAAATTACAATAAGTTTCCTACAAGCAATGATCGATAAATCATTTGTTATTATCTAATTTCTCCGTTAATTTATTAACTCGTTAAATTAATTATCTAATTAGGTTTCTCTAAATGATCAAGAGTTCAAGATTCACACTTTCATTAGAATAATTCATAATCCATGACTGTATGTTTTTTAGTTAGTAGAATACTAAAATAAATCACAAAATAGTTTTAATGAGAATATCTCCAATGAGATGTATACATACAGCTTTCTGGTATTTCAAAAAAAAAATTAATGAATTTGTATCATTGTAAAAAATGAGTTATTGTGGATTTGGACAAAAAAAATTAAAAACAAAAAATAAAACAGACACACATACTTTTCTATAAACTCAAAATATTGATTTGTTTTTTTAAAACAATTTACCAAATTTATTATATCATAACTAGCAAAAAAAAGCAAAATTATCGTAATAAACGAGAAAAAAATTAAGGTTTTGTTAAGATAAAGTGTCTCTTTCTGCTTGCCTTTTCATTTTTATGCATCCTCTTATTTACTTTAATTCAACACACTTGTCACATTTTGACAAATTCATTTTAATATCTTAAATTTTAAAATAAACGAAATATTATTTTATGAAATGCATTATTAGAAATAGCACTTGTAGATAGATACCGTCTATGGAATATTAGAAAGCATTATATTAATTTTATACTGAAATTAATATTCTATAGTTTCTATAAAAACACAATTAGTATAGACCTATTTTTGAAAGACAATTAAATATTATATGTTAGTATATTTCGAATTTTACAAACAAAAAAATATTGCTCTCAGTATTATGAACTAATATTGAATTGTTAGCAACCCAACCAAAATAATGAAAATTAAATGTTAAATCTTCGTAAATAATAAATTCCTTTTTTCTATATATAATCATCAAGATTCATTCAACAATCATATTGAACATTTACCATCACATAACTGATTATAAGAAATATAGAAGAATATATTACCATATTATAAAATAATTTAAAAAATTAGACAAAAATCATAAAATGAAGAGTGCCAATTTTTTGTCTACTATTTGAATCGTCATAAATAAATTATATTTTTATTTATATAATCATCATGATTCATTCATGAATCATATTGACAATTCACGATCATATATAAGATTATAAGAAATATAGAAAAAAAATGTTACCCTATTATTAAATGAATTAAAAAATGAGACAAAAATCAAAAAATCAATATGAAGATTGCAAATTCTTGTCTGCCAACTTCATGGTAAAACTATTACTAAAAAGTTTTAGGTCACTTAATGGACGTATTTTTCAGTGTAAAACCTCGATAATTAATACAAGTAACTTTTTATTTTAACAACTATTGGAGAATTGATAAAAGGAAAGTGAATACTCAAAAACTAAAAGAGTGTAGAGTTAGAGATAGAAAGAGATAGAGAATATCACAAAGAGAATTCACAGTTTGGGTAGGAATATGGCTTTTGAGGGCTATATTTATAATCTTTGAAACCCTAGGAACGCCAAAGAAGGATGGGTCAATTACAATGACCATCCTCTCATTAGCTACTGTGTGGCATGTGTTTTGACTTCGTGCTTAACCACAAAGACAATACATTTATCTGTAGGTTTCTAGAAACTTCTTGGACTTTGTCCTTAAAGTCAACACATGGACAACATTGGTGGGACTCTCTAATGAATACACTCTTCATAGTTAAGGCTCTTAATTTGAATCATTTAGGATTAAGTGTATGATGGTAGGAAACACAACCCCACACTATCAAATAGTATAACTTTATATTTCTTCCTTTTCATAACTTATAAGGACTTGTAGGAATCACGCGCCTAGTAATCATATTGTGTACACGTCACACCCCAAAACCGAGAACGGCGAAAACATTCTGAGGTGGAGGACGTCATGTAATGTATCACAACAGTGTAAAGTGGTAAACAAGCAACAACATCATCCATTGCATTAATAGTATAATTTTAAATACAAGTGTGTTCTTTCATAGTATAAACAACATAATTAATATTCAAAATAAAAGACGAGTCTTGACTGCCTTGTCTTCACAAAACCTAGTCGTCGTACCTGTCTATTTGTGACCTGAGAATACAAGTTAATTTGAAAGCGAGTATCAGCAATAAAGCTGGTGAATTCATAAGTATTTATGTGTCTGTGATTTGTAAAATTGTAAAGAAAAGACTTGTAAATGTTTGAAGAAAAGTTTGTATCACTGAAAATGTTTGTAAGTAATTGTAAACGTTTGAAAACCTAAAAAATTCCATATTTCCTACTAGTATAAAAGTAGTCTTCTACCATGACCCAACTATTTTGAAAGTATGCAACACTGTAAATGTGACAGTTTTTCCCTTGTATAACTATTATTATTATAAAACTATCGTCTACCTCATCGTTTATGTGTATGTGTCACAATATAAAGGTAATAAGGAAAATATTTTATCTATATCAAATATATTCTACCTTGTTGTTCATGTGAACGTGTCACAAAATAAAGGTAATAAGGACAATAGTTTATCTATATCAAATACATTCTACCTCGTCGTTCATGTGAATGTGTCACAAAGCAAAGGTAAGAATGAAAATAATATAATAACTAAAACTGTATCCTTTTGCACTAGGATATTCGGTGTGGTAACTCGTCGAACAATACAACCGTAGACACCCGTCGATGAGCATTTTCCCTACTGTAGCTAACAACCTTGGGTGCGGAATGGTAAGTCCCGAAACGTATGTAATAGACTCTATGTAATAGTATCTATGTAAATGTATCTATGTAATCGTATCTATGTAAACGTATCTATGTAATCGTATCTCTTGTAATTGTATGTCTTGTAATTGTATGTCATGAAACTGTATGTCTTGTAATTGTATGTAATCGTATCTCTTCATATAGTATGTAATGTATTAGTATAGACTCATGAATGAACTGACTCTTGTGTGATTCTTTGTACTTGGAATAGTAAGCAGTATCTCCTAACTATACCTATTATAGTTACTAGTAATGTACGTGTATAATCGAAGGTATACCTTTGCTACCCAAAGGTACTGAACTAACTGATGGAACTTTTATGTCTATATAAAGGTATAAAAGAAGTTTTGTAAAACCTTTGAAAATTTTAATCACTAAGAAGTGATG
This sequence comes from Lactuca saligna, assembly GCF_052625555.1. Taxonomy (NCBI): domain Eukaryota; kingdom Viridiplantae; phylum Streptophyta; class Magnoliopsida; order Asterales; family Asteraceae; genus Lactuca; species Lactuca saligna. The sequence continues at coordinate 19,153,264 of NC_136422.1, forward strand.
ACTTGATGTCAGTTTATAAAACGGTTTGAAAGTAGTTTGTTTGATAAGACAATTTTAAGTATAAGAAAAACCTTTGTTTCAAAACTCATTTGTAACAGAGTTTGAAAGGAAACATAAATTATGTAAGATAGTTTCATAAGGATTTTAACATGTAAAAACGTTCTGGTAAGTCATTTGGAAGCAGTATACTGAGTAAACAGCTAACAATTTAGTAAATCCATTTGTATGCTAGTTTTTAATCACATGTGATTGATATAATAACTAGCATAAAGCATTTATAAACATTTAAAAACATTTAAAAGGTTAATTAAAGGGTATGAACTCACTTGCAGTGAGTCGATCGTATGGAAGTGTCGAACAAGTGCTTGGTGTCAAGTGAAGACTTAGACACACACAATGATCCTAATAGCATATAAAGACATATGTATAGATACAATTCGTGATTATAACACTAATTATACAAGTATAAACATCCTAATGTGTGGAAAAACTTTGGTCAAAGTGTTAGGAGGCCATTGGGTTGCAACAAAGGATTGCAAGGCATCGTATGTGAGTTTATGGTCCATAGACCATACTTATTGGAGTTTACAGCCCAGGGGAGTTTACTCCTATCTGTAAACTCTCTAATAGGTCTCCATTTGAGGCTTAAAGGCAAGGTGGCTTAAGTGGTTAAGTGTTCCAAGGCTTAAACAAGAGGCTAGGTGAGTTTAAGGTCCAAGAATGACCTTAACATGAGTTTACAGTATAGGGACCACTTCCCCATGATTTTACGGCCGTAAACTCGTGGTATGAAGTGCCAATTCTTCTCTTGAAGTTATTAGTTCAATGGGGTATGGTTCTAGACTAAGTTCCAAGGCTTGGTAAGGGACTAGGGTGCAATTTGCCCCACTTATAGGGGTTTACGACCTAAGAACATGTCTTGGCAGTAAACTCCTTGGATCATGTGTTTCTTTGTGATTTCTAAGCTCTAAACACGTTAAACCTAGTATACAACGAGTTAGAACAAGAGTACTTATGATCTAGGAGCTTGAATGGTCGGTTTTGGCCAAGAACACTAGTGTGTGTTCTTGGTGAAACTTGAAGATCTACACAAATGGAATGATTTCATTGATTAAATCATGTAAGATCACTAGTTCATGTAAGATATCAACTAGTTAGGACAAGGAACTTACGAGATTTGAAGATCGGGGATGAAGATCGGGATGATACTTGAGAGGATTTCAGCCAAGGGAAGGAAAGGAATGAACTAATGGCCGCCCTTTCATCATATAAGGTGTAGTTTACGGCCGTAAACTCCCATGTGGTGGCCGTGAACTCCTTATAAAGGTGTTTGAGGCTGGTTCTTTGAGCTATAACTTCGGCAGATAAACCCTGACACTTATCCTTTAAGTGTACAAGGCTTAGAATGCTCAAATAGACTCCAAATTGTGCTAAATGATAGCAAGAATGAGTTTGACTTTCAATGAAGCTGTTGACTGTACATGATAGAAAATTTTGGGTTGTCACAGTACATATAGTACTTCTTTGATAAGGGTTTGGTAAAACCTACAGGTTTAACATGTAGTTTGATCATTCCAAATAGATTTCAATTCTTTCTCATCTAAGCCATTCTATTAGGGAGAAAAGAGGTAAGTTATTTCATGTTTCATACCATTATCTTATGTTGAATTTCAAATGTTTTCTTTGCTTCCCCCAGAAATTGTCTTGGTAAAACAGATTTGTTCAACAATTTTTTATTGTAAATTTGTTGCTGAAAGAACTTATGTGAAGCTTTTTTGTTGTTATGCATAAGGGTTGTCAAACACTTTCAAATTTAAATATTATTAATTATATGGATTTGGTAACCAAATGTCTCTACAATACCTATATTTTTATTGATTATTAGGAGTTTTTCAGATTATTTAACTATGTAATTTCAGGACCTGTATGTCGTTTATTTATTTTTCCATGTTATGTATTTTTTAGCTATAATTGTAATTATATTAGATAGGAAATATAAATTACAAAAATAAATTGTAAAAGGTTTGAAGATCGCAAGCCAACAAACAGGAATCGTGGAGACTAATGTATTGGTGGCATTTGTATGTCTTTATGACGGCATTTGCCTTGCTTTCGAAACCGGATGACAGCTTTCAAAGGTGAAGGGACCACTAAACCGGGGGCCCAACTTGCCCTGCTTTCGAAACTAGATGACACCTTTCCAAGGTGACACCTACAAAAGCACAAAGTCCCCCACCTGAAACTCGAGGTCCAAACGATGACGTTCTTCATAACACTTCTTGTAGCTTTGTACAACTTGCAACCTCTCACGCACGTGTTGTATCAACTCGGTGGTCTTGAACACTACTTCAGTACTCCTCATGACTCGATATCTAACCTCGACCTAATAAACCGGGGTCCTACACCTCCTTCCATACAACATCTCGAAAGGTAGTCGATCAATAATGACATATTGGGAATAAATCCGAGATGACAAATGCTTGTTGTGAAGAAATATGTGATGACGAATGCGTAATATCAAGAACAATAAAGAATCAATCACCATAATATGTAAGTAATCTGATAAAGGTTTTTGTGTATATTGATTATGATATGAACGTACAATCAAAACCCTAATCTGGTAAAAAGCTTACCTCAAAATGTAACCTAATGATTATTTATATGGAACATAAAATATATACCATAAATATAAAACTAATGCCTTAATATAAAACAAATGCCTTAGAAGAGTTAGAAGAGCTCGATTAAGAACTTCTACTGTAAAGGCACCAGAGGGAATCATAAAACGATTAACCCTAAAAGGCTTCCCTAAATAACCAAACATGCCAAATCAGTTTCAATATCTCAAATACTCAAAAATATCCCCCTAGATGTTGAAACTGATGAAGAGCACGATTTTCGATCTTCTTGGGATTTCTCCCCTAAATTGTGAGACCTATCATCACATGGGGTCTTCAAAGCGAGAGAAATAAAAATGATCTTCCAAATACGAACTTCCCCTTGAATAATCATTACTCCCCCTTAAATCTTCAACAAATACCATAGAAAGAATCAAGAAAGTTAAGAAAAAACACCAAAAATGTTCAAAAACCATCCGATTTGATGAAATAAATCCCTTTTAGAATATCCCCATTTCTCAAAAATTAAAACCGGAAAAATAACAAAAATAAAATTTGTATTTTTCGATTATTTTTAAATGTTAGACAAAAAGAATAGAATAAGAAACAATTATTTAAAAGGGATAAAAAAAAATAGTAAGACCAAAGAAAAAGGATAAGAAGTGAAAATATTTTGGAAAGAAGGGGTAAAATGGTAAAATCCCAAAAGATTGAAAAGAATTTAGAATATGGGGTTAATTATGCTAAGCTGTGTAAACTCCGAGGACCGAAACTGTAAATGGAGTCATCTTCTTCAATTATTCAGAATAACGAACGCTTTCTTTGACATTGACAAAGTCAAAATAAATCGCGATTGGAAATATACTCCTGAAACGAACCCATATTGAAGTTTCATTTTGAAGCAGGGGTGGACGCAGGATTTCATAGTAGGGGTTGCACGGGAAGATTAGGAGTTGCACGATAGTAGAAGAAATAAAAAATTTTAAAAATTTCAAAATTTTTTCCACTGCGGCCGGAAAATTTAGGGGTTGCCGGTGCCACCCCGGAACCCCCTAAATCCGTCCCTACCCTTATGCCCACGTCCCAATCGCCCTCCCGGAGGGATATGTGCATCTAAAAGATCTTTCATACTGTGCCCAATCCCAAAATTAGTTCTATACATATGCCCAACAATAAGAAAAAGAAATGCAATAGCTAAATGATGATGAGCCATATCAGTCAGCCATAAACTTTGGGTTTGTGGATGGAATCCTCCGAGAAGGGTTAAAATGGCAGTTCCTGCTCCTTGGGAGGTACCAAATAAATGACTACCTGAATCGGGATTTTGAGCATAAAGATTCCACTGACCTGTAAAAGGTGGGCCTAACCCTTGGGGATGTGGTAATACATCTAAGAAATTATTTCATCGAACGTACTCCCCTCTGGATGCAGGAATAGCGACATGGACTAAATGCCCTGTCCAAGCCAAGGAACTTGAAGTGCAAACAAATACGAACATCACTCAAGCAAATAGTTCCGATTACAATATCAAGTTCTAAAGAAATCAAATTTCGATTTTGATTTGTAAAATCCGATTACAAGTCATTCCAATTTGCGAATCCATAACCTGCGAAAGTGTTGTAGCGTGAAACGAAATCCATTCGAATGTTCATAGATGAACAGTAACCTACGAACATCACCACAGCGAAACACAGGTTTGTATTCGTGGATTATAAGAGTTAATTCCAAACACAAAGACATAAGCCAATTGCGACATTCACATCTTGACTGGTCTTCACCTCCGTTTCAAAGAAATGAGATATTCACCAAAACCTCCGAAAACACCTTTGCATTTTAAAAAAAATTACAATATATGCCCTTAACAGTGAAACTAAAAAATTTTCATCAATAACTTCCGAATCTAACCCCAGTATTTATAGAAATGCGAATCCGGCCCTCCTGATTGCAGTGAACTGACAGCTTGTACCCATTTTGCTGAAATGTGTCAGATGGCAGCCTTCTTTTTGCAGAAAATGTCCCTTTTCACCCACTTTTTCGACTTTTGTCATTTCCAACAATTAAAAGTCAACAAAAATTGATTCCTTCAACCAAATTTCATATCTTCGACTAAATATTCACAAGATTTCGCTAGATTTTTGTCCATTATTTTTAATTTTTTTTTTATAAATGACAAAATTTTAAGAAACTTTTGGTACTTATTTAAGATTCCAAATTGAAGTATGTATCTTGCACACCCATTGATTTGATGAAAATTTATCATCTTCTGGAAATAATACCCACTTTTTAGTTGGAAAACAAAAATTTTCAAAAAATTCATTGAACCAACCAAATACTTTTTTATCTTTTCTCCAACTTTTAACATATTCATCTGAAGAAAAATATGAATGGAATTTCCTTTGAACATTCTTGACGACTTCAACTTTATGAACCTTTTCACATGCATTAGATACTTGTACCTTGGGCATCCAAACCTTCTTTATTTTACTATTTTTCTTCTTCTTCTTCTTCTTTTTCTTCTTCGTCTTCTTCTTCTTCTTCTTCTTCTTCTTCTTCTTTCTTTTCTGATTTCTAGGCTTCATAAACAAATTTTGAATCTGAACAACCTCTTCATGATTTTGAATCTAAACATTAAAAACCTTTGGTACACAAACTTTTGGAGTTTAATAAATCTGAATTTCTTGAAGAATTGGCTTTCTGTAAGGAATTATTCCTGCAAAACATCATCAAAACATAAAAAGTCATATGTTGTTGTTCTAATTGAACAAAACACCTTCACTTTCACAATTTTTGAATTTTTGCATTTAGATTTGTCTTCAGAACTACTAGATTTGGATTGTGAAGCTTCTGAAAAATTTAAAACACTTGAAACCCCCCCCCCCCCCCTAACAAGAACATCTGGAGTCACTTTTTCTTCAGAACCATAAAGAATATTATGAACTTTACAAAAAATATCAATAACTTCTTCTTTTTCTTTTCTTTCTTTCTCTAACTTCTGTTGTTTATTTTCCCAATCTAAATGTCCATAGATAATAGTAATACGAAATTGGTCTACTATTCTCTCATTTTTTTGTAATTCACATTCATTAACACGTAAGTATTCAGTTATTTTCTCATCAACAAAAAAAATTATATAACTCAGTAGCATCCTTTAACGTAAAAATCGCCAAGAACATGAAACAAAGTCACTTTGTCTACACAATAGATTGGTTTAGTAACCTTTAATCCAAGTCCTAAAAAAGAGTTACAAAATAAAAGATACATTAGATCTTCAACAAGTGGCAGAACTTGAAGAGAGAGAAAGTAGATCTGTTAAGAATTCAAGAGAGAGAAACCGGATCTGAGATGGTTTCTAGAGAGAGAAAGTAGATCTGAACACAAAAATTCGAATAAACACAAAAAATTTCTTCTAATTCTCTTCCAGAACAATATTCAAAAACAAATCAGATGAAATAATGAATATAAGATAATAGACTTGAACAAGATTTTGCAATAAAACCAGGTATTAGACTTTTTCTTTTCAGAAAACTTACAAAACTTGAAGAACAATGTGAGATTCATAATAAAATATCTCCATAAACAAGATTGATTCTTGCAATAATTGTTGAGATACACAAAAACCCTCTCTGATACCACTTGTTGGGAATAAATCCCAGATGACGAATGCAGAATATCAAGAACAATCAAGAATCAATAACCATAATATGCAAGTAATCTGATAAAGGTTTTTGTGTATATTGATTATGATATGAAAAGTACAATCAAAACCCTAATTTGGTAAAAATCTTACCTCAAAATCTAACCTAATGATGATTTATAGGGAACATAAAATATATACCATAAATATAAAACTAATGCCTTAATAAAAACCAATTCCTTAGAAGAGATCGATAAAGAACTTCTACTGTAAAGGCACCATAGGGAATCATAAAACAATTAACCTTAAAAGGCTTCCCTAAATACCCAAAAATGCAAAATCAGTTTCAATATCTCAAATACTCAACATGGCATGATAACTATTGTTGTAGGAGAACTCGGCCAGTGGAAGGTAGGTATCCTAACTCCATCCAAAATCCAACATGCATGCCTAGAGTAAATATTTGAGCATCTGAATAGTCTACTCACCCTCTCCATAGGTATGGGGGTGGTAAGTTGTACTGAAATTCACCTAAGTACATAACTCCTCATGAAACTTCCCCCAAATCCTAGAGGTGAAACGAACATCTCCATCTGAAACCACCAAAACCAGCACCCCATGCCAAACTACCCCCTCTCGAATGTAAATATTAGCCAACTCTCAAATGATATACTATTCACAATCAGTATGAAGTGAGCACTCTTGGTTAATCTATCAACAATGAGCCATATATAATTAACTCCATGCATTGTCATTGGAAACATTGTGATAAAATCTATGATGAAATATTCCCATTTCCACTTGGTAATGGGTAATGGATGCATCTTGCCATGGGTTCTCTGATGTTCGGATTTGACTTTCTAGTAAATCAGGCGCTGCTCTACAAACCATTCTATCTCCCTTTGCATACAGGGCCACCAATAACTCAACTTCAAATCCTTATACATCTTTGTGGTCTCGGGGTGGATCAAAGAATTCAACTTATGAGCCTTTTCTAGAACTGTCTGACACAACCCATCAGTAGTCAGAACCTAAACTCTACCACACTGAGTCAAAAAAACCTCGACCATCAATGTACCCCCTGATCCGCTCTGCCTTCTAATTTCCATTTTTTAATCCTTCTATCTGAGCCTTCTTGATCATATCCAACAAATGAGAAATAATAACCATCATCAAACATATATCCCTGATGGATATAGTAACTTCCTTACAACTTAGGGTATCGACCACAACATTAACCTTACCAGATTAGTACACGGTCTCGCAATCATAACTCTTTACCACATCTAAGCATCTCTGCTTCCTCATATTAAAATTCAGCCGAGCCATCAGGTTCCTCAAGCTCTTGTGGTTAGTGTAGATAGTACACCTAAACCCATATAGATAGTGTCTCAAAATCTTGAGGGTAAAGACCAAAACCCCTTACTCCAAATCATGCATAGGGTAATTTGCCTCATTAGGCTTCAGCTGCCTCTAAGCATAACCAATCACATGTCCTCTTTGAATGAGGAAGACTCCCAAACCCCGAGATAGACACATCAAAATAAACCACAAAATCATACATGCCCTCGAGAAGTATGAGAATTGGTTCGTCGCATAATCTCTGTCTTAGCGTCTCAAAACCTGACTGTTGATCGAGCCCCCACCGAAAAGGAACATTCTTCTTCGTCAAGCGGGTGAATGGCACAACAATCTTGGATAAATCCTAGATAAATATTTGATAATATCCTATGAGACCTAAAAATATATGAATCTCAGGTGGGGTTCTTGGAACCTCCAATCGCATCACGGCGTTGATATAAGCCAGATCAACCAATATTCCATTTTGGTTGACGATGTGCCGCAAGAACTACACCTCGTACAACCCAAACTCGCATTTGAAGATTTAGTATACATAATCTCTCTCCTCAGGGTCTCCAGTACCTCCTGCAAATGATCCACATGTTGCTTCTTGGTATTGGAGTAGACCAGAATATCAACAATAATAACCATCATCAGACATATATCCCTGCTAGGTTCACTCACTGCCTTACAGCTCAGGGCATCGGCCATAACATTAACCTTACCTGGTGGTACAGGATCTCAAAATCATAATCCTTTACCACATCCAACCATCTATGTTAACTTTAGTTCAAATTTGGATAATCCATCAGGTTCCACAAGCTCTTGTGACCAGTACAGATAGTACACCTAACCCCATATAGATAGTGCATCCAAATCTTGAGGTCAAAGCCCATAATCCCTTATTCCAAATCAAACGTACAGTAATTCGCCTCACGAGGCTTCAGCTACCTCGAAGCGAGAGCAATCACATGCCCTCTCTACATGAGGAGAACTCCCAAACCCAAGATAAACACATCATAATAAACCACAAAAGCATCCATGCATCGAGAAGTCTGAGAATCGTGGCCGTGTATATAATCGCGATCTTAACATTTCAAAAGTTGACTGTTGATCGAACCCCACCGAAAAGTAACATTCTTCTTCGTTAAGCAGATTAATGACACAAAAATCTTGGAGAAACCCTAGATAAATCTCTGATAATATCCCGAGATACCTAGAAATCTCTAAATCTTTGATGGGGTTCTCGGAACTTCCAACCGCATCACTAATATACCCTTCTGATTGATGATGTGCCCCAAGAACTGCACCTCGTGCAACCATAACTTGCATTTGGATATTTGGTATACATCCTCTCTCTCCTTAGGGTGTCTAATACCTCCCTTAAATAATCATCATGTTGCTCCTTGGTCTTAGAGTAGACCAGAATATCATCCATAAACACGATCACTAATCAATCCATAATCATTCTGCATACCCAGTTCATCAGATCCATGAGCGTTGCTAGTGCGTTAGTGCACCCAAATGGCATCCCCACAAACTTGTAATCAACATAATGAGTCCCGAAGGACATATTCTGCATATCCTCATCCCTGGACCTCATCTAATGATAACCTGATCGCAAATCAATTTTGGAAAACCAAGATGCACCCTAAAGTTGGTCAAATAAGTCGTCGATCCTCGGAAGTAGGTAACAGTTCTTCACCGTTAACTTATTCAAGTCCCGATAGTCAACGATCATCCTATCCGATCCGTATTTCTTTTTCACAAATAGGATCAGTGCTCCCCATGGTGAACTGCCTGATATAATAAACTCCTTATGTAGCAGCTCCTGAAGCTGCGTAGATAACTCCTGCATCTCCGATGGTGCCAAACGATATGGTTCCTTGGCTATCGAGGCCGCACCAGGAACTAAATCATCAGAACTCAAGCTTCCTATCAGGAGGCACTCCTGGAAAATCCTTGGAAAACACATTATGGAAATCTCGAATAATAGGAACCTCACTGAACTTCGTCATTCCCCCAACTCGAGTATCCTTCACATAAACCAAATACCCAGAACAGCCCTACCAAAGATATATATTGGCCCTCACAGCAGAACAGAGAGTTGACCCATGCAAATCTCCCTCATCAAGAATAACAAGTTATCCCCTACGTGGGGTTCGAACTCTCACTAGCTGGTGGTCACAGTAAATCTTGGCCCCATTGGGACCTAACCAATCCATCCCCATGATAACCTTTGACCCTCGTAGAGGAATCGGTACCAAGTCAATAGAATATCTCTCACTGAACAGGTTCAGGGAACACCCACGATGAACCCTCAAAGCGCTCAAAAAATGATCATCTGCAATCTCTACCTCCAACGGTTAATCCATAATCCGAAGAGCATCATTAAACTTCTTCCTAAGGTGGGTGTTGCTCACACCTCATCGGTAGTCAATGTAAATTCCCTGCTCTTCACCACAGGTTTCTCCGCCTTGCCTTAGTAGCCATCGGTAATCCTTAAGGTGAATGGTGCAGGCGTCACCACTACCCCTCCTAACAATCTAGTACAATCCGCCTTTTTATGGTTGTTCTGGTTGCAATAAAAGCAAATTTGTGCACCCTGGGGTAGTCCCTACTCATACGACCAGTTTGACAACATCTTAAACAACCTTAACCTATTACTCGACATGTCACGTGGTTGCCAAAATGGCTCAGACCCTACTGGCCTCTAGTGTGTAAATCATTATTTGGCTTCTCAGCATGACCCAGTGTTGTCTGCACCAGCTCTGGCTTGTGCTCTGTCTGAAGTTGTAACTCAATTACCTGTTCATGGGCCTTGATAATCATATCATTTAGGGTCATGCATCCCGAATAGCTCACAAACTCCTTAATCTTATCCTTCAGCATGTCACGGTATCTCACTTTATTCAACTCCTCATCCACAACATACCGTGGAACTGACAATTTCCTCTCTTGGAACTTGGTGGTGATATTCGCCAAAGTCTCCGGAGTCCGATATAGGTCCTGAAAATCCCTCACCAGCTGCTTCACCTCAATCATTGGTGAAAACTCCTTGTGAAATCTCGTAACAAACACCCCCAATACGTGCTCGTTACTGCCTCAGTCCCCACTACACGGACGACCTCCTCCCACCAGTCTCAAGCCCAGTCTTTCAAAAGGCAGGAGGAAAATCTCACATTTTTCCCTCGAGGCAGAAGCTCGTTCGTTGAGCATTCTCCATGTCAGCGTTCCATCGGTGGCTGGAAATACAATCCTTAGCCCCAAAAACTCTAGAGCTCCAAAATTTGTGAACTCCTTAAACGAGGGAGTCTGTGATCCTAACTGTCTCGAAGCGATCTCCACCTAAAGGGACCTGATTCGCTCATCCAGGAGCTCCATAATCTCCTCCTTGATGGCACCGAAAATCATAAGGGTGGCTTCCTTGATAACGCAAGTGATATCTGATGTGATAAATTCATGCAACTATTCGTCAATTTGTTTGGCACGAGTTCCAGAACCCAATCCAAAAGATTTTCCTCGAGTGGACAACATACTCAACTAAAATTCAAACATATAAAGGATCAGCAAAATTTCAATGAACTTACTCTCGACAAGCCCCTTAGAAGTTCCAAGATCGTTTATGCCTCAAGTACAGATCATGTGCTTTTAGTAGTACAGACCCAATACTACCTTTCACACCTATCTGTGTTTTCCTCAAGAGCTATCCTGAATCCCTTAATTCATCACACTAAATTTAGTAGTACGGACCCAATACTACCATAGTAGGATATTTATTATCTTTAGCATAAGGATGGTGTGTATAAAGGCTAATTACAAGAACAGGGGCTATTAAAGGAGTAGAAGTAGCAACCGCTTTACCCTTAAGGCAATTTTCAGGTGTCCTTAAGATCCAGGTGCATCTCATAGGGGTAGAAATCTTCATAATATTTTTGGAGTTCCGGAGTCATTGTGGCCATCATGATGCAGGACACCTTGGTGGTATCCTTCTCATGTGCAATGAACTTTGAAAACCCTTCAGGAGTAGCAATGGCTTCATTAACAACCTTAAGCTCCTTGTCAAGGACATATTCTTTGTCCTCATAGCGGGTAATCATCCTGATGTTTCTGATCCACTCATTAAAGTTGGATCCATCAAAGATGACCTTACCACACAAGTTCAATAGGGAAAGGAGCCTGTAGGGTTTGAGCCAGCAGCGTTATTGGAAGATATCTGGAATAAAAGGAAGATAAGTTTCATTAGATTAAGAATCCTTAATAAGTCACCCAAATGAAATATTAAGGCTATGATCCAACAAACTATGTGTAGGTGGAAGAGGGATGTCATAATCCACACTATAAAATATTTGAAGGTAGGTAAATGACGATTTACCAATTTCCACCATAAGAACGAAATATTTTATTATTAGGTTTTATTGGTTTTGAAACTCCTAGATCTTTTGAGATACATTGAACTTTTCAATGACATGTTTGAATCTCGAATGTGCCCTCTCAAGTTTGTGACTGGGATGCCGAGGATCACAAACAAGGTGTGAATAACCATATAAATTGACTTGGTACCCTCAACAATATTACCTAATCGATGTGCTGGTTAACCACACACGCTCCACCGATCTATAATAAAGTCAAGTTACCCTTTGCCACTCTTACTAGTCCATGTTAGTGTGTTGGTTAACCACACACGCTCCACTAACGACTTGGTAAGGTACAAAGTGTAATTTTATGGGCTAGCACCAATTTCACATTTTCCTAAAGTAACTAAGATTGGGAATTTATAATGTATAGTTACTTTATAATTCATTATACTTTTAATGAGAAGTTAAAGTCGTATCCTACCCGTTCGGCTAACGACTCTCCACCGATCAAGGAAGCGGTGGGTGAGAGTGGACACCCATTAAGTCACCATTTTATAGGCAACAACCTTATACACCCCTTATAGACCGGCTTCGTGAATGAGGCCTACTAACGGTAAGAATGACATATTCTTATACATATCTATATAATAAAATTATAATAATAGTATAAGTGTTGATTTTTAAACTTTCTAAAAATCTAAGGTTTAATTTGGAATTAAAGTGTAAGACTTTTCAAATTCCAAAACTTGAGGGTAAGAATTGAAACTATTCCAAGTCTCTTCAATTTGTAACTTATGAGTTTTAATGGTTCATAAAAATGAAGACTCTTCATTTTATGAAACCTCTTTAGTTCTTTAATTACAATTTAAAGAAGTGACTTTTGGTTATCCATAACTTGAGGACAAGTTATGGACACCATCATTGCCATTAAGATCATGAATTAAACACACATGGAGGTTACACATAATTCCTATGATCTTCTAAAAACTCATAAGAACACAAATTCATGTCAAGCAATTTCAAGAAATCATATAAACATATATAATACTTGAAAATTGATAAAAGCCATGTAAAATGGGTTAACATAATCATTATCATTTTGAAAAACAGGTTTTACAAGTCCAAAACAGATTGGGATACTGATTTTAATCCATTTCCAGCAACAAAACACGAAAAGCTTCCCAGCTCGCTCCTACTGGTCGAGTGCAAGATCCTACTCGACGAGTAGGATGAATTTGTTCATGGACTCGGTGAGTCCTCCCTATGAACTCGGCGAGTCCAGTCGTCAGTGAGCAGTTTTTTCGATTTTCAAGCAGTTTTGCATCAAGTATACAGAAAACAATCCTAGGCTCTGATACCATTGATGGGTTTTGAGCATTCTAACACTTCTTAAGTGTACATGCAACCCTATCAACCTTGAATCTATGTTTTCTCTATATACATGCAAATTTCTTTTTCAAGGTTATTTCCTAACTAGCATGGCATGGGGAATATATGAAACATAAAACTAGTAGAAATACATACCTTGTTGTTGCTTGGATTCCTTCAAGACTTTGCCTAGAACCCCAAATGTTGTGCCTCAAATGCTTTACACAACACCACAAAACTTGGAATAACTTGAGAGAATACTTCTTGCACTCAAAATCGGTTATGCCCTCTCTAGTAACACTCTTAGGTTCGATTTTGCTAGCCAAAGGGTTCCTTTTATAGTGTTGTCACAATTAGGGTTTTCACATGAATACTCTTAATTGTCATGACTCTTCATTTCTCATGACCCATGGGTTTGTAACTCCCATGGACTATCGATGGAGCTCTAAGTGGTTACATCCATAACCCATAAACCATGGATCATTAATCCACCATAAAATAATTGATGATTGTCATAATCAACCCTATGTATTTAATTAGTCTCACTTTGATCACCAAATTAATACTAGATTAATACTTGATCAAATACTAATTAAATAATACTATTATTAATATATTAGAACTTATAATATATTAATAATCATAAGTGCCTTATTCTCTCATTTAGTCTATCCAAGTATTGCAATGCCATGCAACCCAAATGGACCATGCCGGGTCGGGTCAAGTTCATACCAAATAAAGTTATGGACTTAGACACTATATCCAACAAGTACAAATTGCCACAAGTGCATAATAAAGAGGGGGATGATGTGCCATCATGTCGGCCTCTTCCCTTTCGTACCGAAAGTATCCAAAACCATAAACATAAACTGTAAGTACAAAGCTTAGTGAGTCCCCCAAAGTACCACATACCAAACATACAATTAAGCCTAGCCTTGGGGTATATTCCAACCAAAAATATAATCATGGGCCTGGCCATGGGGTCTCTTTCAACCTATCACATAGCCCTGTGTTTTATTTCAACCCAATAATACAATAATAGGCCCAACCCTGGGGTTTAATTCAACCCAATGATACAAACATGTAAGGGTCACAAAGATAGTCCCCCAAAGTACCACATACCAAACATACAATTAAGCCTAGCCTTGGGGTATATTCCAACCAAAAATATAATCATGGGCTTGGCCATGGGGTCTCTTTCAACCTATCACATAGCCTTGTGGTTTATTTCAACCCAATAATACAGTAATAGGCCCAGCCCTGGGGTTTAATTCAACCCAATGATACAAACATGTAAGGGTCACAAAGATAGTTAACATCCTACAGACACAACTTAGTTTGTCGGCATTGGTGCATTCGACCCATATGTACAGTGAGAAGACTCACCTCTCAGAAAATGTTCAACTGCTACAACTCTCACTGATAGATTAGTACTGCTACACACCACCTATTTAATCACACCAGGTAAATACTTAACTCTTCTTTCAACTAGGGGTTTGACCAAAAGTCAAATCATGTCAAAAGTCAATGGTCAAAGTTGGCTCGCTACGTCGTGAACCTCAAACGACAAAAGAGACGCATTTTCATCAGTCGCCACGTCGTGGAAATTGGGTTTTCAACAACTTAATGGATTAAGTTGCTTCCTTCGATCTTTAAGAGTTCCACATTCCAGATCTGGTCCGAAACAAAATGTAGAAGGATAAAGTTTCCAACTTTACTCGTTAATACCGCCCACAAGGTCTAAATCTCAAACACTAGATTCTAATGAGCTAAATAAGACACGCCTTTCTCCATTAAGCACCTAATCCAAAGAATCCATAACTCATTTACTCCATAAATGATTTCAATATTATATCCAACATAAAATTTGGTGCTTTATAGACATGGATGTCCAATGCATTTCTTGAATCCATAATGAGCCAAGAATGAGGGGTTTTCCATGGAATTATCATGCATGCATCATAACCCTACAAGAATCCAGATCCAACCAAAGAATGATATCAAAAGTTCTAGAGATTCATAAAGTTGCAAACTTTATGAGATCCTAACACTCTAACTCACATGAGCATGATGATTTAGAGACAAAATATAAGATCTATCAACCTAGCATGATAAACATCTAGTCTTGGACACTTAGAAATGTCCAAGAGATTGCCAACACAAGGGATAAGGACTAGCTTGCTTAATCTTAACTCACATCTTCTTCTTTCTTCCTTCCAAAGCTTCAAAGAACCCCGAAAAGGCTCAAAATAAGAGAGGGAGAGATTTAGGGTTTCTCGTATCTCAAAAAGGATGATGGAGGCTAAGGGTGAGCAAACCCTAGTCTCCTCATTCCTTTACTTAGAGAGTAAAACCCAAAAAAAAGGGTTTCTCAATTGTCAGCTACCACGCCATGGTGGCTTAAAAGAAATATGGGGCTTGAACTTGACTCGCCACGTCGTGGAACCTCCCCACCATGTCATGGAAAACCTTAAAATGCCTAAATTTCCAAAATATAAAATACTTTGGGATTCGGGTGTTACAATTTTGATCCATGGCCGACATTTCAACCGTTGCATAAAATTTCTCATCAGTTAAGATGTTATCTTTTGTTATGGGGCTCAGTTTTGAGGTGGTGATTGGGCTTCTTCTTCATCATTATTTTGGTTATCAGATGGGGGTTGGGTTTCGTCGTTGGATTCATCATTTACAGGCTCTCAAAAATGTGGTGTGTCAGGAATATAGACTTCATTTGGCGATAAACTTAAACCTTGGTTGTAGTCTTGACAACCTTGAAATTGGTTATAGATTTGTTAGGCTCCAACTTGTTGGGATTTGAATTGTTGGAAATGATATTGTTGGAATCAAAATTGTTGTAGTCTTGACAACCTTGAAATTGGTTTTAGATTTGTTAGGTTCCAACTTGTTGGAATCGAAATTGTTGGGGTTGATAGTGTTGGGATTGAAACTGATTTTTGATATATTGGCATTGACATTTGGGTTTCAGGAATCATATTTTGCATTTGGGGATCGGTTTCGAGCTGACAATTTCTTCTTTGAGTAGCAACATTTTTTTGGATTTGTCATGACTTACATCCATTGGAATTTGATTTTGAAAGTATAGAACTGAAATGGAAGAGAGTTGAAACGAAAGAAGAAAGTTGGTTGAATTTTTGAGCTGTGGTAGTGTGATTTTTTGAAATGTAGCCGTTAGACAACGGCTTCAACAACTCGGTAACCAGCTAAGCTAAGGCAGCCAAACCTATTGGAATAAGAAATGGTGATACCATCGGAGCCGTCGGTGTTGTTGCCAAAATCCGGCCAAATTACGCCCACTTATTGCACCTTAATGACAGTTTATTATTATTATTATTATTATTATTATTTAAAGGTTAGTGGTATTTTTTTAAAATCCCATTTAGAATTAGAAAAAAAATGGATGAGGTGGAGGTTCGAAAATTTAACAAGTATTTTTGGTTGTGATTTTTTAACCATTGTCGAATATAAATAATAAAATAATGAAAAACTTCATGGACATATAATCAAATATGTAATGATAATATATATCATATCCAACTTCTGAATCTCGAAAACAAATTGACTAAAAGGTTTGTTAGGTGATGCTTAGAAGAAAAGCGATGTTGGGAGTTTATATATCCAATCAATTAGTTATTGCTGTTGCATTCATTGTACTATTGAATTATGCCACAAGATCAACATGAAAAGTTAATTATAGAACACTAGTGATATTTTAGGAACATCAAGATTTAAACCATAGACCTTATTCGTGAAATTTGTTATATGAACCTCTAGGCTACCATTGTGAATAGCTATTATCCTTATTTTTCTTTATAAAAAAATAGTTTTACAAAGTGTAAACCGCACCATGTGAACGGCTTACACCAACCCATCACATACCTCACATGCAAGGTTAATCGCAAAATACTAGTGATATTTTGTGTGTCGTGAACTTTGTACCTCGGAACATAATAAGCATGATGATTTGATAGCTAAGGTAGGTAACTTATTTATTTTTATAACTAAAATTTTTATGGAAATTTCAAGCTTAACAGAAATAAGCGGTAATCAAGTAATACATATAAGCTAAAAGGAGATATGAATGTCACAATACCAAGTCTCGGTTTTAGAATGTGAGGTCACTAGTGAGGAAGTGAAACGGGCTTGGGATTGTGGTGCAATTAAATCCACGAGGCTTGATGGTGACATGTTTGAGTTTTTGCAAAATTTTTGGCATATTGTCGTGGAAGCTGAAACATCCCAAAAAAAAGTCCAAAATTTTCGTTTTTAATTCATTACTAAAAACTATAAATATCATCATCATATAAAAAACATAAATAGTGTAACTTCAAATATCATAACATTTGTCAAAATATATCAGAGTATAAACATCCCAGGTTAAACCAATGGTGTGTGCACTGCAATCATCCCGAACTTTTCCTTTTGCTACCGAAAGTAAACCAAAATTGAAAACCGTAAGCACGAAACTTAGTAAGTCTCCACAAACTAGCACATACCATACAATAAACACACAATAACATATATTGGGCCTTGCCCACTGCATCGAGACAAACCCGACATTGGCTTACCCGACATCGGACTCCTGCCCGACATCGGACTAACCTCGGCATCAGACCACATCTGTCATCGGGCCTCGCCCGACATCGGCTTGCCCCGACATCGGGCTTACCCCGACATACACTCAATATATCATATATCATAAACACATAACATAAGCATATAACACTCATCAGGCTTGCCCCGACATCAGACCGAAGCCCAGAATTGGGCTTGCCTCGACATCAGACTTAGGCCCGTAACACATAATACATAACATGCATGGGTCATCCAAAATGCGGGTCACGACAACCATAATTCATATATCCAAAATTAGGGTTTTCTAAACCCTAATTATGGTTTCTAACCCCTCAGAACCCAATTAGGCCCAAAAGCTAAGTCCTTAGGCCCATTAGGGTTTCATTATGACAATTAGGGTTTTCCTAAGTCGGGCACCACCCATTACCACCTCGGGTAGTGGTGGTCAACGACGGCTCACGGCGGCGACCACCACCTCACGATGTTGGTTATGGTTCTAGTCCATTTTTGTCCAAGTATCCCAAACGAAGTCTAAACACAAACAAAGCACACCACCACCCAACAGGGTGGCTGGTGGCATCAGTCACCACTTCACGGTGGTGGTTATGAGTTTTCTTTTCATTATTCCAACCTGATTACAATCTACAACACAAAACCCCAATTAAACACACACACTAAAATAAACACACACTAAAATAAACACACACACACACAACCACCCTAGTGGTGGCCGACGGTGCCATATGGTGGCAGCCACCACCTCACGGTGACGTACGGAGGTTTGGCAGCAACAACAACATGGAGTCCAACAACAACAACAACAATGGCATGACAACGGTCATGACGTTTGGCAGCCTCCCATGTCGGCTCACGACTCCTCACTAGAAAACATACACGCCAACATTTCTTCCCCACTATAGCAACACAATGCATCCACTTCACGTGTCCACGAGTTTAGCCACCATCTCACGGTGGCAGAAGAGCATTCTCGGTGATAACTTGGTATTCAACGAAACCGGGCAGCGGAGTTATGGTGTTTCAATGGCAAAGGAGCGGCGGCAGCGGGCTCAACAGCCCAACGGCGGCTGGATGACTTCCACCTTCATTGGTGGCTGAAAGAGGAAAAGAAGAGGAAGAATGGTGGACACTCAGTGGCCGCTAGATGGTCGGAAAAATGAACTAGATGGATGGTGACGACGACCGGCGGTTAGGAGGTATAAGGTGACAGCAGGTGCTTCATAGTAGTGTTAGGGTTTGCATTGCTTAAATATGGACATTGCATAAGAGGGTGATGAGAGGGAAGGATTGTACAGGGTCTAAGCCCATGTCCATGCAAATTTTAATTCATATTTCCAATATTAGTCCTTCCTCACAATATTGAGTTCAATTTAAATAAAAAACTTACACTTTAGCCCTTGCCTCCATAAAAATTTTTCAACTTTAATACAATATTTACCATTCAGCCCCTTCCTTCAAGATTTTATTTCAATTTAAATCCAGAATTTACCAAACCACCCTCAACCTCCAAAATTCTTTACAAACTAATCCGGTAATTACCTTTTAACCCCCACACTCTCAATTATAACTTTTTAACCCCTAAAACTAACTCCTTGCTAAACTATTCCACATTTAGGGCTATTATTCATTTATTAATTTGTCTATTTTTTTATGTAATAAATGGGGTGTTATAACTCTCCCCCACTTAAATTAGATTTCGTCATCAAAATCATTCCTTAACATATGTGTCATACCAAACAACTTGAGCATCATGCCCACAATCCCGAGTGTACTCCAGTCTTCCCGAGGTAACCGGTACTAACCCTTGCAGGGATCTACTACTTGAAGATGAACGAATCCTTTCATCTATATCACATTTACTCAATCTGAAATATGAAGTCTCAATATGGTTTGACTCCCTGACAACCCGCTGTGAGTGACTCAGCATTACCCAAACAATTAGTTACCCCACCATACCTAAAATCCTATAACACTAGTACTTCCAAGCATATATGGGTGCTGGCCTCCCCTTCGGTCCATTTCAATCGGGTACTACCCGGAACACTAGAATTGCTTAAAACACGGAACTGCTTGAAACACTGAACTGCCTGAAACACTAAACTACCTCCTGGCCGCTTTCCAAAATTCACTGAGACCTCCCCAGTCTCAATTCGTTTGTCGGTCACCTGGGATACCGGGTTCCGACGCTGTTGCAGAGCCAAAGGACTCCTATATAGTCACCCCACACGATTTCCAAACGAAATCCTTGTATGTCAATAGTTGCCATTAGTCATTTTGCCACTGTGGCTCTAACGACCTTTTGATCTAACCACTCGGGTCCTTACGTTGAATCCTGACATCACCAAATCCAAGGCTAAAAGTGATTGCTACATGACCAATGGTAGCCTTAAATCACAAACGACCTTAAGCAGTCCATTGCTTCCCTGATCTTATAACTGATTAACCGTGGTGGAGTTCCTACGGTCTTATCAATGGCTCAAACAGGTCTAGTGCATCTATGGAATTCCGTAAACCAAGCCATGGATTTGCCACGCCCTCACTGCTGCACCCGAACTTGTGGGTGCCATTGTTCCTTATACGATCTAAAAACACTCCCATGCTATCTACCAACCTAGTGAATGTTACGACTACACTCGCAGTCTCAGAACACTCTAGAACTATCTGCCAACCTTGTGAATGCTATGGCTACACCGGAAGACTTACCACACTCTAGCACTATATGGATGCTAGTGAATGCTAAGGCTACACCTACAGACTTACAACACTTTCTCACACTATCTAGCTGCTAGTGAAGGCTACAGCTACAACCACAGACTTACAACAATCTAACACTATCTGTCTGCTAGTGAAGGCTAAAGCTACACCCACAGACTTACAACACTATAATACTATCTAGCTACTAGTGAGTGCTACAGCTACACCCGTAGACTTACAACACTTTAACACTATCTAGTTGCTAGTGAATGCTACAGCTACATCCACAGACTTACAACACTTTCCATAATGGGTCGAACACGTGCTTGACCTAACACTCAACTACACTCATGTCTTGATTGGAATCCCCAACTTGATTCCCTCAGGCCTGTTATCACGTGACCCTGCTACATTAGTACCGCGCTCATGCCCATGATCGAAGAATCACAGTAAACCACAGAATTATCTACACCCTCTGGTAAGGTGAACATTGGTGCCTCACACAACAGCTGCCTAAGAGTCTCAAAGGTTGCCTGCTGCTCAGGCCCCCAGCGAAAGGCCACCGACTTCTTGTCAGTCGGGTCAAAGGAACTACAATCTTGGAGAAAGCCCGAATAAATCTCCGATAATAACCCGCTAGACCTAGGAAACTCCGAATCTCAGTTAGAGACCTCGAAATCCACCACTGCATCACGACCTCTATTTTAGCCAGATTGCCCATTATACCCTTTTGGTTGGCAAAGTGCTCAAGAAATTGCTCCTCGTGCAACCAGAACTCACATTTGGAGAACTTTGCAAAAAGTCTCTCCATCCTCAGAGTCTCTGGCACCTCCTTTAGGTGCTCCTCATGATGCTCCTCAGTCTTGGAATAAACCAATATGGCGTTGTACTCTCCTAGTCCTGTAATTGTTGCACCGAATCTGGCACTTTAGTCCTCTAAAAAACTGATCTGAAATCTTGGGTCTCCTCTTGAGATCCTTTAATATAAGCAACTGATTTGGTTCCCTCTTCCGAATGTGCTCAAAGTCAATATCTCATTCTCGTGCTCTAGAAGTCATATCATTGAGGGTCTCGCACTCCGAGATACTCATAATCTCCCTGCTATCATTCTGGGTATGTCCTGATACGTTACCTTTTTCATTTCCTCATCTGCTGCATACTGCGCTACCAAGAAAGCTCTCCCATGAGACTTGGTAGTGATCCCTGCCATAGTCTCAGTCGTCCGTTGGAGATCCAACAACTCTTTCCCCAACTGTTGCACCTCACTTGCTTGGGCAAACTCTGCCTAGAATCGGGTCGAAAATTCATCCCATGACATAGCAGCAACTGCATCATCACCCAACTCACTACCAACCTCTTCCCAGCAATCATGTGCTCTGTCCTTCAGGAGATAGGAAGTAAATCGAACCTTGTCCCTCTTAGGAAACGGTTGGTATGAAAAGTGTTGGCGACATGTGCCAACCATCTGCTGCTAGCAATGGGGTCCTTAACCCCCACGATAATCTGGAGCTTCACAAGCTCTGAATTCCCGAAACATTAACATATGCATCCCTATCATGACTGCTATCTGAGTGCAGAATGCACTCGGCCTCTCATCTCATATCTCTAAAATGCCCTCCTTGATCATAACAAAGATCACAAGAGTCTGGTAAGTGATACGGTACGTAATCTCATATGGAATGAATTCCCTCACTTGATCATCGAGTTACCCGGCTACAGAGTCCGAGCCTAATGCCTCGTCGACACCAGAACAGCCATCTGGTTTACCACTTAGCGTCACCATACTCGGAAATATACCATAACAATCATCCGAATACTCATTATAACTTGAGGGATCTCACACGCCACAAGTTCCTGGATTCATCTGAGCCTTCCTTGATTCGAATATGGATCCTCTACTTTCAGTAGTATAGGCCCATACTACCTTCCACATCTATCCGTACTTTCCTCAAGAACTGAGTTGACTTCACCAAGTCCCTTCTACTACTACTACTACTCTTTGCTACTCTCATCCTAGGCTTTCCCTAGGGTAATCACCATCCCACTCTCCTCCATCAGTTGCATAAGAAGTCCCTGCTATCTTCCCCTAACTAGCTCGCGAATACTATTACATATCACTAAGACTAGATAATTCTTCGAATGAGAGGTTCTACCCTACAACGGTTAGAATCAAACGAGAGTTGCGAAATAAGGCTAAAACTAACCTTCTAGAATTATTTAGTCCTTACAATATGTAACTTAACATATTCTTTTAAGCACAAAGCAAGCAGCATTCGAGCATTGAGCACATGTAATCAAGCATATAATAATCATGCCGTCATACTGACTAATCTGTACTAGCATGCAGTTCATAAAGCTGATACACATATAAAAGGCACATAAGGCATCCTTCCTAGATCCTTAGTCCTAATCTAGAATGCAGTTCTCATAAAGCTGATAAGCATATCATAACAGAAATTTATATGGGTAACTTGGGAGTACTTTTTGATCTCGGTTGATTGCATGCATCACACACTTTTCTATTTTCAAAATTTCTTTTTGCTTGTTCTAAAACTCTTTTCTTTTCTCAAAATCCTTTTTATAAACGTGTTTTTTCTTTTGAAAATTTCTATACCAATTCCTTAGTTTGAGTTCAGATATACCCAAAAGTGTACCTGAATCCCTCAAACCAAGGATCTGGTATCAACTTGAAACATCCCAAAAATACAGTCCAAAATTTTTGTTTTTAATTCATTATTAAAAACCATAAACATTATCACCATATAAATAGAAAAAATAGTCTAACTCGAAATATCATAACATCTGTCAAAATATATCAGAGTATAAACATCCCAGGCTAAACCAATGGTGTATGCACTGAAATCATCCCGAGCTCTTCCCTTTGCTACCGAAAGTACCTGAACCCAAAACTGGAAACTATAAGCACGAAGCCTAGTTGAGTCTCCCTAAACTACCACATACCAAACAATAAACACATAATTGCATATATTAGGCCTTGCCCACTGCATCAAGACGAACCTGACATCAGCTTACCCGACATTGGACTCCTGCCTGGCATCGGGCTCACCCTGGCATCGGGCTGCACCTAGAATCAAGATTGCCCTGGAATCGAGCTTACCCCGACATACACACAACATATTATATATCATAAACACATAACATAAACATATAACACTCATCGGGCATGCCTAGGTATCAAACCAAAGCCTGAAACACATAACATATAAGCTAATATACATCGGGATTTCCCCGACAATGTACTTAGACCCGTAAGACGTAACACATGACATGCATGAATCACAAAGACATCAAGCATACATATAAATTTCTCAGGACTGCCCTGGCATCAGACCGAAGTCTAGAACATATAATCTGCATCAGGCTACCGCTGGCATCGGACCGACGTCCCTCGGATGCTAACATATATAGATGTTCCACATTGGTGCCTTCAACCTATTCCTACTGGAGGAAAAGTCACCTCACACTGCTAAAGTCCCACTAACAAAACCCTAGTTGCTGCATGATAGATTCCCGAATCTGCAAACATCAAAATAACACCCAATTAATAATTAGGTCCCCAACACATATCCATAAGTCCATGCTTGAGGTAAAAGACTACTTTAACCCTAACTTAGCTTGACTGAAGCCCAAGGCCCAATCCAAAGGCCCAATAGTCTAATAATGAACCAAGGCCCAATTATGGCCCAATTTTCCAAATTAGGCCCAAACCTCTACATGGTCTTGCCTTAAGGCCCAACCATTTATTCTAGGTCCAACACTTGACATTCTGATGGTCTAATATCTCATAATCATCAAGGCCCAGTTATGGCCCAATTTTCCTAATTGGGTCCAATCCTGTCTAATGAACCTTATCCTAAAGCCCAATCCAAGTGCTCTAGTCCATTTACTTGTTAATAGTTGGCCCATCAAGAGTCTAGACATCTAAGCCCAACAGAAAGGCCCAACTCTAAACCCAACAAAACTAGGGTTTTCACATGAAATAATGATTAGGGTTAAGTGCTTCCCACTTCACCCATTAATTACTTAATCCATTATGTCCATCAGTATATTAGGTAAATCACATAGTGCGGTCGGCTTAATGCGTAATCCTAATCCGGTCATCCAAAATGCGGGTCCCGACAACCCATCATTCATGTCTCCAAAATTAGGGTTTTCTAAACCCTACTTAGGGTTTCTAACAATTCACAACCCAATTAGGCCCAAAATCTAAGTCCTTAGGCCCATTAGGGTTTCATTAGGACAATTAGGGTTTTTCTTGTTGGGTTTTGTGCATAACATCAATCATATGGTGTTCATGCAACCCTAATTGCTTGGATCTAGTTTTTTCTACTTTGAACATGCAATAAACTTCCAAGACTTACAAACCATAGATCTAGCATACAAGTAATCAAATTAACATATAAACTAGGGTTTAGATCTTACCTTGATTGTTATGTAGTAATAACAATCAATTCCTTGGCTTCAGAAAGCTTAGTGCCTCAAGTGTTGCACCTCTAATGGAGTCATAAACACCAAGAACAGCACGGATGAAGATGAGAAGTGGAGAAGCACCAAAAAAACATCTAAAAACCCTAAAGGAAGTCTTGTCCCCGTTTTTGGGGCTTTGGGGTCCTTTAAATAGGAAGGCTATTAGGGTTATCTAACAAGGAAACCCTAATTTGACTACTTAAGCCCTAAGCAGCCCATGGACTCCCTTTGGAACATCCCTTGGACAAAAATCATATGGGCTTCCCATAGATTTCGTCCAACCTATATTCCAAGGTGATCGAAAGCCCAATTGCAATTATCTTATAATTACACTTCTAGTCCCCTATGTTTAATTAATCTCTTTTAGCCACAAAATTAATTCTTAATTAATTCTTGACTAATATTAATTAGGCAATATGATTTCTCCTTTAATATGTTATTCTTATAATATATTAATAAATCATAAATAATCCTTTCTCTCCTTAATTCTTCCTACAAGTTACTAGGGTGAAGGCAACCCAAAAGGACCATGCTCATAATCGGGTCAAGTACATACCAAAATAGTTATGGAATTAGACATTAATCCAACAGTCTCCCACTTGGATAAGTCTAGTAACTATTATGCATAACTTCAGAACCTGATCATCAATCATAGCTTTCAAAAGTCGTTGTCAACTCTGATCTTATCAAATACGCGTGTCCTTTAGATAAGGGATCATATATTCCTCCATTCTAAAAGATATCGTATAGACACGAGACATGGATTTAAATCATTCTCTCTGTCTATGTATTGTTTCTTGACATCTGATTTATGATGACTGGCAACAGACTACAGTTGAACACATCAACTTAGTCCCGGCATGGCCAAGCGCTTAGGGTGTCATCACTAAATCATCGAGGGGCCCACGGATATCACTTTTATCCCATTTTGGGTAAAAGGAATGGATAAACTTCGACTCAAATACTCACTTTCTCTTACTCATCAAATTATACACAACAATATGTTTTATAGCACCAAGTTACTGGTGCGTTTACATATTATCAATGTGCAACCGAAATGTAATTACAACTCACACGTCTTGGTTTCAAGAATATACAATATTATCGTCTCAAAATCACTCGTGATAAATCCACGAAGTGTTTCAAGTGAGCGTGGGTTTAATCCAATACTCTAATCTTATAAAATCACTCATGAACTCTGCAACAAACTTGTGTTATGTCTAAACACTTCAGACAATCTACAGACAGATTCATGATAGTCTTCCTTCATACCTGCTTCCAACGTATGACCGACTGTGGATGTTCGAATAAACCAGTTATTCTGGAAGTCAAAACATGCAAAGTGAAACACAATAATAATATTTAATCCTATACGGCCTCAAAACTTTTGAGTATAAATAAAACACCTCTTATTTAGTCACCATATTGATTACTCATTATTTATTGTTTGATGTTTCGGATAATCAACTACTTACTTGAATTATAACAACAGCTGTCCCATGCCCCATGCATGCACACTTTGTTCACCTATGGTCCATACTTTGTGAAATAGATCAAATGAAAAACTTTTCCAATGATGCTCATTTCATGATTCCTTATCCTCATTGTCAGTGTAAGAATACACATTCTTACTACTATTATAATATGTTAGATTCTCACAATTCGAACTATGAAAAGGGATGCCGTACACATAATCAAATTTGAGAATACAATTTTCACAATTGCTATCTTCTTAAAATCTCTCTTAGTGAAAGCATTTCCTCACAATCATTTTCATGAAGGAGAGAAACCTTATGACACTTAGAATGGAGAAACTTTTATCTTTCTACCTACTTGATTCTTCTTATTCGTTCTGTTATTCATTAAAACTCTTTCAATCAACTCAAAATTACACTTAGTCTTATAAGTATAATCACATTTACTAAACTATAGTAAATCATGACGAACATTTTATCACTCTTTGTGGTGGACTTGATCAGCGCATAACCAAGTGTACCTGATCCCCTAGTCCTTCACTTGACTCTTTGTCAAGCAATTTGTCTAATTTCCAAATATAAGAGTTTTTCATTCATCATACAGTACAGGTTGCATGATTCCAAGTTTCTGTCCAATTGAAACTTGTGCTATGAGAATCTTTCCTTATTTAGCAAATTCTCGACATTTCCACAAATAACATAATTAAGAATCAAATCCAATTCAACATTGCTAAAATTAGAAATAAACAAACATCCATTTTCACACATGCCATTGCAAGGATAAATAAATAAGATAAAACTCAAAATTTATTTTATTGAGGAAAAACTTGTCCTTACAATGCAATTCAAATGAAAACTATGCTATTACATATTTCTAAGCAATCTATTCTAACTCTAAAGTAGCAGCTCAAAAATCCGATCTTTGAATCCATGCGATCGAAATCCATTTCTTCATGATCAGATTCAGCACACTTCTTCCTTAAACTTCCTTTCTTTTCTTCGATCCCGCAAAACATCAACATGTAATCTTATTACATCATGTATTAAGAATAAAAAAAATAGGAACTTATAGAGTTAGTTAATGGATTTTACCTGAAGTAGTGCCATACGTCTTGACTCTCCCATCTCTTAAATCTCTCAGGTAAATAGGATAGCTTCGTCTCAAATGCTCCTTGTCTTGGAAATAAAAGCAAATTGATTCTTTTGGAACAACACATGACACTACTTCTGACCTTGCCTTTCTCTTATGGTCAAACCTTTTGACCATGGCAGGCCTTTCGTTGCCATTGCCTATTTCCATGGTGGTTTGGAAGGTAGATCTACCAATCAGCTTTGCTTCTCCAGTGCACCAAATCATTGCTTATTCAGCAGCAATAAGCAAATATGTGAGATCAATGAGGGTCACGTAATGCTCCATCATATAGTACTCTCTAACGAACTCACTATATGATTCAGGAAGCGACTTAAGAACCCAGTCTACAGCTAGCTCCTTGGAGAAGACAACACCCACCATACCCAACCTGTGAATGTGTGACTTCATCTCTAAGACGTGTGCACACACAAACTTTCCATCTTCGTGCTTAATTGCCAATAGGGCTTGAGTGAGCTTGAACTTTTCAAGACTTTGAACTTGTGGGTTAGGGAGAACAATTAGAGGAGGTGGAGGAAGTGGAACATGATCTCTTTTTCCTCAATCGTATCGTGGCACATCATCTTCAAAAGATTTAGGAATACCATAGTTGTTTGACATCTACAAAACGGGAGAAGATTCAAGTTAGTTAATAAGAATCCTTAATGTAACACCCAAATGAAACATCAAGGCTAGGATCTAAAGCAATACTCTACAACCTAGAAGAGGGATGTCGTAATCTAGTTGCAGAATATTTGAAGCTAGGTAATTGATGATTTACCAATTTCCACCATGAAAAACAAAAAATGAAGTTTAAGTTTTAAATCAATTGAAACTCCTAGATCTTTTGAGATTCATTGAACCTTTCAATAGCATGTTTAATCTCAATTATGCCCTTCAAGTTTGCAAATGGGATGCGGAGGATCACAAACAAGGTGTGAATATGTGACAACCCGATATTTCGAGGCAATATGATCGAACGCAAGTCAAATTTAGGTCAAAATTTAACTTTCCCAAAATCTTATTTGGATTAAATAAAGTAGTAGGAATCGTATCAAGGTTTTCGTACATATAAAGAACCCTAAAATCCGAGTTATAACGAAGAAGTTATAACCAAATGAGAATCGGGAGACTTTTAGCCGACACAATCTAAATGAGAATCTAAGGGCTCAACAATACTAGCGCAACGGTAAAAAGTCTGACGAAAATGGACGTCGTATGAAGAAGTTATCGAACTTTAACGTACTTTTCCTATCCCGACCTATTAAAAATAAATTCAAAATTAGCCAACGGAGTCTAAACGAAAGTTGTAGATCGTAGTCTCACCTACGCGTGGATACAAAGAACGTCGAAAACGGAGTTCGTATGAGGAAGATATGAATTTTTGAACTTTACTAAATAATTAAAATATAAATTAAATTCAAAATCCGGTATTATCCGAAGGAGGAGTCATCGGACCAATCCTGGTTACGCCCAGCGTACCCTCGTACGCCCAGAATACTCGTATGCTAGGCTCCGGCTCGTCCACCTCGCTCTGATGCTTCGACCGAGGATGCGGTCATGCATGACGCATGAGTACTCCCGCATACTCTCGTACGCCCAGCGTACCGAGGACCTCCAGCCCCTATAAATAGAATGCGAGGATGCCGGCCATTTTTTCTCAATTCCTCCCTTTCTCGCGCCGAAGCTCTGCGTCTCAACCCTCGGAGTCATCCCAAAGTCCCGGTTTTCATATCCAAGTTCGGAATGAAGTTTTACGCTCCCGAGATTCCCGAGAATCCCGAGAAATCCGCTTTGTCAAGTAGAAGTTCTACTCGGTTTTCGTCTCGCTTTCTTCAATCTATCAAGTGAGTTCATACCCCTGCAAACACATTTTAAATGCTTTTTAAATACTTTTAAGGGGTGGAACACAAGTAAACATACGATTAACCTCGTACGAAAAACATAAATCTTTTGCTATACTTGCTGTTAATTAATCAGTCATATGGCATTTATAACCAATATACGAATGGAGTTACTACACGTTTAGCAGTTTTACCAAACATATTACTTCAAATGATTTTTTTTTTTTTACCTTTTTACATGTTTAAAACTCTTTATCAAACTGTCTTACACACTGTAAGTTCCTTTCAAACTCTATTACAAAGGTGTTTTCAAACAAAGGTTTTCCTTATACTTAAATTGTCTTATCAAACAAAATACTTTCAATCTTTGTATAAACTGACATCAAGTCGACCTTTTCTTAGATATTAATCTTTTTTAAAGGTTTTACAAAACTTCTTTTATGCTTTTATATTATCAAATGCATGCCCATATATGTGTAGTTATATAAGTAATGTTTAAAGGACTTAGGGAGGCTAATTCACTCTATTTCCTTTTCCTCGTTGGGATGTGGCTAT
The DNA here is from genome assembly GCF_052625555.1 of Lactuca saligna. Lineage (NCBI taxonomy): Eukaryota > Viridiplantae > Streptophyta > Magnoliopsida > Asterales > Asteraceae > Lactuca > Lactuca saligna. The sequence continues at coordinate 19,183,379 of NC_136422.1, forward strand.
GGGATATCGCTTATTCGTCCGAATGTCATCTGAATATTAGTTATATATCATGTGTACATATGTAGGCATAAAAGTTTTCCTCAGTCAGTTCAGTACCTTTGGGTAGCAGAGGCATACTTCAGGTTATACTCGTACATGATAGTAACTATTATAGGTATAGTTAGGAGATGCCACTTACTATTCCTAGTATAGGGAAATCACACAAGAGTCAGTTCATTCATGAGTCTATACTAGTACATTACATGATACATGAGTGCATTACATGATACATGAGTACGTTTACATAGATACGCTTACATGAGTACGTTTACATGAATACCTTTACATAAATACTTTTACATAGATACTATATGATAAGATACTATTACATATTATTAGTGTAGATATTATTAGATTAGATCTGTCGATCCTAGTACCAAAGGATACTATAAGGGGTTAACCACTCCTAATCCCTCAGTTAGCTACAAAGGTAAATGCACATCCACGAATGTCTACGGTTGATACCATTACAGGTATACTTTAAGGGACTAACTATTCCTACACCCAGCTGTTAGCTACAGAGGTAAATGTACATCTACAGATGTCTTAAGTTAACACTGTTAGTTATCCTAGTACAAAAGGATAATACTTAGGTCATTATATTATCTCTTCCTTTACTTTGTGACACATTCACGTGATCGACGAGGTAGGATATATTTGATATAGAAAACTAGTTTCAAAACAGTCAGGTCTTGGTACAAGACTACTTTCAAAAACAGTTAGGTCTTAGTAGAAGATTTCATCTATACTAATAGGAATCATAGGGATTTCTAGGGTTTACCAAATGCTTTCAATTACTTACAAACACTTCCACACTTATACGAACTTTCTTTCAGAACAATGTCAAGTCTTTCATTACAAGTTTTGCAAATCAAAGACGTATTAATACTTATGAATTCACCAGCTTTTTGGTTGATACTCGCTTTCAAAATAACTTGTATTCTCAGGTCACAAATAGACAGGTACGACGACCAGGTTTTGTGAAGACGGAGCTGTCCAGACTCGTCTTATTTTCTGATTGTTCATTTTATTGTTTTATATTATGAAATAACACACTTGTAATTACAGTTATACTATTAATGCAATGGATGATGTTGTTGCTTGTTTACTACTTTACATTGTTGTGATACATTACATGACATCCTCCGCCCCAGAACGTTTCCGTCGTTCTCAGTTTTAGGGTGTGACAGAATAACCATGCGAATCAACATGGTGCAGTCAATGCTACTATCACCTAATCAGTGTCCCGGTTAGCCACACATGCTCCATTGATCTATGATAAACATCGAGCCACCCTTCACTACCAATATCAACCCCAAATTAGTGTGTCGGTTAACCACGCACGCTCCACTAACGTTTGACAAGGTTACAAAGTGTAATTCCATGGATTAGCATACAATTTCACATTTTGCCTAAAGTAACTATGATTTGGGAATTTGTAAAAGCATTTAGTTACTTTGTACTTCATTATACTTATAATGGAAGGTTTCTTCCTATCCTACCTATTTGGCTAACGACCCTCCACTAGTCAAGAGTGCGGTGGGTAAGAGTGGATACTTATTCAATCGCCATTTTATAGGCAATTTCCTTAAACATCCCTTATAGACCAGCTTCTTGAATGATGCCTACTAATGGTAAGACTGATTCTTTACTACTTTACATTGTTGTGATACATTACATGATGTCCTCCACCCCAGAACGTTTCCGCCGTTCTCGGTTTTGGGGTGTGACAGATTGGTATCAGAGCATTGTGTATAGCGAATTAAGTATATCAACCCATAAAAGATATACTAACTATAAATACAATGGGATTAAAAATACTTTGACCAAGAGTTTATACTTTTAAATAATAAAATACTTGATTGAGTATACGTTCCTGCATTCATACTAAAATATGTGTCACAATGATAAGAACAAAAGTATTACGATTGTTGAATATCACAGGTAAGCTCGGGGATGTATGGTCAGTCCTGGGAATGGTATAGCCTGATCAACTATGCTGGTCCGAGGAGTGATTAGCACATACCCAATAATGGTTGTGATGTGTCAACAAGTCTAAAAAAACTTACCAACACTACCACAATGAGAACATTATAACATAACCTAAGTCTAAAAATACTATAGGAGTATTTTGTGTTACTATAATTACTTACTTGAGAACTAAAAATGATCTTCATTACTAAGTTGATGGTTGCTAAGTGGATATACTAAGGTTATATGTAACTAGGATGTCATAGACTTAGAATCTGTGAAATTCTGCTTTACCCTGGTTCCTTGTGAATTTGGAGTTGAGGTCACTTATTCGTAGGCCTATCATGTTTTGATTACATATAACTGGTATGCACTTTACAAATAATGATGTAACTAATGAAGATTATCTAATAATTATCTAGATAGCTCGTCTAATAATTATTTTTATACCCAAATTCTCATGTAGATAATATGGCTGGACTCCATCCCCACGACAACCCGTACTTCCCGAACAAAGGCAATGCTAGATGATTGAGAAGAACCAGAGAATGATCATCCAATCCCTTTTGAATGATCACCATGCTGAAGACCTTTCGGATGATGATAACTCCGAACTCCAGGATGTCTCCTTGGGTAGAATGCTTGGAAACATGGAGCGAAGAGCAAGATCAACCTATGTCATTTAAAAGGAGACCGAAGCTTCTACAACGTAAATGAAAGGAGCTCAGCGGACAGAGTTCTACAAATCCTAATCCGAAGAGTTGCCCGAAACGAAATTCAGGGCAGGATGGCTTTTCAACGTATTGAAGAGGTTAATGCCAATGCAAGAATGCATACTATTCGCACCAATCGCCTTGATCATGAGTTAGAGATCTGAGAGAAACCATGAAACCCTGCTACGAACACTAGCTGAAACCCGAGCCGAAGTCATAGAACTCCAAGTACACCAGAGGGTTGTACAAGAGATATCTGCTTGATATGGAACGTCAACTAACCGAACTAAGGATTCACCATAGGGGTGACCGTCACCAGTAGGAGATACCTTACTTCCTTCTTTGTTTTAAAGAACCGTGTTCCTGTCTATGTTCTGTGTAGTACTTTCTATGTGACTATCCGGCACTGTAAGTACTTTTATTTAGGGCTTTATGATGTCAAAGACTTTTCTACTCCGAATACGATGTAAGACCTTCTACAAAGTTACTTTTAACGAACCTATTACATCTTAAACATCGATTATATGGACAGTCGGCTAACTTCCGTGTTACTCTTTGTTCAAATACCTTCATTATACTATCGTTGGAGTCTATCTGAAACCCCATCTAGTCAGGTTATTGGACTATGGTAATTTAACTATGGAATCATTTTCAAGCCTCTTTTAAAGGTTGGACCATATTATCCACCAACCTATAATACCTCGGCTTGAACGAAAAACACCTTAAGACCATTCTACAAACATACTTCTACTCTGAACTAGAACTGCATCATAGGGATGTAGGTCAAACCATCATGAACATACTTCTAATCTGTACTAGGACTGCATCACAGAGATGTAGGTCAAACCTTCAAGAACATACTTCTACTCTTTACTTAAGCAATCGGAGTACATCCAGGTTCAACCATACTCACTCACAAATTCATTTTTCTTTCCGTATAACAGAATCATGTTGCCGAAGAAAAACGACCAACCCATCAACCAAAGACCAACTCTTCAGATTGATGCAGCTACTTTTCAAGCTGCAGTCTCGGTTGTCGTGTCAGTTGTTCTGACCCACCTTAATGCTAACAACGCGAATGTTAGCGGGATTGTAACAATAATTCCAATCCAAGTAACAATCAAATCCCTCAACGAGCAACAAACTACCACGACACCCCGAATCCCAAGCCCAAGAATAGCAAACGAAAGTTATGGGCTAAAGCTAAAGGCAAATCACCCAAAGGGGCGAGCAAAAGACAACAAACGGTGGCAATCTTCGCAGCCACGACATCTGTACCTTCGACTACCATCCCTTCTGGTATACCAGTTACCCCTAACCTAGCCAGACAGTATGCTGGAAACCTACCAAACTGCAATAAGTGCAGCTTCCATCACCTAGGTAGTTGTCGTCTGTTACACTGCAAGACATGTAACAAGAACGGACATAGTACCTGCTTCTGCAGGACTCGGATCCAACACATCACTTCAACCACCAATGTCGAAATTTCTTAGATATGCCATCTATGTGGTGTAATGGGACACTTCAAGAGGGACTGCCCAACAGAGAAGAATGACAGTGGAACAGGAGGAGTTTGACCGAAGAATGGAAAAAGGCAATGAAGGACCCGACTATAATAGGGGTTCACCTCCAATCGTCGGTATTAAGTATGCTGTTAAACATGTAAAAACCTAGTGCAACTAGAGTCTTATCTTTTGTGAGATGCCATCAGTAAAGGGGACCCTCGTGCTGTGTATACATGCCTTTTGTAGTATACCTTGGTCGCAGCAATAGTCTTGTAGTAAAACTAAAGTACTGTAACTCTATTAAAAGTTGCACCGTTGTGTTTTGTCTATAACGCCTTTATGTTCAAATCGGATATCTTTTACTTCTAAGTATGTCCGACATTATCATACAACTAGAGTCAATTCCATCCGCACAATACTAGTTTCGTGCATACATCTCCTTCTCCGAAAACGTGTTTCTAGCGAAGCCGTCATTCCAAAACTCCGAAGTACTCATGCATTGAGTACCTTATGTTTTGTAACCTTTCCGAAGAAACCTCAACAAACCTCCCCGAAGTACCACTCATATAGTACGTCAAGTTCAATCCAAAGACCCATATGGTTGATCTATCGGTGAAGAATGTATACATATGGGTGGTATATAATAAAGGTTCTACAGGTTTAGAATTGATGATTCCACTTTAACTTCTTTTCCTCGTTGGGATGTGGGCTTAAAGAAGAATCATTTATTTGACTACCTTTTCAATCTTAAATATATACGACTCGTATACTTGAAACTTTGATTGATGAACCAGGTATGAGTTCTACTATGAACTTCAAGACGGAGACAACCCAAGACTGTGAGTGATCGTGATTCCGTGAGAATAAAATTAGAAATATCTATCCTTTTTCCTTAATTCAGGAGTAATCATACTTTCCTTTAGATCTTAATGACATCTAATCAACCACAAGGTTTTGACGTTTTAATCAGTATGAATTGGTTGCGTCTACATCAAGCCGATATTAAATGCTTTGGGAAAACAGTTCATCTTAACCTCCCTATCAAAGAACCTCTTGTTATTTGCGGAGAGAAATCAAGTACGAACCTTCGCATCAGTTCGTGTATTCAAGCTCAAAAGCGCTTACGAAAGGAATATCTCACATTCCTTGCACACATCGTCACTACGATCCAGGAAGTGAAAAACATTCAACATACATTCCACCAAGAAGAGTTATCATGCCAGTGGAGTCAAACGAAAGAAGCAAAGTCGTGTCCCGATAGTGAAAGGTTCACTGGAATGACAGGCAAGGACTTGAGTTCACTTGGGAATGCGAGGATCAAAGAAAACTTCTATCTGTAACATAATTATCAAGTCTTGCTTAAACTCTAATTTCAGGATGAAATTCCCTCTAATGGGGGGATGATGTGACAACCCGATATTTCGAGGCAATATGATGGAACGCAAGTCAAATTTAGGTCAAAATTTAAGTTTACTAAAATCTTATGTGGGTTAAATAAAGTAGTAGGAATCGTATCAAGGTTTTCGTACATATAAAGAACCCTAAAATCCGAGTTATAACGAAGAAGTTATAACCAACCGAAGATTCTCGGCAAAACCGACAACACTGATAGACGTAAAATGCGAAGTTTCAATACAATAATTTTTAGCCTTAGGTATCTAAATGAAAGTTTTAGATATCATTAAATCGTAAACGTACATAAAAAGAACGTCCAAATCTGACTTCGTATGAGGAAGTTGTGATTTTTCTAAGTTACGGATATAGCAGTAGACAGCTAAACACTCGAAATAGAGATCGAGAGACTTTTAGCCTACACAAACTAAATGAGAATCGAAGGGCTCAACAATACTAGCGCAACGGTAAATGGTCTGACGAAACCGGACGTCGGATGAAGAAGTTATGGAACTTTAACGGACTTTTCCTGTCCCGACCTATTAAAAATATAATATTAAAAATAAATTCAAAATTAGCCGACAGAGTCTAAACGAAAGTTGTAGACCGTAATCTCACCTACGTGTGGATATAAAGAACGTCGAAAACGGAGTTTGTATGAGGAAGATATGAATTTTTGAAGTTTACTAAATAATTAAAATATAAATTATATTCAAAATCCGGTATTATCCGAAGGAGGAGTCATCGGACCAATCCTGGTTACGCCCAGCGTACTCGGATGCTAGGCTCCGTCTCGTCCACGTCGCTATGATTCTTCGACCGAGGATGTAGTCATGCATGACAAATGAGTACGCCCCGCGTACTCTCGTACGCCCAGCGTACCGAGGACCTCCAGCCCCTATAAATAGAATGCGAGGATGCCGGCCATTTTTGCTCAATTCTTCCCTTTCTCGCACCGAAGCTCTACGTTTCAACCCTCGGAGTCATCCCAAAGTCCCGGTTTTCATATCCAAGTTTGGAAGGAAGTTTTACGCTCCCGAGATTCCCGAGAATCCCGAGAAATCCGCTTTGTCAAGTAGAAGTTCTACTCGGTTTTCATCTCGCTTTCTTCAATCTATCAAGTGAGTTCATACCCCAGCAAACACACTTTAAATACATTTTAAATGCTTTTTAAATACTTTTAAGGGGTGGAACACAAGTAAACATACGATTAACCTCGTACAAAAAACATCAATCTTTTGCTATACTTGCTGTTAATTAATCAATCATATAGCATTTATAACCAATATACGAATGGAGTTACTACACGTTTAGCAGTTTTACCAAACATATTACTTCAAATGAATTTTTTTTATTACCTTTTTACATGTTTAAAACTCTTTATCAAACTGTCTTACACACTGTAAGTTCCTTTCAAACTCTATTACAAAGGTGTTTTCAAACAAAGGTTTTCCTTATACTTAAATTGTCTTATCAAACAAAATACTTTCAATCTTTGTATAAACTGACATCAAGTCGACCTTTTCTTAGATATTAATCTTTTTTAAAGGTTTTACAAAACTTCTTTTATGCTTTTATATTATCAAATGCATGCCCATATATGTGTAGTTATATAAGTAATGTTTAAAGGACTTAGGGAGGCTAATTCACTCTATTTCCTTTTCCTCGTTGGGATGTGGCTATGGGATATCGCTTATTCGTCCGAATGTCATCTGAATATTAGTTATATATCATGTGTACATATGTAGGCATAAAAGTTTTCCTCAGTCAGTTCAGTACCTTTGGGTAGCAGAGGCATACTTCAGGTTATACTCGTACATGATAGTAACTATTATAGGTATAGTTAGGAGATGCCACTTACTATTCCTAGTATAGGGAAATCACACAAGAGTCAGTTCATTCATGAGTCTATACTAGTACATTACATGATACATGAGTGCATTACATGATACATGAGTACGTTTACATAGATACGCTTACATGAGTACGTTTACATGAATACCTTTACATAAATACTTTTACATAGATACTATATGATAAGATACTATTACATATTATTAGTGTAGATATTATTAGATTAGATCTGTCGATCCTAGTACCAAAGGATACTATAAGGGGTTAACCACTCCTAATCCCTCAGTTAGCTACAAAGGTAAATGCACATCCACGAATGTCTACGGTTGATACCATTACAGGTATACTTTAAGGGACTAACTATTCCTACACCCAGCTGTTAGCTACAGAGGTAAATGTACATCTACAGATGTCTTAAGTTAACACTGTTAGTTATCCTAGTACAAAAGGATAATACTTAGGTCATTATATTATCTCTTCCTTTACTTTGTGACACATTCACGTGATCGACGAGGTAGGATATATTTGATATAGAAAACTAGTTTCAAAACAGTCAGGTCTTGGTACAAGACTACTTTCAAAAACAGTTAGGTCTTAGTAGAAGATTTCATCTATACTAATAGGAATCATAGGGATTTCTAGGGTTTACCAAATGCTTTCAATTACTTACAAACACTTCCACACTTATACGAACTTTCTTTCAGAACAATGTCAAGTCTTTCATTACAAGTTTTGCAAATCAAATACATATTAATACTTATGAATTCACCAGCTTTTTGGTTGATACTCGCTTTCAAAATAACTTGTATTCTCAGGTCACAAATAGACAGGTACGACGACCAGGTTTTGTGAAGACGGAGCAGTCCAGACTCGTCTTATTTTCTGATTGTTCATTTTATTGTTTTATATTATGAAATAACACACCTGTAATTACAGTTATACTATTAATGTAATGGATGATGTTGTTGCTTGTTTACTACTTTACATTGTTGTGATACATTACATGACATCCTCCGCCCCAGAACGTTTCCGTCGTTCTCAGTTTTAGGGTGTGACAGAATAACCATGCGAATCAACATGGTGTAGTCAATGCTACTATCACCTAATCAGTGTCCCGGTTAGCCACACATGCTCCATTGATCTATGATAAACATCGAGCCACCCTTCACTACCAATATCAACCCCAAATTAGTGTGTCGGTTAACCACGCACGCTCCACTAACGTTTGACAAGGTTACAAAGTGTAATTCCATGGATTAGCATACAATTTCACATTTTGCCTAAAGTAACTATGATTTGGGAATTTGTAAAAGCATTTAGTTACTTTGTACCTCATTATACTTATAATGGAAGGTTTCTTCCTATCCTACCTATTTGGCTAACGACCCTCCACTAGTCAAGAGTGCGGTGGGTAAGAGTGGATACCTATTCAATCGCCATTTTATAGGCAATTTCCTTAAACATCCCTTATAGACCAGCTTCTTGAATGATGCCTACTAACGGTAAGACTGATTCTTTACTCATATATATATATATATATATATATATATATATATATATATATATATATATATATATATATAATATCAGACTTTTAATGTTATATATAGTATAGGGTGTATTTTACACTTTTAAAATACTAGGTGGTCTAGTTTTATAAATTACACTTTTAATTTAGTTAAATGTAAACCAAAACTTTGTGGAATTATTAACTCTCTTTTAATTATACATTTATCTAGCTTAATAAAACCATAACGATGTAATTTGAACTTTTCAAAATTACTAAGGTTTTAGAATTTAATATTTCAAAATTAACTTTAAATGAAATTTCAAAATACAAAACTTGAGGGCAAGTTTTTAACTTTTCAAAACTTAGGGTTTACAATTTAAATATTTCAAAATTAAACTTTTAATTTAAATTCCAAAACTTGAGTACAAGTTTTGAAACCTTTTTCAATACATTAAGGTTTAACTATTTACATTTTTAAAAAAAAAAAAAAAAGAACTTTTAAGTTCAAATTTAAACTATGAAACCTAAAGGGTGTAAATTGAAACTTTTCAAACTTAATAGGTCAAATATCTGTCTAATAATAAGCCTATATTATCCATATTTAACAAAATCCATCAATTTTGATAATGGTAAACATTCCAAACATGAAAATTCGTTTTTAGGCAATAAAAACGAGTTTTGGTAATTATCCTTAACAAAATCTGCTCAAAAATTAGAAAACCCGGGCAACTGACTCGTAAACTCGTTGAGTTGAATCCAGAACTCGTCGAGTTCATGACCAAATCATCGAGTTCCAGATCCATACAGCAAAAAACTTTCGATTTTCTGATTTTTGGCAGTTTAATTTCGCATCTATTCTATAGAATAACAACTTGGATCTGATACCACTATTGGGTTTTCTGCATAACATCAATCCTATGGTGTTCATGCAACTCTAATTGCTTGGATCTAGTTTTTTTCTATTTTGAACATGCAATAAACTTCCAAGAGTTACAAACCCTAGATCTTGCATACAAGTAATCAAATTAACATATAAACTAGGGTTTAGATCTTACATTGATTGTTATGTAGCAATAACAATCAATTCCTTGGCTTCAGAAAGCTTAGTGCCTCAAGTGTTGCACCTCTAATGGAGTCACAAACACCAAGAACAACAACGATGAAGAGGAGAAGTGGAGAAGCACCCCAGAAACGTCTTGAAACCCCAAGGGAAGTCTTTTCCCCGTTTTTGGGTCTTAGGGGTCCTTTAAATAGGTAGGCTATTAGGTTTATCTAACAAGGAAACCCTAATTTGACTGCTTAAGCCCTAAGTAGACCATGGACTCCCTTTGGAACATCCCCTGGACGAAAATCATATGGGCTTCCCATAGATTTCGTCCAACCTAAATTCCAAGGCGATCCAAAGCCCAATTGCAATTATCTTATAATTACACATCCAGTCCCCTATGTTTAATTAATCTCTTTTAGCCACAAAATTAATTCTTAATTAATTATTGACTAATATTAATTAGACAATATGATTTCTCCTTTAATATATTATTCTTATAATATATTAATAAATCATAATTAATCCTTTCTCTTCTTAATTCTTCCTACAAGTTGCTATGGTGAAGGCAACCCAAAAGGAGCATGCTCATAATCAGGTCAAGTACATACCAAAATAGTTATGGACTTAGACACTAATCTAACATTCCTAAGTCGGGCACCACCCACTACCACCTCGAGTAGTGGTGGTCAACGGCGACTCTCGGTGGCGGCCAACACCTCACGGTGGTAGTTATGGTTCTAGTCCATTTTTGTCCAAGTATCCCAAATGAAGTCTAAACGCAAACAAAGCACACCGCCACCCAACACGGTAGATGGTGGCGGCAGCCACCACGTCACGGTGGTGGGTATGAGTTTTCTTTTCATTATTCTAACCCGATTACAATTTACAACACAAAAACCCAATTAAACACACACACACAGCCACCCTAGTGGTGGCTGGCAGTGGCATATGGTGGCAGCTACTACCTTACGGTGGCGTACGAAGGTCTAGCAGCAACAACAACATGGCGTCCAGCAGCAACAATAGCGGCACAGTGATGGTCATGACATTTGGCAATCTCCCATGTCAGTTCACGACTCCTTTCCAGAAAACACACATGCTGACATTTCCTCCCTACTACAGCCACACGACGCATCCACTTCACTTGTCCATGAGCTCAGACACCATCTCACGGTGGCAGAATAGCATTCCCAAGAACAACTTGGTATTTAACAAAACCGGGCAGCGGATTTATGGCATTTCAATGGCGAAGGAGCGACGGCAGCGGGCTCGGAAGCGCAACGGCAACTGGATGACTTCCACCTTTAGTGGTAACTGAAAGAGGAAAAGAAGAGGAAGAATGGTGGACGTTCAGTAGCCGCTAGGTGGTCGTAAAAATGAACTAGATGCATGGTGTCGGCGGTCGGTGGCTAGGAGGTATAAGGTGGTGACGGGTACTTCATAGTAGGGTTAGGGTTTTCATTGCTTAAATATTGACATTGCACAAGAGGGCAACAGAAGAGAAGGATGGTACTAGGTCGAAACCCATGTCCATCCAAACTTTAATTCATATTTCCAATATTAGTCCTTCCCCACAATATTGATTTCAATTTAAATCAAAAACTTACACTTTAGCCCATGCCTTTATCAAATCTTTTCAACTTTAATCCAATATTTACCATTCGGCCCCTTCCTCCTAGATTTTATTTCAATTTAAATCCAGAATTTACCAAACCACCCTCAACCTCCAAGATTCTTTACAAACTAATCCGGGAATTACATTTTAATCCCCAAACTCTCAATTATAACATTTTAACCCATAGTCTTACAACACTTTCACTCCAACTGACTACTAGTGAATGCTACAGCTCCACCATAGGGTTACAACAATTTCACCCTAACTGATTATCAGTCAATGCTACGGCTCCGCCATAGTCTTACAACACTTTCACCCCACCACAATCGTAACCCTATGCCTTACCCCAAATCTATCAATCCAAATACACTCAGAGTTAAGCACACACTCGACCAAACACCCCAGGATGAACTCGAGTTACGGATGGGACCCCGACTTGGTTCCCCCGAAGTCTGATATCAAACACCAAGCAGACGCGATCCCTATGTCGGGAAGTTTCCCAAACTTCAAACTTCCACAATCCTCAATCCAACAGCCACTTAGATCGCCCATCCCTCCGACCAGATGCGACACTCATCAAAGCTTCAAAGCCCCTTCTGATCCTGAATACTTGCGCAATTCTACCCCACTTAGATTCGACTATGTCCTCACAACACATACGAACTGAAGGTTTCCCAATCCTGTTTGCTTACCAAAAATTATTCCGATTATAACCAGTGATTACCAATGTCAGTGATCTGTAAATAGCCAAACCCCAAAAGACCACATGACTTCTAAAGACCAGATGAACACCTCATGAATCCCCGTGAAACCGACATTCCCTACTATTTAAAATGATATCATATGCAAATCTTGAAGACTAGAAGACAGATGCTCCGACTAGTACCTCAACAACGAGCCACATCTCTTGGCGCTTTCATCTGCCAATCAATAATGGTTACTAAAACCACCAAATCCTGATGATGGTGAATAATCGTCCTACAGAACCCTGTCCGTAGATCTTCCACATAATACCCCTGAACCTATATCGAAATCAAGATAATATTGAACACCCCAACCCGCAAATAGGGAAATGACCTTTCGTTAACAAATAATAATTCACGACATACAAATGGCATATGACAACACTTGAAGATATAACCCAAAACACAAGCAGGGAAACAAACCCAAAGACATACTTGCCCAAACACTTGGAATGAAAATCTCCATTGTGTAGTTTCTCACAAGTGTTGCATTGAATTAGGCCCTGCTGGCCTCTCGAAAGCTGATTGGAAATCTTGGGTCACTTCCCTGGACCCTCTAATATATGCACTTGATTTGGTACCCTCTTCCCAATGTGCTCCAAATAAGTCTCCCGCTCTCGGGCTCTAGAAATCATATCATTCAGGGTCTCGCACCCTGACACACTCACTAGCTCAATCATCCACGGCTGAACTCTAGCAGCTGAAGCAACCTCTGCCTTAAACCGGGCTACAACCTACTCCCAACACATAGTCTCCAATCCAAAAAGTGCATTAGATCGCATAATTAATCCTTGCTGCCCGATACAAGAGATCCAAGTGGAAGCGAACCTTTGCTACTACCGGGTAGGGATTAGTACGGAAAACACTTTCCATCTACTTAATCCAATGCGAACTCAAATATCTGCCAGTCCTTCCACTAACTGGCTCACCGGAGCCTGGACCAAACCATGGTCCTTCCCCATGTATGCTCATCCTCATCGGGCAAAGCAGCTATCCCCATGATCAGATCATAACCAATAATCTTCTTAGAGTCTCCAAGACTCTCACCGATTCGAGTATGGATCATGTGATTTCAACAATACTACCTTTCACACCTATCTATACTTTCCTCAGCAATCCTCCCGAGTCCCCTGGGTCACTTCCTCAAACCAGAGCACCAACCTCTCCAAATCTCCTCACTAAACTCACTAGAGCATATCCTAGGCTTTCCTAGATTCCTGACCTCACCCTGCCATCAGCTGCTGAAGAACTCCTCATGATGTCGACCATCACCTCCTAAATATCATCATATTCACTTGGTAGATGACTCCCATCATCCAAGAGTTCCATAAAGCACAAAGCAATAATCATTCGTGCAGTAAATCTCCAACCCATGAAACTATCATAGAACATTCAGCCCACATACCACAACTCATGCTATCCACATCCACCCTATATGTCGGCTGCCTTATGCATGAAAATTATACGCGGAACAAGATCTAATAAACTGTCAAATAATAAACTATACCTTAGGACCATAACTAGACAATGAACAAGAAATAAGGCCAAATCAATTATTCTAAGGCTATAAGATCCTAACCGTCTACAAATTTTAAAGCATACACTTAGTAGTTACTAATACCAATAGTCATTCCTATTCCAGCATAGCATCCAGTATCCCTAAGGCTACAAGCATCACATACCAGGCCAATTTATCTATGACTAATCAACACAAGCATGTAGGTCTACCAGCTCATAAAACATACATACAAAGGCATCTCTCTTATCCCTAACTAGCATGCGATTTATAGATTCATAAATCAAGTCATAAAAGATAACACATATGTGTATTTTGGGTTAAACTTACTTGAGATCGCCTGATTGCATGCAACACACCCTTTGCTTATCTTAGAAAGTTTCTTTTCTCAAAATATTTTTCTTTTGAAAACTTTAACAAATCCTCAAATTAAGTCCAGACACACTCAAGAGTATGTCCGAATCCTTCAAACCAAGGTTTTGATACCAACTTGTAACGACCCAAAAATCCAGAGTAAAAATTTCATTTTCCATTATAGTCAAACATAGATGTTACTTAATCCAACCATTCAAAAACATTGCTTAATTAAAACATTTATCATAGTTACATCCCAAAATCACATAACTCGGAAAACATGGGTGTGTGCGTTACGATAATGTTAGGCCCTTCCTTTACAAACCAATGATATTTGAAACCATAAACAAAACTTTAAGCATGAAGCTTAGAGAATTCTCCATAATATACCCCACACAATCCACATAATCATATAAACCATATAACCCATATAAGCCATATAAGCCATGCATATAAACATTCAAGGATGCCATGGAAACCCTCCAAGGTCCTACACCGCGCGCCACTGGAACTCCCACATGGTCTTAATCTACTGCCATGGGAACCCCCACATGCTCTTAACGAACTGCCATGGGAAACTCCACATGGTCTTAGCTATCTACCATGGTAACCCACACGTGGTCTTAGTTATTTTCCATGGGAACCCCCACATGGTCTTCATATATATATACATAACACATTAATAGCACAATTGCAAAAAACATCATACCCAAATAAACTAACTTCCATGGAAACCCCCACATGCTCTTAACTAACTGCCATGGGAACCCCCACCTGGTCTATACATAAATACAAAACATATTGATAGCTACGACTAAACCTAATGTGAATCTACCTTAAACCGGTGAATGCTACGATCCCATAACAGTCTTACAAAACTTTAACCCCAACTAACTATTAGTGAATGCTACGGCTTCCCCGTAGTATTACAACATTTTCACCCTAAATAACTACTATTGAACGTTACGGCTCCTCAATAGTCTTACAACACTTTCACCCTAACTATCTACTAATGAATGCTTCGGCTCCCCCATAGTCTTACAACACATTCAACCCAACTGACTACTAGTGAATGCTACGACTCCCCCATAGTCTTACAACACTTTCACCCTAATTAACTACTATTGAATGCTACAGCTCCCCTATAATCTTACAACACTTTCACCCCAACTGATTACTAGTGAATGCTACAGCTCCCCTATAGTCTTACAACACTTTCACCCCACCACAATTGTAACCCTATGCCTTACCCCTAATCTATCAATTCAAATACACCCAGAGTTGAGCACACATTCGACCGAACACCCCAGCCTAAACTCAAGTTATGGATGGGACCCTGACTTGGTTCCCCAAAGTTTGATTTCAAACACCAAGCAGATGCGGTCCTTATGTCGGGAAGTTTCCAGAACTTCCAGCTCTCACAGTCCTCAATCCAACAACCACTTGGATCACCCCTTCCTCCGACGGGGATGCGAAACTCATCCAAGCTTCAAAACTACTTCTGATCCTGAATACCTGCACGATTCTACCCCACTATGATTCGAGTATATCCTCACAACACATAAGAATTGAAGGATTCCCAATCATGTTTGCTTACTAATAATCATTCCAATGTTAACTAGTGGTTACCAATGTTAGTGCACTGTCACTAGCCAAACCCCAAAATACCACACGACTTTTAAAGACTAGATGAACACCTTCTGAATCCCAGTGAAACCGACAGTCCCTACTACTTGAAATGATACCACACTCAAATCTTGAAGACCAGAAGACATATGCTCCAACCAATACCTCACCAACGAGCCACTTCTCTTAGCACTTTCATCAGCCAATCAATAACGGTTACTAGAACCACCGAATCCTGATTTTGCTGAATAACTGTCCTGCAGAACCCTGCCCACAGATCTTCCACATAACATCCCTGAACCAATCCTGACCATAAACCAAGATAATACTGAAGACTCCCAACCCCCAAATAGCAAAATGACCTTTTGTTAACCAATAATAACTCACGACATACAAATGACATATGACATCACTTGAAGATATAACCCAAACACAAGTTGAGAAACAAACCTAGATACATACTTACCCAAACCCTTGGAACGAAAAACTCAATCGTGTAGTTTCCCGCTAGTACGAAACTGAACCAGGCCCTGTTGGCCTCTCGAAAGCTAATCCAAAATCCTGGGTCTCTTCCCTGGAACCTCCACTATATGCACCTGATCTAGTCCCCACTTCCCAATGTGCTCCAAATCAGTCTCCAGCTCTCGGGCTAGAGAAATCATATCATTTAGGGTCACGTACCCTGATACACCCACCAACTCAATCATCCACAGGTGAACTACAGTAGCTGAAGCAACTTCGTCCCTAAACTAGGCTACAAACTACTCCCAAAACATAGTCTCCAATACCCAAAGTGCAATAGATCACACAATCAATCCTTGCCGCCCGATACAAGAGATCCAAGAGAACCTAAACTTTGCTACTAAGGGGTAGGGATTAGTGTGGAAAACACTTTCCATCTCCTTAATCCAATGCAAACACAAATCTCTGGCGATCCTTCTACTAACTGGCGCACCGAAGCCGGGACTAAACCTTGGTCCTTCCCCATGCGTGCTCATCCTCATCTATCAAAGCAGTTATCCCCACGATCAGAGCATAACTAATAATTCTCCTTCCAATAAGCTTCTTAGATTCTCCAAGACTCTTACCGATTCGAGTATGGATCCTGTGCTTTCAGCTATACTATCTTCAATACCTATACATACTTTCATCAGCAATCCTCTAGAGTCCCCTAAGTTACTTCCTCAAAGCAAAGCACCAACCTCGCCAAATTACCTCACTAAACTCATCGGAGAATATCCTAGGCTTTCCTAGATTCCCGACCTCACCCTACCATCAGCTGCTGAAAAACTCCTCATGATGCCAGCCATCCACCTCATGAATATCATCATATTCACTTGGTAGCTGACTCCCATCATCCAAGAGTTCCATAAAGCAAAAGGCAAGCATCATTTGTGCAGTAACTACCCAACCCATGAAACTATCACAGAGTATTCATCCTACATACCACAACTCATGTTATCTACATCCACCCTATATGCCGACTGCCTTATGCATGAAAATTATACACAAAACATGATCTAATATACTGTCGAATAATAAACTCTATCCTAGAACCACAACCAGACAAGAAACAGTAAATAAGGCAAAATCAATTATTCTATGGCTATAAGATCCTAACCGTATACTATTTTTAAATCATACACTTAGCGGTTACTAATACCAATACTCATTCCCATTCCATCATAGCATCCAATATCCCCAAGGCTACAAGCATCACATACCAGGCTAATTTATCTCTGACTAATCAACACTAGCATACAAGTCTACCAGGTCAGGGTTAAGATCAGGAGCTAGCAACCAGGATATGCCAGCATTGTCAGGATAGGCTAGAGTTGGTTCCCTGTCATTATATGGGTTATCAAAGATGTTTCTGGTGTATTACCAGAATTGTGGTTACGAGATGACATGAGAACGGGTCCAGGTTAGGAGCGAGAGCTGGCAGTCAGGATACACCAACATTGTTAGTGGATCGTGTCGGTGACATCATCTGGGAGGAGGTGATTGATATTGTCCATGGTCAGATTCCGGAGATGTTTGGGTCTATCAAGACCGCCATGGTTGAGTACTTTGATCAGCGTTATGCAGCCATTGCTAAGACGGATGTCGCAGTAGCTTTAGCAGTTGTACCGATGGCAGGGGAAGGAGCTGGTGAAGCTTTCCAATACCAAGACTTGTTACTGGGATATATTCTGATGAGCAGAGTGTTGCAGTTACTTGGGACCAGGGAATGTACTTTACTCATTACAATCCGCGGTTGGGCGGGAGAGGCTAGTACATTAGTTTGTGGACTTGAGGCTTCGGGGGTTTTGTTCAAGGCCGGAGTGTGAGTCGCGGGGACTCTAGAGAGGAATGATAATTATGTTCAGCTGGGGGTTTTCAGCGAGAGGTAGAATGGTTATTTGATAGGATTAAAATTTCGTCTTCTAGGGCTGGGATTGTGCCCTTTCAGTTTACGAGCTCGAAGGATTGAACAGTCTTGTGACCCCAGGATCAGGTTGTATTCCAGCTCGTGGTTAGCTAGTCGCAGGGGTTGGCGACAGTATTTCAGCGCTAGTGGATCAATGTGGCCTAAGTATCTTGTGAGATCCGATTTACCTTGGATCTGTTGCATCAGATGGTAAGGATTCATTGTGCGATTCATTGCACTTTTGGGATTAGAGGCTATGTCTTGGGAGTAGTTTGTATCTAGTTTAAGGCAGGGGCTATTTCAGCTACTGCCGTTCAGTTGTGGATGATCGAGCTAGTGAGTGAGTCAGGGTGAGAGACCTTGAATGATATGATTTCTAGAGCAGAGGGTGGGAGATTTGTTGGAGCACTTTGGGAAGAAGGGTATTATATGGGAGGTCTGCGGACAGGGTCCCACAGGATGGTTATTCAGCATTGTCAGGATTTAATGGTTTTAGTAACCATTATTGACTGGCGGGGGAAAGCACCAAGGAAAGTAGCTGGTTGTTGAGACATTAGTTAGAGCATCTATTTTTGGACTTCAAGATTTGGGTGTGGGATTATTCAAGCATTAGGGACTGTTGGTTTACCTAGGATTCAGGAAGTGTTTATCTAGTTATTAGAAGCATGTGATCATTTGGGGTTGGCTAGTAAAGGAGTACTGGTTGGAAAGGTCTAGTTGTCATCAGATCGATCATTGGAAAGTAATAAGGACTGGGAATTCTCGAATTTCCATGTATTGTGAAGACTTAGTTGAATCTAAGTGGGGGAGAATCGACCTGGAATGCAGAAGCAGGATCAGTTTTGAAAGTGGGATAAGTTTTGCATCGGTGTCAGGATAGAAGAAAACCCTAGTGGCTGCTTGGTTTGAGTGTCGTGTGAGTTGGGAGTTTGGTAAAACTCCCCAGCACGTGAATCACGTCTTCTCGGTGCTTGATACCAGAACTTGGGCAAAACGGGTTGGGATTCTAGCCATGAGTTAAGTTCAGTTGTGTGTTAGGTCGAGTGTGTGTTCGACCGGTATGGAAAGTGTTGTAAGACTGCGAGGGTAGCCATAACATTCACTAGCTATCAGTTAGTATGGGAAGTGTTTTAAGACTGAGGGGGCAGCCATAGAATTCACTAGCGATCAGATAGTATGGAAAGTGTTGTAAGATTGTGGGGGTAGCCGTAGAATTCACTAACGATCACATAGTATGGAAAGTGATGTAAGTCTGCGGGTGTAGCCGCAACATTCACTAGGTTTGTAGATAGCATGAGTGCGTTGTTAGGATGCGGAAGGGTCAGTAGTAACCACCAGCTCGGGTGTAGCAGTAAGGATATGGAAATCTACAGATCGGTTTATGGGTTTCCCTAGAGGGATTCGACCTAGTTAAGCCATTGATAAGACCGTAGGAACATCACTACAGTTACGAGACAAAGGAAACAATGGATTGCTTAAGGTTGCTTGTGATATAAGGCCACCATTGGTCATGTAACAATCGCTTTGAGCCGTGGATTTGGTAACGACGGGATTCAACGCATGGATCCGATCGGTTGGATCAGAAGGTTGTTAGAGTTGCAGTGGCATGATAACTAGTGGCAACTAGTTCCAGGGAAGGATTTCATTCGGAAGTCATGTGAGGCAACTATATGTGAGTTATTTAGCTCTGCGATCGGGCCGGAACCCGGTATGTCAGATGATTAGTGAACGAATTGAGACCAGGGAGGTCTCGATAGATTTTGGAAAGCCGCCATGCGGCGGCATACTACTTTTGGCAGATTAGTGTTTAGACATTTTCTGTGTTTAGGGTGTTATTGACAAATTGGGTCTTCATGTGTATGAGAAGTATCTAGATGTTGGAACCCCCAGATATCAGAAGTTGAATAGTTAGATGAGAGACAAGCATATTGGGCTCAACAATAATGATTTGGTAAGAGAGATCTGTCAGGGAACAAGACCATCTCGAGACTTCAAATTTCGGATCGAGTAAATGTGATCATATTGCAAGGGATTCATTTATTTTCAGGTTTTATAACCCTGCAAGGTTTGGTTACAGTTGCCTTGGAAGGGCTGGGGTATGCTTGTAGTTGTGGCCATGTAGTTCAAGTTGTCTTGCATGTAAGGAATGATAAGAAACGATTTTGAGGACGAAATCACATTTAAGTGGAGGAGAGTTGTAGCATCCCGTTTAAAATAGAATAATTAAATAATAGACACGGAACCCCGAGAAGTGATTATTATTATTATTTTATATTCTTATAGTCCAAAATCAAATACTAATTATCGGGATGTTAGTTTTGGGGGTTAAAGTGTAATTTCGGGACTTATTTTGAAAAGTTTTCATAGAGGAGGGGCTATTTGGTATCATTTGGGCTTAATATAAAAGAATTTATTGAAGCAAGGGTTAAAGAGTAAATATCGAACTTAATTTGAAAGGGTTTTGGATGGCTGGGGTTACAAGGTAAACTCTAGGTTTGTTTTAAAAGAAATTGAAGAAGGAATGGCCATTTATGTCATTATGGGTTGAAGTTGTATGACAACCGGGTATTAACCCTTGCATTACCGTCAAACCCTAACCCTAAACAACTTATGTTGCAGCCATCACCCCACCTCCCCTTCCCAGCCGCCACCCTACACCTTTACTCCCTTTAACCGTCACCATTGTCGCTGCTGGAGATCAATGGAGTGCCATTGTTAAGCATCGTTAGGGAGGAGTTTCCAGGACCCGGGATCAACGACGGATAGCAGGCAACCTTTGGCGTGCTACTGGATTCGTATCTCCACCATTACGCCATTTTTATCGAAGACGGGTTGCCACCGCTGCTACTGCTCCACCGATGACAACGACCACAAGAAGTCGTTGCCTTCTCTTCTCCTTATTCAACCATCAATGACGAAGAGTCTCACGTTGAGACTGAATCTATGAGCCATCTTCGGAGACCATTAGACGCGAGATTGAATCGGTGTTGTGGCCGTGAGAAGGGCAGGTCGAACCTGTTGTTATGGGTCTCAATGTCATTGTTACCGATGCATAACCGCCACTGTTAGCCGTTAGCTGGCATCGTTAGTCACGGTTGTGTCCATTAAGGCTGGTGTCGCCATCATCACGCGCCACCAGGTGAGTGGTTGGGCCTATCTTGCATAAGAAGTGTGTGTATATGTTATGTGGGTGTCGTGTGTGTAATTATCTTGCCCGGAGTTACTAAAAGGCCAGCACCACCACCGTGAGGTGGTGGCTGCCACTCTCTACCACCGTTTGCCACCACAAGGTGGTTGTAGGTGTAATTATTGGAAGTTTATTTTTGGCCATTGTGTGTATTATTGTAATTTGTAACCGGAATAATAATAAAAGAAAACTTGAAACCACCACCGTGAGGTGGTGGCTGTCGCCACCAGCCGCCGTGTTGGGTGGTAGTGTGCTTTGTTGTGTTTTGGACTTGTGACAACCCGATATTTCGAGACAATGAAATGTAACACCAGTCAAATATAGGTAAAAATTTAACTTTCCTAAAATCTTATTTAGGTTAAATAAAGTGGTAGGAATCGTATCAAGGTTTTCGTGCATATAAAGAACACTAAAATCCGAGTTATAACGAAGAAGTTATGACCAATCTAAGATTCGCAGCGAAAATCGGCAACACTGATAGACGTAAAACGCGAAGTTTCAATACAATAATTTTTAGCCTTAGGTATCTAAATGAAAGTTTTATATATCATTAAACCGTAAACTTACATAAAAAGAACGTCCGAATCTGACTTCGTATGAGGAAGTTGCGATTTTTCGAAGTTTCAGACATAACAGTAGACAGCTAAAAACTCGAAATCGAGATTGAGCGGATTTATGCCAACATGACCTCAATGAGAATTGAAGATCTCATCAATGGTATTACAACGGTAAAAAGTCTGGCAAAAACAGACAGCGGACAAAGGAGTTATGAAATTTTAACGGACTTTTCCTGTCCCGGCCTATTAAAAATATAATATTAAAAATAAATTCAAAATTAGCCGACGGAGTCTAAACGAAAGTTGTAGATCGTAGTCTCACCTATGCGTGGATATAAATAACGTTGAAAACGTAGTTCGTATGAAGAAGATATGAATTTTTGAAGTTTACTAAATAATTAAAATATAAATTAAATTCAAAATCCGGTATTATCCGAAGGAGGAATCATCAGACCAATCCAGGTTACGCCCAGCGTACCCTTGTACGCCCCGCGTACTTGGATTCTCGACCTCAGTTTGTCCATGTCGCTCCGATGCTTTGACCGAGGATGCGGTCATCCATGACGTTGCGTACGCCCCGCATACAAGCGTACGCCCAACGTACGCGAGGCTTTCAGCCTCTATAAGAAGGATGTGAGGGTGCCGGCCATATTTGCTAATTTCCTCCCCTTCTCGCGCTGAAGCTCTGCGTTTCAACCCTCGGAGCCCTCCCAAAGTCCCGGTTTACATATCCAAGCTCGGAAGGAAGTTTTATGCTCCCGAGATTCCCGAAAATCTTGAGAGATCTGCTCTCTCGAGTAGAAGTTCTGCTCGGTTTTCATCACGCTTTCTTCAATCAATCAAGTGAGTTCATACTCCTATAAACTACACTTTTAAATGTTTTATAAATACTTTTATATGCTTTTAAAGGGGGGGGGGGGGGGGGGGGGGGGGAATACAAGTAAAATACTCGATTATTATCGTGTGTTATATAATAAAGTTTCATTATACGCTTTTTATCAACGGAATCATATGTGATTTATAACAATTATAGGGAAACTTTCATATGAAAAATATATCACGATAACATCATAACTTTTGAAATGAAAAGTATTGTTATATATATATATATATATATATATATATATATATATATATATATATATATATATATATATATATATATATATATATCAAACACTTTGCTTATACGGTATGTATATGTGTCCATCTTTGATACTACAAACATACGATTATTTTGGCACGAAAAACATCAATCTTTTGCGATACTTGCTGTTAATAAATCAATCATATGGGATTTATAACTAGTATACAAATGGATTTACTACAGGTTTAGCAGTTTTACTAAACATATTACTTCAAATGACTTTCTTAAACGTTTTTACATGATTAAAGCTCTTTATCAGACTGTCTTACACACTGTAAGCTTCCTTTCAAACTCGGTTACAAAGGTGTTTTCAAACAGTGGTTTTCCGTATACTTAAACTGTCTTATCAAACAAAATACTTTCAATCGTTTTATAAACTGACATTCGGTCATCGTTTCTTATTATTAAACTTTTCAAAGGTTTTAGAAAACTTCTTTTACGCTTTTATATTGTCAAATGCATGCCCATATATGTATAGTTATATAAGTAATATTTAAAGGACTTAGGACGGTTAGCTTACTTTATTTCCTTTTCCTCGTTGGGATGTGGCCTTAGGGTATCGGTTGTTCGTCCGAATGTCGTCTAAATATTATTTATATATCATGTATACATATATAGGTATAAAGATTACATAAATCAGTTCAGTACCTTTGAGTAACAAAGGTATACTTCCGGTTATACTCGTACATTACTAGTAAATATAATAGGTATAGTTAGAAGATACTACTTACAATTCCAGGTACAAGGAATCACATAAGAGTCAGTTCATTCATGAGTCTATACTAGTACATTACATGTTACATGACTACGTTTACATATATACGCTTACATGAGTACATTTTCATAAATACGCTTACATGAATACGTTTACATAGATACGCTTACAGAGATACGTTTACATTGATACGTTTATAGAGATACGCTTACATGAACACGTCTACATTAATACGTTTAATAGATACTATTACATAGGATCAGTTACAAACATTTTGGGACTTACCATTCCTTTAACCTCTATAGCTAGCTACAGAGGTAAATGCACATCTACGGATGTCTACGGTTGATACCATTATAGGTATACTTTAAGGGACTAACTATTCCTACACCCAGTTGTTAGCAACAGAGGTAAATGTACATCTTCGGATGACTACGGTTAATACTATACGGTAATTCCTATGCCATGTTTATCCTAGTACCAAAGGATAATGTTTAAGTTATTAGTTCATTTCCTTTACTTTGTTATACATTAGCATAAACGACGAGGTAGACCAATACTTACATAATTATATTACTACCTTTATTTTGTGACACATTTACATAGTCGATGAGGTAGGCTATAGTTTTATAACAATAGTTAAACAAAGAAAAACCGTCACATTTACAGTGATGCGTACTTTCAAAACAGTCGAGTCTTGGTAGAAGACTACTTTTATACTAGTAGGAAATATAAGATTTCCTAGGGTTTTCAAACGTTTACAATTACTTACAAACATTTTCCAACTTTTCTCCAAATGTTTACAAGTCTTTACTTTACAGTTTTTACAAATCAAAGACACATTAATACTTATGAATTCACCAGCTTTATTGCTGATACTCGCTTTCAAAATAACTTGTATTCTCAAGTCACAAATAGACAGGTATGACGACCACATTTTGTGAAGACGGAGAAATCAAGACTCCTTTTTATATTGATTATTTATTATGTTGTCTGATACTATGAAAGAACACACTTGTAATTAAATTTATACTATTAATGCAATGGATAACGTTGTTGCTTGTTTACTACTTTACATTGTTGTGATATATTACATGACGTCCTCCGCCCCAGAACGTTTCCACCGTTCTCGGTTTTGGGGTGTGACAGGACTCGTTTGGGATGTTTGGACTAAGTGGGCCCAATGAAACCCTAATTAACCTAATAAAACCCTAATATGCCCAATGAAGCCCAAATTGATAGTGTCGCGCTCGTTGTTAAAAGAAGTTTGTAGGTAGAAATGCTACATGCTGAAATGTGATTATATCACATTAGAATATGAAGGAAGGTATATTCCATTTTGGAATTTAACTCTAAGAGACCTGAGTCTAAGCATTGCATCATTCGATGAGAGGTCAGTAGAGCACGACCCATCGGTTTGTTACAATAGATAAAGGAAAGTATTTATCCTGAGAAGAAGAAGGAGTCCATAATAATGACTTATTTGGTAACTCGAGGGTTACAATTGAAAGTACAACATAGTATGATAAGCAGATGCAAGATTAGGCATCGTTTGCGGTCAAGAAAGCCATAGAGTTAAATACTCTTTCGAGGAAACATAGAGTTTACAGTTATTACCTAGGATGAAGAGATAGCGTATGGAATCGTTATACAAGTTCTATTTATGTTGATGATTCTGGGACGTAATCATCCTAAGGGGGAGATAATTGTAACGCCCGTAGATCAGGGCTAGTCAATTTAGAGACGATAGGTGTCAAAAATGAATTTTTGATGAAGATTATTTAGAATAAATAATATTAAATAAGTTGTAGTATATGTTACAAGGATTCTGTACATATAAAGAACGCCGAAATCCGAGTTATAACGAAGAAGCTATGACCTGTCGAAGTTTCGTGATAGAACCGGCACGACACAGCGCAACGTAAAAAGTGAATTTACGTTAGAGCGATATTTAGCCTTAGAAATCTAAATGAAAGTCGTAGAATACGTTAAACCGTGAGCGTGCATAAAAAGAACGCCCAAATCTGACTTCGTATGAGGAAGTTATGATTTTTCGAAGTTTTGACTTAGCGGTATGCAGCCCGAATACTCGATTTGAGACCGAGCGATTTTAGTCGAAACAATCTAAATGAGAATCAAAGATCTCATTAATTGTAGTAAAAAGATAAAAAGATAGGCGAAAACGGACATCGGATGAAGAATTTATGATTTTAAAACGGAGTTTTCCTGTCCCGACCTACTAAAAATAAATAATAAAAATAAAGTCAGAATTAGCCGATGGAGTCTAAACGAAAGTTGTAGAGCATAGTCTCACCTACGCGGGGATATAAAGAACGTCAAAAACGGAGTTCGTATGAGGAAGATATGAATTTTTGAAATTTATTAAATATTTTCGATATTTAATTTAATTATAAATTAACCGATATTATCCATGGGGGGAGTCAGCGATCTGATCCACGTTACGCCCAGCGTAATTTGGGTTTCCAGCCCCCTATAAAAGGGTGTCGAGGGCAGCCGAGTTCTTTGCTCATTTCTTCCCTTTCTCTCGCGTTTTTGCATCGTTTTTCGTGCAAGAATCATCCTGAAGCCCCGGTATCATTCCCGAGCCCCGAAGCAAGTCTCGAGGCCCCGAAGATCCCGAGAAGTGCAATTCCCGAGCCGAAGCTCTATCCGCGAGAAGTCCGGTTTTTGTGAAGATCTTCCAGATCTACCGAAGAATACTACTTCTACAAGCCGTAGTGCTGTCCGATCATCTTCTGATCAAGTGAGTGTGTAGTTACTTTCTTCTAACGCATAATTATGAAGTATTTTATACGAAATACGTGTTATGTGTATAATATAAAGTTGTTTATGTGTGTGAGTGTATAGTCACTTTCATCTTATACATAGATATGAAGTATTTGCTATGAAATACACGCTATGTATTTATACATTGTTTGTTTACTTGAGATGGATGTAGAATGAATGTTTTATATGAGTTTTTAAATAAGTCGTATATGTAATTTATATCTACAAATATGTTGGGTAGAACATGGGTAGATGAAATAGTTGATGTGTGTTGAAAGAATGTGATAAGAGAAAGGTGAGGATATAATGGTGATGATAATTAGGTGATGATAGATAGGTGATGAATTACGAGTCCAAGCGATGTTGTGGCTACGTATTCATGCGATGATAGTCTATCCCTTATTATGAATTACGAGTCCAGGCGATGTTGTGGCTGCGTATTCATGCGATGATAGTCTAACCCTTATTATGATTTACGAGTCCAGGCGAGGTTGTGGCTGTGTAATCATGCGATGATACCCTAACCCTTACTAGACATATATTGAGGGAGTGATCCCTGAATTAGCATTGTATATATGATACAGGTGATGATCCTTAGGAAAAGTTCTTAGGAACAAGCATATAAGGATATAAGATATAAGGAGATGAGCGGTAAATATGATATAGGAGATAACCCTTAGGATAATATCTTTAGGGAAGATTAAAAGAAGATAATGGGGATGGGTAATTGGGTTGATTGTTTGATGATTGAATATAATAATTATACTATTGTTGGTTGAAAACCCTATATGCTCACCAGGCTCCCAAGCCTAACCCACTCAGTTTAATTGTATCACAAGTATCGATACGAAGCTGCTTTGCACTAAGAGATTAAAGGAGATGTAAATCTTTAGTGTAATTGAATGTAAGTTTTGTTTATGCTTATATGTCTGTATCGGAACATGACATCCCGATGTTTTATTACTAAATGAAAATACATTCTCTTTGAGAAATGTTTTGATAAGTTATTATCATATCTTGTTTTGGGAACAAATTCCGCAACCGTTTTCTTTAAAAGGTTACTCTGATTTTATAAAACAAAGCATAAACAAATCGGTCTTTTCTGGCCGTGAAAATGGGGATGTCACATTATCGACCCATTAGGGCCCAATAAGAAGGTTTTGGTCCATTAAAAGGTTTGAACCAAGAATCCACGGTCTAAATCCCAAAGTTGAGTGAATAGAGCTTATTGGATTAGATTTAGAGCTTTCACGAGGAAGTTTCGACTAGATTCAAGTTTTTGGATGTATAAACTGATATATGATGGGTTTTTGGATGTATAAACTGATATATTATTCTTATAACATATTAATAAATCATAATAACCTCTCTCTCTCTATTTATTTCTCCAATCAAGTTGCTTTGGTGAAGGCAACCCAAAAGGACCATGCATCATCGGGTCAAGTACATACCAAAATAGTCATGGACTTAGACACTAATCCAACAGTCTCCCACTTGGATAAGTCTAATAACTATTATGCGTATGACTTCAGATCCTGATCTGCAATCGTAGCTTTCCAAAGTCGCTGTCAACTCTGATCCTATCAGATACGCGTGTCCTTAGATAAGGGATCATATATTCCTCCATTCTAGATATCGTATGAGATATGATTTTTAATCATTCTCTTTGTACTACTTCTCGATTTCTGATTTGTGACGACAGACTAATTGAACAAATCAATTTAGCCCTAGCCCGGCCGAGCATTTACGTATGTCATCACTAAACCATCGAGGGGCCCAAAGATATCGCTTTTATCCTACTTTGAATAAAAGGAACGGATAAACTTTGATACAATGCTTGCTTGCACTCACTCACCGAATCACACACAACAATATGTTTTATAACACCAATTGACTAGTGCGTTTACATATTATCAATGTGCAACCGATTAGCAAGATACAACTCACACATCTCGGTTTCAAGAATATAAGATGTTATCGTCTCACTAATCACTCGAGATAGTGATCCAAGTGAGCGTGGGTTTAATACAATGCTCAAATCATATTTATAAGCACTCATGAATGTTGCAGCAAACATTTGCTTATGTCTAATACTCTTCTAGACAATCCACACACCAATTCACGACAGTCTTCATTCATATCTACTTCCAACATATGAACGATTGTGGTCCGTTCGAATAATTCGATTATTCTTAATAAACTCAATTATTCTGGAAGTCAAAACATGCAAGGTGAAACACAAGAATAATACTAATCCCATATGGCCTCAAACCTTTGAGTATAAATAAAACATGTTTTATTTATCACCATATCGATTACTCATTATTTTTCGTTTCGGGTAATCAACTTCTTACTTGAATTATTACACTTGTCCCATGCTCCTAGCATGCACACAATGTTTACCTATGGTTCTTACTTTGTGAAATAGATCACATTGGACACATTTCCAATCATTCTCATTTCATAACTCCGAATCCTTTTTCATAAGTGAAAGAATATCAAAATTCTTGCTACTTATAGAATATGCTAGATTCTAACATTCTATGCAATGATTCTTTCGTAATGTCACTGCATCAAAGTCACAAAGACTATTGCTAATGATGTTACAAAATCTTCTATCGGAGATTGTTACAAGACAATTCCTTAGATATGATGTCTCTCACTCAAAGTACATTCCTTTGAACATCCTTTTGCATAAAAGTTTCTAATCTAGTCATAGATTTTCAATATTTACTTCCTAATATGGACACGCTTCCATATTTTCCATATGACAACTTATTCTTAATAGAAACTTATCTATTCCTAATAATGTCAATATGGTCCATCCAATACCATGCTTCCAACTACTCACAAGCAACCAATCCTCATCGAACTTTGGATTGTTCTTTGATAGTTGTTTAATTATTTTAGTCAAAACCGATTCTAGTCCCTTTTCCCTCTAAATGCGCTAGACATTTGGAAAATTTAAGAATGGTCAAACATTAAAGCATTTGCAATCGATCCTATACCCGAAGCGTATGGGACACGATGCACAATGTTTTATTTTCTATGTTCTCAAAATTCGAAGTGTGAAGAGGAATGCCGTAATCATAATCGAAATTTTAAGAACACACTATGTACCTTTGACTAAATCTATTAACGTTTCACAACCTAATCCTTTAGATTTGAAATGAAGCATAATATTCTCTCCCTTAATTATAGCAAAACAACTTTACAACCCTTACGACTTTGCAAGGTATAACTCTTGTTTTTCTATAATTAATATTGCCAACTTGCAATACTTTCCATACTAATCATACAATCATAACTTTTATGCTCCCACTATCATGATGATTACTATAAAACATAACACTTATGCTCCCACTAGCTTCGACATGTATTCATAAACATTTTAACTTTCAGAAAAACAATACCTATTGAATTTCTTAAGTCCACGTTTCTAATACTTAATGCTTTGATAATCTTTTATCAAGGCTTCTTGAACTTATACACTTTTGCCTTAGATAGTGCATATGTGTGTCTTAACAATTAAGACTAATTGCCAAACCTCACAATTCAAATTATGGAAAGGGATACCGTAACCATGATCAAATTCGAGAATGCAATTTTACAATCACTATCTTCTTAAAATCTTTCTTAGTAAAAGCATTTCCTCACAATCATTTTCATGAAGCAGAAATCTTATGACACTTAGATTTTAATGGTGTATATGTTCCTATCCATGTGAATTTGTTAAAAACAAAGTTTATGACAAATTCAAACTCATATGGACCGAACTTTCTTAATCTTGATTTCTTGCCTTATGGTAACACAGCTGCCCACCACGTCTTCCAAGTAGTTAAGTAGCTCACTTTTTCCTATCAATGTACCTTTCATTGATTAAGGTGCCTTGCCTTTTATGCGTTCAAAATGAGAACTCATAGGACTCACATACATAATTAACTCAATTGGAACAGCACAGACTCAAAATACTGTCAACATGATAGGTTGTAAACCTCAACTCGTGTGCTAGTGATGATCGATAAGGTTTATTTGATTTGTTCTTGAAA
Source organism: Lactuca saligna (assembly GCF_052625555.1). Classification (NCBI taxonomy): domain Eukaryota; kingdom Viridiplantae; phylum Streptophyta; class Magnoliopsida; order Asterales; family Asteraceae; genus Lactuca; species Lactuca saligna. The sequence continues at coordinate 19,214,117 of NC_136422.1, forward strand.
CCTTTCAAGACCATTAAGACTCCCATTGACTCCTTGACATATAAGATTCTTTTGTCAATAAACATTTCTTGACAAACAAATTTTCAAGAGTTAGTGTAGCTTGTATCAAAACACTTCATAAATTAGTCCTAGTTGGTCTTTGTCTTGTCCAAGACATCACAACTTTCCACATTTGATGAATGTTATAAACCTTTAATACTTTTTACTCATTGTCACAATCTTAACTTTAAGACTTTTTATTGGAATGAAGTATGATTGACTTCTTGATTTAATCATTTCTTCAATTCTTGAATCCTCTTCATAGACATACAATTGTACTAAGACTCTCTTAGAGGATCAATTGAGAGATGGTTCTTAATCATTAAGACCTATCATAAAGCATAAAAGCTACTCTCCCTTCTTCTTAGAATGGAGAAACTCTTATCTTTCTGCCTAGTTGATTCTTCTTATTCGTTTTGCTATTGATCTAAACCCTTTAATCAATTCAAAATTACACCTATTCTTATAAGTATAATCATATTTACTAAACCTTTAGTAAATCATGACGAATATCTTTGTTACTCTTATGGTGAACTTAATCAACAAGCAACTTTGTGTGCTTGATTTCCTAGTTCTTCACTTGACACTTTGTCAACGAATTAGTCTAATTTCCAAATATGAAATTTCTCATTCATCATGCAACCAAGTTGCGTGATTCCAAATTTTTGTCCAATTGAAACTTTGGGCGATGAGAAACTCTCCCTATTTGGTAAATTCTTGACATTTCCATAAATAACATAACTAAGAATCATATCCAATCATTGTAGAAATATGCAAACATCAATTTTCATAACAATTTCATTGCAAGGAAGTAAACAAATAAATAAGTCAAACAAAATTTATTTTATTTATAAAAGCAGCGGAAAAACATTTGTCCTTACAATGCAAAATCAATTGAAAACTATGTAAAAAATGAAAATTTCTAACAACTCTATCATAACTATCTAAGCTCAAAATCTAATCTTCAAGTCCATGCAATCGAGATCCATCTCTTGTGATTAGATTCATCTTGCTCTCTTATCAAGTTTCCTTTCTTTTCACCGATCCTGCAAACACACTCAAATGCAATCTCATCACATCATGTATTAAGAATCAATGAATAGGAACTTAATAGAGTTAGATAGTGGATTCTTACCTAAAGTAGAGCCATACGTTCTAACTCTCCCATCTCTTAGATCTCTTAGGTAATTAGGGCAACTTCATCTCCAATGCCCCTTCTCTTGGCAATAAAAGCAAATTGACTCTTTTGGAACAACACGTGGAACTACTTCAGACATCGCCTTTCTCTTATGATCAAACTTTTCGATCATTGCATGTCTTTCATTGCCATTGTCTATATCCATAGAGGTCTTGAAGGCAGATTCACCAATCAACTTTGCTTTTCTATTGCGCCAAATCATTGCTGATTCAGCAGCAATAAGCATATAAGTGAGATCTATAAGGGTCACGTCGTGGTTCATCATATAGTACTCTCTTACGAACTCACTATATGAGTTAGGAAGTGACTGAAGAACCCAATCAACAGCCATCTCTTCACCAATAACGGATCCCATCATTCTTAACCTGTCAATGTGTGACTTCATCCCTAAGATGTGTGTACACACCGACTTTCCTTGTTTATGTTTACTTGCCAAAAGGGCTTGAGTGACATTGAACCTTTCAATTTTACCATCTTGTGGGTTAGGGAGAATAATTGGAGGAGGAGGAGGAAGTGAAGCATGATTTCTTGTTCCTCGATCGAATCGTGGAATATCATCTTCATGTGGAATGCTTGTTCCACGGGATTTGGGAAGACCATAGTTGTCGAACTTTGACATCTATAAAACGGGAGAAAATAAATTCAAGTTAGTTGATCGATTGAGTCCTTAGTAAATCACCCAAATGAGATACCAAGGCTAGGACCCAACACAATACGCTACAACCTAGAAAAGGGATGCCGTAATCTAGTTGCAGAATATTTGAAGGTAAGTGAATGACGATTCACTAATTTCCACCATGAAAAATGAAAAAGAAATTTAAGTTTTAAATCTATGAAAACTCCTAGATCCTTTGAGATTCATTGAACTTTCAATGGCATGTTTAAATCTCGATATGCCCCTCTTGTTTGTGACTGGGATGCCAAGGATCACAAAGCGGGTGTGAATAACCATGCAAACTTACATGGTGCCCTCACATGTTACAGTCACCTATTCGATGTGCCGGTAAACCACACACGCTCCACCGAACTATGACAAACATTGAGTCACCCTTTGCTACCTTTGCTTAGAACCATTTAGTGTGCCGGTAAACCACACACGCTCCACTAACGTCTTCGCAAGGGCACAAAGTGTAATTTCATGGAATTGCATCATTTCACTTTTGCCTAAGTAACTAAGATTGGGAATTAGAAAAACATTTAGTTACTTTGTATTTCATTATACTTATAATGGAAGGTTTCGTCCTATCCTACCCGTTCGGCTAACGACCCTCCACTAGTCAAGAGTGCGGTGGGTAAGAGTGGATACCCATTCAATCGCCATTTTATAGGCAATTTCCTTAAACACCCCTTATAGACCAGCTTCGTGAATGAGGCCTACTAACGGTAAGACTGACTTTTACTCATACATATATATAATGTTAGACTTTTAATGTTATATATATAGTATAGGGTGCATTTTATACTTTTAAAATACTGTGTGGTTAACTTTAACAATTACACTTTTAATTCAATTAAATGATTAACCTAAACTTTTATGGATTTATTAAATCTCTTTTAATTCTACTCCTTAATTAATTAATAAAACCACAAGGGTGTATTTGAACTTTTCAAAACATTACTAGGGTTTTAGAATTTAACATTCCTAATTAACTTTTAATCAACTTTTAAATTCCAAACCTTGAGGGCAAGTTTTGAAACATTTCAAAACATTAGGGTTTAGAATTTAAATATACATCACAATTAAACTATTTAATCAAAATTTAAATTCCAAAACTTGAGGGCATGTTTTGAAACCTTTTTCAAAACATTAGGGTTTTAACTATTTAAATTTCAAAACAACAAAACTTTTGGGTTCAAATTTAAACTATAAAACCTAAAGGGGAAAATATGAAACTTTTCATAACAACAAGGATCAAATAAAAAATAATTTTAAATTAACATTTAATCACATAATTATCCATATTTGATTTATTTAATGATTTCTTGCAAAACAATTTATCAATTTACTCAAAATAATTAATCAATTATCTTATAAGGAAACAGTTATCTTATTAATTGATAAATATCTTCAATTAGATCAAAAGTATAGTCAAATATATCATATAATCGGATTAATATTGATCTAACATGATAAGGTAACTATCCATATGCAAAAACAGCAAGAAATCCCGAGATAAGCATTATCTGACGAGTTGACTCGTCGAGTCAAGCCTGGACTCGTCGAGTCACCCTGGACTCGGCGAGTTCAGCTATGGACTCAGCGAGTTCAGCTATGGACTCGGCGATTCCAGCCTCTAAAACATCAAAAATCGAATTTTTTTAGATATACAATGCATCAATACAATTGAAACCATCCTAGTCTCTGATACCACTGATGGGTTTTGGTTATAAGACATCCTATGTGCTCATACAAACCCTAATGCTTGGATCTAGGTTTCTCTATTGTACATGCTTTGAATCCAAGACTATAAACCCTAATTCTAGCATTCAAGTAATCATATTAATATAAGAATGAGTTTATAATGTTACCTTGATTGTTATGTAGCAATAACAATCCCAAATCTCCTTGAATTGACTTTGGAATGCTTAGAGTCACAAGTGTCACTCCTCTAATGGCTTACAAACACCAAGAGCAAATAGAGAAGGTATAAAGAGAGAGGAGAGAGGTTAGAATTCGTCCTTAGGACTTCTTGGGAAGAGATACACGAATTCATGAGCCTTAGGGCCTTTATATAGATGTAGAGATAGGGTTTCAGTCATTATCCTTATCTAGTTGCTTATCCACAAAGCAACCCATAAGATAATCCTTGAATCCTTATCATAGTCGAATTCTAAGGCCTTATCACCTTAAATTCGTCCAACCTAATAATAAGATAATCCTTACCTTATTTTGTAACTATCACATAATTACAAATCAGCCCCTTTAGTTTAATTAATTACACTTGATCACAAAATTAATTCCTAATTAATTATTGACCAATATTAATTAAACAAATATGATTTCTCCTTTAATATATTATTCTTATAACATATTAATAAATCATAATAACCTCTCTCTCTATTTATTTCTCCAATCAAGTTGCTTTGGTGAAGGCAACCCAAAAGGACCATGCATCATCGGGTCAAGTACATACCAAAATAGTTATGGACTTAGACATTAATCCAACAGTCTCCCACTTGGATAAGTCTAATAACTATTATGCGTATGACTTCAGATCCTGATCTGCAATCGTAGCTTTCCAAAGTCGTTGTCAACTCTGATCCTATCAGATACGCGTGTCCTTAGATAAGGGATCATATATTCCTCCATTCTAGATATCGTATGAGATATGATTTTTAATCATTCTCTTTGTACTACTTCTCGATTTCTGATTTAATTATTGACCAATATTAATTAAACAAATATGATTTCTCCTTTAATATATTATTCTTATAACATATTAATAAATCATAATAACCTCTCTCTCTATTTATTTCTCCAATCAAGTTGCTTTGGTGAAGGCAACCCAAAAGGACCATGCACCATCGGGATAAGTACATACCAAAATAGTTATGGACTTAGACACTAATCCAACAATATAACATTTAAAGTTTGGTCCACATTTAAACATATTGTCACATAGTTACACAAAGAACTATCTTGTTCATGAATAGGAAAACCTAGCCCTAAAATGCTAGTTGTGACATTTGTAATCGTTAAAAATGAGAAGGTCAAACCAATATTAAGGTTACCTACATTTTGTTTAAAGGAATCCAAGATCTAATGAAATATACCAAGTGAAAATTGTCATTCTACAAATAAAAAATCCTACTAAAGTTTGTTATATATAATATATTATGAATTTTTTGAAATGAAAATTTCTAAAATAAGGTTGTTTAGATATCACATTTTATTTTAAAAGATTACAAGTTTTTAAAAAGAAGTAATGCTTAAATTATATGATCCAAAATGAAATGATTCAAAAAATATATGATTCGATATTCTGTTATCTTTAATTTTTTATAATCCAAAACTATTTTGATCCACATATGTTATAATCACTAGTCGTATCTTTTATGATTCAAAATTAATTAATTCATAAAATATAATGATCCAAAAATTGTTATCACCAATAATTTAATTTAATTCGATATGTTATGATCCAAAATGATATTATCCAAAAATATTATGATCAAAAATATTATGATAATATTTTATGATTCAAAATATTTATAATTGTTAAACATGAAATGGTCAAACCAATATTAAATATTAAAGGTACCTAATTTTTGTTTATAAAAAATCTATGGTTTTACAAAAAATAAGAAGTAAAAGGTGTTATTCTACAAATAAAAAATCCTATTAAAGTTTATTATATATATATATATATATATATATATATATATATATATATATATATATATATATATATATATATATATATATATATATATATATATATATATATATTATGAACTTTTTGAAATGAAATTTTCAAAAATAAAGTTCTTTAGATATAACATTTATTTTAAAAGATTACAAATTCTTAAAAACTAAGATTGCAAATAATATGATCCAAAATGAGATAATTAAATATTTTATGATCATTAACTTGTTATAATCTAAAGATATATTTGATTCAAATATGTTATTATCTTTAGTCGATCTTTTGTTATTCAAAATTAAATGATTCAGAAAATATAATGATTCAAAATTTGTTTCCACCAAAAACTTGATTAAATTGAATATATTACGATAAAAAAATTTATGATACAAAATGATGTTATCCATAAATATTATGGCCCTAAAATATTATAATTTTTAATAATGTATGGTTCGAAACTCTTATAATTGTTAAATAACAAAAGGCAAAACTAATATTTAGTACAAACAACTAAAAAACAAACAATTAACTTCATAGATGTAGTAAAAACATTAAAAAACAAGAAAAAACTGAAATGAAAAAGAACTAAAAAAACCGAATTTATCTTTATTAAAAAACAATTAAAAAACTTTAAGACAAAAAAAAAAAAAAAAAAAAAAAAAAAAACAACTCATTTAAAATACGTTTAATGGATGTTTATCACAAATGATTTTATAAATTCGAGTCTCTATTACATTGATGTGAATTCATGATTGTGTCATGTCCAAAGACAACGTTTAACGTTCTTCCCTTAATAAAATATGTGGTTGAAAATTATCGTCTAGCTAGTATTATATTTTTGGGTTTGCACACATTTTAATAAAATACCAAGGATTAATAACATATAAATAACTAATTTGATTATAATTTGATTATAACGTATTTTATAAATTATATATATATAAATGATGTAAGTAAATAAGTGAAAAGCTAATAACTTGTGAGGTGCTTTTAAAAATCTTTATAAATTTAAAATGAAAATATATTTCGATGTAAAAAACACACACACACACACACACACACACATATATATATATATATATATATATATATATATATATATATATATATATATATTCAGGTTCATTTGAGATCATGCTAATTTTGTAAGACCGTGAGATCAAATCAAAAAATAATTTTAAAATGAAAAAATAAAAACAAAAACAAAAAATTCTTTTTTTAATTATTATTTTCGGAACTTTAATTACCTAAAAAAATTTAAAAAGTTACCTTTTTTTTTTAAAAAAAATAAGTAAAATATTCTAATACAATATTAAACTGTATTATGCATTTTAAAATTGTTTTTTTTTTATCTACTAAATGAGTGGCTAGAATTGCATCTTACGGTGACATAAAATTAAGTCGTGTCATATATATATATATATATATATATATATATATATATATATATATATATATATATATATATATATATATATATATATATATATATATATATATATATGTTCAGGTTCATTTGAGACCATTCTAATTTTGTGAAACCGTGAGACCAAATCTAAAAATAATTTTAAAATGCAAAATAAATGAAAAAATCTAAAAAAAAAATTTAACATTATTTTCAAAACATGAATTAACTTAAAAATAATAAAAATAAAATAAAATAAAATCCAGTTTTTTTTAAAATACGTGAAATATTCTAATAAAATATTACACTAACATATTCTAAAAAATAATTTTAAAATGCAAAATAATTGGAAAAAAATATAAAAATTATTTTTTTAAATATTATTTACAGAACTTGAATTAACTAAAAAAATAAAAAATAATAAAAAAAATCCATTTTTTTTTGAAAAATACGTGATATTATCTGTACATATTCTAAAAAATATTTTTAAAATGCAAATAAATGGAAAAATCCAAAAATTCTATTTTTAAATATTATTTCGGAACTTGAATTAACTAAAAAAATAATAAATAAATAAAATAAATAAATAAATACATCTCATGGTCTCACCAAATTAGGTCGTCTCACATGAATCTAACCCTATATATATATATATATATATATATATATATATATATATATATATATATATATATATATATATATATATATATATATATAGGTTTATTTCAGACCATACTAAAATTTTGAACCGTGATACCAAATCTAAAAATAAGTTTAAAATGAAAAATAAAAGCAAAAATCCAAGAAATTTTTTTTTTAATTATTATTTTTGGAAGTTTATTTAACTAAAAAAATAAAAATAAAAATACTCTTTTTTTGAAAAATACGTGAAATATTCTAATAGAATATTAACTGTACATATGCTAATATGATTTTTAGAATGCTTACAATATTCTACTAGATTTGCTAGATATATATACAATATTCTAAATATTTTATTAAAATATGTAAAAAATGTTTTTTTTGTATTTATTTTTTATTTTTTTTTGGTATTTTTTTTGGAAAATATATATTTCGAAAATAATATTGGAATTTTTCTTTTTAAAGTTTTCAGTTATTTTGCATTTTAAAAATGATTTTCTTTTATCTAATAAATAAGTGGCTACTATTGCGTCTTACGGTAGGCCGTCTCACATAAACCTAACCTTATATATATATATATATATATATATATATATATATATATATATATATATATATATATATGTATATATATATATATATATATATATATATATATATATATATATATATATAGGTTCATGTTCGTTTGATATCATTCTAATTTTGTGAGATTGTTAGACCAAATCTAAAAATAATTTTAAAATGCAAAATAAATGGAATAACCCAAAAATTGTTTTTTTAAATATTATTTTTGGAACTTGAATTAACTAAAAAAATCCCTTTTTTTTTAAATATGTTAAATATTCTAATAGAATATTAGACTAACATATTCTAAAAAATAATTTTAAAATGCAAAATGAATAGAAAAATCTGAAAATTCTTTTTTTTTTTAAATATTATTTTCGGAACTTGAATAAATAAATAAATAAATAAATCCCGTTTTAATTTAAAAATACGTGAAATATTCTAATAGAATATTACACTGTATATATTTTAAAAAATAATTTTAAAATGCAAAATAAATGGAAAAATCCAAAAATTCTTTTTTTTTAAAATATTATTTTCGGAACTTGAATCAACTAAAAATAAATAAAAAAATAAAAAAATACGTCTCACGGTTTCATAAAATTAGGCTGTCTCACATGAAGTTAACCCTATATATATATATATATATATATATATATATATATATATATATATATATATATATATATATATATATATATATATATATATATATTCTACTAGATTTGCTAGATATATACAATATTCTAAATATTTTATTAAAATATGTAAAAAATGTTTTTTTTTGTATTTATTTTTTATCTTTTTTGGTATTTTTTTTGAAAAATATATATTTCGAAAATAATATTGGAATTTTTCTTTTTAAAGTTTTCAGTTATTTTACATTTTAAAAATGATTTTGTTTTATCCAATAAATAAGTGGCTACTATTGCGTCTTACGGTCTCACAAAATTAGGCCGTCTCACATAAACCTAACCTTATATATATATATATATATATATATATATATATATATATATATATATATATATATATATATATATATATATATATATATATATATATATATAGGTTCATGTTCGTTTGATATCATTCTAATTTTGTGAGATTGTTAGACCAAATCTAAAAATAATTTTAAAATTCAAAATAAATGGAATAACCCAAAAATTATTTTTTTAAATATTATTTTTGGAACTTGAATTAACTAAAAAAATCCCGTTTTTTTTTAAATATGTTAAATATTCTAATAGAATATTAGACTAACATATTCTAAAAAATAATTTTAAAATGCAAAATGAATAGAAAAATCTGAAAATTCTTTTTTTTTTTAAAATATTATTTTCGGAACTTGAATAAATAAATAAATAAATAAATCCCGTTTTAATTTAAAAATACGTGAAATATTCTAATAGAATATTACATTGTATATATTTTAAAAAATAATTTTAAAATGCAAAATAAATGGAAAAATCCAAAAATTCTTTTTTTTTTTTTAAATATTATTTTCGGAACTTGAATCAACTAAAAATAAATAAAAAAAATAAAAAAATACGTCTCACGGTTTCATAAAATTAGGCTGTCTCACATGAAGTTAACCCTATATATATATATATATATATATATATATATATATATATATATGTGTGTGTGTGTGTGTGTGTGTGTTGAGGTTCATTTGAAACCATTCTAATTTTGTGAAACCGTGAGACCAAACCTAAAAATAATTTTAAAATGCAAAATAAATGGAAAAATCAAAAAATTCTTTTTTTAAATATTATTTTCGGAACTTGAATTAACTAAAAAAAAAAATTTTAAAAAATCCCGTTTTTTTTTTTGAAAAATACGTGAAATATAATCTAAATAGAATATTACACTGACATATTTTAAAAAATAATTTTAAAATGCAAAATAAATGGAAAAATCTAAAAATTCTTTTTTTAAATATTATTTTCGGAACTTGAATTAACTAAAAAAGAATTAAAAAAAATCCTATTGTTTTTGAAAAATACGTGAAATATTCTAAATAGAATATTACATTGTACATATTCTAAAAATAATTTTAAAATGTAAAATAAATGGAAAAATCAAAAAATTCTTTTTTTAAATATTATTTTCGGAACTTGAATGAACTAAAAAAATAAAAAAAACTAAAAAAAATGCATCTCACGGTCTCACAAAATTAGGTCGTCTCACATGAACCTAACCTTATATATATATATATATATATATATATATATATATATATATATATATATATATATATATATATATATATATATATATATATATATATATATATATATAGTTAGGTTCATTTGAGACCACCTATATTTTGTGAGACCGTGAGACGCATTTTTTTATTTTTTTTTTATTTTTATTATTTTTTTTAGTTAATTCATGTTCCGAAAATAATATTTAAAAAAAGAATTTTTTGATTTTTCCATTTATTTTGCATTTTAAAATTATTTTTAGAATATGTACAGTGTAATATTCTATTTAGAATATTTCACGTATTTTTCAAAAAAAATAGAATTTTTTTTTATTTTTTTTAGTTAATTCAAGTTCCGAAAATAATATTTAAAAAAGAAATTTTTAGATTTTTCCATTTATTTTGTATTTTAAAATTATTTTTTAGAATATGTCAGTGTAATATTCTATTTAGAATATTTCACGTATTTTTCAAAAAAAAAAGCGAAATTTTTTTTATTTATTTTTTATTTTTTTATATTTTTTTAGTTAATTCAAGTTCCAAAAATAATATTTAAAAAAAGAATTTTTGGATTTTTCCATTTATTTTGCATTTTAAAATTATTTTTAGATTTGGTCTGACGGTCTCAAAAAATTAGAATGGTCTTAAATGAACCTGAACATATATATATATATATATATATATATATATATATATATATATATATATATATATATATATATATATATATATATATATATATATATATATATATATATATATATATATATATTGCGCACCATGTACCAATTTATTGGTTGGTTATTTCAATCCTCACTTAAATAGTAAAATCTTATACTACATATATAGTGGTCTTTCTAATAACTGTCCGTAACTCTCTATAAATATATGAAGATAAATTATTTTCATTAACTTCCTAAAGTAAATAAGTAATCTTTTATACATAGTAGTTTTGCCCATTTTATTGCGCTTGTCATCCATAATTGACGTTTTAACCAAATGCGTGCTCTAGTCATCATCTTTCTCTCTTTCAATTTGCACCTTAAATTAATACACTTTTTCACACACATACACATTTGTATGTATGTATGGATGTATGTATGTATGTATGTATGGGCTGGGTTTGTTTTGTCTTTTGATTGAAAAGAAAACAGAATATGTAGAGTGTTAAGAGGTAAGGCAGCTAGTGGCAAACATCGTTATAAAGGGACGTGTAAATCCAATCCTAAACACAAAAACTAACCCACCATCTATACGCCACCTTCAAATATCACCCTATAAATACCCTTTCACTCTTCATTTTCTTCCTTCAAACCAAACAAAAAACTCACACAAAGATGGTCCAAATAACTCACACCAAATTCATTCTTTCACCCTCCACCTTCTTCTTCTTCTTCCTCCTCATCGGATTCCTTCTCCTCTCCACTGGAGAATCAAGAGCTCCATTTGCATGTGACCCCAGTAATCGGGTCACTAAAGGCCTCCTGTTTTGTCGGATGAACTTACCCATTGGAGTTAGGGTTAAAGATTTGTTAGGACGTTTGACTTTACAGGAGAAGGTAAGATTATTGGTAAATAATGCCGCCGGTATTCCTCGGTTGGGGATTCAGGGATATGAATGGTGGTCGGAGGCGTTGCATGGTGTCTCCGACGTGGGTCCTGGAACTAAGTTCCTTCCCGAGTTTCATGGCGCCACGCAGTTTCCTCAAGTCATCACGACTGCATCCACGTTTAACGACACTTTGTGGGAGGAAATCGGAACGGTAATTAGACTTTTTCTTGTTTTTTTATTTTTGGTATAATAATATAAAGCTAGAGAAATAAGGAGATAATGATCATTATCTTAAAGTAATTATGAGGTGATCGATTTTCGAATTATAATCAAACTAAATACCTTACTTTACAAATATATATATATTTTTTAAAGACCATATATATTGTATGCATGAGATACGAACAACCTATAATTCTATAAAACGAACAAAAAAGACATAGGTAAAACGGTAGGACCAATACGTATACACCACACCCATGTCTCAATAAAAATATGAAAAGGACCCACACAACCATATTTTGTATACTTGTTTATATAATTATATATCTTTTCTTCATATTCTATTTTATAAAGAATATTCACTTATTTGGTACTACTTATAAATTTATAAGAATTATTAATACTTCGAATACAAGCATATTAAATAATTATTACTTTTACTTGGTTTCGGTGCTCGTGCTAATGTGGTTCACTGTTCACTCACAAGATAACCAAATTCTACTGCCAAGAAAACAGAGCCTGTTTTGACAGAAAAAGAAAATCTTTTTTATTTGCATGTGACTTCAAAGAAATAACTGAGGGGCTTTTATCACATATCTAGTAAACATAGAGGGGTAAAGTGTTCTTCTTTATTTGACTGTATATATAAATGCGACAAACATTTCCTTTTTTCATTTTTACTTAGGCCCAAACATTTTCGTGAGTGGATATAACCAAAATTAGAATAACATGCATGCATTTTCCTTAACAAAACAAACAATAATCAATAAAGTGTACATTTTTCTAACCTATATATATGTAACAATGGTAGGCTATAATATGTTTTCGTGTTTTATCATACGGATATTATTGTCTTTTCATATGATATCGGATTTAACTTTGGTAAACTCCCCAGCCTAATGTCTTAAATAAGATTCATAAGTAGTTTAGACATGAGACATCTAACAAGAAAAATTGCTTTCAATGAGGCATTGATATGAAAAGCATCTTATTTTATTAGCATAATTAAGTAGATTGCGTAATGAACAACTATCAAATGATAAAATCAAAACCATAACCAATGAAAAAGAGTTGTTTTACATAGGTATACTACCCACAAAATGACCTTTTGCAAGAAGTAAACCGAGGAAACACGATTTCGTATTTGATGTTTTGAGAATACAACTTCTTATACATAATATACAAGTATTTTATGTATGGGAATATAACAAAAACAAAGATGGATAACCAGGACAGTAGCTTGTGGATGTTGGTGGTACAAGCTGTCATGTCCCTTTTCAGAACAAGTGGATTTTTTTGGCATGTTTGTAAGTTATAGCCCATACTTTTCATATACATGACCAATTGGACCATTTATTTTGGCCCCTAACCTAATTGTGGGGTCTCTTTCTACTATATTAAGTTATTACCCATCCTCCAAAATGACCCCTATTCTTTTTATTATTATATATATTTTTCAATTATTCATAATAACAAACTCTGACATAACAACCGACTAATTATACTTTCTCTACTAATCAAGTATAAGTTGTTGCATATTCGAGATTTTTATTTCGAAAATAGACACAACAACAAATTCAAAAATCTCATAGACGAAAAAACAAAAAAGAAATTGTGAATTGCCTATGTTGGGATGCAACTAAACACATAATTTCATAAATATATGTTGTAATAAATCGTTTTCTATGATTTTTAAATAAATATACTACTTATATTACATCGTTTGAGAGATTTTTCTCGGATTAATATTTCGGTAAAAAAATATACTCAGGTGGTATCAAATGAAGCAAGGGCAATGTACAATGGAGGAAAGGCGGGGTTAACGTTTTGGAGTCCAAATGTGAATATATTTCGTGATCCGAGGTGGGGTCGGGGTCAAGAAACACCAGGAGAGGATCCAGTATTGTCTGCTCGATATGCAGTTAGATATGTGAAAGGGCTTCAAGGCAATGTGGGTAATAGACTAAAAGTTGCAGCCTGTTGTAAACACTACACTGCATACGATCTTGATAATTGGAATGGAGTTGATCGTTTTCACTTCAATGCAAAGGTAATAAAAATGTCATATGGTTACTATAAATGACTAGATTTTAACGTATTAAAACGAAATAGAAGGATTTTTTTGGAACTTGGTTACAAAGAATGTTATATGGTAGCAAAAAAAACAGTGGAATTAATTAATGAACTCGTTTTCTCCAAATATAGATACCAAACGACAAGGTGCTATTTTTAAATCGTTACAAAAAATTGGGAATTTGTTACCATATATATACCATTTTAAGAAAATCACATCATTTGGCAAAATTGAGAAATTACTAAAGTAGTTACATTTGTAATAGAAAAGAGAAACCATATCAAAAAGATACATCATTTTGGCATCTAAAAGAAAAATGCATTTTTTTTAAACGGCAACATAAAAGATAGGATCAGATTGCTAAATATGCACCATGAACATGCCAAGGCAAAATTTTGGAACGTAGTTGAATAAGTGGCATATTAATTGGGTTAAACTTACATATGTGTAACAATCTTTTATTTTAGTTTTATAACTTATGCAACAATATAGTTCTTTGTGCAAATTTCATTTTGGCAAAAAATTTGCACTATTAAACACTAACTAGTTTAACAGGTGGAAATGCAATTGCATAATTAATAAATCGAAGAAAACTGGGAAAAAAAGTTATATAAATTGGTAAAACACTTTATTGTAAACCCAGAATAATTTTACTAAAATAATTTCAAATGTTTGAATAAAAACTTGCATCCGATACCAAAATTGACAAATTTGATAAACTGTTGGTAAAAGAAATCAACCATATGAATATGATAAGTTTACACTATCACGCAACTTTTTTACACTCCATCACATAAAGAAGCATATATCCTAAGAAATTTTGTATCCGTTGAAACCTTACCTTTATTTTATACAAAAAGTGGCTCACAATTGTTGAAACATATGCACCTTTTAACATCTAACCAAAAACGTAGCTTTCTTTCATACCCCATAGAAAAAGTGGCATACAAAACATCATTTTTCATGTTGCATCCAAAAAAAGGCAACTTTATGTAAACATGTATATTGAAAGTTACATATAGTTAATTAGTTGTTAACAGATCAATTATCTAAGAACCATGAAAATACAATTTTTGCTATGAAAATCTTAAAATTTATGAATAAATAACTATGTGACTAAATTTCAACCTCTTTTACGCCTTTTTTTTTAGGTCTTTTCAGTAAAAGATTAAATGGTAGAAATTCTTTCTTATGCAGGTGAGTAAACAAGATTTGGAGGATACATATAATGTGCCCTTCAAGGCTTGTGTTTTAGAAGGTAAAGTTGCTAGTGTAATGTGTTCGTATAATCAAGTTAATGGGAAGCCTACGTGTGCTGATGAGAATCTCCTCAAGAACACGATTCGCGGGACTTGGCGCCTCAACGGGTACACCTTAGACAGCTAATTTATCCAACAATGATTCATTATTTCAAGTTTCAAAATTGAATTTCAATAGTTTTCTTAAAACAACAGATACATTGTTTCGGACTGTGATTCGGTGGGAGTTATGTATACCAGTCAACACTATACCGCAACACCAGAAGATGCAGCTGCTGATAGCATCAAAGCAGGTTTGTACAAATTTTGAGTCAAATTATTTAGCAAGTTATATCATTACTTTGTGGGTCATTTTATTTGAGTTTATTTATTGTAGGTCTTGATTTGGATTGTGGCCCGTTTTTGGCCGTGTATACGGAAGGGGCGATAAAACAAGGGAAATTGAAAGAGGCTGATGTTGATGGGGCCTTGTACAATACGATGGTGGTTCAAATGCGTTTGGGCATGTTTGATGGGCCTAGGCAACCTTACGCAAACTTAGGGATACCAGACGTCTGCTTAAGGTCTAGTGACCATCTTGCGCTTGAAGCGGCCCGTCAAGGGATTGTCCTTTTAGACAATCGTGGAAAAAAACCACCATTGTCAACAGTGTTACATCGTACTGTTGCAGTTGTTGGGCCAAATTCAGATGTCACTGTCACCATGATAGGCAACTATGCGGGTATGTATTTTAAAAGTAAGATTAAATTCTTATTAAATTTTTAAATCAAATCTAACAAACATATTTGTTTATTTTGGATATTTTTAGGAATTGCTTGCGGGTATACTACGCCCTTACAAGGTATAGCTAGATATGTTAAGACAATTCATGAAGCAGGGTGCGCTGACGTGAGTTGCAAAGGAAATCACCTTATTGGAGCTGCAGAAGGAGTTGCCCGACGAGCTGATGCAACGGTATTGGTCATGGGCCTTGATCAATCTATTGAAGCCGAACAAAGAGACCGAGTCAATGTACTCTTGCCTGGATATCAACAAGAGCTAATATCTAGAGTTGCCAAAGCTTCAAGAGGCCCGGTCGTGCTTGTCCTTATGTCCGGTGGCCCTCTTGACATCACTTTCGCTAAAAATGACCCTCGGATTTTGGCTATAATTTGGGCTGGGTATCCGGGTCAATCGGGTGGAACTGCAATCGCCGATATTTTATTTGGAACAACAAATCCAGGTTAATAAAAATAAAAAGATATAAATTTTCTTAAAAGCCAATGGGTTTACACTAGTCATTGAGCCTATGTAAAATGTCCAATGGGCCTAAATAGGTTGTTAATATCTTTTTGTGGATTGTTTGCAGGAGGAAAGTTGCCTATGACATGGTACCCACAAGAGTATTTGGCTAAGGTGCCTATGACAAATATGGCAATGAGGGCCGACCCGGCCCATAACTACCCGGGTCGGACCTACCGTTTTTACAAAGGACCTGTTGTCTATCCATTCGGGCACGGCCTAAGTTACACAACTTTCCAACATTCCATAGCTCAAGCCCCAACAACGATTTCAGTCTCTATGTTACCAATCCACCTTGAAAACAACAACCGAACAACCCTAATCAATGGAGTTCGTGTATCCCACACAAAATGTTCGAACCTCCTAATGGGACTACACGTCGACGTTAAGAATACAGGAAACATAGATGGGGCCCATACTGTGATGGTGTTCTCGAGCCCACCACAAGGGAAATGGGCCACAAACAAGCAATTAGTGGGCTTCCAAAAGGTCCATGTGGTGGCTGGTGGGCTACAAAGGGTAGCACTTGACCTTCATGTCTGCAAACACATGAGTGTGGTGGACCAATTTGGGATCCGAAGGGTTCCAATGGGTGAACACACCCTACACATTGGTGATCTTACGCATTCTTTAACTATCAGCCCAACTATAGAAGAAATTAAGTATTGATGATGTTCCTTTTTCATATTAGACTTTTAACTATCAAAAGTTACATTTTTTACTGTCCTGCTATTGCCCCTCGGTTAAAACAGAAACTGTAAATGGGGTGTTTAGTAGCATATTTTAGTTTTCTTTTTTTAATTCAAAAGAAAATTATTAAGGGACTAAAACCCTATAGGTGTGAGGAGCTTAATTTGTTTGGTTTGTATATGTAACTTTCAATTAAAGAAATTTAAAGAAAGGATGTGAATAAACATATTTCTTTCATCAATTCTTGCTTTGCTATTTTGTCTCATAGTTTGTTTACATCCTTTGTTAAACTAAAGAACAAGATATATTGTTTTTGTTTCAGTCTGTGGTCATAAATAAGATGCTAAACTTTTCTTTATTGAATATTATTTTGACCCAAACATGTTTGTTGTAATTCATTAACCGTTCTTCCATCGAGAAATTATAGATTATCTTTTATTCACTAATTGATTGTTTTTTCCCTCATCGGTATCATTAAAATAAATAAATAAAGTTACGAAATGATTCGCACCTTTGTCATCATCTGTGTTGAATCTTAATTTGGAATTTCTTATTACAATTACAAGCTTACTTGTTGGCATATTATCAATATTCCCTTCATGCAAATTCAAATATTCATCAATAAACAAATCCCTATCAAAGTCACAACGTTCATTTGGAGGGTTGCCCAAGGTAGAATCCCTTCCGCTTTGGCTTTGGCTAGTAGAGGTGTCAATATTGAGTCTTCATAATGTGGATCATGTATAAACACTTTGGAATGTGTCAGTCACATTCTTATTCGATGCCCTTTTGCCACGATGGTGAGGTCCAAAATCTTAAGATGGTGTAATATTCAAGATTTTGATGCACAACATGTGGGAGATATCATTGTGTAACATCCCCGAATCGCAAGAGTAGAGTTGAAGGGCTAAAAGTGTAAGTTTTAGATGATGACTCGGCGAGTCCATGGTTGACTCGGCGAGTCAGGTCGCGGTCATGGTCGCGTGTCAAGTGGCCTACTCGACGAGTCCCTAGGATGGACTCGGCGAGTAGGTGCTGTATGGAGAAAACCCTAATTTCCGAGGTTGAGCCCTATATAAAGAGCATTATACCCCTCCACAGCCTCCCTTATTCCCCCCTTGAGTTCCAGAAACCCTAAATGCGTGAAGAGATCATTTGTGGAGCAAATTAGAGCTTGGAGAGGTGTTGTTTGAAGAGATCTTGAAGGAGAAGTGGCTTGGATCAAAGGGCTTTGCTTGGATTCGAGTTTGGCTGCTATTGAGGCATCTTTTGAAGGTAATATCTTCGTCCTTAGGCTGTGCATTCCTAGTTTAATCATTTTGGGGTTTGTGGGGAGTATGTCTTGGAATGTTTTGGAGTTTGGAGGATAGATCTGAGGTTGCTACCTCATATCTGGAATATTGAGGGCCTAGAGTGCATTAAAGTTCCTATGTTTGTGTGCTTAGTGAAGTCACCATGTCCCAAACCTTGGTTTTAAGGTGAATATGGCTTAAATCTCGTTAGATTCACGTAAAGTTTGCCACTTTACGTGATGGATGGATTGTAGGAGGTTGGATCTATGTTTTGGATCAATTGCATGGCCTGAAATGCTTCTATATGGATTCAGATAGGTGGTACTCGACGAGTCACATGGGTGGACTCGACGAGTTGCTTGAAGATGGCCTGGGACTCGACGAGTTGGAAGAACAACTCAGCGAGTAGGTTGAAGATGGCCTTGGACTCGACGAGTCCATTTGGACTCGGCGAGTCTTGTCGAGGGAGTCCCAATATTTCTGGTTGAGTCGATGAATCGGTGAGTCAAGGGATGACTCGGTGAGTTGGGTGCGAGTGGACTCAGAGTTGTTGGACTCGGCGAGTCTTGGGGTAACTCGGCGAGTTGGGCCGCTAATTGAGAGAAGTTCTGAGCATAAGGACTCGACGAGTCATTGGGATAACTCGGCGAGTAGGGTCAGTCAGGGGTTGACTTTGACTCGTCCAAGGTTGACCAGTTGTCTTCCAGGGGTATTTTGGTAATTAAGGGTACTTATTGAGTTGTATGTTTTGATGTTTAGTGGAGGAGTTCGTGCCAGAGTTCGGAGCAGCAGGATCTTATCTTTTCAGCCGGCAGTTTCGAGGTGAGTTATCCTCACTATATCAACAGGGTCTAAGGCACCAAGGCCGGTGTCACACCCCCAAACCAGAATGGCGGAAACATTCGAGGGTGGATGACTTCACGTAGTATCACAACGATTGAATATTGTAAAGAAAGTAACACAACCATCATATATATAACAATGAAAACGTGTATTGTTGCGTTATACATGTTATCAAAAGAATATTACAATATGATGAATAAATGTTTAATGATAAAATCATCCTTTGTATTCCTTCTTCCAAAAGCTGGTAGTTTACCTGTATCACTGATTCCCTGAGAAATACAAGTGGTTTTGAAAAGTGTCAACAATTAAGTTGGTGAGTTCATGAGTGCTCCGAGTTGAAAAGTATATTCCTTTTGGTAGTAAATTGGTAAACGAGGTTTTTAGAAAATCCAATATTTTCTTGTAAAATGAAAAAGGTTCCAAAGCTGGAAATGTATTAGTAACTTTTATAAACAACAATGACAATAATTTTGTATGAAATTATAATGTAAGAAAACTGCGATGCACATATGAATCTCGTAAATCAATCTTGTTTTATACTTTTTATGTGAGTTTTATAACCATACTATTGACACTGACGGCCTGTAACAACATTCTTCAAGTGTTGCAGTGTTATGACATTTGTCACCCCAGACCTGCCGGTCTAACTATAGCTAGTAGTTTAGGTGCGGGATTGTCAATCCCGTATAGATCTATACACAAGTATCACGCTCTCCCTCCAGGAGATTATGGTATATAATACAGGACTTGAAATGCATACAAAAATGTACGTTGAAGTTTAAGTATCTCACATTACCTAGTATAAGTAGATTTACAATGAAATGACCTTACTCCTTTTGATAGTGTTTCGTTTTTCAAATTGTATAAAAATGTAGGATTGACTTGCTAACTATACCCATTATAGTTTTTCAGATAGTATGTTCCATTTCGTAGACATAATTTAGTGATATAATCGCTCTTGTATACATAAGATGTTTGTGTCGATATTCGAAGTTAGAAATTGCATTTATGTTTAGAAAACGATACTTTTAACATGTAATGTACTTGTATTCCCCCCCCCTAAAACATGAAAAAGAATTGAAAAGTAGGGGTATGAACTCACTCGTTAAGTTCGAAGAGAGGGGCTAGAGTTGAGCAGAGTTTCGATCGCGGATAGTTGCGTCGTCGGGCTCTTCGGGGATCTCTGCAACGTAAATCTTTCGTCGGGGGCTCGAGTGCGGAAACCAAGGCAATAAAATGGTCTCTGGAACAGGGAGAAATGCTGAGAAATTGTGAAGGTGTGCCAAAACTCGAAGCTTATGCCTTCCATTTATAGGGCTGGAACACCCCGTACGCGGCGCGTACTTCCGGAGTACGCGGGGCGTAATGTGGCGTCATGGCTTACGACTCGGGTCTAGCCGGTGTAGCTTGGGCGGGCCGATGGGACTACTGGGTCTAGCCAGCGTAGCTTGGGCGGGTTGATGAGACCCGACTCTGGGTCTAGTACGCGGGGCGTACTCCCAGAGTACGCGGGGCGTAATCCCTGCTTCCGACTTCTAAATTCCGTAACTTTCGCGTACGAGCTCCGTTTTTCGCGTTCTTTATATCCACGCGTAGGTGAGATTATGCTCTACAACTTTCATTTAGACTCCGTCGGCTAGTTTTGACTTTATTTTTAATGATATAATTTTAATAGGCCGGGCCTCCTAAAGTTCGTTAAAATTTCATAGGTTCTTTATTCGACGTCGGTTTTCGTTTGTCTTTTGATTGTTTTATTACCACCGAGGAGATCTTCAACTTCCGTTTAGGTGGCGATGGCTAAATAACACTCGATCTTCAATCCGAGTTTTTAGCCTTCTACTACTGTTACGAAACTTTGAAAATTCGTAACTTCTTTATACGAGGTCCAATTTGGGCGATCTTTTTATGCACGCTCATCTTTCAACGAGATCTACGACTTTTGTTTAGATACTTTAAGGCTAAAATGTATTTTATTGAGATTCCACTTTTTACGTCCAATTACGTTTTAACGTCGTGTCTAATATTCGATGCATCCCAACTTAGATACCTGAACACTTTATTTTCGAGGTTAATTTCGTTGTTTTTAGCTTTCGAATGTTTACAGTGCTTTTGGGAAAAATAGGGTTGTCACATCATCCCCCTGTTACGGGAATTTCGTCCCGAAATTTAATCTAAGATATATATTACAAATTTAGAAAAAGATGCGGGTACTTTTGTTTCATTTGATCCTCTCGTTCCCAGGTGTATTCAGGTCCTCGCTTGGCGTTCCAGCGGACCTTCACGATAGGTATGCGGCTTTGTTTAGTCCTTTTGACTTCCCGATCCATGATCTCTACCGGTTCCTCTACAAATTGGAGGTTTTCGTTTATTGCGATTTCGTCTAGAGGGACGACAAGGGTCTCGTCGGATAAGCATTTCTTCAGGTTTGATACATGAAAGGTAGGGTGTACATTGTGGAGTTCCTGAGGTAGTCTAAGTTTGTAAGCCACTGGACCGATCCTCGCAAGGATCTCGAATGGTCCGATGTATCTGGGGTTCAGTTTCCCACGTTTTCCGAAGCGTATCAATCCTTTCCAAGGCGAGACTTTTAGTAGGACACGGTCTCCAACTTGGAATTCCAAGGGTTTTCGTCTCTTATCTGCATAACTCTTTTGTCTATCCCTTGATGCCTTTAGACGTTCTCGGATTTGAACAATCTTCTCCGTAGTTTCCCGTATGATTTCTGGCCCAGTAAGTGTGTTGTCAGTTGCTTGTCCTTTTGCTAGTTGGGTGTCTCCCACTTCGGCCCAGCATAAAGGTGACCTGCACTTGCGGCCATAGAGGGCTTCGAACGGGGCAGCTTTGATACTGGTGTGGTAGCTATTGTTGTACGAGAACTCGACCAAGGGTAGATGTGTGTCCCATGCTTTGCCGAAATCGATTACGCAGGCTCTCAGCATGTCTTCTAGGGTTTGTATGGTTCTCTCGCTCTGGCCGTCGGTTTGAGGGTGATAGGCGGTACTCATGTCTAGTCTTGTCCCCAAAGCTCTTTGTAGCGACTGCCAGAATCTTGAGGTGAATCTACTATCTCGGTCCGAGATAATGGATACGAGCACACCGTGCAGTCGTACAATTTCCCTGAGGTACGTCCTTGTTAACTTCTCCAATTTATCCGTCTCTTTGATCGGTAGGAAATGCGCTGATTTAGTTAACCTGTCGACAATTACCCAAATGGTGTCGAGTCCGTTTGTCGTTTTGGGTAACTTGGTTATGAAATCCATAGTTATCCGCTCCCACTTCCATTCGAGTATTTCTGGTTGTTGTAATAAACCTGAAGGCTTTTGGTATTCTATTTTGACCTTAGCGCACGTCAGAAATTTACTCACGTAGGTAGCAATTTCGGCTTTCATGTTCGGCCACCAGTACAACTTCTTGAGGTCGAGATACATCTTGTCGGAGCCGGGGTGTATGGAGTATCGTGTTTTATGGGCTTCGTCCATGACGATTTCTCTGAATCCACCAAACTTTGGTGTCCATATTCGATCCATGAAGTAACGAACTCCGTCGTTCTTGGTTTCAAGATTCTTATCCATTCCCCTTAGGGTTTCTCCTGCCACATTTTCAGCTTTCAAGGCTTCTATTTGGGCTTCCTTGATTTGCGTGGACAGGTGGGAATGGATCGTCATAGTTAGGGACTTCACTCGGCGACCTGAGTATTCCTTCCTACTGAGTGCATCCGCCACTACATTAGCCTTTCCGGGGTGATATCGAATTTCGCATTCGTAATCACTTAGTAGCTCTACCCACCGTCTTTGTCTCATGTTGAGTTCTTTCTGGTTGAGAATATGTTGAAGGCTTTTATGGTCAGTGAAGATCGTGCATTTTGTGCCGTAGAGGTAGTGTCTCCATATCTTCAGAGCGAAAACGACTGCTCCTAGCTCAAGATCGTGCGTTGTGTAGTTCACTTCATGCGTCTTTAGTTGTCTTGAGGCATAGGCGATGACCTTCCCTCGTTGCATCAGGACACACCCGAGTCCTTGGTTTGATGCATCACAATAGACCACGAAGTCCTCCGTCCCTTCTGGCAGGGTTAGGATGGGCGCACTACATAATGCTCGTTTTAGTGTTTGAAATGCGGCATCTTGTTTTTCTCCCCAGTCGAAGGTCACATTTTTCTGAGTTAGTGTGGTGAGTGGCTTGGCAATCTTGGAAAAATTCTGTATGAACCTTCGGTAATACCCGGCGAGTCCTAAAAATTGTCGGATCTCTGTAGGGGTTCTTGGAATCGTCCAATTCTCTATTGCTTTGATTTTCGAGGGATCCACATGTATTCCTTCCTTGCTTACTACGTGTCCTAGAAAATCCACCTCTCGAATCCAAAATTCGCACTTGGAAAATTTTGCGTAAAGTTTCTCTGCCCTTAATGTTTCCAGAACTTGGCGGAGATGTTGGCTGTGTTCTTCCTGGTTTCTAGAATAGATGAGTATATCATCTATGAACACGATCACGAATTTGTCCAGGAAGGGGCGACATACTCGGTTCATCAAATCCATGAACACTGCTGGAGCGTTTGTCAATCCGAAGGGCATCACTACAAACTCGTAGTGACCATATCGTGTTCGGAAAGCCGTTTTGGGGATGTCTCCTTCTAGTACACGTAGCTGGTGATAACCGGATCTTAGGTCGATTTTCGAGAAGTAGCTCGCTCCTTGTAGTTGATCAAAAAGATCGTCTATACGTGGAAGGGGATATCGGTTCTTGATTGTCAGTTTGTTCAGTTCTCGATAATCGATGCACATGCGAAAAGATCCGTCCTTTTTCACGAACAGGACTGGTGCATCCCATGGTGAGAAACTTGGCCTAATGAATCCCTTGCTCAATAGCTCATTCAATTGACTGGACAGTTCCTGCATCTCGGCTGGAGCTAAACGGTACGGTGACTTTGCTACTGGGGTGGCTCCAGGAATCAAGTCGATTCTGAATTCGACTTGACGTTCTGGTGGGATTCCTGGGAGATCTTCTGGGAAAATGTCTGGGAAGTTGCAGACTTCTGGAATATCTTTAATGTTCTTTGGTTCTTTCTTCTGGTCTACTACGTGGGCTAGAAAGGCATGGTATTCCTTGCGAAGATATTTTCGTGCTTTAATACAGGAGATGATTTGTAATTTTGCACTAGGTTTGTCTCCATATATGATGAGGTTTTCACCGTCGGGAAGATTGAGACGAACGGCCTTTTCATGGCAAAGAATGTCGGCATGGTGAAGACTCAGCCAGTCCATACCGATGATTATATCAAAACTTTTTATCGAAATGGGCATAAGGTCGATTGGAAATAAATGTTCGTTTAAATTTAATGTGCACCCGACGTACATATCACTTGTGCTTTCTGTTTTTCCATTAGCCATTTCTACAGTGAATATTTTATTAAGTGGTTGGGGTCTCTGGTTAAGTAGATGTTTGAATTTATGGCTCACAAAACTTCTCTCCGCACCACAATCAAATAGTATGCATGCATAAATGTTGTTGAGGAGAAACGTACCCGTAACTATTGTTGGATCAGTTATTGCTTCATTTTGACCTATCGCTAGCACTCTCCCAATACCACCAACATTCCTTGTCTTGGGGCAGTCCCTCTTGAAATGCCCGGTTTCTCCGCATCCATAACATGCTTGACTTACCCCAGTACCAGGAACTTGAGTGAATGGCCGCGCTGGTGCCTTACAGAAACGGGCTGTGTGCCCTTTCCTGTCGCAGTTCTTACAGTACATTTCGCGGCAATTACCGTGGTGATGGTAGTTGCATTTGCTGCACTTTGGCAAGTTCCCTGCATACTGTTTTGTTGGCGTCGAAGTTGTAGGAGTTGTGCTGGGAGCAGTAGCAGCATGAACCGCCACCATTTGTCTCTTTGAAGGTTCTTGCGAGGTTAGTCCCTTCCTCTTGTTCCAATACTTCTTCTTGCTATTGTTATTGTTGTCATTGTTCCCTTTGGTTGGTTCAGTTGCGATAGTCGTGACTCCTTGGCAGACGCCATGATCTACAAGCGATTGCGCCAGTTCTTTGGCACTGTCGAAGGTCATGGGCTTGGAAGCTAGCACACTTCCTCGCAGTTGGGGTGATAATCCCCAGATGTATCTCTCCACTTTTTGGCTTTCTAGAATTAACATCCCAGGACAAAGCGTTATCAAATCGCTGAACCTATTGGTGTAGCCTACGATGTCCGATCCTTTCATCGAAAGGTTCCACAATTCTTGTTCCAGCTTCTGAATCTCGCCCCTTGGGCAGTATTCCCGTAGGAGCATTCGCTTCAAATTCTCCCAACCCATGGAGTTTGCCACCACCAGGGTTAGTGTCTTGACGTGGCCGTTCCACCATGTCAAAGCGCGTTCCGAGAATGTACAGGCATCAAATTTTACTTTGCTTTCTTCCGGGCATGCGCAAATTTCAAATACGGCTTCCGTCTTTTCTATCCATTGGGACAGAGCCAATACTCCTCCAGTTCCATAAAAGGGAATAGGTTTTCCATTAGTGAAGTCTTTGTAAGTGCAGACTCCAGTACGGCCTTGGCTTGGGCCGTTGGTAAAGCTATTTATTCCACCTCTCGACCCATTGTTGCTCATTTGAGCCATCGCCGCAGTTACAGCGGCCGTTACAGCAGTTTGGAACATAGCTGCATCCATAGTTGGAGGAGGTGGTGGAGGTGGCGCTGGAGTTGAGTTTCTGCGTGTTGTTCTACGAGGAGGCATGTTCTGGTAGGGAAAATAAGAATGAATACTATAAGTTTCTAGTGTTTTGACAATCGTGTAATTGAGGGTTAGTCGTATCTTGTAATTTGTTTTGACTTTAGTTTTTGGTTTCAAATTAGATATAACAATTTAATTAATTTCGAGAGGTATATAAAGAGGCACTGCATATATATATATATATATATATATATATATATATATATATATATATATATATATATATATATATCACACCTAAGGTGTGTTTCATTAGGCTTCTAGGAAAATTGGACCTATTTAAGAGGTCTCCGTTTTACAGATACAAAAGAAAATAAGAGAAAAACTTTATCCGCGGTCCTAGTCTATATCAAAATTTGTTGGAGCTTGAACAAACTCTACTTGTGGCGTTTGGAACTGGATTCGGCATCTGACCGTTTGACTCCCATCAGTCGCCTCTCAAATTCCGCTTGTTGTTCTTTCATCTCTCTTATATCATCTAGAGCTGTTATCATTTGGTTCTGTAGTGTCCCCGTGTAGATTTGGAGATTCTCATGTAGTCCTTCCAAACGGCTGATGTCGGAGGCGTTACCTTGGGTAGCAGCATTGATCTCTCGAATTCTGGTTTCTTGTTGGTCTGCCTGGTAGTTTTGGTTAGCTATAGCGTTCACGACAACGGGAAGTGCTCGATCAGCTGAGCCTCCTCCACTAACATTGTAAAAATCCCGACACGTGCCAAATGGAGGGCGCACGCCTTGCTGACGGCTCCAGTAGTAGAGGTGGCTCCCCCAGATGGGAATGGGTCCCGGTTGATGTGGCCTGATCACTGGAGGATGGGGGATGGGAGGGTCAATTACTTCTGGTTCGGAATCTGTTCCACTAGAAATTTCCACGATCTCCTAGTCGACTTCGTATTCCTCTCCGACTTCGATTTCGAATTCTTCTTCGACTTCTTCTTCGATTTCCTCTTCGATTTCCTCTGGGTCTTCCTCCGGGTCCTCTTCTATCCAGCCGCCGTTACCTTGATTTAGGTAGTAGGGGTCTCCCGGTAAAGGAAATCCGGCCATTTGTCTGTACTGGGATAGAGGTATGAGATTTTTATAAGAAAAGAATTTCTAATTAACGACTTCCTAAGCCTATTTATATCTTTAATGAGCGCAATGTTTTATTGTTTAATAATAGACTTATATTATTTCAATTTAGCGAATTTAGATTTTATAAGTTTTTGGCTTGTTGACTACTACGACCATTCCTCGACGTATATTGGTCAAATCCAGGATAAATATAGTTGATCAGGCTATATTTATTCTTGATTTGATTACATACCCCAAGGCTCGATTGTGGTATTGCAACTTGCCATACTACTTTTTAGAAAAACTTGTCATGACGTGAGACTGATACATGCGGTAAAAATGTATATATTTAAAAGAAAATATATTTCTATGAAAATGTTGTTATCAGAGGGTTTTTGTTCCCGTTGTATTTATAGTTTGTATATCTTATGTGGTTTGATATACTTAGTTCACTATAAACAATGCTCTGATACCAATCTGTCACACCCCCAAACCAGAATGGCGGAAACATTCGGGGGTGGATGACTTCACGTAGTATCACAACGATTGAATATTGTAAAGAAAGTAACACAACCATCATATATATAACAATGAAAACGTGTATTGTTGCGTTATACATGTTATCAAAAGAATATTACAATATGATGAATAAATGTTTAATGATAAAATCATCCTTTGTATTCCTTCTTCCAAAAGCTGGTAGTTTACCTGTATCACTGATTCCCTGAGAAATACAAGTGGTTTTGAAAAGTGTCAACAATTAAGTTGGTGAGTTCATGAGTGCTCCGAGTTGAAAAGTATATTCCTTTTGGTAGTAAATTGGTAAACGAGGTTTTTAGAAAATCCAATATTTTCTTGTAAAATGAAAAAGGTTCCAAAGCTGGAAATGTATTAGTAACTTTTATAAACAACAATGACAATAATTTTGTATGAAATTATAATGTAAGAAAACTGCGATGCACATATGAATCTCGTAAATCAATCTTGTTTTATACTTTTTATGTGAGTTTTATAACCATACTATTGACACTGACGGCCTGTAACAACATTCTTCAAGTGTTGCAGTGTTATGACATTTGTCACCCCAGACCTGCCGGTCTAACTATAGCTAGTAGTTTAGGTGCGGGATTGTCAATCCCGTATAGATCTATACACAAGTATCACGCTCTCCCTCCAGGAGATTATGGTATATAATACAGGACTTGAAATGCATACAAAAATGTACGTTGAAGTTTAAGTATCTCACATTACCTAGTATAAGTAGATTTACAATGAAATGACCTTACTCCTTTTGATAGTGTTTCGTTTTTCAAATTGTATAAAAATGTAGGATTGACTTGCTAACTATACCCATTATAGTTTTTCAGATAGTATGTTCCATTTCGTAGACATAATTTAGTGATATAATCGCTCTTGTATACATAAGATGTTTGTGTCGATATTCGAAGTTAGAAATTGCATTTATGTTTAGAAAACGATACTTTTAACGTGTAATGTACTTGTATTCCCCCCCTAAAACATGAAAAAGAATTGAAAAGTAGGGGTATGAACTCACTCGTTAAGTTCGAAGAGAGGGGCTAGAGTTGAGCAGAGTTTCGATCGCGGATAGTTGCGTCGTCGGGCTCTTCGGGGATCTCTGCAACGTAAATCTTTCGTCGGGGGCTCGAGTGCGGAAACAAAGGCAATAAAATGGTCTCTGGAACAGGGAGAAATGCTGAGAAATTGTGAAGGTGTGCCAAAACTCGAAGCTTATGCCTTCCATTTATAGGGCTGGAACACCCCGTACGCGGCGCGTACTTCCGGAGTACGCGGGGCGTAATGTGGCGTCATGGCTTACGACTCGGGTCTAGCCGGTGTAGCTTGGGCGGGTCGATGGGACTACTGGGTCTAGCCAGCGTAGCTTGGGCGGGTTGATGAGACCCGACTCTGGGTCTAGTACGCGGGGCGTACTCCCAGAGTACGCGGGGCGTAATCCCTGCTTCCGACTTCTAAATTCCGTAACTTTCGCGTACGAGCTCCGTTTTTCGCGTTCTTTATATCCACGCGTAGGTGAGATTATGCTCTACAACTTTCATTTAGACTCCGTCGGCTAGTTTTGACTTTATTTTTAATGATATAATTTTAATAGGCCGGGCCTCCTAAAGTTCGTTAAAATTTCATAGGTTCTTTATTCGACGTCGGTTTTCGTTTGTCTTTTGATTGTTTTATTACCACCGAGGAGATCTTCAACTTCCGTTTAGGTGGCGATGGCTAAATAACACTCGATCTTCAATCCGAGTTTTTAGCCTTCTACTACTGTTACGAAACTTTGACAATTCGTAACTTCTTTATACGAGGTCCAATTTGGGCGATCTTTTTATGCACGCTCATCTTTCAACGAGATCTACGACTTTTGTTTAGATACTTTAAGGCTAAAATGTATTTTATTGAGATTCCACTTTTTACGTCCAATTACGTTTTAACGTCGTGTCGTAATTATACGAGTGGTTATAATTTCTTCAATATAACTCGGTTTTGAGTGTTCTTTATGTTTTTGGAAACCTGGGCATGATATCTAATATTCGATGCATCCCAACTTAGATACCTGAACACTTTATTTTCGAGGTTAATTTCGTTGTTTTTAGCTTTCGAATGTTTACAGTGCTTTTGGGAAAAATAGGGTTGTCACAGCCGGCCCTTTATTGTATTGAGATTCGGTTATGGATATTATGTTATTGTTTGATGTGTCTACATCCTGGTAGCTAGGATGGTACATGCTAGGAGGCCTTGTTAAGGTCAGTTTTCCCGATATACAGAGTGATGTTATGCTAGTGACCGGTTAGGTCGGTAACCCGGTTAGGGTAATGATATGCTATGTGATCTGCTTGTTCGGTTTGTTGACTATGACTGTTATATGAATGTATGTTTTGTGAACATGGTTGTTTGGACTGGAGATGGGTTGAGGCGGGTCCTGCTTTGTGCTGTAGGCCAAGATACCCAGGGCGGACCGGTTGTTCCGAAGGCCCAGCGAGCGGTCCGGATAGGCTGTAGGCCCCACGAGTGCGGACCAGACGTGCCGAGGCTCGGAGAGTGGACCAGGCCGACTGAAGGCCCGATACGGGCGGACCAGTCACACTGTAGACTCAGAGAGTGGACCAGGTGGGTTGAAGGCCCGATGCGGGCGGACCAACCCCACTGTAGACTCGAAGGACATGACTAGACCCGGAGGAGGGATCCGTTGGACTGAAGGCCCGATACGGCGGACCAGTCACACGGTAGACCCGATATGCATGGTTGTTCTATGTTCTGTTATGTTATGTATGTTTTATATGTTTTGGACCGGAAGGTCGTAGCCTGGAAGGGCGTATACGTGGTTGGTATTTTGGGGGTATCTCACTAAGCTTTCAGGCTTACAGTTGTGGTTTAATGTTTTTCAGGTTCTTCAGGAGACTGTGGCAAGGCGAAGGCGCGATCGTACCGCTCCTCATGATTTTGTAGCAATGTGATTCTGGGAATACTCTAATGACTTCACCTGAAAACCTTTTTGTAAACATTTTAATGAAAATCAGATTGTTTTGAAAATTTTAAATTGGTTGTATTTTTCGGATGTTACAAGTTGGTATCAAAGCCTTGGTTTGAGTGAATTGGAGGAACACTTGTGTGACTCCAGTCTCAAATCGAGGAGAGTTTTCAAAAAGAGAATTTAAAATGGTTTTCAAAATAAGTAAAGGAGGACGCGGAGGTACGATCAGCCGGAGCCAGTAAGTAACCCCAAAATACCATACATGATGATTGTTTTATTGAGCTTTAATAGAACAGCATGCTAGAGTTAGGCTAGGGATCTTCAGGATTTATTGATGAATTGCCTGATTTATGATGCCTGCTAGCCTAGGGTTCCTTGTGAGAGATTTCTAGTGTTCCTCTAGTTGTGAGGATAGAGCGATGTTATATGTGTCGCTAGGGTGTTGTGGGAGTACTTCATACAAATATGGGTTGGTGTGGAAGGTAGTATGGGCCCGTACTACTGAAAGCACGGACTCATACGCGTATCAGGGAAACCATGATCTCTAGGGTTGGGATGAGAGCCGGTTCCCGGGATAGTGGAATATGTATGAGATTTGGTGTTTTATTTTCAGTATGGAGATTTTAGGGCACGCTGGGAGTGGATCCGGGTCAGGATCAGGAGCCGGAGAGGGAGTTCCGGGTGGGTCTGTACAGCCAGAGGTTGTCAGTCAGATGAGTACGCACGAGTTGGATGCGAGGATTCGTGAGATCCTGCATGATGAGGTTGCTGCATTGTTTCGGGCTGAGCTGCCGGAGTTGTTTAGGTCGATCAAGACCGCCATGGTGGAGTATTTTGATGAGCGTTATTCAGATCTCACGGAGACGGCTGCCGCGGCGGCTACAACAGCTGTAGCAGCGGCAGGGGGAGGAGCTAGTAGAGGTTTTCAGTATCGGGACTTCGATAATACGAAGCCTCCCACTTTTGATGGAGTTCAGGATCCGATCGTTGCTATGAGATGGTTATCAGATGTGGAGGGATGTTTCTTCACGTGTTCATGCCCTGCTGATCAGAGAGTGAGGTGTGCTTTGAACCTGTTGAGGCTCGGAGCAAAGGATTGGTGGAGGTTGACCACGGGGTCGTACTCGGATGCGCAGAGGGCTGCGATTTCATGGGATCGGTTCGGAGAGATGTTCAGCACTCGTTATGTTCCGCAGGTCGAGAGGGAGAGGTTGGCTCAGGAGTTCTTGGAGCTGAAACAGGATTCGGAATCGGTGATGGAAATCACCAGGATGTTTACTGAGCGGGCAATGTTTTTCCCTGAGTTCGCTTCGGAGCAGGCTCAGATGTCCCGGTATCTGAGTATGCTAAAGAGGGACATCAGACAGTTTGTGTCTGCGCAGAGGTGCGAGACTTTGCTGGAGTTGCAGGAGGCCGCCAGGCGACGTGGGTTAGAGATTGAGTTACAGATGCGTGAGCTGAGGCAAGCTCCGGTTCAGTCGCAGCCGGCGACGAAATGGTCTAAGACCGTTGATTCCAGGATGGGAGATCAGGGTAGCCACATCTGTGGAAAGTGTGGAAGGGGTCACGTCGGGGTCTGTCGGTCCGGTGGAGCGTGCCGCAAGTGCGGAAAGGAGGGACACTATGCGAGGGATTGTCGGCAGTCAGTGCCGGTTCGGGATTTGAGGATATGCTATCATTGTCATCAGGTTGGACATTTGAAGGTCAACTGTCCACGGTTTGCTACAGGACCGGTGCAGGCTCCAGCACCGACTACGTTGAGGATCACAGGTGGAGATCAGGGTGGAGCTGAGCCCCCAAGGGTTTAGGGTCGTGTTTTTCAGCTTGCTGCTGCGGGTATGTTTCTTTCTGATGTTCGATTATTTATGATTGTTGTGGAGTATTGTTATCTGTTGGTTTCGTTGAATTGCATTTCGGGTTTTCGTGTGGTATCCGTTGTTCCTTGAGGGTTTGGCGAGTTGTGATCAAGATTTTTTTTTAGTATCTTTTGTTCCCTGAAGGATCATTATGGTTATGGATTTGTACTTCGAGCTATCGTTGATTATCTTTGTGAGGATTGGTGGCGGATGCGGCGTTGGTTTGAAGGCCAGTTAGATTCTGTAGTCTGAGGAATTGATAGTTGAAGATTGGGTTCCTTTCGAGCTGGTTGTGCAGCATGGGAACATGATTGTATGAAAGTTGTTGGTGTTGGTGAAAAACATTTTGAGTGCATGTGTTGATTCCTGCAAGGTTGCTTGGGGAGATCGGTGATGGCAACCGGTGACTAACTGTCAGTGTCTTAAGTGGGGGAGAATTGGAAATTCTCCGGATGATCGTTGGGCCTGAGAGGTTGTTTAGCTGCTTGGGGAATTCAGCGGTATTTCTATTAGTCGAGAGCAGGCTCGTACGAGTGAGTAACAGGCGTGCGGGGCGGAATACAGACCTAGAGCAGTTGATTGAGGAAGGCATGGGAGCAGGCCGGGATCGAGCATGTAGATAGAGTTCGGAACCCCTAGAGGGCTAGAACGGTATGCATGGGAGGATTTCCCGAAGGGATGGTTCGGAGTGATGAATGCTAGTTGAGCGGTCCGGATAGACTATAAGCCGGTAGGCGTACCAGTCAGACCGAAGGCTCGGAGGACGGTCCAGTCAGATTGGCTGAAGGTTCTGAGAGTGGTCCAGATTGGCTGAAGGCCTGGGGAGGCGGTCCAGTCATGCTGAAGACTCTGCGAGTATTGTTGGATCGGATTAAGGTTATGGGTTGCGTATGTTGCAGTGTGATTACATTGGGAGGTCTGGCCCCGGGTAGCAAACTTGAGCAGTGAAGGTAGTGCATGGGTTTGAGAGTCCCTGTGATGAGAGTCAGAGTAGTGGTGGTGCATAGATGTTGGGTACGCTTTAAAGAGGTAATGTAGCGTGGGATGAGCACCATGGTGCCTGTCATGGTGACTGGGCGGACAAGCGGTTCCTTGGTAAGGAAAGAGGGAGGAATGAAATCCCAAAAGGGAGTGCGAATTCACGGAAGTGAAAGTGGCAGTGTAGAGTTATGATTGGAGTGGTCCGTCGATGGTCCTTGAGTAGTGTGTTGCGGCGGTGGAATAAAATCTCATTCGACTTGATATGTTGCTTTGGGCGCAGAGGGAATACCGCGGTGTAGAGCCAGGGAGAGGGGTTCGGAAGGGATACAGAGGGAGAGTCTTGGACTCTCAGTGGGATTCTGAGCAGGGTTTTGGCTATGTTTTAGCGGTTCATCCTGGAAGGATGTTCGGGGATATCATCAGTGTATCAGTTTTTCCAAACCTAAGGGTGCTAGAGCTAGATCAGCATGTGTGTGTGATTGCGAGAGAAGAACCCGGAGGATTTGCTCCGAAATGGAAGAATGGGTCTTTCGGTCGTCATGGGATGGATAGAGTGGAATTCGGATCGGGAATCCGATGGTCCGTGGCTTTATAGCCATATGAGTCAAGTGAAGGATGAGAATTGGAGCAGTAAAGCATCATGGGTAATTCTCGGTTGTTGAGTGTGGTTATTAGAGGGTTCAGCTGGTGCCCGGTTTGAGTAGGTGAGCTTCTGGTTCTATGGTTGTACCTTGAGGGACTTGGTTCGGTCAAGGTCAAGTGGTGCGTCGTGGGAAGTAATTTGAAGATGAGATGCCGAAGGCTTCGAGGACGAAGCATAATTTAAGTGAGGGAGAATTGTAACATCCCCGAATCGCAAGAGTAGAGTTGAAGGGCTAAAAGTGTAAGTTTTAGAGGATGACTCGGTGAGTACATGGTTGACTCGGCGAGTCAGGTCGCGGTCATGGTCGCGTGTCAAGTGGCCTACTCGGCGAGTCCCTAGGATGGACTCGGTGAGTAGGTGCTGTATGGAGAAAACCCTAATTTCCGGGGTTGAGCCCTATATAAAGAGCATTATACCCCTCCACAGCCTCCCTTATTCCCCCCTTGAGTTCCAGAAACCCTAAATGCGTGAAGAGATCATTTGTGGAGCAAATTAGAGCTTGGAGAGGTGTTGTTTGAAGAGATCTTGAAAGAGAAGTGGCTTGGATCAAAGGGCTTTGCTTGGATTCGAGTTTGGCTGCTATTGAGGCATCTTTTGGAGGTAATATCTTCGTCCTTAGGCTGTGCATTCCTAGTTTCATCATTTTGGGGTTTGTGGGGAGTATGTCTTGGAATGTTTTGGAGTTTGGAGGATAGATCTGAGGTTGCTACCTCAGATCTGGAATATTGAGGGCCTAGAGTGCATTAAAGTTCCTGTGTTTGTGTGCTTAGTGAAGTCACCATGTCCCAAACCTTGGTTTTAAGGTGAATATGGCTTAAATCTCGTTAGATTCACGTAAAGTTTGCCACTTTACGTGATGGATGGATTGTAGGAGGTTGGATCTATGTTTTGGATCAATTGCATGGCCTGAAATGCTTTTGTATGGATTCAGATAGGTGGTACTCGACGAGTCACATGGGTGGACTCGACGAGTTGCTTGAAGATGGCCTGGGACTCGACGAGTTGGAAGAACAACTTAGCGAGTAGGTTGAAGATGGCCTTGGACTCGACGAGTCCATTTGGACTCGGCGAGTCTTGTCGAGGGAGTCCCAATATTTCTGGTTGAGTCGATGAATCGGTGAGTTGGGTGCGAGTGGACTCAGAGTTGTTGGACTCGGCGAGTCTTGGGGTGACTCGGCGAGTTGGGCCGCTAATTGAGAGAAGTTCTGAGCATAAGGACTCGGCGAGTCATCGGGATGACTCGGCGAGTAGGGTCAGTCAGGGGTTGACTTTGACTCGTCCAAGGTTGACCAGTTGTCTTCCAGGGGTATTTTGGTAATTAAGGGTACTTATTGAGTTGTATGTTTTGATGTTTAGTGGAGGAGTTCGTGCCAGAGTTCGGAGCAGCAGGATCTTATCTTTTCAGCCGACAGTTTCGAGGTGAGTTATCCTCACTATATCAACAGGGTCTAAGGCACCAAGGCCGGCCCTTTATTGTATTGAGATTCGGTTATGGATATTATGTTATTGTTTGATGTGTCTACATCCTGGTAGCTAGGATGGTACATGCTAGGAGGCCTTGTTAAGGTCAGTTTTCCCGATATACAGAGTGATGCTATGCTAGTGACCGGTTAGGTCGGTAACCCGGTTAGGGTAATGATATGCTATGTGATCTGCTTGTTCGGTTTGTTGACTATGACTGTTATATGAATGTATGTTTTGTGAACATGGTTGTTTGGACTGGAGATGGGTTGAGGCGGGTCCTGCTTTGTGCTGTAGGCCAAGATACCCAGGGCGGACCGGTTGTTCCGAAGGCCCAGCGAGCGGTCCGGATAGGCTGTAGGCCCCACGAGGGCGGACCAGACGTGCCGAGGCTCGGAGAGTGGACCAGGTCGACTGAAGGCCCGATGCGGGCGGACCAGTCACACTGTAGACTCAGAGAGTGGACCAGGTGGGTTGAAGGCCCGATGCGGGCGGACCAACCCCACTGTAGACTCGAAGAACATGACTAGACCCGGAGGAGGGATCCGTTGGACTGAAGGCCCGATACGGCGGACCAATCACACGGTAGACCCGATATGCATGGTTGTTCTATGTTCTGTTATGTTATGTATGTTTTATATGTTTTGGACCGGAAGGTCGTAGCCTGGAAGAGCGTATACGTGGTTGGTATTTTGGGGGTATCTCACTAAGCTTTCGGGCTTACAGTTGTGGTTTAATGTTTTTCAGGTTCTTCAGGAGACTGTGGCAAGGCGAAGGCGCGATCGTACCGCTCCTCATGATTTTGTAGCAATGTGATTCTGGGAATACTCTAATGACTTGTACTGAAAACCTTTTTGTAAACATTTTAATGAAAATCAGGTTGTTTTGAAAAATTTTAATTGGTTGTATTTTTCGGATGTTACACATTGAGTTTGCTGCTACGTGGGGCAGATGTCCAAAGAAACGAAAGAGATTTGTTGCTATTTGTTACGGGCTACTCCGGATTCTATGGAAAATCAAGAATGACAGAACGAAAGAGATTTGTTGCTATTTGTTACGGGCTACTCTGGATTCTATGGAAAATCAGGAACGAGAGACTCTTTCAGGCGAGGTCGTGCAGTGGAAAACATTAAATCAATGGTGTATGTTTTGATTAAATGCAGAGGTAATAGTGGTATTTGTAATCTGGATGAATGGAATATTTCTCCATTCTCCTCTATATTATTGTATTTATGTACTGTTGTTCTGGCCCCTACTTTTTAGCTTCTTGATTGCCGGGGGTTTCAGTTTTATATAAAATTGCCGTTTCCAAAAAATAAAAAGCAATAGCATGTTATTCAAATATCTATAATGTGATTGTGCACATTTTTGTTGGAATTACTATTTCAAAAGATGTAAAATATAATTTTAGTGTTTTCGTTTGTTAACGAAAATGTTCTGTATTTATCTGTTCCCTTTCAATTGCATCATTTTTTTAGGTAGAATACTTAAACAAGTAAGACAAGATTTAACCGCTCTACTCAAACCTTTTTTAAGGGAAAATGACTTATTAAGGTAATTAACTTTTCGATATGTTCACATCTGGGTAACTATCTTTTTTTTTTTTTGTATACATCTTGGTAACAAACTTGTTGGAAGTGTTCACATATGGCCATTATGACTTGCTATAACATGTTAAATCCTAGATGTCAACGATTTCAACAAGTTTGGTACCTAGATGTGTACAAAAAAAAAAATAGTTAGCTAAATATGAACAAAACGAAAAGTAAAAGTAAATTACAAGAATAGTCCCTGTAGTTTGGGGGAATTTGTGTTTTTCGTCCCTAACTTATTTTTTTTAACTTGGATGGTCCCTATTGTTTTTTTTTTTTTTTTTTTTTTGCGTTTGGTTCCTATCTTACCTAAAAAAGACTATTGTGCCCTTATTAATTAATTTTTTTAATTAATTTTCTTATTTATGTATTTATTTTTTACATATTTAAAAAAAATTAATAGACCCACATATTGTGCCCTTATTAATTTATTTTTTAATTAATTTTGTTACGAGCTTGGTCTATGTTTTACCTAAAAAGATTATTGTGTCCTTATTAATTTATTTTTTTAATTAATTTTCTTATTTATGTATTTATTCTTTATATATTTAAGAAAAATTAGTACATCCTACATATATGTATCTCCTCACCATCCAATCTCTCATCCTCTTTAACTTCTATTTATTTTTCATCTTTAGTGATATCGACGTCTTCATCATCCCTTCTTTTTTCGGTCCTTCAACTCCGTCGAATCAACACCACAACCCACTAAAGATGAAGAGACAGTAGGCTGTGGTGTTGGTTCGCTAGAGTTGAAGTACCAAAAAAAAAAGGATGGTGAAGACGTCAATGTTACTAAAGATGGAAAAGAAATAGAAGTTGGGGAGGATGACAGATGGGATGGTGACCAGTAAGACCCAAATTAAATTTCTCAAATGTGGTTTCAGGTTTACGGTGAGGAGATACATATATGCGGGGTCTATTAATTTTTTTTAAAATATATGAAAAATAAATACATAAATAAGAAAATCTATTAAAAAATAAATTAATAAGGACACAATAGTATTTTTAGGTAAAACAGAGACTAAACGTGCAACAAATATAAACATTTGGGACCATTCGAATTAAATTTCTCAAATGTGGTTTATGGTTTATGGTGAGGAAATACAGATATGTGGGGTTTATTAAATTTTTTAAAATATATAAAAAATAAATACATAAATAAGAAAAGTAATTAAAAAATAAATTAATAAGGACACAATAGTTTTTTAGGTAAGACAGGGATCAAACGCGTAACAAAAATAAATAGTGTGACCATCCGAGTTAAAAAAAATAAGTTAGGGACCAAAAACACAAATTCTCCCAAACCATAAAGACCATTTGTGTAATTTATTTTTACTTTTCGTTTGTTCATATTTGGGTAACTATTTTTCTATACACATCTAGGTAACGAACTTGTTCAAAATGTTGACATCTAGGATTTAACCTGCTATACCAAGTCATAGTGGTCATATGTGAACACTTCTAACAAGTTTGTTACCTAGATGTGTATAAAAAAAGATAGTTACCTAGATGTGAACATACCAAAAAGTTAATTACCTTAATAAGTCATTTTCCCTTTTTTTAGCAGATGGAATTTTGTATAGGCCACAACCTATAAAGAACAAGGCATCTACACCAATCAACCCAATTACAAACATCAAAATTAGCTAGGTTGAAAAAAAATGTTTTATCATTATATATATATATATATATATATATATATATATATATATATATATATATATATATATATATACTAGAAATCACAAAACAACCTAAATAGTAGCTAAAAGAGGGCAAATAGATAAAAGGTTTAGGCGTTGATTCATAGAAATAGTGAATGACAACGATTAATACAACCAACATCTCCCTTCCTATCCCTAAATTTAGACCATAAAAACACAAAGGAAATTTTTTTTTATGATACTGGAAGTGATAAAGTAGTTAAACACCCTATAGTTTTTCGCCTTCCATAGAATCCATAATGAGCCGTAACAAATCACCAATACAAGCTTTTCTATTTCAGACAGTTTTTCCACGACACCGCAAAATTTATGAACTCACCTACACAAGAAAAGTGTTGATTGGGAGTGACACACCATTTGAAAATCGATTTTCTCTTCTTACTCACAAAGGGGCAACACAATAATATATGATCTGCATTTGCAATCTCATCACGACATAGTCTACATGCAACCAATGGGATATTCACCCCTCTATAATGAAGGGTGACTTTATAAGATGTCCTGTCGATACCCGCCCTCCAAATAAAACAAGTAACATTCAATGGGACAGAGCTAATCCAAATGATTGAATCTCTACTCAATGAGGTTACATTTGTGTCAATATTATGTGCAAAACATCCATTACGTAGTCTGCATCTGGAGTAAGGTTACAATGACACAAGTCACTAGCTTGCAGGCTTAAAGGCATCGCCATATTGATGTAAATTGATATGTACTAGTTTAAACCAATATAGAGAGGTTCTTTAATAAGCTAACATAACAAATAATCAACTTAGCATAATCCAATCCATAATTCAACTTATAAATAAGCAAGTAAGCTAGTCTAAACAAAACTTTGGGTATTTAGCTCATAACTTTAGCAAACAAACATCTAAAAAACACAATTCAACGTGTAATCCATGATCAAACACAAGAAGAACAAGAAAATATGAGAAGTATTCCCTCAAAATCTCCCAAAATCTAGCTTTTAATCGGTCTCTGCATTTCAAAGCTTCTTAATAATGTCCTTGGCCTTCAAAAGTCGTGTAAAGCTCCCAGTACACGTTAGGTTTTCAACGATTTTGCATTCTATTTATAATTTTCGAAGTCGCTCCACCACGTCGTGGTAATTCTCACCACGTCCTAGTGTTTGGGTTTATCGCGTAACCAACAAGTCTTCAAAGTTCATCAGGATCTTTCAAAACGCCACGTCATGGTGGATGTCACCACGTCGTAGTAATGAAAATGTTCTTCTTCTTTTACGCCATGATCCAAGTTCCTAGCTTATAGCTTTCATATTCTTTCCTTTTTCACTCTATAACATGTCTTTTACTTCTATAAACAACATATGACAAATTAAGTATATTTTGTCCTTATAACGTGCATAAATATAGCTAAAATTATTAACATGTGATGTAATATATATATATATATATATATATATATATATATATATATATATATATATATATATATATATATATATATATATATATGTTCAGGTTCATTTGAGACCATTTTAATTTTGTAGGACCGTGAGATCAAATCTAAAAATAATTTAAAAATGCAAAATAAATGGAGAAATCCAAAAATTCTTTTTTTAAATATTATTTTCGGAACTTGAATTAAATACAATAAAATAAAATAAATCCCATTTTTTTTTTAAAAAAAATACGTGAAATATTCTAAATAGAATATTACACTGACATATTCTAAAAAATAATTCTAAAATGCAAAATAAATGGAAAAATCTAAAAATTCTTTTTTTAAATATTATTTTCGGAACTTGAATTAACTAAAAAAAATTATAAAAAAAATCCTTTTTTTTTTTTTTTGAAAAATACGTGAAATATTCTAAATAGAATATTACACTGTACATATTCTAAAAATAATTTTAAAATGCAAAATAAATGGAAAAATCAAAAAATTCTTTTTTTAAATATTATTTTTGAAACTTGAATTAACTAAAAAAAATTTAAAAAAAAATTAAAAAATACGTCTCACGGTCTTACAAATTAAGCCATCTCACATGAACCTATATATATATATATATCTATATATATATATATATATATATATATATATATATATATATATATATATATATATATATATATATATATATATATATATGGTTAGGTTCATTTGAGACCATCTATATTTTGTGAGACCGTGAGATGCATTTTTTTATTTTTTTTAGTTAATTCATATTCCGAAAATAATATTTTAAAAAAGGAATTTTTTATTTTTCCATTTATTTTGCATTTTTAAATTATTTTTAGAATATGTACAGTGTAATATTCTATTTATAATATTTCACGTATTTTTCAAAAAAAATAGAATTTATTTTTATTTTTATTTTTTTTACCTTTTTTAGTTAATTCAAGTTCCGAAAATAATATTTAAAAAAAGAATTTTTAGATTTTTCCATTTATTTTGCATTTTAAAATTATTTTTTAGAATATGTCAGTGCAATAATCTATTTAGAATATTTCACGTATTTTTCAAAAAAAAAACGGTATTTTTTTTATTTTTTTTATATTTTTTATATTTTTTTTAGTTAATTCAAGTTCCGAAAATAATATTTAAAAAAAGAATTTTTGGATTTTTCCATTTATTTTGCATTTTAAAATTATTTTTAGATTTGGTCTCACGGTCTCACAAAATTAGAATGGTTTCAAATGAACCTGAACCTATATATATATATACTAATTCAAAATATAATAAAATAAAACGTAAATATTTAGTCATAGCGACTTATTCAACCAAATGATCAAATATCATGGTTAAAAGTTAGATCCAATTTTCTAACGTATGATCCGCTTGCTCTCATGTTCAACTAGATTTGGGGAAAAGAAAATCAAAGACGAGCTGAACAGATTACACAAACGTTAACTTTAAAATTTTAAGCAGCTTTCGATTCGAGTGCTGTAAATATAACGTGATTAATCTTTAAATATCTAATAAGTAAATATCTCAAAAAGACATTTAGGAGCATATAAAATTAGATTTACATCGTTCCTTCGCGCCGGCGGTGTTTAGATTTAAACGAAGAACAATTACCGAACGAATTGAGGTTCACACGCGTCCGGCGGATGAGGGGGTGTCGGTAGGGTGGGAGTCTGTAGCATGTGACATAATGCGGCACATGTTTAGTTTGGGGGTTGTGGACGTTGAAATCCCACCTTAATTTTGTTTTTATATCAAAAAACTAACTTCTTAATTTTATAATTAAGTATATTTATTTTTTTGAACGGCAAAAAACAAACACTCTAGCAAAATGTTAGAAAGAGTCACAAATTACAAGCATTTCGTGGCAAACAACACAATAAAGATCAATCAAATTAGACTGTTTAGCTTTATGCTTAATCTAGTTATAGATGAAGACATGGATCTCATTAGCCGCTTTCAATGAGCTACATCTATGGTCTATAAAAACGGTCGTATTTCTTGTCTTCCAAATCACACTCTCGTTGATGAGATTAGAATGATACAACAAATTCCAGGGGCACTAGGAAAAAGATCACTCCAAGAATAAACCCCATATCTCCTTAGAAAGAGAGCATTCAAAGCCTTGAACTCGGCCTTATGCATATTGAAACAAAGTTAGGGCCCAGGCCCCCACATCTAGAAGGCCCCACAAACCAAGAAGTCCATATTCCGGCTAAGGCGCTAAACGACTAAAAAAACAACGCTTCTTCTTCCTCTGCATACGGATTCTTGTGTTCGCATGTTCCGCTTGATCTTATTCTTCTTCTGAGTTCTGATTCACGACACAATTGCACAAGGGTTCCAAGTTCCGTCTGCTCTTCGACTTCTTCCTTCTCCATTGAAGCCTTCTCCAATCTCCATAAACGATAATATACAACTCATTTCAAGTTCCATGATCCATCTGTTCTTCTTCTAGTCTTGTTACCCTTTGTGTATCCTCCTTAATAAATGAAGGTTTTTTTGTCATATCTCAATCTCTCATGAGTTTTGACACTTGTCATTTTGTGGTATTTTTGAATAAATGTTTTTTCCATTTGTCATTTTCTCATTTTTTTTTTCTTTCTTAATTAACACATCATATTTACACCTTAATTAATAATTACCTTAATTGAAAATAACAATTAAATTACAATATTACAACTCATATATTATTTAATATGTTTCCTTTTAAATTCAAGTTTTAAATTTTAAATTTCAAATTTAAATAAATTTTTATTTAAACCTTCATATTTATTTTTTTTTATTTTATCCAACCCGTTAACATACGGGTTTCACAACTAGTTTTTATTAAAGGACGATTATGCCTTTTTTTATGTATATGCAATTGTGAGAAATCATGTTTTCTAGTATTTAGTTTACATCCTGTTTTGTAAGAAAAAAAACTGATATTATTTATTTTTACTATAAAATGACAAATATGCCTTTTTACTATATGTGATATATACTAATAAAAAATATGCAAACTTTTTTTTTAACAGAACTCGATGATTATAACCTAATAGGGAAACCTACTTTTGTATACGCATATGTTTATCTGTATATGCATTGTTTATCATAAAAACTCTTTCAGATTGATGTAATATATTGGAAAAACTTCTTTTAACAATTATCAATTTGCAGTTCTTTATGCAAGTAAAATATAACGACACTTAGACTATATTGCAAGCTAAAGTCAAAGTATATAATCTAATGATATACTCTTATGTATAATATTTTTATTCTTTTACTTTTTTATTTATGTTGTATACAAAAATAAAAATTTAAATTTATTAAAAAAAATTTATTAATAGAACGATAATTCTGCTCTTTTCTGTTTGTGTTATTAACAGAAAAAAATCATGTTAAATTTTTATTTTTAAAGTAATTTTCTGAAAATTATGTCTATACACTTAGGGCCTGTTTGATTTCAACCTACCGGGTCCAGTCAGTGTTGACTGCTGACCCGGTCAGCAGTCAACTATTTGATAATAACATATATTAGCTGATTCGGTCAGCCCATTCCAATCCATTTTACTTACTCGGTCCGTCCAAAATACCCTTCCTGACTAGATCAGCGCTTCGTATTTTTTGCCCTTTCTCGCCTCATCCTTCTCTCGCCAAAATTGAAGACATAAATCAATACCTAGCTGCTCTCCACCCTCCATCGCACGTCGACTACACAGTGCCGGCGACTACTCTCTGCTCCACCTTCTCCAGCGAAGACCACACAGTGTCGGCGACAAGCACACAGCGCCGACGACAAAAGGTTAGTTTCTGCGTTTTTTTTTCCTGTTTTGGCTTTTGCTTCTTGA
Source organism: Lactuca saligna (assembly GCF_052625555.1). Lineage (NCBI taxonomy): Eukaryota > Viridiplantae > Streptophyta > Magnoliopsida > Asterales > Asteraceae > Lactuca > Lactuca saligna. The sequence continues at coordinate 19,258,554 of NC_136422.1, forward strand.
ATTAAAAAATCCTTTGATGTTTGTTGTCAAATTCCTGATTACATGCTGAAATCTAGAATGTTGTAGGATCAAATTTCAAATTTAATCTAATTTAATCTAGAATGCTATAGGATCAAATCCTTTGATGTTTGGCGACAAGCACACAGGTCCGATTCAACACCAACACTGTTTGTATAAGCATATTACTAGCTGTGATTTTAATGTATTTGAACTTTAGAGCTTACATAATTTTTCTCTTCGGGAACTTCTACTTCATGACATGGAACTCTATGCTATTGCTACCAAATCAAAGCATAAATATATTTAGGAATCGGAAACTATCACGTTAGGATTGCAAAAAAAAAAAAAATTGGGGTTACTGCAAAAATTTGGTGTTTATGTTATTCTATACTGCAGAAAAAAAAAGAGGGGGGGGGGGGGGGTTTGAAATTACTTATTTCATTATTCTTGGATTCAATTAGATTGAAGGATTACCATAGAATCAATTGACATGAACTCATGAGATGAACTAATGTTTGAATATGTTTGTACATTCTTGTGTGAAATCTGAAATTAAAGATTGTTATATGCTTATGAGATCAAATTTTATTTTGTATGATGAAATCACATATATGTGTTCTTGTTTATAAAAGAGTGTTTTATGTTGTTGAAAATATGATGAAATCACATTTATGTGTTTTTGTTTATAAAAGATTGTTAAAGATTGTTGTATGCTTATAAAATCAATTCATAATGTGTTTTTGTTTATAAAAGATTGTTATATGCTTATGAGAACAAAATTTATTTTGTATGAGGAAAACACATTAATGTTTTTTTGCTTCTAAAAGATTGTTTTATGTTGTTGAAAATATGATGAAATCACAATTTTGCTTGATTTATTTGTAAACATGTGTTCTGTGGATGATTTATTTGTAAATGTGTGTTATATGTTACTTTTTTTTTTTTTTTTTACAATAGACATGACGGATAAAAGAACTAGGGTTAGTTGGAAGTCGGAATTGGTGGACAAAACTTTTTTGGAAGCGTGTATACAAGAATTAACAAGTAATGGCCGGGAGGGTAGTGGCCTAAAAGCAAGCTCATGGGCTGTGGTCGCGGAGAAATTGAAAACAGATCATAATTTTGTTGTCGACAAAAAACAAATGAAAAACCGATACGACTATTTAAAAGCAAAGTATGCAGTGTGTTTAAAACTTAAAAACAAAACAGGAAATATTTACAATCCCGTAACAAATTCTTTTAACATGACTAATGAAGAATGGGAAGCGGAAGCGAAGGTATATATATATATATATATATATATATATATATATATATATATATATATATACATATTTTTTAAATTAGATTATTTTTTTACTACTTTAACAATATTTATTAAATTTTCAAATAGTTGAACAAGTATGTAGATAAGCTGAGAAATGCACCCCTCCCTTGCCCTAATCTTTGTACCCAACTATTTGATGGGGCGACCTCGACCGGTGTTCACAGTTAGGGGCCATCTTCGACACTACCTCATCCCAATGAAACCTTCAGTAGACATGATTTTGAGGATACAGAGATGGAAGAGCCGGCACCTCATCCAAATACCCCAAGCTCAACCGTACCTCAACCTACTAGTGAGGAATCATCTGGGCGGACAAAAAACAAAGGGGGCAAACGAAATGGTCCTAAAGAAACCACACTTGATGATGAGTTGAAAGAAGTTGGAAAAGAAATTATCAAGGCTGCACAAGCATTCACGGAAGCAAATAATCTTGACAAGGAGATGGATGCTTGTATGGCAAGGTTGACAAGCTTGGAGTGGGGAGAATATGATCCGAAATACACCACTGCTCTTATGTTATTTGCTGAAAGTGCTGGCAATAGGAAAATTTGGTTGCGCCTTAACTTGTCAACTTGTGAGTCGTGGGTAACAAATGCGGGAAGAAAGTTTGGATTAGTTGGTTGACTTTAGTATGTTATGGTTTATTGTTTGACTTTAGTATGTTTTGGTTCATTGTTTGACATTAGTATGTTATGGTTTGTTGTTTGACTTTAGTATGTTTTGGTTCATTGTTTGACATTAGTATGTTATGGTTTGTTGTTTGACTTTAGTATGTTACGATTTAGTTATGTTATGGATTGTTTTCTTAGATGCAATTATGTTATATGAATTTATATGTTATGGAATGTTATGCTTTTAGTATTTACATGTTACGGCTTGTTATGTTATTGATTAAAATGTAATTTGTATTTGACATCTAACAGGACACATGGATAAAGAAGGTGACTTTCTATATTTTCTTATATTCTCGTGGTATTGGTTGATGTTGGTCCGACAAAGGCAAAGAATAATTAAAAGAATAAGAGCTAGTGAACAGGTAGCAAAGGGGTATGTGTATACACAAGATTTGATGCACGGATGTCCTATACAATGTTTCGATATGATACGTCTTTCACAAGATGCTTTTGTACTATTATGCAATCACTTTACAGTGAGAAATTGGTTGCAATCTAGTAGGACGATAAGCATTAAAGAGAAGATGGCTATGTTTTTACATGTTATAGGACATAATGAACGTTTTCGAGCCGTTAAAGAAAGATTTCATCACTCCACACAAACAATTCATCAATGTTTTCATGAGGTCTTACGTGCAATGATGTGTTTTGCACGAGAAATTATAGTACCAACCTCGTCTAATGCAACAAGAAATTCATCAGAACGATATAGACGACTAATGCAGATATTTCCCGGAGCAATAGGTGCACTAGATGGAACACTTGTACATGCAGTTGTGCCTGTTGATCAACAAACTCGTTATAGGGGAAGAGGAAAAGGTGAATGTTATCAAAATGTAATTGGAATTTGTAATTTTGATATGATATTCACCTTTGTATGGGCTGGATGGGAGGGCGTAGCACATGATTCTAAAGTTTTGAAAGAAGTTGCATTTAACCCGACTTCCAGATTTCCATTCCCTCCACCAGGTTTGTAACTTTACTATACGTTTTTTTATCTTTTTTTATTTATATGATAAATTTGTCATACATCTACAGATAAATACTACCTTTGTGATGCCGCATACACCAACACCCGTGGATTTATGGCTCCCTACCGCAATACTAGGTATTGGTTAGCGGATTTTCGAAGAAACAGAGATTTAACTAAGGAAGAAAGATCCAATCATGCTCATGCACAACTTAGAAATTACATTGAACGTGCTTATAGTGTATTGAAGGCGAGATTTCCAATTTTAAAACAAATGGCTCCTTATCCTTTTCCAGTGCAAAGAGACATAGTCATTGCTTGTGTTGCGGTCCATAATTTTATAAGGAAATACGATATTGAAGATGAATTATTTATGACCTTTGAACAAAACACTATGGTTACTCCTAATGTGGGTGGTGGAGGAAATGAAGGTCAAAACATAGAAGGCATAGAATGGGGTTCAGAAGCCGTTGACTATATGACTACTTTGCGTGACCAGATTGCTAATAAGTTACTTTCAAATGGTTCACGTTAAATTGTGTACTTTTTTTATTATGTATGACAATTTGTATTTGGATTTTGTATTACATTTTTTATTTGGATTTTAATTGATGTATGTTTAATTTGGATTTTATATGATAATTTGTGTTTTTATAAATTTTTATCCAGCATTAGAGACAACACGAGGGTAATATGGTCATTTTTTCATTCAGCACAACCATTCAGATAGATAATCAAACAGCATAAACTCAGTCAGATATGGACTCAATCAGCATTTCTAACTCAGTCAGCTTCTAACCCAGTCAGCTCTAACCCAATCAGAAACTATCAAACGACCCCTTAGACTATATTGCAACCTAAAGTCAAAATACATAATCTATTGATATACTTTTATTTATAATGTTTGTATTCTTTTATTTTTCTGTTTGTGTTATATAATAATCAACCTAAAGTCAAAATACATAATCTATTGATATACTTTTATTTATAATGTTTGTATTCTTTTATTTTTCTGTTTATGTGTTATATAATAATAATGTTTATGTTTTATATAATAATAAGTAATTTTTTTAAAATTGTGTGTATTTGCAACTTATCTTTCAATATCTTACAACAATTTGTTATAAAGTTTTTGTTATTGTACTTTTTTTGCATAGAAATGACAGCACCAAATGTTATATTGATAGCTGATATAGATGTAACTAGGGATGTTATATTGATAGCTGATATAGATGTAACTAGGGATGACTTGACTTTTAAACTTTGTGTCATAAACCTATGAAAGCAAATTTCTTTCTACAACAATGATGAAATTTACTCAATTGAAATAATCTTAATAGAGGAACATGTAATCTTATAATGTAATAGTATTTTTTCTTTACACATACAAATCTAATAGAATTTACTTATAAATGCCAATTTATATCATATTTCTTTTAGGGAAACAAGATCCAAGCAATTGTCTCAACAAAAAAACATATACATATTCAAAGATATTCTAAAAGATAGGTATGCATTTTACATAAATTTCCAATCTTTGCATCACAAATGATAGGTGGTTTGAGGATAACCCGACTTCACAAGAATGTTTCATTCTTCTTTTTTATTTTTCATAGACGTTATTGGATTGGTAGTTGCTTTTGGTGACATGTTGCGAGATAATTTTGATGTGAAAAAACACAAACTTAACATCCAAATCCAAGATGCAAAGTTTGTTTTTATATATTTTTAACTTTTTTTGTTTATAATATATAATTATTTCAATTAATGAGAATTATTTATTTTTCAGTGGTTTACAAATTCGTGTCACTTTGTAGGATCATTATGCTTAAACAATGAAAGAATTTATTGATAACAATCCACAAGGCCTTCGTATCATTGTCATCCTTCAATTTCCAATGCTTAAAGTTTGGAGAGGTAAATTAATTTTCTTATTAACTTTTATTTTATAATTTAAATAACATTTATATGATTTTTTTAGATCATCCCATAATTAACACATACTTTTCCGCGACAAACGTTTTCATTAACACTGACATTGATGAAATTAATGTTTTCCAGAAAATGTAATTTATGTTTTATCATTTTATTTCTATAGTTACCCTTTATGTGACTAATATTAGTTATTTTTTTTTATAAAAATAGTTTTAATGGAGATGATCCCTCTGATTCCTCTTCGAATATAAATACGCTTATTCCATCTAATCAAGTTTGTAAGGATTATGATTTCATACACAAGTTTCAGTTCAAGAGTAGAGTATTGGTGATGTTTTGGAACATGGTAAAGAAATTGTGAAGGTTACATTGGAAAACATTGGCTGACTTTTAATTTAATATCAAGTTTGAAAAAATTTGTTTATTTAGACTTATAAACAACAATTTTATTTTTCATGTTAGTTGTTTAAGATCGTGGTTTGGAAGGTTGAAACATTTGTTGAATACCATTGTTTGTTTTAGTGATTTCTTACGTAAATAATGGTTTATACATTCTTTTTTCGCATATTTGTTGGAACCTGAAAGTGAACCTCTAGCAATCCTAAGATCTATTCCAAAGTGAAGATGTTCCGAAACAAAGAATGGTCTGGAGTCAAAATGTGAAGAGTGGTATGGAATCTGTCCGGACTAGAAGAGAAGAAGATGACAAGTTGTAGTAAAGGCATTCTGGAATGATCCTCATGTCCGAAATGGGTGCTGATCCGGAGTCACTATATTTTTTCTTTATGCATTTATTAAAGTTTGTCTTTGTATTGATATGACATTTCATAGGACATAGTCTTTTGTAATATTAGACAATCAGAATGTCAGAAACATTACTATTGTCCAGTCCTATATAAGTATCCTAGTTCATTCAATGTAACTTTCACTCCTATTTATAGGAACCTTCAATGCAAAGTCAAATGATGGATATTTCATTCAATTGTAGTGTTTTTACTAAGTTTCTTTATCTCTCTCAAAAGCATTCTTATTGTTCTTCATTTAATATCTTTACATTTATCATTATCTTCTCTCTTTATTTATATCTTGAATACTTTGTTTGAATTACTTATTCAGACTTGACTGATCTTGCCAGACTTGACTAGAACACTTATTAGTAAGCAGACATTGATCTTAAGCATTCATTCAAGGTTTGAGTTTTCAAACCTTGTCCCGCGCATCAGATCATCCTTGTTCTCACAATTGGTATCAGAGCTTGAGTGGTTGTACTTTGAATCCACAAGATCAGATTATCATTGATTTGAAATTACCTTGGTATTTCAATCATTTATGTGTTCAGGATAAAAGTTCTTCTATATACCACTTTTGCTCAAGATATCTTAACTTCAATGGTTGCTTCTAATCCTCAACAAATGTATTTAATGCAAATGGTAAATAGTGTGGGTTTCCCTACTCGTGCCCATTGCTAGTTGTTGACGAATATGATCACTGAAAAGTAAGAATGGAGAGATTTTTACTTGGAAAATAAAAGGGTGAATCTATCTGGAGATCCGTCAAAGAAGTCCCTCATGTTCCAGTTCGAACAACTGTAAGAGATGTTGCTGCTCAGCTTATGGGTCAAAATGAAACTCGTCCAACTCCTCTAATAGCTGATGATCTTGAGAAGTTGCATGCTGATCAAGTTGCCTTCTCTGAAATGGTGTTTGGTGTTCCTCTGTCTCTTTTCGAGCACATCAAACTATGCAAGTTGGCTAAAGAGATTTGGGACACACTCTATGATCTATTTGAAGGGTCAGAAAATATGAAGGACAAACAGTTGACTTTGTTTGTTAATGAGTTCGACACATTCACTACCACTCCCGGTGAATCTGTTGCCTCAACTTCAAACAGATATCGAATTGTTGTCAACAACATAACAACTCATGGAATAGTCCAAACTCCTCTTGAGTACAACCTTAAGTTCATCAACAACCTCGAAAAAGGATGGGGTAATGTGAAGTCTTGTCTTCAGAGTAATGGATCTCTGAAAAGGATCAAACTCTATCAACTTTTTGATGGGCTTCAGGGTCATGAATCAAATGTTGCTCAAAATCTAAGAGAACTCTCCTGAGGTCCCCTTACATTAGTCAGCTCCTATGACCATCCTCGGACCTCCAACATAGGCACTTTGGACCCTCTCACTGCTGCTGTTCCACTTACTTCTTCCTTACTTCCTGCTGCTCCGGTTTATGCCAACTCAAATTATCCTCCTATGGATATTTTGAATCTTGATGAAATAGACTCAGAACTTCGATTCTAGAAAGAATTTGCTTTACTCTCAATGAAGTATAATCGTCCATTCCACAAACCCTACAACAAACCCTTCAACAATCACATTCAAAATTCTCAACAAAATAACCGCTTTCAAACTCCTCACCAAGATAATCCTCAAGCCTTCAACAAACTTTCCAAAAATCCTCCTACTTACAAGCTAAATCTTCCAAATAAGGATCACACCTCGGAACACTCACAGATTCCGAAATCAAAAAAAACTAAAAATTATGTGTCACAAGTGCGGACATGCAAATCACTTTGCCAAAGACTTCTTAGCTGAAGTCTCACCAAAACAAAAGGTTAAAGACTCTGCTTACTATGATCGACGTGCTCAAGAATTGGCTGAAAGTGAAAAGGCCTTTGTCACCACTGTCTCAAGGGATGTAGAAGATACTAGTCATCTGGAGGTGATGATTATATAACTACTAGCAGAAACATGTGCCTCATGGCTCGACAAGAAATTGAGTGTGATGAAGGATACTGGTCGTCTGGATCTGAAAGAGATGATAAAGATGTTGAGCCCAATTACTACTACATGGCCACAAACGATCCTCCGGGGAAAAGAATCATTCAGCAGGTAAAATTTATGATTACTGAAAGCAATTTTGATTTATCTATTTTTGAACCATATCTAACTCAGATTCAATTGGACATGAACATCATTTACAAAGCCTATGAGTCAGCCATATAAGCTAGTGAGAAGAAGGAAATCGAGTTAAATTGTCTTAGGTTACGTTTAGAGGATAAGAAGTTAAAAATATAGTCTTTAGAACATGAGCTTGTAATGTCAAAAGATGAATGTATCATTTTAAAAGACAAATGTGAAATCACTTATTATGAAAAAAATGTTTTGATATGTGATAACAAGCGTCTCAATGCTAAGATAGATGCTTTGCACAATTCCATTGACATGCTTGAAGCAGCTATACAGATGACTCATAATTCTCCTCATCCATGGTCCAAAGCACCTAGCCTCGGAAGCGAGTTTTCGAAGCCAATTGCTCGTCCTTTGGAGGAATTGCAAAATTTGATATTTATGGGAGAAGTTCCGAACATCAAACATTCGGACACCCCAGTTTCTCCCTTGTCACCCCTTCCTGAAAACAAAGACCATTTTGCTTCCTTAATTCCTTAGTTTCAACCAATTATTGTCAAGTGTCCTGATTCCACGCCGCTTCCGCCTCTGAGAAACCTGGACCTGAATCGAACTACGGAATTTCTTCACGATGTTTCAAATTGTGTAGATTATGTTCCAAGACATAATCCTCCTAACAACTGTGTTATTGAGGAAATTATTTCGGTGACAACTAAAACTGCTACCTCTAAGTTTATATGGGCATCCTTAGATGATAAAATTGAAACCTTAAGTTGTGTCTCCTCTGATTCTTATGAATCAGAATCCTTAGTTACCTTAAAAACCAAGTTGGTTCCCATTAATCCTGAATTTAGTAATCCTTCTGTAGGACAAACCTCAAAATCTTCATCTCAATCCAAGAAAAAACCAATGCTCAATAGGAAGGATATTGTAGATCCCAAAGTGGAAGCTCAAAATGCTCACAAAAAGGAGGTTAAGTCTAGACAAAATACCATGTTCCTTGAGAAATCCAAAAAGAGTGTATCTTGGAATTCTCGATCCTCAAACCCTAGTCAAAACTCCTTCACTCCCACTAAGATCCTCAAGAGACCTTCAAATTCTACCAGTCTTGTAGAACCAAAGAATGTAGTCAGTTCTCGCATTGATGAAACCAAGTTCCAAAAGGGTCAAGTAGTTATGTTCTGAATCAAACTACTCCTGAAATCTGTGTCATTGAATATGACTATAGGATAGATGAAAGAACAATGTCATTCTGTTTATTTCCCAAGGAATCTCGGAATCAGCCTTCGAAACCCTCAGTTGCTCATAAGTCACTTCAAAAGCCCAAGACTCGTGCCCTTCTCCCAAAATCTAACTCGGAGCCTAAAAACTCCACTATTCACTAATTTTGTAGGCACTCTGTGCTTCGAAGAAAGAGACAATATGATACATATTGATAGTGCGTGCTCCATGCACATGATGGGGCAGAAGGACTTTTTGCAAGATTTGAAGCTTGCACCAAATGTTGGATATGTAACATATGGCAACAATTCCAACTCTCAAATCCAAGGTTATGGAATCCTTACCAATGGAAAATTTTCAATTCAAACGTGGCATATGTAGTTGATCTAAAGCACAACTTGATAAGTGTGGCTCAACTCACTGATGTGAATCATCAAGTTGAATTCTGAAAAAAAAAAACATAGCTACATCATGACCGAAGATAGAAAAGAATGCTTGATCAAGTCCAACCACCACAAAAACATGTACCCACTTGATATCAACATGATCATTGGCAAGCCCTAACTATGCTTACTCTTTAAAGCTATTCATGATGTCACTTGGTTATGGCACCAAAGGCTTGCTCGTTTGAAGTTCAGATACATGAATGATCTTGTTTCAGGCGAAATGATTAGAGGTCTACCACTCCTAAAATTTAAAAATGATCACTTATGTGTTACATGTGAGTGTGGTAAGCAGTCAAAGAAAGGTCATCTAGTCATCATTGAAAAATCAATCTCCGAGCCCTTAGAACTTCTACACATTGATCTACGTGGACCATCAATAATTGAAAGTTTACATCACAAAACATACATTCTTGTGATTGTAGATGATTTCAATAGGTTCACTTGGGTTTTCTTCCTCAGGCTGAAGTCAGAAACAGCCTCTGAGCTCATAAATTTTATCAAAGGAATAGAAGTTCTTATCAAACTCCCAGTAAGGTGAATCCAAAGTGACAATGGTTCAGAATTTACAAACTCCACCATTGAAAATTTCCTTGCCGAGAAGGGCATAGACCACAATTTTTCTGCTCCATACACTCCTCAAAAAAACAGTGTAGTCGAACGAAGAAATAGAACTCTAGTTGAAACTGCTCAATCAATGCTAAATTTTGCAAATCTTCCTCTCTATCTTTGGGCTGAATCCATTTCCACTGCATACTTCACTCAAAATAGAAGTATCATTAATCGATGCCTCAACAAAACACCGTACGAAGCCATGAGTGGACGGAAGCCAACAATCTCATTTCTTCATGTGTTCGGATACAGATGTTTCATCAAGAATAACCTTGATTAGCTTACCAAGTTCCAACCCAAGGCTGACGAAGCTATTTTCCTTGGATATTCCTCAAAATCAAAGGCTTACTGAGTCCTCAATTGACGTACTCGAGTTATAGAAGAAAATTTTTGATGTTACCTTTGATGACAATTTCGTTCGAAATTCTGGCCCCACTCATGTCACAACTCACATTATGGAGTTTGATGCTCCTCCTCCGGAATGTCCGAACATTCAAGTAATCCATGAAGTAGATTTTGAAACTCTCTTTGGACCCTCCAAAATAGCTCTTGATTCAATATCTCATATAAGGAATCATGCCACTCTGGATGTTCCTATGTCTCAAAATGTCTTCGATCTGATTCGAAGTCTTCCTCCATTTGATTCCGAACAGTTTCAACCTTCACATGTCGAGGGGGAGAATGGTCAACCTTCCCTTGAATCAAATTTGGATGGATTTCAAGATGCAGTTGTTGACTTTGACGATTCAAATCCAATCAACAATGATGAAAATGAAAACTTCTTTGAATTCCATCTGATGATGATGTCAATCTCTCCGGTTCAGAATTTCAGGGGGAGCATCATCCTCAAGTTCAAACCATTCAGGGGGAGCAACTCGATCCCATCATTGATATCGACTCATCTGTTGCTCAAGAACTTCCAAGGTTACATGTCTGGACCAAGGATCATCCTTCTAACCAAGTGATCGGAAACTTAAATGCTGGTGTATAAACTAGATCTGCTGCAAGTCTTCAACATGAATGTCACTTTTTGGAATTTATCTCCATGGTTGAACCTAAATCCATTAAAGAAGCACTTGAACATGATGATTGGATCACAGCCATGCAAGAAGAACTGGCAGAATTCGATAGAAATGAAGTTTGGTCTTTTGTCCCTCCTCCTCAGAATCATCCTATTGTCGGTACAAGATAGGTGTTTCACAACAAATTAGATGATGCAGGAGTCATTACTCGAAACAAAGCAAGACTAGTGGCTAAAGGTTTTACTCATATTGAAGGCCTCAACTACGACGAGACCTTTGCTCCGGTTGCACGACTTGACGCTATCAGAATCTTCATTGCTTATGCTGCTCATAAAGGCTTCAAAGTTTACCAAATGAACGTTAAAAGTGATTTTCCAAATGGTGAACTTGACACTAAAGTATATCTTCAACAGCCTCCTAGATTCATCAATTTTGCATTTCCAAACCATTGCTATAAACTCAGAAGGCAGTTTATGGCCTCAAGCAAGCTCCTCGCGTATGGTACGAGACCTTCACCAACTTTCTCAAGCATTCTAGTTTTCAAAGAGGTGTTCTAGATCCTACTCTATTCTGAAGATCGAATGGAAAGGATATCATGTTGGTTCAAATTTATGTGGACGACATCATTTTTGGATCTATGGACTCATCAATGGTTGTTAACTTTGCTAAGCTAATGATCAATTGATTCCAAATGAGCATGAATCGGGAGTTAAGTTTCTTCCTTGGTCTACGAGTCAAACAGACTAACAGAGGAATTTTCATTCACCAAGAAAAGTACATTTCGGAACTCCTCAAAAAGTACTCAATGGACACCTGTGCCTCTGCCAAGGTACCTATAGGATTCGGAGACAAGATTTTTGCTGCCCCTTCTGGTGTTGCATTCGATGAAAAGAAGTACAAAGGAATGATTGGATCGTTGCTTTATCTCACAGCTAGTCGTCCGGACATCATGTTCTCCACATGTTTGTGTGCCACATTTCAAATCAACCCGAAGATGTCTCATCTTTTGGTTGTCAAGCAAATTTTCAAGTACCTTAAAGGTACTAAGAACCTCGGAATCTGGTACCCAGCAAATGAGAGTTTCCTGTTACAAGCTTACTCAGCTTCAAACTATGGTGGACTACAACTGGATAGGAAAAGCACATCATGTGGATGTCAATTCTTAGGTGGACGACTGGTTAGTTGGTCATCCAAGAAACAAAATTGCATTTCTCTCTCTACAACCGAAGTTGAATACATTGTTGTTACCAACTGTACCTCTCAATTTCTATTGATGAAGTCTTAACTCTTGAATTCTGGTTACCGCTTTCAACGCATCCCCATCTATTGTGATTCTCAAAGTGCCATTACAATTTCACACAATCCAATTCAGTACTCCATGACGAAGCACATCGATATACGGTACCATTTCATAAAAGACCATGTTTTGAATGGAAATATTGAACTCATTTTTATTCCATCTGACAATGAGATTGCTGATGTATTTACTAAGGCATTAGATGAAACCAAATTCAATGGTTTTCTGAAGAAGATGGGTATGATGATTTCAAATCCTCGGTTTTTTCAAGAGACTTGTTCTCTCTAATGAAAGTATTCGAAAGAAATCTGGTTCCGACTTAAATATAATCTTTCTCTTGGAATACACATGATCATTTTATTAGTCTTTATTTCTAACCATCACTTGATTTTTTAAGTTGTACAGGTCATCCTGATTATTTGTTGTTCCAAGTCCACATAAGTCATAATGATAAATATTTCATCTCGGAATTCATCCCATAAGTTCATCCCGAAATTCCACTCCGGAAAGGTATTGCACTCTACACTTCGAAATTTTTTTAAAAAAAAATTTGACTCCAGAAGTTTTTTTTCAAAGCTTGCTCCGGACTACATCTCAAATCTCTTTCGAAAGCTATTTTCTCTAGAACTAAAATATCATCATTTCAGAATTTCGCTACGGAATCACTATCTTTTTCTTACTCCGGAATCTGAAATCAAACTCTTTCACTCCGGAGTTTTCATAAAAAAAACTTCAGATGACATTTCACTCCGGATTTTTCAAATAATAGTTCCAGAATCTCAATCGAAAACCTTTTTAAACTATAAACGCACTCCGGATTAATTTCTACTCTGGACCTTTTTCAAAAGATGTTGTTCTGGAACTCAACTCTTTATCCATTGGTTTTTTAATCCGTCCAGAATCGATCATCTGGAATACCAAAGGTCTATAAGACGAAACAATTTCATAACGGTTACTTTTAAGAGGATCCCTGTCCTATCTTCCTCGATTTCCGTGACACATTTGCACGCCTCCATAAAAAACCATCGAATCGCCGTTTATGGTTTTCCATTTCAAGCTACAAACAACCTAACCTTTCCCTTCGCAGGTCAACTCAACCCCCAAAAGCAGTTATTCATTTAATGCAGCCCATTTTACATTCGGACCCTCATCATTAGCCTCACTGTCCCGACCCATTTCCGTTACTTATATATACTTATTAAAACCCCCTTTTACCTCTTTACCCAGTCAAACCTTCCAAACATTCAAACCATATTTGTGTTCTTCGTGTTTGTCAAGCACTCATCACTCTGCAACAATGGCTTCCTAATCTTCACCACAGAAAACTGCTCCAACCACCTCAACTCCTAAGAAGTCCATTGCTAAGAAGAAACACTCAAAAGGTTCATCGTCATCAACATCCCCTGAACCGTTTCTCAGGGACACGACACAGACATTTTCCTAAAATCCTAAAGATTATGATGAATATGTTCGTGTTATGGTCGAGTTCATCGCAAGTCATCCAATCGTTGTTCCCCTCACTAAAGTTCCTGAACCAATTCTTCCACTTCATCATCTTCATAGAGCATTCAAAAGCATTAAATTTGATGACGGCGTGTTGTAGACCAAGATCATCAGCGACACGATTGTGCCCATCTTCAAATCCACTTTTCTCAAAGTTATTGGTGTGAAAGAAAACCCCAGGGGTTTCAGAGTTCAAGAGCCTACCACTGAAGAGTTTCATACATTCCTGAATCACATTGGCTACAATCAAGACTACAGGGCTAAAGACTTCAAGAAATTAGCCATCTCTGGACTTTGGAAAATGTTAATGCACTTCATCATTCGAGGGCTGTCTGGAAAGCACGGCGGAACAGACACTCTTAGCAAGGACTGGCTATATGTGGTTTATAGCATCTTTTCTGGATGCACAAATGCAATTGATCTTCTGGAGGTTCTATGGCAAGACTTCTACAATTTTGCCATCAAAATGAAGGATAACGAAATATCAAGCCCTAGGTTCTGGGCACTGACGATTCAACAACTCTTCAAAGAGATTTCCGAACCACTTCCTATTTCCATGATTCCTCCAGAGGTATGTGTTTCCTTCAAAGTTGTCAAAGCTTATAGAATTTCGGAACAATCCTCTTTTGGCCCGGTTAGACGACTTCCGGACCATATGTTGGCCTTCATACCTTCCCAATCCATTTATTTGAAACATCATTTGGAAAATTCAGTTGTGTTTGACCCAACACAACCTGCCCCAGTCTCCATTGAGCCTATTTCGGAAAAGGCCAAACCTTCTGTGTCCGGATCAAAGATTAAGAAATCTGCCAAGCGGAAGAATTCTCCAACAAAGCAAAATCCTAAAAAGAAATCTAAAGTCAGTTCCTCCTCTCAACAGGAAGGAACACATGACATTCAGGCTGATTTTGTCCATCCGAACACGCCCCCTGCCAACTCATCTGAGGTACCCCTCGATGTTTCAAAATCACATGCACACACTCACGGGGAGTCTCCACATATTCCACCCTCACCTTCCCAAAAAGGTGATGCTGGTGTTGACCATAGTTCCTTTCATCCCCTTGAACACACCCACGAGTCACATTTGATAACCATCTCGCACACACTACGGAACCCCTCTTTCGGACCCTAAGCATTCTGTAGCTAGAGAAGTCCCTCCGGCTTCAAATGCCTCAACTGGTTTGATACCCGAATGGTGTACAGGATGACCAAGTGTTAACGATCCCAAATGGGAAGATTATGTATACAGGGATGTTTCTAGACGTCCGAATCTGACAAGAGCTCAAGTGGAGGCTACGCTTACTTCAATGTACAACATAGCCCTTCAAAGCAATCTTCTGTACGTTCCTCCTACAAATGATGATAGTTATAAAGAGTTGGATTCCGAACAACCACCAATCACCATTCACACCAACATATTCCAAACTGATCTGGATGAAGAACTCTCTGAAGAAATAACGCTTACAGATGAAGGCAAAATGGTTCCGAATCCAAACTTCATGTCTTCCATCCGCCTTCAATCTAAGCCCTATAAGTCTTCTTTTGACTTCGGATCATCTTCTTTAACTACTCCAGATGGTGGATCCAACTCCAAGCTACATGATGATGATGCCACCACCAAGCCTGGACCATCTACAAATCATCCATCTCGTCAAGCTAAGTCGTAACACTTAGATTCTGACACCGGATCCTCAGCTGGTGATTACATTGATCCTTTTGCTCTTCTCGAAATTCAAACCAATGTGTCGGACACTACGAAGAAGGTCTCCTCAATCAAAACATTTTTAATAGATCTCAACACAAAAATGGATCAAAAGGTTTTCGGACTTGACTCCAGACTCGATGTTATACTTCAGTCTCTCTCACATCAGTCCGGACCTTCAGTTGCCGAATGAGAAGCTCAACTAGAGCAACTGATACCTATCAAGCGCAAGCATTCACTTGAAGAGGTTGAAGCTAAATATGATGCTTCGGTTGAACATTATCTCGGCACAATTACCTCTATGCTAAAGTCCATGACGACTTGGTGTCTACTACCAACGATCTTGTTAAGCAGACCCATGTGCATCATGAGAAACAGATCCAAAGATTGGAGTAGGAGATCAAGAAGAAGGACGAGATAAATCTCATCATTCAACAAGTCCTCATCAAGCTAATTCGATCCACTTGGAACATTGTCGATGTTCCGAATCGAAAGTTTGATGAGATGTTAGTAGTCTTAAGGAATCTGTTCGATCATCTTGCTGCTAAAGCACCAAATTCTGAAGCATATGATGCCCTCACTAAACAACTCAAAACCGGACTCTAAAAGGTGTTTGAAAAATTCAACAGCTTGAAAGAATCACTAATGCTTGCACCAGTCCGGAGGTTCACCGATGCAATAGGGGGAGAAGCTCCTAGCCAAACTTGGAACCCTGCCTCGGAATTCACACTTCGGGATGTAAATGATTCTAATGAAGACAACCTGAAGATCCTTCCCATCTCTCCTTCTAAAAGCAATAATGAAGACAGTGATGAAGACAAGGTTGTGACAAAGGCAGTTCTTGGTCTCGAGGCTCCAAAGAAGCTGTTTCCAAAGGTCATGACAGATGAAGAAAAGAGAATTTGGTCCGCTGTTTCCTGGCCATCTTCTCTACCTAATGCTCTTCGGATGGATATTCAAATGGCAAACTAAAAATCTCTACTTACTGCCCAAGCCTTCCGAGCCACTCCTTCAATGCTTCCTCCAATTCCGGTCCCAAAAATTGCTCCACTAGACCAAGGTTCCCCACTCCGGATCCCTGATGAAATTTTGGAAGAACCTCTTCCGAACCCTACTCCAGAATTCGTCATTGATGAAAACATGAAGCTTATCATAGATACATTGAAGAGAGATAAAGGGAAAAAGCCTTTCACAACCGAACAAGCAGCTCGATCCAGACCTCCTCCAAAGTAAAAACATGGATGGTCTCAGAAGGAAATCAATTAATCACTAGAGGATAGCATCCGGATCCAAGATCTTAAGGATAATCCTGATCCGATGCATCCTCTCTCTCCTTACAGCAAATACTACATCAAATTCGCTCCTCTTCACGCATTTCACAATTTAGAAGTGACTCTCTGGACTGAGTGTGAAAGGCTTGAAACGTTCTACTCCAAGCATGCACAACCTCTCAAGGAAGTGCGGACAAGGAAGAGAATCACCAAAATTGATGGTTTCGGAAGAAAATTTCTTGTGAAAACGGCATCACCACAAACTCATAATGACCATAACGGGTCCTAAAAGCTGTCTCCTGAACATCCTCACCCCTGACTCGCATCTGATGATAACCGGAATGCAGATCAATCTTGGAGAACCAAGATGCTCCCTGAAGCTGATCAAACAAGTCATCTATCATCGGGAGTGGGTAACAGTTCTTCACCGTTACCTTGTTCAACTCCCAGTAGTCTATGCACATACGGTGCGACCCATCCTTCTTCTTCACAAACAGGATAGGGGCTCCCCATGGTGAACTACTCGTTCTGATGAAACCCTTGTCTAGCAACTCCTGCAGCTGCGTAGACAAATCCTGCATCTCTGGAGGAGCCAACCGATACGGTGTCTTAGTTACCGGAGCCGCACCAGGAACCAGATCAATCCTGAACTCAACCTGTCTCTTTGGAGGTATCCCAGGAAATTCCTTTGGGAATATGTCCGGGTACTCTCGCACCACTGCTACATCATCTACTGTCATCTTACCCTTATCCCCGGTGTCCATCACATATGCGACATAAACTGCATAACCCTACTGGAAGTGGCGCCTCACTCTCGCTGCTGAATAAAGAATCGGTCCGCGTTGTGGCCTCTCGCCCTGAATCACTAACTCTCCCCCACTGGGAGTGCGAACCCTCACTAGCTGCAACTCACAATCAATCACCGCCCCATTGGGGCTCAGCCAATCCATGCCTACTATGACCTTGTTCCCTCGCAAAGGAATAGGGACCAGGTCTATCGAAAATTGCTCATCGAATAACTACATCGAGCATGCCTTATGCACCCTCGCGACCTTGACGATCCTATCATCGTCTATCTCCACCTCGAGTGGACAATCCAGCTCCCCTGGAGCTTTGCTAAACCTCTTGCTAAGTGGAAGAGAGACAAACGATCGAGTAGCCCCCGAATCAAATAACATTGTAGCTGAAATGTCGTTCACTAAGAACGACCCTATACGCAAACATATAACATTAGAAACAATCAATAATAAATGCAGAGATAAAAGGAAAATACATACCTTTCACCACATCAGGAGTCGCTCGCGCCTCCTCTGCTGTCATCTGAAAAGCTCTACTCTTCGCCACTGGCGCCTCAGCCCGGCCCTGATGACCGTCCGTAATCCTCAATGTAGCAGGGCAGGTGTCGACACCTTCCCTGCTGCGGCTAAGCTCGGGCACTGGGACTTTTTATGTCCCCTCTGATTACAATGGAAGCAAATCAGATCTGATGTTGCGGTGGCAGTGGTAGGAGCTGTACAATCCCTGCTCATATGCCCCGTCCGACCGTACTTGTAGCAGCCGGAACTCCCTGCCTTGAACGCCCCATCGTGCAATCTCGCACATTTGCCACACCGACTGTGGCTCTGCTGACCACTGGAACTATGACCCGAAACCTTGGGCTTCTTGCTCAAACTCATTGTACCCGAAGCCACCGCCAGCTTCCTCTTCTTCTCCATCTCAAGATCAATCTCTCTCTCTCTCTCTCTCTCTATCTATCTCTCTCACCCTTGCAATCATATCATCCAGTGTCTTACAGTTGGATCGACTCACAAATTGGCAGATATCAATCCGCATCATCCCATGATAATGGGCCTTCTTCATCTCCTCATCAGCTGCATACTGAGGAACAAGAAGAGCCCTTTCTTTGAACTTGGCGGTAATCTCCGCCACTGTCTCTGTAGTCTAAGTAAGGTCCTGAAACTCTCTGGCTAACTGTTGCACCTCAATAACCTGTGCAAACTCGGCTCTGAACCTGGTGGTAAAATCACCCCAAGTCATAGCATCAAGTGTCGTGACATCTCCGATACCATGCCCAACCTCCTCCCACCAGTCATGTGCCCTGTCCTTCAGAACACTGGATGCTAATCTGACCTTGTCCCCCTCGGGACATCTGCTGGTGCGGAACGCATTGGCAACGTCTGCCAACCACCTAGTACTCACAATGGGGTCTCGCGCCCCATGGTAGTCTAGTGCTCCACAAGCCCGGAACTCCCTGAAGGTGATTGTGCGCGACCCTATCATAGCCGCCACCTCAGCACGAAATGTGCTCAACTTCTCATCCATCAACTCCAAAATACCCTCATTGACCGAAACGAAGATCACAGGAGTCTACTCAAGTATGATACGGGTAACCTCTAAAGTGAAAAACTCCCTAGTCTACTCATCCAATTGCTCGGCCCCCGAGCCTGATCCTGATCCCTCCCCGGCACCTGAATTGACGCCTGCTGGTCTAGGGCGTAAAACCACCATTCTAAAAACACATCACATTACACGTTAGAAACACTTATATATCTTGAGGGATTGCTATTATTACAGGTTTCCTGGTCTCACCTCGGCCTTCCTTGATTCAAGTACAGATCCTTTGCTTCCAGTAGTATGGGCCCCTACTACCTTCCACATCTATCCGTACTTTCCCCAAGAACTGCCTCAACTCCACCAAGTCGTTACTACTGCTATTGATCTCTGCTATTCTCATCCTAGGCTTACCCTATAGGGAAATCTCTGACTCAACCAAAACCAGTCCTCAGCCGTTGAAGACCTCCTTGTAAGGTCAATTAGTCATTACCTGAATACCATCACATGTGACAAGGCTCAGATAATCCTCCGAGTAAGAGACTCGTCCCTAAAATGGTTAGACTTAAACAAGAGCTACGCAGTAGGGCCAAATCTAGCACTCTGAGATTATTCAACCCTGATCACATACGATGTGACATACTCACCTAATGGCTAACTCCCATTACTCGGAGTCCCACAAAGCACAAAGCAAGCAACATTCGGATACAGGAAACTACTCAAGCAATTATATCCTTATAACGAGAAACTGTACTAGCATACAATGCTAAGCTCATACTATCAGGCATAACCTAAACAGGTTATCCTACTGTTGTGTACTCAATACTAGCATGCAACTCTCATAAATCTGAAGCACATATAGCAGGCACATAAGGCATCTTCCTACATCCTTAGTTCTATTCTAGTATGTTGTTCTACTGAAACCAAAACGGATAATCATAATATAAACTTGTATGGGTAATTTGAGAGTACTTACTTGAGGTCGGTTGATCGCATGCACCACACCCTTTCCTCGTTTTCAAAAAAACTCTTTTATTTTTAAGTCTCCCCTTTTTTTCAAATTCTTTTGAAAACATTTTTCTTTCGAAAATCTTTTTACTATTTCCTCAGTTTGAGTTCAGTCACACCCGTAAGTGTGCCTGAACCCCTCAAACCAAGGCTCTGATACCAACTTGTAACAACACAAAATACGACCCAAATTTTTTTGTTTAAATAATACTAAAAGCTAACAATATTCCATAATACATAATGAAACCGTACGTCACAATCCCAAAAAGTTATAATAGATGTGCCATGACAAGAGAACTGTATCAACATATCATAGTATCTGAAACAAACTCCCAAGATAAAAGTTGAAGTTGTGGTGTGTGCGATGCCATCTTCCCGAGCTCTTCCCTTTGCTAGCGGAAGTACCTGGTACCAAAACTGAAAACTGTAAGCACAAAGCTTAGTGCGCTCCCCCAAAGTACCACATACCATATAACAACATGTAAAGCACATACTGGGCCTTGCCCACTGCATCGGACCGAAATCCAGAAACTGCATCGGACCGAGTCCGGAAACTAACCAGGGCCTTGCCCTCTACATTGGACCGAATTCCAGAAACTGCATCGGACAGAAGTCCGGAACTGACTGCATCAGAACGAGGTCCGGATCTGACTGGGACCTTGTCCCCTGCATCGGATTAAAGTCCGGAACTGACTGAACGTAACATATCATGAACATATCAACTAGCATGAACACATATATTGCATACTGCATCGGACCGGAGTCCTGAACACATAACACAAAACATGCTTGAATCACAAAGACATCATGCACTCTAACTACTACATCGGACCGAGGTTCGGAACTACTGCTAACTAAACGGGTCGGCATTATGGCCGTAGACCCGTTCCTACTGGAAGGAAAACTCACCTCGTAATGCTGGCTGCTGAGATGCTAACTCTAAAAGTGGCTGACTGTTGCTCCGGAACTGTCCGACTACAAATCCCAAAAACACTAGAATAGGTACTTAAAAATGCCCTCAGGGTAAAATGACTGTTTTACCACTGGTCAAAGTCAACTCCCTGGTCAAAGTCAACTTCCAGTTGACCGGACTCGCCGAGTCCCTCCATTACTAAGTCTGACTTTAACTCACCGAGTCCATTCCCTGCTCACTGATACCTTGAACTCACAAATCGAAGAAGGACGGGAGACTCACGACTCGACTCATCGAGTCCGAAGAACAACTCATTAATTCCTAACATGCAGGTTTCGTACAATCGATTCTAATCCATTCCAGAGCATCTAACTCGTAGATCTAAGCTCCTGGGACCATTTGAATACGTAAAGTTGCTAACATTACGTGTAACCAAGAAGGAATGATGCTATTTCACTCAAACTCTGCTTTCATCGGGAAAACTCATCCGACTCGCCGAGTTGTATGAACAACTCGTCGAGTCTAGAGCAATCTTCTTCGGACTCGCCGAGTTGCTCATCCAACTCGTTGAGTCCACGGCTATCTTCATATGACTCGCCGAGTCAACCTTGCGACTCGCCAAGTCCATTCAGTCCTCTTTCCATACAGACTTGATTTGAGCCATGCAGCGGCTCCAAATCACAGATCCAAGCTTCTAGCGCATGCTTATAACATAAAGTTGCAAACTTTACGTGCATGCATGGCTTTAAAGGCTTCAAATGCCAAATCTAGGCTCTTAATGGGGTTCCAAGCTCAAGAGGGACCTCAATCACGACCACAACTGAAACTTTACACTTCTAGAATGCAACAAGGGTCCAGATCTGAAGTATAACCCTATCATAAGGCTTTATCACAAAGGATTCAGGGTTTTTGGGCTTAGAAGCAACAATTTGGGGACAAACAATATCTATTAGATTAATAAGCAAGATGGAGACTTTATTACCAGAAAAGATGACCACAAATGAGTGTGTTCTTGATCTACTTCCTCTTCCTTGAACTCTTCAACCTTGTCATTCTTCTACTTGCTGCAAAAGTTCCTTCACAAAGTAACAATCACTCACACACTCTTTAAGGGGGGCTAGGGTTCGGTAAAGGATGCTCTAAGGGTGATGGAGGCGAGGTTGGGGCGCATTAATGCGTTTAAATAGGGTGCAAACCCTTAAAATTAGAGCTTCCTCTAGATAGGCGGACTTGCCGAGTCCCAGCGTATGGACTCGTTGAGTAGCCAACTCAATTTGCATGATCATGCCGTCTCTACTCGATGAGTCGGGCTACATACACGTCGAGTACCCCTTAAGAAATGAAAATACTTTATTTAAATCACATACCAGAAATGAGGCGTTACATCATGAGAGAATCCACTGGAAACTCCTTAATTTGGCCGAAAACCCCTTTAAACACCCTTGCTTGACCGAAATTACCCCATACTAACATGATTTCGGCCTTATTGGGCCTTCTTTGGAGTTTTCGGCCATGATGGACTTGGACCTTTGTGTTTTCGGTTCTAGGATATCCTAGGTAGGAGATTTCGGTCCTAAGGTATCCTAGCTTGGTGATTTCGGTTTTGATTATAGGAATTACAAGGATGGTGGCCTTAGAATTTTAGAAGTCAAGACCATGGCATAAATACATATTGTTATGTTAACACCATTGGATTCTTGTTTGACTTGCTTTGGCTTTTCAAGGTCTTTTTCAAAATGGATTTTCAAGTATATGTTATCTTAGATCATTAAAATGTGCCCTCTTAGATTTAAATAAATATCATTACATCAAAGTTACATAGTGAATTTATTTGTACATGTTACAACTTACGCTTTACTCAATCCAAAATTTGCTAGTTGTCAAATCATCCCCTCGTTAAAGGGAATTTTTCCCGAAATTAGTTCTGGAGTGAGTCCTCAAGAACTAGGGAAAAAATGTGGATACTTTTGCTTCATCTGGTCTTCACGTTCCCAGGTGAACTCGGGTCCTCGTTTGGGCATTCCATCTGACCTTCACAATGGGGATGCGACTCTGTTTCATTCGTTTCACCTCTATGTCCATTATTTCAACGGGTTCCTTGACGAAATAGAGGTTGTCGTTTATTTCAATCTCATCGAGTGGGAAGACGAGAGTTTCGTTAGATATGAATTTCTTCATATTAGAGACATGAAAGGGTGTACTGTGCTGAGCTCTGGTGGTAACTATAGTTTGTAAGCCACCAGATTGATCCTGGCAATGATATCGAATCGTCCGATGTGTCTTGGATTCTGTTTTCCATGCTTTCCAAAGCGTATCCTTCCTTTCCAAGGAGAGACCTTTAGTAGTTAGTGGTCGCCAACTTGAAATTCCAAGGGCTTCCATCGTTTATCCGAGTAGCTCTTTTGCCGGTCCCTGGACGCCTTTAGTCGTTCCCTAATTTGGACGATCTTCTCGGTTGTCTCTCTGATGATCTTAGGATCAGTGATGGTGTTATTGGGTATTTTCCCCTTTGCCAGTTATGTATCTCCCACCTCAGCCCAACACATAGGTGATATGCATTTACGTCCATATAGAGCCTCAAATGCAGCAACCTTGATCCTAGTATGATAGTTGTTGTTGTATGAGAACTCAATCAGTGGCAAGTAGGTATCCCACGCCTTGCCTAAGTCTAATACACAGGCTCGTAGCACATCTTCTAACGTCTGGATGCTCCTTTCACTTTGTCCCGTCTTTTTGGGGATGATAAGTTGTACTCATATCGAACTTGGTTCCCAAGGACTTTTGAAGTGACTGCCAAAATCGTGAGGTAATTCTATTATCTTTGTCGGAGATAATAGATATTGGCACGCCGTGTAATCTCACGATTTTTTTATGTAGGTTCTAGTCATATTTTCCATCTTGTACGTCTTCTTTATTGGCAGGAAATGGGCAGATTTAGTTAACCTATTGAAAATTACCCATATGGTGTCAAGTCTGTCTGTTTCTTGGGCAACTTGGTTATGAAATCCATAATTATATGTTCCGACTTCCACTTGGGTATGTCTGGTTATTGTAGTAGACCCGAGGACTTCTGGTACTCTACTTTAACTTTGGCACAAGTCAGACACTTGCCCACGTAAGTAGTGATTTCGGCTTTCATGTTCGGCCACTAATAATGTTTCTTGAGATTCAAGTACATTTTTCCGAACCTAGATGGATGTAGTACTCTGTCTTGTGGGCTTCATTCATGACCACGTCTCTGAACCCACCGAACTTTGGTGTCCAGATTTGGTCCATGAGGTAGTAGGCTTTATCGTCATTGATTATAAGGTTCTTGTCCGTCCCTCTCAAGGCTTTGTTTGTTATATTTTCTAGTTTCAAAGCTTCCAGTTGAGCCTATTTTATTTGCGAAGACAAGTGGGAATGGAATGTCATTGTTA
Source organism: Lactuca saligna (assembly GCF_052625555.1). Classification (NCBI taxonomy): domain Eukaryota; kingdom Viridiplantae; phylum Streptophyta; class Magnoliopsida; order Asterales; family Asteraceae; genus Lactuca; species Lactuca saligna. The sequence continues at coordinate 19,283,110 of NC_136422.1, forward strand.
ACGACTTTATTCGGCGGCGTGAGTGTTCTTTCCGGTTCAGGGAGTCTGCTACCTTATTGTCTTTGCTCGGATGGTATCAAATCTCGCACTTGTAGTCGTTCAGTAGCTCTACCCATCGTCGCTGCCAAATGTTGAGCTCTTTCTAGTTTAGAATTTGTTGGAGGCTTTTGTGATTCGTGAAGATAGTGCACTTTGTACCGTAGAGGTAGTATCTCCAAATTTTTAGTGCAAACACGACTGCTCCCAGCTCAAGATCATGCATGGTGTAGTTCACCTTGTGGTTCTTTAGTTGTCTTGACGTGTAGGCTATGACTTTTGCTCGCTGCATGAGTACACAGCTTAATCCTTTTTTGGATGCATCACAATAGACCATGAAGTCTTCTGTCCCTACTGGGACAGAGAATACCGGGGCGCTGCATAGATCTTGTTTCAAAGTTTGGAAGGGATCCTCTTTTTTCCCCTCCCCGATGAAGATTACACCCTTCTGAGTTAGGGCGGTGAGCGGTTTAGCGATTTTGAAGAAATTATGTATGAACCTCCTGTAGTAACCAGCGAGACCTAAGAATTAACTGATCTCCGTTAGGCTTCTTGGGGTTGCCCAGCTTTCAATTACTTTGATTTTGGAAGGGTCCACATGTGTCCCTTCTTCACTGACCATGTGACCTAGAAACTCTACCCTTCGGATCTAGAACTCGCATTTGGAGAATTTTGCATACATTTTCTCCGCCCTTAATGCTTCCAAAACTAGCCGTAGGTGTTGACTGTGTACTTATTTACTTGGTGAATAGACTAGTATATCATCGATAAATACTATCATGAAGTTGTCAAGGTAGGGTCGGCAGACTCGGTTCATCAGGTCCATAATTCCCGCGGGCGCATATGTTAGACCGAAGGGCATTACTACGAATTCATAATGACCGTAGCGAGTTCGGAAGGCGGTCTTAGGAATATCTTCTTCTCGGACTCGTAGTTAGTGGTACCTGGATCTTAAATCTATCTTTAAAAAGTAACTTTCTCCGTGTATCTGGTCGAATAGGTCGTCGATCCGGGGAAGAGGGTATCAGTTTTTTATGGTGAGCTTGTTTAGTTCTCGGTAATCGATGCACATGTGAAACGACTCATCCTTCTTTTTTACGAATAAGACCGGAGCTCCCCAGGTTGAGAAGCTTGGCCTTGGGGGCGTGTATGGGACGGTTTGGTTTGGTTATTGGTCAAAACCGAACCATAAACATTATGATTGGTTAATGTATTTTGGTAGCCATTGGGTATGGTTAATATTGGTTATGGTTAATGGTTGTTGTTGGTTAACGCTTTTGGTTAATGGTTAATATTGGTTAACTATAATTTTCAAAATAATATAAACAGTGAAAGATTGTATGTGTCTGCATGATTAAAGATAGTATGTGTCTGCATGACCTGTGTGCGTGATCTGTATGATCAGCCTTTGATGGTTTGATTGCTCGTTCATCTCCTGATAAGTGATGATTAATGAATTATAAGTTTGACAATATTAGTTTATATATAATCTACAATTTTTATATATTAAAATATAAAGTTAGTGGTTTGGTTAATAATGGTTCGATTGACCTATAAAACCATAACCGAACCATTAGTTATCGGTTAACAAAAATTAGAAACTGAACCAACGGTTTTTAAAATGGTTCAGTTATTATGGTTCATTTATATCAGTTAATATGGTTTTTGTTTGGTTTTTCTGTTATTATGCTCACCCCGACTTGGCCTTATGAGTCCCTTGTCTAGTAATTCACTCAATTGACTGGAGAGTTCTTGCGTCTCATCAAGAGCTAATATGTATGGTGACTTGGCGACTGGTGTGGCTCCGGGTATCAAGTCGATTCTAAATTCGACTTTTCGTTCGGGGGTACTCCCGGGAGGTCTTCAGTAAACACGTCGGTGAAATTATGCAACTTTAGGATGTCTTTAATGTTCTTTTCTCCTTTCTTTTTATCGACCACGTGAGCTAAGAAGGCATGGTTCTTCTTGTGTAAAAACTTATGTGCCTTGATACATGACATGAGGTGAAGGTTTGTACCGGGTTTGTCACCATATATGAACAAGGTTTCGTTTCTTGGTAGGGGAAGGCGAACGATAATCTCGTAACACATAATGTCGGCACAGTGAGGACTTAGCCAGTCCATGCCAATGATTACATCAAAACTCCTTATGGTAACCAGCATTAAGTCGATTTGAAATGAGTGGTTATTCAAAGTTAGTGTGCACCCTATGAATACGTCGTTTGTTGTTTTGGATTTTCCATTAGCCATTTACACATTAAATGTTTCGTTCAGTGATTGAGGATTTTGTTTGAGTAGATGTTTAAACTTATGAATTACAAAGCTTCTCTCCGCCCCATTATCAAATAATATACATGCATAAGTGTTATTGAGGAGGAACGTACCAGTGACCATTGCAGGATCTTTTATCGCCACCTCATGTCCTATTGCTAGGACTTTCCCGTTCCCCCCAATATTTCGGTTGTTGGTCTTTGGGTAGTTCCTCTTGTAGTATCCTGTTTCCCCACAGCCATAACGTGATTGGCTCACCCCAAGATTAGTGGGTTGGGCGGCCTATTATGCAGGTGCTTTGCAATATATAGCCGTAAGCCATTTTCTATTGCAGTTGGTGCAGAGCATTTCCCGGCAGGTATCGTTGTGGTGAAAGTTACACTTATTACACTTTGGGGGAGTGCATGCATATGGCTTGGCAGGCGCTAGTGCAGCAGGGGCGGTAGCAACATTAATCGCCACAATCTGTTGTTTCTTTGCGGGTTCCTGGGTTGGTTGGCCCTTCTTTTTGTTCCCAATTTTCCTTTTGTTATCACCCTCTTTTACCTGCTCAGGAATGGGGGTCATTATGCCTTGTCAAACTCCATGATCAATGAGCCTTTGGTCAAGGCGTTTGGCACTGTCGAAGGTTGTTGGGTTGGTAGCAATTACATTCCCTTGAATTTAGGGAGATAGCCCCAAGATGAAACGTTCTACTTTCTTTCTCTCCAACGTGATCATTCCAGGGCACATGATTACTAGGTTGCTGAACCGGGTGGTGTAGGATTCAATGTCAGATCCATTCATAGTAAGATTCCATAACTAATGTGTGACATCCCTATTTTTATGGCCATAAAAGACCGATTTTGTTTATGCTTTATAAAAATCAGAGTACATATTTTAATTAAAATGTTGCGGAATCTGTTCTCACTAAAACATGATAAACGTGTTATCAAGGCATTTCTGAAGAAAAGCATTTTTATTCAGTTTAAAACATTTGGGATGTCATCGTCAATACAGAATCATAAGCATAAACAGAACTACATTCAATATCATTAGTGATTTATATCTCCTTAATCTCTCAGTGTAATGTAACTTAATATCAATACCTGTAATATAAATAAACTGAGTGGGTCAGATTGGGAAACCTGGTGAGTACATAGGGTTTTCAACCCACAGTAATATAATTATTATGTTTAATCTTCAAACAATTAATCAACCCAATTACCCATCCTCATTATCTTCTTTACTCTTAAGGATCTATCCAAAGAATCAACTATTCCTCGTTCATTTATTCCTAAGGATCATCCTAAGGAATTGGCACGAAGTCCATCGTTACCAAGCTTTATAGATTACAATTGGTGAACACGTAGTCCAAAACATCTAGTAAACACTTAGTTCAAAAATACCTAGTGAACACACTTAGTTCAAAAATATCTGGTGAACACACTTAGTTCAAAAATACATAGTGAACACACTCAGTTCAAAAATACATAGTGAACACACTCAATTAACAAATACCTAGTGAACACACTTAGTTCAAAAATACCTAATGAGCACCTATTTGAAAAACACCTACAGGTTACGACCCTGATAGCGTTCCACTAGACTGTTTAGAATAGACTGTGGTTGTCATCTATACTCTGCTAGATGACTGGATCATCAATAACATCTATATCGAGGCCACTCGTTATTTTATTTTGTCACACAACAACTAATACATCTACCCATGTTTTACCCAACACATTTTGTAGATATAAAATACATATACAGTTTAAATCATTTAAAACATGTATAAGAATCTTTCATCCAGCATAGATAGCAAGTATAGCACAGATAGCACGTAATTTATATAAAATACTTCATATCTATGTGTAAGATGAAAGGAACCATGCACTCACCAGAAAAGGTGGTGCCTCGGCACTCGGACTGCACTTCGTTACTCTTAACACAATTTTCCTTTGACAAAACCTAGTATCATTACCACTAGAGTTTAGTCTAATATTCACTGAGACTAATTAATAGTCTTGCTATTATTACTATTATATAAGCACGAAACAATATTTCTCAACCACTATATACAGACAGGGGCCAGACATAAAATACCGTAGGGCGGGACCATTTTGGCATATAGCACTTCTGAAATCCAACGACCCTATGCGGCCCTTTAAACCAGATTCCCCGTACCGCGAGTGGTTAAAAAGTTATTATAACGATACTTATATAACACATAATAATAGCCTAAATAGTTATCATAAGGTCCTAATAACATTATTATATTTAAATAAAAGCTATATTAGAAATAGTGTAGCGTAGCTCACTTACAGCGGGTTTTTATCAAAAAAACCGGGCTTTGCTAGTGCAGCATTTCTGAGCCAAAAGTTTTTCTTCTCGGAGCCGTTGGGCGCCCCGGGGCTTCCTTCTCGTGCTAGGGGTAAAATATGAAGAGTTCATCTCTACAATTTATAGGGATTTTATCATAGAGTGGCCCCTAAGCTCGTCAGTATCTTCTGTGTACGAGCTCCATTTTCTATGTTATTTATATCCACGCGTTGGTATTTAAGAGTACTACAACTTTCATTTAGACTCCGTCGATCAATTCTCATTGTAGCTCAGATTTACAAAATTGTATCGAATTCGTCGCGCTTGAAGAGTAAAGACTAAGTTTCGTCCATATCTTTCTCATATGAGCTCTATTCTCGACGCTCTTTATATCCACGCGTTGGAGTTTACGATTACTACAACTTTCATTTAGACCTCGTTGGCCAATTCTTATTTTATCTCAGATTTACAAATCTGCATCGAATTTGTCGCGCTTGAAGAGTAGAGACTAAGTTTCGTCCATATCTTTCATATACAAGCTCTGTTTTCGACTATCTTTTTATCCTTTAACTCCTATTAACGATATCTTCATTTCTTGTTTAGATTATTTTGGCTAAAAATCAACCGATCTAAAATTCGAATTTCTAGGCTGTTTATTGTTATGCTAAATCTTAGAAAAATCATAACTTCCTCATACCAAGTCAGATTTAGAAGTTATTTTTATGCACACTCTCGATTTAATATATACTACGACTTTCTTTTAGATCGCTAAGTCTAGAAAGTATTTTATCGTAAATTCACTTTTTACGATTCCCGGTGTCGTGTCGGTTTTGCCGTAAAACTTTGACGGGTCATAACTTCTTCGTTATAACTCAGATTTTGGTGTTCTTTATATGTACAGAACCCTTGAGACATATTCTATAACTTGGTTAAGATTATTTATTCTAAATAATCTTTTGTTGAAAGTTCATTTTCGACACTTATTGCCTCTAAATTGACTAGCCCGGATCTGCGGCCGTTACATCCTGTTCGAGTTTCTATACTTTGTCCCTTGGGCGGTACTCTTCATGCATCAAAGTTTTTAGATCCTCCCATGTCATCGAATTCACCACCGAGAGTGTTAGAGCATTGACGTGGCCAATCCACAATGAAAGGGCCCTATCATACTATGACTATGTGAACCTGCCACGACGTTCTCAGGCGTCGCGAAAATTAAAATGACATTTGTCACCCGTAGACCTGCATGTCCAACTGTAGCTAGCAGAAAGGTGTGGGGTGTCAAACCCAATATAGATCTATATACAAGTATCACGTTCTCCCTCAAGGAGATTCTGATTATAACTACCAGGAATTATATCCCGCACTCGGACGTACGGGGAGAGAGAGAGAGAGAGAGAGAGAGAGAGAGAGAGAAAAAAATAGAGAAACTCACAATATAGGATAACAAGTTTACGTTAAATGTGTGTGAATATAAATCTTTATTGTATGAATGTACCCTTTTTGTACGAGTGTGTTGAGTGATGTATCATAAACTATACCTATTATAGTTTATCTAAAATGTATGTAATATGTATGAACTCTTTTATGGAAATGTATTAGTGTTATAAATATATTCAAACTATACTTTTTATAGTTAAATAATACGTGTTCCAAAATGAATGAATAATATTTAATATGAATGTCTTAGTTTCAGTTCATAATGATAAACTAACTAGGAAACACATTCAAATATTAAAACTTATGATTATACACTTTGCTCAACATAATACAAAGTGTTATGATATTTACATGCTGTTGGCAAAATTTAGCAATTCTGCCCTGTTTTGGAAAAATCCTAGAAAAATCATACGAAGTCGAAAACTAGATCCGTAAATTCTGAGAGTTCACAAAATGTGTCTAGTTTGCTCATAATTTTTATCACAGTTTATAATGACCTCTAACTTGGGTGAAAAAGTCCATAATCACAGACTGGTCCGGATTGTTGTTTGAAATGATAGGCAGTTTTGTAAAAATCACCATAAATTGTAGAAAAATCGTATGGAGATGTGCAAGTATTCATTTTAAAGCTAAAAACTTGAACTATTTGCACCTTGTACAGTTTTGAAAACAAAAATGTTTAAGATGCCCAAAACAGTCCGTGAATGGAGTTGAACTTTTCTGATGAAGGCTGTTAGAAAAATCTAGTTATGTTCTTAGTGTTGTAACTTGTATTCCCCCCCTGAAAACTTGAGAAAACATGAAAATGTAGGGGTATGAACTCACCTTGAGTGATTTCAGTAGATAAGTGTTGAAGAAGATAAGTGTTCAACCCAAGAACACTTGAAGAATCACTTGAAGATTCGAAGATCTAACACAATTATGAGAGAGTTTGTGTAAGATATCCATGATTTGAGTGGAAATATTTGAGATAATCATAAAGAGAATGGATTATGCTTACCAATGTGGAGGAAAAACTCAAGATCAGCCCTTGAATCTCGAATTTTTAGAGAGAGAAAGTGAGAGAGGAAAGAGTTTGATCTTCTTGTGAAATGAGAGCAAATGAGAGAAGTGAGGAGAGAGGATGAATATCCAGCCCTCAAAAACGTGGGAAAGAGGGATAATTGAGTGGAAAGGACATTGATGTGACCTAGGTAAGGTGGAGAGGTGTGGTTAGTCAAAGAGTGGGTGTGGGGTGGTTGCTTGTGACATTGGATAATGCAAAGTCAACACTCCACCTTTAATAATTCACCCATTTTATTTTTATTATTTAAATAATGATTTTCATCAAAATATGTTTAAATTATGAATATTTAGAGTTTATTATGTTAAAATATAATTTCTGGAGAAAATCCCGCTTTAAAATCACGAAAAACGGGCTTAAAATGTTAAAAATATCAAAAATGGGCTAAAAATGACAAATATGCGAATTTCTGGCCGAGGCTCGGCCTCCTGATGCTGAACCGAGAGAGAGAGGGAGGCAGAACCGAGAGGAGAGGAGAAGGAGGGAAGGAACCGAGAGGTGGGAGGGGACAGAGAGGCGCGCGAGACAGAGAGTGAGAAGAGAACAGAGAGTGAGAAGCAAACAGAGAGGCGGAGTAGCGAACAGAGAGGCGGAGTAGCGAACAGAGACCGAGAGGAGCAGAGCGTGAAGCGACAGAGGCAGAGGCTCGGTCTCCGGTCTCTTGGCCACCAGAGGCTCGGTCTCTGGTCTCTTGGCCACCAGAGGCTCGGTCTCTGGTCTCTTGGCCACCAGAGGCTCGGTCTCTGGTCCTAAGAGGCCTCTCACTCCGGTTTCGGTTCCTAAAGCCTATTTTTCTCGTTTTCGCCCCGTTTCAAGCCGTTTTTGACCCGGTTAAGGGCCGGAACGACCCGAATGATTCCAAAAAGTTACGGGAAACTTTTGAGAGAGATTTGGGAGAGATTTCTCACACTTGGAGAGATTTGGGAGAGATTTGACATTCTTGGAGAGATTTCTCATACAAAGAGATATTTGCGAGAGTTTTCACATACTTGGAGAGATTTGACATTATTCTTGGAGAGATTTCTCATACAGAGAGATATTTGAGAGAGATTTCACATACTTGGAGGGATTTGGGAGAGATTTGACATTCTTGGAGAGATTTCTCATACAAAGAGATATTTGAGAGAGATTTCACATACTTAGAGGGATTTGGGAGAGATTTGACATTCTTGGAGAGATTTCTCATACAGAGAGATATTTGGGAGAGATTTCACATACGTGGAGAGATTTGGGAGAGATTTGACATTCTTGGAGAGATTTCTCATACAGAGAGATATTTGGGAGAGATTTCACATACGTGGAGAGATTTGGGAGAGATTTGACATAGACAGAGATAGAGTGAAAACGATTGAGAGAGGATCGATGTGTGACAATTGTGAGTGTCCGGCATCGCAATGCATGGTTCGTAAACCCTGTTAAGCCTTGTTTAAGGATCTTACACATTCCCGATGAGTATGCATCATTGTTTTAACAGTTTGGCTTGCCACGTACTACAGTTTTTAGGTTAAAGAGATCTAGTTGTACGTACTTTTCGATTTATGTTTTTCTTATTAGAATAGCGACTTGTTTAGTAAATACTGAGCGTAAGTCCAAGCACACAAGGGTTAGTTGAGCTGACCGGTTTGACTTGTTGACTTTATTTGACTTTTAATTGACCAGAATTTGACGGTTGTCACATCATCCCCTGTTAAAGGGAATTTCGTCCCGAAATTTGAATTTAGGAAAGGAGTAGGTATGAATAATCAAGCCGAGAAGTGAGGATACTTCTTAATTGACTGACTCACGCGCTCCCATGTGACTCTAGGTCCGTGGTTAAAATTCCAGCGAACTTTCACTAATGGGAAGTGGCGTTGTTTCATCCGCTTGATCTCGTCCCATGGTCACCATGGTTCTTCTAAGAAGGTGAGGCTCTTGTGGAACTCGATCTCGTCGAGGGGAGTTGCAAGCGTCTCGACGGATAGATACTTCTTGTAAATTTAGGACGTGTTGGGTAGGGTGTACTTTACCAAGTTCGCGGGAGTAGATTGAAGTAGCGAGTTACAGGGCTGATTCTGACAAGAATCTCGAAAGACACAATTATTTGGGGTATTGGCTCTCCATGCTTTCCGAAGCGTACTAAGCCTTCCCAGAGTGAGTGTTTCTAGAGGAATTCGGTCGGTCATACCGGAGTTCTAGAGGTTTCTTCTTCTTGTTTCTCTTCCTGTTTAGGGTTGCTCCCTTTAGGGTCAAAGTTGGGAGGGGGTTCGTATTTTTCGAGAAGTTCCGAAGGAGTTAAGACGATAGGTCAGCGAGACCCAGAATCTTGGTGTATTTCTGCTAACGCCTTCAGTGCTGACTGTTTCTCAACGGTTATAATCAATTGAAAGGGTCCTTATGAATTTCCACCTTGGTAACGATGTGTCTTGAGAATTGAACCCCTCAATTCCAAAACTCGTATCTAGAGAACATCGGGTAATACTTCTCTGATCGTATTTCTTCCGTGGTTTGTTGTAGCTGCTCCCCTTAGTTTCCTTCTTACTACGAGGGGAGATAAGTAAGTCATTTGTAATGACGATGATGAGTTGGTCCTAGCAAGAAGGATATATCCTATTTATTACGTTCATGAATCCAACGAGTGGATCTGGTCCTATCCGAGGGTTATCACAACGAACTTTCAGCGTTCTTATCGAAATTGGAGGATCGTTCTCAGATATCCTTCTTCAATACTCGTGACTGGTGATATTCAGATCTCAGGTCCAATTCCTGAAGGGTACCTCGTCTCTTGGGGTTGGCCAGCCTATTCGTCAATGCGAGGTAGATAGTAAAGGTTTCTATTAGAGATGTTGTCTAGGCCTCTAAAATCGATGGAATCGTGAGCAATTTGTCTTTCTAATTTGAAAAATAAGATGAGAGCTTTTCAGGGTGAGAAACTTGGTTCTTCAATTTCATTGTTGAGTAGTTCGACAGGTTTGACCCGACAGCTCTTGTAGCTCGGTAGGAAGTATGTGGGTTTGGTCCACACGACTATGACTTTTTGAATGGTAGGGAATTTACTCGTCCTTCTGGGCAACCTTAGCCCGAAGCTTATGGCAGGACTCGTACCCTATCTGTCCCAAGCTTCTATGCTTGAACCTTATCAGCTACATGCGCGACATTCCCGAAGGTCTCCTGTATATACATGTGATAAAGCTTCGGGAAGTATGACACTCCTCTGGTGCGTGTTTTGGAGTTCCACAGCGAGAGACGACCCAAAGGTCTGTGCTGGGTGTCTACTAGAGACGATAGTTTCGATAATCAGGGGTTAGGCGAAAAGCCCCTTTTTATGGTCGTTTAATCAGGAAGACGAGGGCAATATCAATCAAAATTGGAATACGACAACACTATCTTTTTTTTTTTTTAGATAACAGGGGATAAGTTGTATTCGAAGGAAGAGATCACTAGAGTGATAGAGTGTCTTGTATTTCTTTTCTGTGTGTTCCGTTTTGTTTGATGTTATGATTATTGTAGATGATTCCTACCACAATGTCTAGCACTGGTAGCGGGTGTGTTTTCGATAGCCAGTAATGATACTTGATATCATGACTACTGACAGGTCTCCTTACGATCGAGCGGTATATGATTGTCGCATGTAAATTGACATCGTGAAATTTGTCGAGTGGGTGACCCCACTCAACCCCTAATACTAGACATGGAATCGGAGTCAGGATGGAATTATCTATTTCAAGACTTAAGTATTTTGATTTTAAATTATCCCCGATGTATGGACAAAGTCATTACAACTTACAGGTAATGCTCCTAAGGTCACATATGAATGTCTTTGGTTTGATTTGTATGAGAGAGAAAATATTTTAGCTACTTTTTAGAAAGAAGGTTACTTTAGTAAGTGTACCAAATTCATTACAAACATATAGTACTTAAACGTTTTATCGTTGGGAACATTACAAAAGTCCTAACATGGTTCCCTTGCTGCTCCTGTTGGTGTGTCCATCACATTCCTACTGTTCCTTCGTCGTTCTTCTCAGTTGGACATTCTCTCTTGAAGTGTCCCGTTTCACCGCATAGGTAGCATACTGGGCCTACCTTGGTGCAGTTGATTGAAGGGAGGTGATGGGCCGAGGCCCTACAGAAACGAACGGTATGCCCTTTCCTGTTGCAGTTTTTACAGTGCATCTCCCGGCAAGCCCCATGGTGATGAAAACCACATTTGTTGCACTTTGGGAGTGATCCCTTATATGGTCTGGCAGGCATTTGGGTGGCAGACCCCGAGGCTAGTGTCGAGGCATTTGTCATGACTGTTGTTGTAATGGTAGAGGCGGCCTTAGGCTGTTGTCTTTTAGTGTATCCCTTTGATTGGTGGCGCTTTTTCATGTCCCAAAACTTTCTCTTCTTGTTCGAAGGTTCGTGGCCTGATGAATTTTTGATGGTAGGTACCCATTGGTGTCCCTGATTGTTACCACAATTTGTATTGTAAGTATCGCTTCCACCCTTGTTGATGTTGTTAGTATTGAAATGCACCATGACGGCTGCCACGGCTGCCGTGACTGCAGCTTGAAATGTAGCAGCGTCTATCTGAAGTGTTGGTGTCTTGCTAGTTGGTTTGTTGCCTCTTGGTGGAGACATAGCTCTGTTTCATGACAAAAAACAACTTCGTTAGTGGAAATGATTGTCTTAAGTGCATCTTTACAATTTATATTTACGCATATAAATTTTTGCACATTACTGTACTATCCTTAGTGTCTCTGCTAACGCTCCCGAGATAGAGTTATGGCAGTAGGTAGGAGTAGGTTTCATACGGACGTTAAGCTTTACTCCCCTTAGAATCATGTTCGTCCGAACACCTTGGCTGAGGAATTTCGATGGGATTCCGGTGCATTAGTGCTGGTATGATCGCACCCATAGGTCTATGAAGAAGAAACTTCTCAACTAATGTTTAAAGGGTGAGACGATAATGAGTTTATAGAATGGCTATATGTCGCAAGTTTTCTAACTAAGTTTATCTCATATCGATTTGTATCAAAGTTCGGTTGTTTAGGGTGTTCTGAAAACAATTATAATGAGATTCTTTGTATAATAAACTCATGTATTTTAGTAGTTCGGTATTCAAGTGAAACCTTATACTTGACCCAAGCTAAGTCCTTATCACGGCCTATTGATGTGTGCTTAGTTATATAAGTAAGGCTAGTTAGTCCTTCGAGTCTGATAGGTACATCCTAAGCCCATCTTGTTAATATGACTCTAGAAATCATGGTTTCAATGAAAAAATTTTTTTTTGACCTCAATGCAGGTCTACTTCACATTCGTGCATGGGCGGGTTTTGATAGAGGATAGATTTCTCGATTAGAATGACCACTTAATTTGTTGTGTCGCGATTTCACTTACAATAGAGTAGCACCAGCACATACTTATGAAGTTAATTTACCAGGTCTGGTGAGCGGTACGAACTATACTTACGATGATCCATCCCTTGTGATGCCTGAGGCAAGGTCGATGTAGTTTTGTAGCTTTGCCAATCAGCGCTTGGCTACAATCATCCTTTCTTTGAATGCTGTGTGTCCTACCCTTTTTCTCTCTTTCCTCTTCACGAGTGGTGATAAGGTTCTGGAAAGAGAGTTGGTCTCGGGAATAGTAGTATAATTCTGAGTAACCGGTACATGAGATGGTGGGGTTTATAGTGGCGCGCAGTTTTCTGAACTCAGATTGTAGTCTTCCTGTTTTGATCCCCGATGATCGCGATCCGCCGGGTCTTTGCCGGGAGGGCTCTGTCCGTCAGTCCCCCGTGGTTGAGGTCATAGCACCCTCGTTGGTCTCCACATGGTGGTTATTGTCATTGTTGTCGACATTCAACTCTCGATCACGATTTCCCAACGGGTCACAAGTTCATTATAGTCGAAACGGTTCACGGAACCCTTGCTATGCATGGAGGATTGATTACCTCCGGTCCCGCTTATGATTCTTCTCAAAATCGTTCACCATTCCTCGAGTTCGGATTAGGAAAGTAAGGGTCGTCCGGTAAGTAGGATTTTGCTATGCCGTATTTGCGAGAATAGGAGGGGAGGAGATAAGTACTATGCGTCTAACTCTATTATCAATTACTTATAGGGGTGATCCTTATTAGTTACTTCTATAATGACGTAGTGCATACTAATTACATATAACAAGATACGATAGACCTTTGAATAAGTGATCCCACTCTAAGTCCACATCCAAACAAGGAAAAGGAAGTAAAGTAATGACCACAAATTCTATGTCTATAATTTCTAAGTTATATAACCTTAAAGTATCCACTTAGGGACTATAGACCTATTATTAAGGATCTATTTAGTTTTCATATAAGTTATGATATTACAAAATACTCCTATAGTATTTTAAACTCATGTTCTGTTCTACTGTTCTTATTGTGGTAGTGTTGGTAAGTTTTTAGACTTGTCGACATATCACAACTATTCTTGGGCATGTGCTAATCACTCCTCGGACCAGCATAGTTGATCAGGCTATGCCACTCCCAAGACTGACCATACATCCCCGAGCTTACCTGTGATATTCGACAATCATTACTTTTGTTTTGTTCTAGAGTGGTGCTGACCTTAGTATGTATGTATGCATGTATACCTTTAATAAGAAACTATTTATTTCTAAAAGTATAGTTGTTTTGAAACTTTAAATCAGAGACTTAGTCCCAATGCATTTATAGTTTGTATATCTTATGTGGTTTGATATACTGAGTTCACTATAAACAATGCTCTGATACCAATCTGTCACACCCCCAAACCAAGGATGGCGGAAACGTCCGGGGGTGGAGGACTTCATGTAGAGTATCACAACAATGAGTATAATAGTGCTCAAAGTAAATACAACCAACACAAATATAATTGAAAACGTTACATCAAAGCACATGTTTACATGATTCACATCAATTACATTATAATACAAAATGAACTGTTTGACGATTTATCGTCCCATCCTCAAAACGTTGTTGATTTCCTGTTTTCACTGAATTCATGAGAATACAAGTAGTTTTGAAAAGTGTCAACACAAAGGTTGGTGAGTTCATAAGAGATTTCGTTGGAAAAGTAAATCGTTTTCCTTGTAAAAGCGTTAGAGTATGTATCCAGAAAATCCGATATTTTCTTTAAAACCTGTGTAATGTAGTCTTATGACTGAAGACCAAAATGTATAAGTAACCCTTCTTATTAGTAGAAAATGTTATGTATTTAAATGGACATGGACGCTTTTGAATTAAATGAAATTTCTGTACGTTCTCATGTTTGTTAGTACATTATATATATGTAGTCCTAAATTAGAGGACCGAGTAATAACAAGTATTGACCATACTCAAAGGTATGAATTTGGTTTCAAATGATGTGTAGTCGTAACTACCAAAACCAAAAGTGTACAGAAAAATCTGTACTCATAGAGATAAAAAGTGATTTTAAATCGACATAAAACTCACTTAGGTTTTAAAATAAAATCCCGTAAACTTATGGATTGTTATATCCTATGTGAGCCGCTATAATCATACTATGACTATGTGAACCTGCCACGACGTTCTCAGGCGTCGCGAAAATTAAAATGACATTTGTCACCCGTAGACCTGCAGGTCCAACTGTAGCTAGCAGAAAGGTGTGGGGTGTCAAACCCAATATAGATCTATATACAAGTATCACGTTCTCCCTCAAGGAGATTCTGATTATAACTACCAGGAATTATATCCCGCACTCGGACGTACGGGGAGAGAGAGAGAGAGAGAGAGAGAGAGAGAGAGAGAGAAAAATAGAGAAACTCACAATATAGGATAACAAGTTTACGTTAAATGTGTGTGAATATAAATCTTTATTGTATGAATGTACCCTTTTTGTACGAGTGTGTTGAGTGATGTATCATAAACTATACCTATTATAGTTTATCTAAAATGTATGTAATATGTATGAACTCTTTTATGGAAATGTATTAGTGTTATAAATATATTCAAACTATACTTTTTATAGTTAAATAATACGTGTTCCAAAATGAATGAATAATATTTAATATGAATGTCTTAGTTTCAGTTCATAATGATAAACTAACTAGGAAACACATTCAAATATTAAAACTTATGATTATACACTTTGCTCAACATAATACAAAGTGTTATGATATTTACATGCTGTTGGCAAAATTTAGCAATTCTGCCCTGTTTTGGAAAAATCCTAGAAAAATCATACGAAGTCGAAAACTAGATCCGTAAATTCTGAGAGTTCACAAAATGTGTCTAGTTTGCTCATAATTTTTATCACAGTTTATAATGACCTCTAACTTGGGTGAAAAAGTCCATAATCACAGACTGGTCCGGATTGTTGTTTGAAATGATAGGCAGTTTTGTAAAAATCACCATAAATTGTAGAAAAATCGTATGGAGATGTGCAAGTATTCATTTTAAAGCTAAAAACTTGAACTATTTGCACCTTGTACAGTTTTGAAAACAAAAATGTTTAAGATGCCCAAAACAGTCCGTGAATGGAGTTGAACTTTTCTGATGAAGGCTGTTAGAAAAATCTAGTTATGTTCTTAGTGTTGTAACTTGTATTCCCCCCCTGAAAACTTGAGAAAACATGAAAATGTAGGGGTATGAACTCACCTTGAGTGATTTCAGTAGATAAGTGTTGAAGAAGATAAGTGTTCAACCCAAGAACACTTGAAGAATCACTTGAAGATTCGAAGATCTAACACAATTATGAGAGAGTTTGTGTAAGATATCCATGATTTGAGTGGAAATATTTGAGATAATCATAAAGAGAATGGATTATGCTTACCAATGTGGAGGAAAAACTCAAGATCAGCCCTTGAATCTCGAATTTTTAGAGAGAGAAAGTGAGAGAGGAAAGAGTTTGATCTTCTTGTGAAATGAGAGCAAATGAGAGAAGTGAGGAGAGAGGATGAATATCCAGCCCTCAAAAACGTGGGAAAGAGGGATAATTGAGTGGAAAGGACATTGATGTGACCTAGGTAAGGTGGAGAGGTGTGGTTAGTCAAAGAGTGGGTGTGGGGTGGTTGCTTGTGACATTGGATAATGCAAAGTCAACACTCCACCTTTAATAATTCACCCATTTGATTTTTATTATTTAAATAATGATTTTCATCAAAATATGTTTAAATTATGAATATTTAGAGTTTATTATGTTAAAATATAATTTCTGGAGAAAATCCCGCTTTAAAATCACGAAAAACGGGCTTAAAATGTTAAAAATATCAAAAATGGGCTAAAAATGACAAATATGCGAATTTCTGGCCGAGGCTCGGCCTCCTGATGCTGAACCGAGAGAGAGAGGGAGGCAGAACCGAGAGGAGAGGAGAAGGAGGGAAGGAACCGAGAGGTGGGAGGGGACAGAGAGGCGCGCGAGACAGAGAGTGAGAAGAGAACAGAGAGTGAGAAGCAAACAGAGAGGCGGAGTAGCGAACAGAGAGGCGGAGTAGCGAACAGAGACCGAGAGGAGCAGAGCGTGAAGCGACAGAGGCAGAGGCTCGGTCTCCGGTCTCTTGGCCACCAGAGGCTCGGTCTCTGGTCTCTTGGCCACCAGAGGCTCGGTCTCTGGTCCTAAGAGGCCTCTCACTCCGGTTTCGGTTCCTAAAGCCTATTTTTCTCGTTTTCGCCCCGTTTCAAGCCGTTTTTGACCCGGTTAAGGGCCGGAACGACCCGAATGATTCCAAAAAGTTACGGGAAACTTTTGAGAGAGATTTGGGAGAGATTTCTCACACTTGGAGAGATTTGGGAGAGATTTGACATTCTTGGAGAGATTTCTCATACAAAGAGATATTTGCGAGAGTTTTCACATACTTGGAGAGATTAGGGAGAGATTTGACATTATTCTTGGAGAGATTTCTCATACAGAGAGATATTTGAGAGAGATTTCACATACTTGGAGGGATTTGGGAGAGATTTGACATTCTTGGAGAGATTTCTCATACAAAGAGATATTTGAGAGAGATTTCACATACTTAGAGGGATTTGGGAGAGATTTGACATTCTTGGAGAGATTTCTCATACAGAGAGATATTTGAGAGAGATTTCACATACTTGGAGAGATTTGGGAGAGATTTGACATTCTTGGAGAGATTTCTCATACAAAGAGATATTTGAGAGAGATTTCACATACTTAGAGGGATTTGGGAGTGATTTGACATTCTTGGAGAGATTTCTCATACAGAGAGATATTTGGGAGAGATTTCACATACGTGGAGAGATTTGGGAGAGATTTGACATTCTTGGAGAGATTTCTCATACAGAGAGATATTTGGGAGAGATTTCACATACGTGGAGAGATTTGGGAGAGATTTGACATAGACAGAGATAGAGTGAAAACGATTGAGAGAGGATCCATGTGTGACAATTGTGAGTGTTCGGCATCGCAATGCATGGTTCGTAAACCCTGTTAAGCCTTGTTTAAGGATCTTACACATTCCCGATGAGTATGCATCATTGTTTTAACAGTTTGGCTTGCCACGTACTACATTTTTTAGGTTAAAGAGATCTAGTTGTACGTACTTTTCGATTTATGTTTTTCTTATTAGAATAGCGACTTGTTTAGTAAATACTAAGCGTAAGTCCAAGCACACAAGGGTTAGTTGAGCTGACCGGTTTGACTTGTTGACTTTATTTGACTTTGAATTGACCAGAATTTGACGGTTGTCACATAAACGGACTTCCCACCGAACAGTTCATGAACGGTTCGTCGAACGTTCAGTTCGTTTACAGCCCTACTAATATGCATTTATGTATGTACACTTTAATAAAATACCTATATTTTTAAAAGTATACTTTTAGTCAGAGTGTTTTAGTCCCATTGTATTTATAGTTGTATATCGTGTACGGCTAGATATACTAGTTCACTAATGTAGGCTGAGTCTAGACTGTCCGTGGGGTGCTAGATCTACTTGCTTACTTCCGAGGTGAGTCTTCTCACTATACTTACCTGAGAGGCAGTATTGTATGACCGAAAGATCTTATTGAGTTATCAACCAGAGGGTCTTATGTGCTTATACTAAGTTATGTGATATTATTTATTTTGTATTTGTGATATATGTTATATTATTCTATGCTTTACTGAGCCAGGACCTGAGGGTCCAAACCGAGTTGTGAGACTGGAGGGTCTTCACTGAGATATAGGACTGGAGGGTCCAACCCGAGCTGTGAGGCTGGAGGGTCTCACTGAGACACATGACCGGAGGGTCCACACCGAGTCGTGAGACTGGAGGCTCTTCACCGAGACGCATAAGACCTGAAGGTCCATGCCGAGTTATAGCCATGAGAGGCTTATTATTATTTATGCATGTGGTATTTTGGGGAACTGACTAAGCTTCGTGCTTAGCATGTTGTGTGTTATGTGTTTCAGGAACTTCTTAGGATCACAGGAAGGCGTCGGCTTGATTGTACACACATGTTTGAGACTATGTCGAAGATTCTGGGATATTATCAGTTGTTTTGTTAAATCATGTTTTTGATATTTGATACATTGTGATTTTGGGAAAATGTGATATTGATTTTATGTAATTTAAAAATGAAAATTTTGTTTGAAAATTTAGAGTGTTACATTTTGGCCCCAAGGATGTGATCTAGTGGTAGATGCCACTCCAGGAGCTATGAATTGCTACTCTTGGTGTTTCTGAGGTTCTAGATGCATAAAGTTGTCACCTTTAGGGTTTAGATTCATCCATGCAAGAGTTTATGTCAATTTGTTGATGTAGGGTGTTACATTTTGAACTTGGGTCTTTATGGGCATGCAAAGTCACCAAGTCAGTGACTTTATGGTTATAAACGCTTATTAGGACCTAGATCTGTGATTTGGACTTCTAGACTTAAGCATTAAGAACTTAATAGAGGATTTGGCTTAGTGGAGGAGTATGCTCGACGTACAAATCTATATGTGTAGCTAAATGTCAAGCAACGTGTACGCTTCGCATACAACTGAGTACGCCCCGCGTACTCTGTCAGGAGGGTTTGTTCATTTTGGGCTTCAGTTTGGGCCTTCCTTTTGGGTTTGGAGTTTGGGTTCTTATTGGGTTGTCTGAAAAGAAGAGTTTTAGACTAAGAATATGTTTAGGCTTTAAAGTAAGGCCCATGCAATAGGTTTAGGCCCAATTTGGAAAATTAGGCCAAGTATGGGCCTTAGGTGATTATTTGGTTTTGGTCCTTTCAGATTTTGGGTTTGGGCCTTAGTCTTGGGCCAAACTTGGTGAGGGGTAAAATGGTCTTTTTACCCCAATAATGGACTTTCGGACTTATGATTATGGTTTGGAACCCAATGGTTAACTGAGTGCTGTTTTGGTATTGATTATCTCGAGGATTCATTGGACCAGCAGCCAAGGATTTTTATGTGAGTGTTAGCAGTAGAGGTGAGTTCCTCGCCATGTATAGTGGGTTGAAGGCACCAATGCTGACCCATAATCTGATATGTTAGAATACTCATTGTCTGTGTGAAACTAGTATGTGTATGTGCTTGTATGCTTACTAGGAGGGGCTCGATGATTATCCTGTATGCTATTACTTGTTATGTAGCATGAATTATAAGTGGGTGGGGATCGTTATGCGAGTTAGGGTGGGGCCCATTATACCCTTTGGGCGAGACCCGTTAAGTATTTTATGTTTGGTATGTAGTATCTTGGGGAACTCACTAAGCTTTGTGTTTACGATTTTCAGTTTATGTTTCAGTTACTTCTAGTTCCAAAGGGAAGGGCTCAGGATGACTACATTGCACACAATACATGGTTTCCGGTTTTTGGATATGACTCTGATTGATATGATGTTTGATACACTTATTTTCATTTAGGTTGTATGTATAATGTTTTGGAATACTGTTTTTATTTAACTTAAAAATGAAAATTTTGGATCATATTTTGGGACGTAACAATCAACAACAGATAATAAAGTCTCCAGGCAATCTAACTTAATCTCATTATTATTAAAAGAGTATCATATAAAATTTCAGTATAAAGTCAATTATATTTTACATCCCAATCAATTTGTTTTTTGTACATTCTAATTAATATATTATTTTCCGTATAGGTTTATCACTAAACGAATATCAACTTAAAAACTTGACTTTGTTTGAAGTAGAACAAAATTTACTCCATAACAATTTCAGTCTTAAAATATATAGAAAGAGGCCTTACCCAGATGTTGATTATGTTTCATCTTCAAACAATCGGCTTATTAGTGAGGAGGTAGATTATGACATACCAAATTTAAAGAACTAATTTGATCGGTTATTTGTTGCATTAACAAACGAGCAACAATACATTTTTCTTCATATCATGGATGTGGTTATAGATAATAGGGGAGGCGCATTCTTTTTTATGGTTATGGTGTAGCGGGTACGACATTTCTTTGGAAGACAATTTCTACAGTAATTAGAGTTTAATGTGAGATTGTTTTAAATGTTGCTTCAAGTGGGATAGCTTTATTATTGTTGACCGGATGCAAGACATCACACTCTCGGTTTATAACTCCCATAAATCTTACCAAGGATTCTGTCTGTAGAATAAATCCAAAGAGTGATCTTGCCATTTTCTTAAGAAAAACCTCATTGATTATTTGGGATGAAGCACACCCATGGTACACAAGCATGCATTTGAAGCTTTAGATCGAACTCTGAAGGATATATTAAAGTGTGTTAATCCTACGAATTCAAATATTAGGTGATTGTTTTTGGAAGTGATTTTAGAAAAATTCTACGAATTCATTTTATAAAATTATAATTTTTTCCTGGCATATCTACAAATACAAAATACCAATTGCATATTCAAACCACTATCGGTTCGTGATTTCAACCAATAGTTATGTCATTATCATATTACTGCAAAACATATACACTTTTAAAATAGTAAAGATTTTATTATCAATTTTCAATTTTCACTAAATAAGTTACAATTTAATTAAAAAAATTAACTTCTCATCCGTTGTGCCTACAGGTTATAACCTAGTAACAAATAAAAAATAAAAACTAAAGTTAGGGTTAAAGTATAATGACTTTTTGTGGCATAACCCTTGTAAAATCCATTCTATGTATAGATTAACATATAAACATACATAACCATTTATATTTACATATAAATAAATCTAAAATAAAGATAAACAACAGTTCTTTTATAAAATTTTAAAAGCATACATCCGATTGTTGTTGTTTATGTTTGTCACGAAATGTTTAAATCAAGGTTGTTAAAATTACGATTTTGATCGTAGGATCGTACGATCCTACACATAAGTAAATCGATCTCGATCTTACTAGGATAAAGTTTCGGTAATATCACAGTAGGATTATAGGATCGGATCAAAAGATCGTAGAATCGATCGTCAGATCAAAAGATCGTTACTATTTATTTTTAAAAAATATAATCTTTTTTATTGAATTAGCTATTTAGAATACCCCTTTTGAATTGTTTATTCATTAAATGATGTATTATATATAAATCTTTAATGTTTTAAACTATTTATTGTTAGTTGAATTGTAAGAGAAGATGGATGAAAATGTATTTTTTATATTTTAAAATTCTTTTGGTAAGATTTTACGATCTGGTATGCTTTTACAATTACGAAATTGTAAAGCGAAAACCGATCATATATATTAGATCTAAATCGATCATATATATATATAAGATTCAATCTTAATATTTATTATCATACATATTTACATCTTGTATATATTATTTTAATTTTAGAAAATGCATACATATCTATGTACTTTATATATTATTTTAATTTTAAAAAATGCATTCGGATGATGATGATCATATCTAACGTATCATTAGTAATCTTCAATCTTGGCAGCATATAATTTAGAATCATTTCAAATGAGAAAGTTAGCTGATACTACATATGTCAATCTCAACATTTAACTTATATAAATATTAAATAAATTTGATATTATATATATATATATATATATATATATATATATATATATATAGTTAGGTTCATGTGAGACGACCTAATTTTATGAAACCGTAAGACCATAAAATTAGAATGGTTTCAAATTAATCTGAACCTATATATATATATATATATATATATATATATATATATATATATATATATATATATATATATATATATATATATATATATATATATATATATATATATATGGTGATGTTCAATAGAGAACCATAATTAACAATGAACCAATGAACCAATCGTGAGCGTCAGAAATCATAATGATCAACGGCCAAGGAAATAGATGTACACTTTTACATTTGATACACACATACCGGATTATACCAAAAAATTCACCTCCTTACCAAAAAAACTCACCTCTTTTTTTCGTTAAATTTTTTTTAGACCATATTTTTTATCTAAAAAAACCAAATATATAGTGTTGTTCTCGATTTTCCATTCTCTTTTCATAAAGATCTATGTTGATATATAAAAAATAAATTTTTTTCAAAAAAAAAAACTCCATTTTGGTAGTTTTTTCAATATTTAAGTTTATTTTTATCAAAAAAAATTATACTAAAAATATTAATTTTTTGTATTCTATTAATAAACATCAACACCGATTTAAGAGTAAAAAAAAAAAAAAAAAAAAAAAAAAAAAAAAAAAAAAACCTCGAACAGTGTAGATTCACACTGTGAATGTAAACTGTAAATATTTCAATTTTTAACATTTACGGTGTGAAAAAACTCGAACAGTTCATATTCACATTATGAATCTGACTTACTATTATGCATACTATGAATCTGAGACGGTTCATTAAAAAAAAACTCGATCAGTGTAAATTCACACTGTGAATCTAAACTGTAAATATTTCAATTTTTAACATTCATAATGTGAAAAAGCTCTGATAGTTCAGATTTACACTATGACTCTGACTTACTATTATGTACACTGTGAATCTGAGAAGGTTCACAATGTGTATCTGAACAGGTTAATAATATGAATCTGAACAGATTCATAATGTGAATCTGAACTGAAATATAGTTTTTTTTACATGAATATGAATCTATTTTTAAAAAAGTACAAATTACCATGAATATTGATATATTTATTAATTTTTTTCTATAAAAAAATAGATCTTAACTTTTCAACAAAGAAAATAAACTGAGTCTTTTTCGGAAAAAAAATTGGTTTTTTATATATCATTATGGATCTCTTTAGAAAGAGGACGAAAAATCGTGAACAACGGTATATTCGGTTTTTTTTCGATAAAAAACATGACAATTATTTTTTTTAAAAAGGTTTTTTTTTTAATAATCCGGTGCATTTGTGTCTATTGTAAACGTCTACAATCATTCCTTTTGTCGTTGATCGTTTTAAATTTCGACGTTTTGGATTGATCATCTGGTTACTTGATTAATAATGATTCTCTATTAAACACACGTGCGCGCACGCGCGCGCACACACACACAGATATATATATATATATATATATATATATATATATATATATATATATATATATATAATGATTTTATATGACATAGGGGTGAATTTAGAATGCCCAAAATAATCAAAGTATTTTTTTATGTTTTTAAAAAAATTTCCGGTTTTTATGAATTTTTGAGTTCTTTATAATTTGTTTTTTGAATTTGGATAAAAAAAAATTAATATATTTTATGAAAACTATAATTTTTAAAATTAGATTATCAAAACTTCAAAAAAATTATTTTTAAAAATCTCTTTTTACAAAGTCATTAATATAATTAGTAGAAGTATTCTTTAAATTTTTATAATTTTTGGAAAATATTTTTATTTTTTGGGTTTTTGTATAAAAAAAGAATATTAAAAAAAAATATTATTTTTCAAATATTTATGACTATGCTCATTTTGTAAAAAATTCAATTTTAATAACTTTAATAACTAGTGGAAGGGACGTGAATATGTGTGTAAGGGGTTTTGATTTTTGGAATTTTTTTTTTTTTTTTTTTTTTTTTACCCTCCAAATAAATAACCTTATCCAAAAATTATAAAAAAATCTCTTAAATAACTATCAAAATATCATATCATCTCGCGAGATTTTGACAATAAATAAAATAAATAATAGCAATTTATTTTTTCAATATTAAAGGTAACAATTATCATCGTAGTCCTTACGAGTTTTTAAGTCTTACTTAATCCGTTATATATATATATACTTGTTTCTCCTCTTCACTCAAACCCTCCTCCCTCCTAACCCCAACCCCCTCCCTTTCTTTCACAATTTTTATTCTATTTGACTTATTAATATATATATTTCTCACTTTGTTCTTTTCATCTCCATCCATCTTCCTTTGCTTCCTTTCTTCATTTCTCTACTTGGAGGTAATCTCTTTCTCTCTCTATATAGATAAATATAGAAACATATATAGATACATATAAGTATATTCTTTTCCAATCATAATTTAGATGCTTTTTTTGGCCTACGAGATATATAAATTATCCCTTATGTTTTGATTTCTTCCTAACCATTTGCGTCTTTGTATTGTTATTCTACATTACAAGTCATCTTTCTCTGTTGGGCGAAAGAGGTGAGACTTAAGCATGTGAAGTACAATGAAAAGAAGCCATCTTTATGATTATATGTATGTGTTTTTGAAGTTTTTGAGTTACTAAATGTTAATTTGTTGTTTCAAATTTACCCAGAAATGGCAGGGTATGAGAGAAACGATGAGTTTATCTCCAAAAATGGTCATGAACGCGAGGTAATATCGTAATTAAACTTTCTTCGAGTATCTTTTGTTCAGTTTTAATGTAAAAACCGATCAAATTCCGTTACTATTCGTTTATTTTCTTATTAATCTTTTTACATAGATGTTATGGTTTTGCATATATTGGAAGTAGGAAACAAAACAAAAAATTGTACATATATAAAAACAACGGTTTTGGAGAATAATTTATCTAAAAAGAGCCTCTAATTGAATATTTGTGATTAATTAATATATACCGACTTGGTGGTTCTACAAACACATGATACATGACATATAAATTATATATTAAAAATCTAAAAGTATTTTGCCATTTGACATACCTACCCCCATTCTCACGTAAACAAATTCATACTTGCTAAGATGAAATTCAAATGAAATAAAATGTTAGTGTTTAATAAGGACGATGTTTTCACAAGAGTTTCAGTATTTTTTTTTATTAGTATTATCGTTTCACTATTTATCTGATTTATGTATATGGTACATAAAAGGTCTAACACAATATGCCTTTAAATGTTAACAAATTAGGTTTTATATAGAAATGACAATTTTTATACGTGTTTCCGAAACATTATGATAACATTATCTTTTTGTTGTTCGGTCTGTGTTACGTGTGACTAAAGGTCTATCATACTACGTGTTTGGATTGTCTCGGTTTTGATATATATATATTATTTCTATATATAGTAGCTCACGTTTGATCGTGAACGGTTTCGTTCTTTAAATAGAAAAATACTACATCAATCTTTTCCTTCATGACATTTCCTTAGAAAATCAGCTTTGAAACAAGTTTTTCTAAATAAAAAAAAAAAAAAAAATCATAGAGTTTCCTTTTAATTTGTATCAAAATATCATGTAGCTAGTATATGCATACTCAAACCTTAAGGTTTATATAAAGTAAGAAAAATGCATTATTTTTTTTAATAGCGGTCCTAGAACTAGATTAATCACGTGGGAAGTGGCCTACCATATTAGTATAGGTGGTCCATAATTAAGATATTTCTTTTTTCATTTTGGCCAATTAGGTTTGAAGGGTGATATAGTAATTTCACATGTATACGATACATCATATGTTGTTGGGATGTCAAGTGAATCATGTGGATTGCCCCTTGAAAGAAAACGACTTGTGCACATACATATACACGCTACTATCACTTTGTTCATATCTTTGCTTTTGTAAATAAAACTAAAAACTTTGTTATCATAAATGATAAATTCAAGTTTTACAAGTATTTTTTTTTTTAGTTTTCTGTCATATTTATTGGCTAAAAAAGCTAAAATTTATTCCAACTTTATGAAAAGAGACAATAGTACGTTAGTTAGGCTAAAAGATACATCACAATTAATTTAAAAAGAATAATTGATTTCCGATTGTTGGCTTTAATTATTTTTGTACTAATAAGATTTTAATAAAGTATTTTTATATTATAGATATATATAAAGTGTAAGCACATACATTTAAGATTTAGAATTGTTAACTAAAAGTTATATTTCTTTTCGCATAACTTTAGGGGGCGACAATGGAACAGAAATATGGAGGTCTAGCACCAAAGAAGAAGCCCTTAATCTCAAAGGCATGCTAAAATTACTTATTTACCTACCCTTTCTCTAGATTTTTCATGTAAAATTACCATTTTACCCTCTATGGATTTACTTATTTCCATCATATTTTGTGTTATGCATTCGGGCAGGATCATGAACGTGCTTTTTTCGATTCAGCAGACTGGGCCTTATGCAAGGTAACTTTTAATTAAATTATAATTAATGGCCCGATGTTGGCCCATATTTTTGGGCCGGATCACATTCCAAAATTCGCTATATATGAACTAATGAGCTTGCATTTTATTATTGAGCAGCAAGGTGCAGGGATAAATGAGAAATCATCGATAGCTATAGAGACCTTGCGACCAAAATTAGAGGTATTTTTTAATTAAATTTTGAATTTGAATAAAACAATGCATTTTATTTATTATTTCTTTAATATCATAGTATATTATATAGTAGTATATTATATAATTATTTATTTGATTGGTTTTCTTTAATGGAATCTCATGCGTGACATGTCAAGACGAATAACTTCATATGGCATGTATTGTCATATTGCATTTTATAATTTACTTTTTAATGTATTAAATAATATAAAATTTTATAATGAAGAATATTTATAACTTATATGTAGTTATGACTTTGTTAGATATGCGATGATTTAATTTCAACTATATATCTAATTGTCAAAACAAGATAAAATGTGATTGAATTTTTATATTTTTTCAAGTTACATAATCTAACAAAAAAAAAAAAAGAATCTCATGGTTATAATTTATCATTATATCACTTATATGATGTTTCTTGAGTTAAATCAGACTAAATCAGACTGCAATCTAAATAATTATTTTTTTAGACATTATTTTGGCTTATTATCTTGTTCATAGTTGATATGATTGTGAAACTTTTAGTTTACATGCAAAAATTTGGCATGGAGCTTTAGAGAAACTTTGGGAGATTAAAGGAGAAAAAAATTTTGGTTGGATGACATGAACTTTTATCTTTTTTATTAAACAAAAAACTTTTAATCTAAAAACTACATTTTTAAAAACTTCTAACTATTTTTATCAAACATTTTACAAAAAAGCTTGCACTTTCTAGTTTCCAAGTACTAATTTGCACCTTAGCTTCCAACTACTAACTAACAGCTAACACACTAACAACTAAACTTACAAGTTATAACTACCAGCTAACAACTAACAACTAATTGTCAAAACACTCTTTAAGTATCATAACAATTTTTTTTTAAAGAGAAACAAAATATTTTGTTGTGCAATCTTAGAAAATAAAAATTGTCATATTAAATAATAGAATGTTATTTCCTATATTAACAATAAATGAATATTGAATGTAGAGAACACCTCGTCAGTGTTTGCCTCCAAGACGACCTGCTTGTATATCCGGAGGAGACAATCATGTGAGTTTCTAAGAAGGTGTTTGGATAAATTAACTTATAGCTTATTAGCTTATTAGTGGTGAGAGAAAACAGTTTTTGCAAAGTGTTTGGATTAAAAATAAGCAATAAGCTATAAGCAAGGGGGAGGTGGGGTGGGGAAAAATGTTTATTAAAATTAGCTTATTTAGCTTATCTCCACCGCAATAAATTGATTTTTAATGTTTTTTTTATCCAAACATTCAATCTTAACTTATAGCGGTAAGGATAAACAATAAGCTATAAGCTCCCTTTTTTTTACCTATCCAAACACCCTCTAAGTATTATAAGATTATAATTTTTAATGTCATTTTTAACCAAAGTTTTAATATTTTATTCATTGTTATTTTTCAGGTAGAGTAACAAGTGTACAAAATGCATAAAAGGATGCTAGGACATGCTAGCAATTTTAATGGTGATTTAAGTTAAAGATATGAACTTTTCTTTGGTGTTGAACTAGTCAAACCCAGTATAATATGCGATTTCAATGCATGATATGCTTGTCAATGCAGTATAAAATTGGTTTTGGTGATTTCAATGCCGTAAGAAAGTTTATCTTATTTTAGTGACAATGTTAAGCGTTTTATTTGCATGGCCAAAACATTGCATGTACTTTATTTCAATGCATGATATGCTAGTCAATGCAGTAGAAAATTGGTTTTGGATATATCCAACATTATGAATATTTACAAGAAACGTGTAATGTGTATTTTAAAATGAAATCTCAAAGACTAATAACCCTACTTGTTTTACGGTGGATTGGCTTATGCGTAACAAGTGAAATAGAGTGTTTTTTCTTTTATATATATATATATATATATATATATATATATATATATATATATATATATATATATATATATATATATATATATATATATATATATATATATATATATATATATATATTTCGTTTATGTTATTTCATCAATGTTTATGTAAACTTGTATAGTATTAAGAAATTTCATGCAAACGAAAACCATTGTATTCAAGTATCAATGTTTATTACTTGATTCTTGTAGTAAGTGTATGTGTTGTCAGGCTTTATTATGTGTGTATGCCTTTAGCCTAGGCCAACATTGTATAACCCATTGTCCCATTGTATTTTTCAACCCATGGCCTTATTCCTTTGTATATATTGTGTGTTTTTTAGGTCTGACAACCGTGTCGTGTTTGGGTTGGCGGATCAAAATATGACAACCCAAACATGACATATTTAAATATACAGGTCACAGGTTGACGGGTCACGGGTTGACGGGTTTAGAATATAAATCCATATATGACCCGCCAACCCATTTATTTATACGAGTTCACAGGTTGGCGGGTTTGTAGGTCAGATTTAGGTTCGTTGGTCAGATTTCATTAATACAATTGACAATTAAACATGAATAAATTATTGATGGTTGATGTAAACATATCCGAATTTTAGACACTTAACTACTAAAATCTTAAACATCCAAATGAAAATTAAAAACATTCATAGAAAAATGTTCAAACCAAACATTAATACAAACATAGATTATACTTATTATACAATACTTATTAAATATTGATACTTGATACATAAATACATTTAAAAATAAAAAAAATATATTTTTTTATTAAAAATATAAATGGGTTGGCGGGTCAACCCGTTTATTTTTTTAGAAACTCATATATGACCCATTTAATAAACGAGTTGGCGAGTTGAAAAACTCAACTCAAACTCATTTATTTCGTGTCGTGTTGCGGGTCATATCGCGAGTCGTATCGAGAATTGTCAGCCCTATGTCTGTGTTGTTAGACTTTATTATTTATGTACACCTTTAGTGAATTTATTACATAACGTGATATCAGACCGAATTGATTTTCTTCCATCTATCTTCTCTTAAAATCTTGCATTTTCCTTTCTCTCCTCGTGTACTATCCTTATATTTCCTTTCTTAGACTAATGAGTATAGTCAACACGATCACCCGTTATATTGATGTGACAGAGAAAAAATGTCGGCATAACACCAGAACACCGCCTCACCTTCGCGTTTTTGGGCGTTTCGGCACCAACCATTAACATTGCAACGACTCGTTATTGGCTTGCATTCTTCTCAAACGGTGAAAATGTAGACCATTGGTGACCATATTAGAACGAATATTAGAATTAAGAGTAAATTACATGAATGGTTCCTATGGTTTAGGATAATTTGCACGTTTGGTCCCTAACTTATTTTTTTAACTCGGAAGATCTCTACTGTTTGCTTTTATTACGTGTTTGGTCCCTACTGTTTGTTTTTGTTACGCGTGTGGTCCTTATCTTACCTAAAAATACTATTATTTAAATAAGAAAAAATGGTGGGGTAGGTAAGGTAAGGTGAACGGAGTGGGATTGAGAGTGTGTTTATCTAAATAAATTAAAAAATCAAGGGCAAAATAGTCTTTTTAGCTAAGATAGGGACCAAACGCGTAACAAAAACAAACAGTAAGGACCTTCCAAGTTAAAAAAATAAGTTAGGGACCAAACAAGCGAATTACCCTAAACCATAGGACCATTCGTGTAATTTACTCTAGAATTAATGAGGTTTGATGAAAATGATTTTTGAGCGGCTCAAGAACACTGAAGGAGATGACTTGGAGAGTATAAATATATTTAGGTTAAAATATCTTGGGCCTCTTATAATTGCTTGGGTTTTTTTTATATGTTTTAAACTAAAATAATATTGGGCTATACGTTATTTATAAAAAAAATTAGACTACAATGGGAATTACTTTTCTATAATTATATGTTAATAAAAATCATAAATGATTATTTCTTAATGTTGTTCTTAGTTTATATTTAAATAACATGTTTTACTAAAATATATTTGTTAATATAAATATTTAAAAAATTGAAAAAAATAATAATAAAGAAATAAATCGAAAAAAGAAAAAAAAGAATTATGACATGGAAATTATAGTGTGTTATAACATGTTATAAGATGTTACGTATTTTCATACATAGTGTTATAACATCATATATGACTAGGATGATGAGGTGATAGTATTTGGATGTGATAATATGTTGTCCACACCCATCAACCTTAGTTGTTAATGCCTCCTTCCAATAACCCTACCATGGTCGCCGATGATGTTATTCTTCCACCACAATGGGCCTGGGTTGTTGCTTTGTTGCTGACATCCTCAACCCAATTCTCTTTGAAGAAAAAATATCCGACAAACCATCAAGAACACATAAATTGCTCATAGATCACATATATTTCATTTCCTCATGCATGAGGATGCCATAACATAAAAAGTTAAAGGCGATTTAAGAAGCAAAACACGATTATCACATGGAAAATAGATTGACCAAAACAATTCTATAACAGAAATAACAAATCCAATTAATACAAACATACATAAAAATTGGTGAAGTTCAACAAAACACCATAATATACACAAAAGTTCCGACCAATAAACCATGGGGGATCATCAAAGTCGGAAGTAAATATGAAAATAAAATCCACCAAGACATACAAATATATATTAAGAGTATCATATAAGTTATGGCCACGAAGCTTCTATGTACAATATGTTAAAAAGAGAATTAGAATATCATCTAAGGAGTTACATGTCAAAAAGACATAAACTAACACGTTTTTAGAAGAATGATGACCTATGGAAAGGAGTACTAGGAATCAAGATTCTCATTTTAGAGGACCTCACACAAATATTTTATTACAATAACCAGTTCAATAAAAGCACAAAAGTAAAGTTCATCAACCTAGTTCGATAACCTCATCATTGTTGGGACGAAGAACCAATACTAATCCATAAATTTGAAGCGAGGCATTCACATGAACATGGTGTACGATGTACGTGTACCTAGATTGAGGAACTTTAACAAAAGTAATGTTCGAAAATTGTTTCAAAATTTGCCAACCATCATATAGGAAAGTGTAGGATCACTAAAAGGATGCACTTAATCAACTTTTCAACCACTCAATATAGCCAAGATAAATAGTCTTACTTTCATAACACTAAGGAATGACATTGTACATGCACCATGACCATACAATATCATATTCAGAAGAAGTGTCATGTACAAATTCTCAGCAATAACATCCAAAATTAATAACGTCAAATTGTACATGAATAATCATGATAATGCACTTATTGTACCACAAGTAAGCTGGTTTCAAGACACAACTGACCTACTCCTTGGGAAAAAAAAACGGAAGAGAACTTCAAATAATAACAAATACATGGTAATAAGAGAACATCGCCTAAAACAAAAAGTACATTAGATAAAGCTTCACCGCTTAGGTTGTATAACAATTTATAAAGTTTTTAAGGGTTTACTTGGACGTTTCACATGACAGAAAATGACATGACCGATATCCCGATAGTTATGGTATACCCAAATTGAACGTATGACTATTACATAGTTAGATACTACATAAGAAATGTGCAAACATGTTGCATTTTTTATTTCTTTTAATGCTAATTAGGAATATATATATATATATATATATATATATATATATATATATATATATATATATATATATATATATATATATATATATATATATATATATATATATATATATATATATAACATCTAGCCACGTAAGACTTGTAGTTCAACCAAAATGGTGTATAACATAGAGGTGGCAATGAGTGGGTTGGGTTCGGGTTCAACCTATTTAATAATTTGGTTGATAATTTCAACCCAATCCAGTTTATTTGTTTAAATGGGTTGATATTTCCAACTCAATCCAACCTTTTAGATAAATGGGTTGTCATCAGGTTGATTTATTTATGTAGTTTCCGACCCCACCTATTAAATAAATAGGTTAAACTTGGGTTAACCCATTTAAAATCAATTAAATAGATTATATAATTAAATATTATACCATTTAAATTATAAAATGTAAATAAAACTTCATAATTATGACAAAAGCACAATCTTAATTCATAAATACAAATAAATTGTTCAAATAACATTAAAAATATTTAGTTTTACAATGATTTTAAAGAGTGATCAGTATCATCAACGTTAAAAAAAGGTTGGAAATTAGGATTGAATTTTATTAAACATAAATAATAATAATGCAACATTATAAATTACAAATTAATACTTTGATTACTACATGATAATATTCAAATAATATTAAATTAAATATATATATCAAAGTTAAATAGGTTGACGTATTAATAATTTTTATCCAACCCAACCTATTTAATTTAATCTGTTAAATGGATTAACCCATTTAAATTAAATGGGTTGAAAATCTCAATCGAATCCGTTAATTGTAGATTAGATTCGAATTGAATTACACATTGGATCCATTTTTGGTCGCTCTAACATAGACTAAACTGCACAAATGGTCCCTGTGGTTAGCTCAAAATTGCCACTTTGGTCCAAAAAAGTTTGGACTAGCATCAGAGGTCCAAACTTTTCATTTTGTTGTGAATTTGGTCCAAAATTTTATGAAAATATTTAAAATGACGGAATTGTCCTTTTGAGTTTGTTTTTTCATTTTCTTTTTATTACAATAATTAAAAAACAAATAAATAAAATACAATCCCACCCCACCTCGATCTCCTCTCTCTCTCTCTCTCTCTCTCTCTCTCTTTCTCTCTCTCTCTCTCTCTCTCTCTCTCCCCCATACAATACCCATCTTCTACATGATTTTTACACAGAGAACTACCACCACCACCACCGGCCGGAGATATAAACGCCGCCACCGTCGTCGTTGCCGACCAAAGATATGAACGCCACCAACATTGTCGATCAGAGATATGAACGTCACCATCGCACAATTGATACCACTCACAGTAGCTAGAAAACCATCGATTTTCCGGCGGAGAAGACAGAGATGATGTAAGTCGACCAGATCTTCAACTCTGATGAAAGTGGCGCTGAAAAACCCTTGGGTTTTTATGCCTCTTGCAAAAAAACATTAGGTCCGGTTGATTAGGGTTTTATGGCGGCGGCTGGAATAGGGTTATATGGCAACGATGTTGCAGGTCGACCACGAAAGGCAACGAATCCGCGGACTCCAGATCTAGACATGAAACCAATCATATCGGAGAAAACAAATAGAGAAAGGGGGTGACGACTCCGGTGGTGGTTCGACGACAGAACGGTTCAGAGACAGACGACTGATGGTTTCTTGCGTTGAAGGGTTTTCAGAGTCGGAGAAGGACGAATCCGATGGTTTCTATGTCGTCGGTGTCATTTTAGGTGACTGACAGTTTAAAAACCATGAATCGATGATCAGTGGAGACAAATCCAACGAGCTAACAGGTAAGATGGTAGGATCTGGCATACTCTGGTGTAAATGGAGACGATTTCAGGCAGTAATAGTGGTTTCCGACGAACAATGGTCGTTCCCGGCGATGGTAACGGTGGTGTTCTGATTTTTCCGATCGGTTGTTCAGGTGGGATTGGGAGGATATAGGAAGATGAAAGTGGTTATGGGTGTGGGAGATAGTAGGGGTGGGTGGTATTTTTATTTTTGATTTTCTTATAAATACAGAAATAAAAAAGAAAAAGATAAAATATAAAAGTGAGGGCAATTTCATCATTTTAAATATTTTCTGAATGTTTTGGACCAAACTCGCAACAAAATGAAAAGTTTGGACCTCTGGTGCTAGTCCAAACTTTTTTGGACCAAAGTGGCAATTTTGAGCTAACCATAGGGACCATTTGTGCAGTTTACTCCTCTAACATATTAACATAAAAATTTTGAAGACCGAAGATGGTGTATATATATAACATAAGATTATTATTATTATTTTTTAATTAACTAATGTCTTATACTCTTATTTGGATTGAATGGGGGTTCGGTTCACTAAAAAAAAAAACCGTGTAATCCGGTTCAGTTTTGCCAAATCTTTTTACTGACCTGAACCTGGAAATCAAACTACAGGTGCTTGCCTGCTTGGGCTCTGCGGACATGAGACGTCTTTCTGCTCTTGCTTCTAGGGTTGAGCAAATCCCAAATCAAATTACACTCAAGTCACAAAATCAATCAAAGATTCAATCCAATTCTTCATCCCACCACCAAAACCCTCCAGTCATCACCACTAATTTCACCGCAAGAGGTAAGTTTTCTTCAGTTAACTCCCAATCGAAAACCCCCACTCATAAACCCATTGATCATCAGTACATTTCTCAGATTCTTTCAAGTAAAGATTGGTATTTGCTACTAAACCACGACCTAAAATCCAAAAAACTTAGCTTAAACCCTCGGATTATAGTGAGCGTCCTACAGAATCAGGAAAACCCATTACACAATTTGATTTTTTATTTGTGGGTCTCGAATATCAACCCGTTGTTCGCGAAGAACCAATTGATTCGAGGCGTTTTAGCAAATACCCTTTACAGAAAAGGTCCGGTTTTATTATCGAAGGAGCTTATTAGTATTGTTAGAACTTCCGGGTGTTCTATTACAGAAGATTCACTTTGTATTTTGATAAGCAGTTGGGGGAGATTAGGTTTAGCAAAGTATTGCTCTCAGGTTTTCGATCAAATTTCATATTTAGGCCTTACTCCTACTACGAGATTGTATAATGCAGTAATTGATGCATTGGTAAAGTCCAATGCACTTGACTTGGCATATTTAAAATTCCATCAAATGAAAGCTGACAGATGCGACCCTGATAGGTTTACTTATAACTTCCTCATCCATGGAGTCTGCAAAATCGGAGTTGTAGATGAAGCCTCAAGATTATTGAAACAAATGCAAGAAATCGGGTATTCACCAAATGTATTTACTTATACAATACTCATTGATGGCTATTGTAACGCAAAAAGAATCAAAGAAGCCTTTAAGATCTTGGAGACAATGAAAGACTATAAAGTGAGACCTAATGAAGCTACATTTAGATCATTAGTCAATGGGCTTTTTCGTAATTTTCATCCACTCGAGGCCTTTAAACCATTATCCGATTTCATAGAACATGAACAAGTGTTACCCATAGCAGCCTGTGAATCTTGTTTGCACTGTCTTTCAACCACATCTATGTGTAAAGAAAACGCTATTTTCTTGAAGAAAGTTATCAAGAGAGGTTATGTTCCTGACACTATGACTTTCAACATCACTATCACTTCTTTACTTAAAGGATTTGATCTCATGGAAACATGTGACATCGTTGATGATTTGATTCAAAAAGGCACAAATCTTGGATTCAATACTTATCTTCTTCTTATTGAATCTTTATACAAGAATGGAAGCCCATTGAAAGGCGAAAAGTACCTAAACAAGATTCTTGAAAACGGGCTTTTAACAAATGTGACATCATACAACATGTTAATCGACACATTTTGCAAAATTTGCATGATCAATAAAGCAATGAAAACATTCCTAGACATGACTCGCCTCAACATTTCTCCAAATCTTGTCACTTTCAACACTCTCATTTCATGTCATTGCAAGATTGGTGATATGCATGAAGCAAGAGAGCTTCTTAAGATGTTAATACAACGTGGATTTGAACCGGATATTTATACTTTTAGTTCATTAATTCATGGTCTTTGTAGGACCCACCAAATTGACGATGCTTTTGATTGTTTGAAAGAAATGGTTGAGTGGGGTGTTCATCCGAATTCTATAACTTACAATATCTTGATTCGTTCTTTATGTGTAATCGGTGATGTTTATAAAGCAAAGGGTTTGTTAAAGAAGATGAAAGTCAATGGGGTCAAACCGGATGTTTATTCATTCAATGCTTTGATTCAGAGTTTTTGTAGGATGAAAGAAGTTGAGAAGGCGAAAAGGGTTTTACAGATGATGTTGACTTTAGGTTTGACTCCTGATAACTTTACTTATAGTGGTTTTATTAAGATGTTGTTTGATTTGGGGAGATATAAAGAAGCTAAAGAGTTGTTTGTATCGATGGAAGATTACGGATGTACCCCTGATTCTTTTACATGTAATTTGTATATTGATGGTTTAGTTCAATCTGGTAGGTTTATTGAGGCCCGAGATATGTTTCTCAAGTGTAAAGAGAAGGGAATTGTTTTGAAACCGATTTCAATTTTATAAAAAAGGGTATTTTGGACATTTCACGAATAATTACAACAATACGTTTTTTTTTTTTTTTTGTGAAGTTTTCAAGAGTTACTTGGTTACCCTTTGTTACAATGAGAAAAGATTGACGACATTGATTTGGGTCTAGAAGGCTACCTTATCGTGTCAATGTTGAAGGGTATTTTGGTCATTTCATGTAAATTTTCGATGTGATCTGTCAAGCATTCCAATTTTCTTTCGACAAAACGAGTATCAATTTTGATAAAATGAAAACCTCAAGAGGGTGTTCAGTGTTGTGAATTGTATCAAGAATAAGCTGCAAATCCAAGAGACCTTAGTCAAAATTACCTTATTGCCCCTGTTCGTGGTATGCATGCTCAATGGAAAAACTGTAAATTAGGTTTGATTTTAGCGAAAGAAACATTGAATGAAGAAAAATGTTGGTGATTCTCCCAGCTACTATATCTTTTTAGTCAAACCCTAACCCACCAATTTTGCTTGAATTTTTTCTCATTTACCAATCAAATTCCCCCAAAAAATAATTTTTCTACATACTTTTTACCCACAAAGATGAATTTCGATTCATCAAGAATGTAATAAATGGCAGATATAATCATATAATTCTTCATTACATACACAACACGATAACACATCCTTCACCAACATGAATCAATCTCTTTTACCTCTGATGCTCTTGTTCTTAATTCTCGTCAAAACAGGTAAAACCCTTTAATAAATTTCAATTAAAAAAAAAAAAGTTTTCTTGATGAAAGTGATATGTTACAGGGGAATCTGAAACGGGAATTGCTGGAACTGGACTGGGGTATCTACCTGAACCAGGCGGTGGTAATGGTGGTCATGGGGTGGTGAGTGGTGGTGGTGGGGATGAACCTGAGGTGGTTATTGTGAAGGCTCTTCAATGTTTTAGTGATAAACATGTAAGGTTATATGTTACCTTGCCTTAACTAGTTGTACAGTTGGGTACAACCCTGATGCATGAATTTTGATTCGTGGCAGATTTATAGGAGTTGTGAAGAGTCTTGTAGGTTGACTGAGAGCGGTCAACTCAATGTGCCACGTGGATACACCGATGAATACTGCAACGGGCCTTGTTTAAAGGAGACGCATCTTGTGCTTAATTGCATTGATGATGTGTTATCACATTTTGTTTTTTATAATCGTGCTACCGTAAAAGATGTGAAGGAAACGATAAAAGCGGGTTGTAGCTATGGCCCACATAGAGGTAATAGTTTGGTTATGGGATGGTATATACTTGTAGTAATGGATAAGGGTTCGAGGTTTAACCGTTGACTTTCAGTGTGAGAGTTTTAATTCCATTGTTGATTCGGTTAGT
The DNA here is from genome assembly GCF_052625555.1 of Lactuca saligna. Classification (NCBI taxonomy): domain Eukaryota; kingdom Viridiplantae; phylum Streptophyta; class Magnoliopsida; order Asterales; family Asteraceae; genus Lactuca; species Lactuca saligna. Next base: position 19,321,170 of record NC_136422.1, read on the forward strand.
TGTTGGTACCAGGGCAAACACTTATATAAGACTTATCTTACGTCTTTGTCTCTGACTTCTATGTATATATGTGGTTTGAGTCTCAATAGCTCCAGGCTTACAGTGTTGGAGCTTTAATTTCGTTCTGGATTTGGCTCTTTGTTGGTACTAGGGCAAACACTTATGTCACATTTGTGTCTCTGACGTCTTTGTATATGTATATATGTGGTTTGAGTCTCAATAGCTATAGACTTAGGCGCCGTTTGTTTTTTCAAAGCGAAAATCTTTGAAGTTTGTGGACTACCTCTGCAATCCTCTCAGAAGAGAAGGACCTAGCATAAGAGAATGACCAAACGGATGTAGTATGTAATGAAAAGTTTGTTTTTTAACCTTTGCAGACTGTTGCAATAAAGTTAAAATAATGTGTGAAGAGGTTTGAAGTAGAGGGTCAAGTGTTGCGCCACGCAGCATACACGTATCAGTTTTTAAGTCAGAAGTTTTTTGAAAAACAAACAGCTGCGAAGGATCAAGTGCTGCGCAGCGCAGTAATAAGTGGTCAGAATAAGTTTTTTAGAGAAAACAAGCACTACCTTACATTGTTGGAGCTTTAATTCCATTGTGGATTGAGCTCTTTCTTGGTACTAGGGCAAGTAATTATGCCATGAACCTAACGTCTTTGACGTCAGATATGCCTGTGTCTCTGTTGTCTGTGTATATATGTAGTTCGAGTCTCAATAGCTACAAACTCATACTGGTGGAGCTTTAATTCCATTGTGGATTCAGCTCTTTATTGGTACTAGGGCAAGCACTTGTGTTACAGAACGTCTCTAACGCTTGTTTGTATATATGTGGTTTGAGTCTAATAGTTACAGGCTTATAGTGTGGGAGCTTTAATTCAATTATGGATTGGCCTGTTGGTACTAGGTTAAACACTTATGCAAACACACACATCAGACGTCTGCCTATATATATATTGGCTAACTCAGGGTTGCTAGAAGAATAACATTAATTCAACGTCTTAAGGAATCTTTAACCTAACTCTATTTTTGGTGTAAATATGGTGTTAAATACTCGGACGGAACATCATTTTCAACATAAGTTTGGTGTTATGAATAGTATAACATAAAATGTTGTCCTATTTATTAACCATTAAATTTGGTATTTAAGTTTCCTGTGTCATTTATGGTTCTTCAAGTTTGAATTTATACATGAGTTTATATATTTGTGATAGTTTCATAAAATGAATGTTTTATAAACGTAATTTTTTTTATTCAATAAACTGTTTGTTTGTATACTATTATAATTAATTGAAGTTAATTGTATACGAATTATTATTTGTGTGGTTATCTTTGTTTAATAATAAAAAAGGTGCAAGACAAATTTGACTAAAAACAAATAAATAAAAGTATTTTTTTTTTATTAATCTAGACAAGTTAAAAAAACAAAGAGTCGATATGTTGTAAAATGATGTCAAGGGTCGATATGGTCTACTGAAAGTGAAATACGTTATTTGAAAAGTGAATTATTTTGTTTTTGAGTGGTTACAGGTGATTTTAATGTGGCTGAGCACATTGAAGATGATGAAAGCAATGCATACAGAATTTCCTACACCAACTATATACTGTTTGGGTTTCAATCTTTGTTTGTTGTTTTTACTCTATTATTCTGATTTCCTTTTGTTATTGCTTTTTTTCTTTTATATGTAAGTGAGATTTGTTTATGTTAAAATCATGTCCGATCATATGATATTTTGAAGTCACTTTATGAAAATCAAATTGAGGCTCTATAGAAAAGGTTTTTGTAAAAATAGTATTAAATAAAGTATTTATTGTTAAATTTAAAACTAAAAATTGATAATAAGTATATTGTAAGCACCTTATAAATGTCTTCGGTAAATAGTAATAATAAACTGAAATTGCTACCGACAGTTTTTCAAAAGAGGACATGTAATAGATATGTCATGCACTTGTTACACATTTTAAAATTTTTTAAAATTATGAGCAAGATGTCCCAATCGTTTAGCTATTGATTATTTGGTTGTGATATCTTCTTAAATAACTGAAAAAGGAAACAAAATACTTTGTCAAAATCATCAAGTACAAAACTAATTCTTTTTAATAAATGAATTTTTTTTTTACCACCAATCAAATTATCTAAAATTTTGCTACATGTAAATTTTTAGGAGTTTTAGAATTATTATTTTCCACTTGCCATTTTTTTGGAAATTTCTATTTTCTTAACATAAAATTACACAAAATTCTAACGAGTTTTATAAGGAAAGAAAATCATTCTATTAATTTGATAATAAAGTCTCATAAATGCTCTAAAGAATATTTGATTTATTTTATAAATATTCCAAAAGATTAAATTATATTATATAAAAATACTATTTTATAAATTCTTTAATGTTTAAATATTGATATTAAATTTGTATTTTTAATAAACCCGTGTAATATGAGAGTCTCACATCTAATCTCTATAATGCTTCTCCCAATTTGTTAAATATTTATAGTACAATTTAGATACTTTTTCACCAATGAATATCTGAATGTAGGATGTCCTAACTTTTAGGATCATAAACGTTCAAGTTAATATATATATATATATATATATATATATATATATATATATATATATATATATATATATATATATATAAGTTCAGATATTCTAACCAAATATTATATGGATGTAAGGATGAATGTGAGCCAATCATTTCAAATACCTAAATAAGGGTAAAATTATAATCTTAGCTAATAATTAATTCTGGTAAATTTAAATCAATTATTTTCCCTTTTAATAAGAATCGGTTTCATAGCCTTAACCCTAAATCTCGTTCCAAGCCTTCTTCACCAGAGAACATACGATTTCTACCAGAAATCCAAACAAGTCGCAAATCCGGTGGTGTTTGTTTTGCTTGGTGTTCGGCAGGAGGAGTCCGATGGTCTCCAGAGTTGATGATTCCGGACCTCTTGTATTGTTTCTGCAAGTGCATAGAAGCCCTTTTTGCTAACATATCTATAAGTACCAACAATGGAGACTGAATTTGGAATTGCATTAAGCCCAGTTCCACCATCCAACATTGTTACAAAAACAACCTGCAAAATAACTTTCAATAAAAACTGTTCAAGGGTATATATATCATGGATTAGGGTTTGTGTTTTAAATCCGATTTCTTACAGGCATATCTAAGGGATCAACCTCTTGAGATACAATATGTTGTAAGCTAATTACTGTAGCTGAAACAACCAAAATTGGATCAGTTACAGAATCTTGAGGAATAGCGGCATGACCTCCTTTGGCATGGATCACCGCCTTGAAAAAGCCACACCCCACCAAGAAGTCGCCGGATCTAGATGCAACGACACCAGAATCCAAGGAGAGGAATAAATGTAGACTGAAAATGGCCTCCGCTTTTTCAAGAACACCTTTTTTGATCATCTGTTTTGCTCCTTCGCCTTGTTCCTCAGCCGGTTGAAATATCAATACCATAGTGCCCTAATTAATTAATTAATTAATCCAAAGTTAGTTACTTTTGAGGTGATCAATCGAACCCCAATTGATCTTTATGACCAGTTTACCTACCCGTAATTCATTTTCTAGTTATTTCAAGATTTTGGCAGCACCAATAAGCATTGAAACATGTGCATCATGTCCACATGCATTGTATTCTAACTAATTGTATATTTGAGAATGATATTTTTTTAAGAAATTTATGCATTTTGATGAAATTTTGTTAGAATATGCATTTTGAGAATGATATTTTTTAAGAATTTGTTCAAGAATTGTATATTTGAGAATTATATTTTTTATGAGACGAGTCAACTTGTCGAGTCAGGGCATGGACTCATCAAGTTCATCCAACTCGTTGAGTTCCTCATAGAACTTGTAACGCCTAGTTCACAGTAAGTATTTTTAAATTTAAACAACTGCATGTTTTACACTGGGACTCGACGATTTGGAGGCCTAACTCGTCGAGTAGACTAGACTTTGGACGCGGGTTTTTAAGTAACCTACTCGACGAGCCGGGAGCCCGACTCGATGAGTAGGTCTGCCTGGATGAAACCCTAATATTTAGGGTTTGCACCCTATTTAAATACATTATCTTGTCCCAATACAACCTCCATCATCTCTCATAGTCCAGAAAAGCCCTAACTCGAAACCCTAAAGCATTTGGAGTGTTCTTGAGCCATTTTTTGTGGTTTGGTTGTTTGAAGCTTGAAGAAAGAAGTGGAAGCTTGGGGGTTCTAGAAGAGGCAAGTAGATCCTGAGGTTTTGCTTTGTTAGCAGCTCATCCTTATTTATATTTAATCCATTTTTTTGGCTTGGCTAGGCGGGATAGCCGAGCCACTCCCCTTTCTTTACGATAATGAAACCATCCAGTCAAAACCAATCCAATAAAGAAACAAATTTATCTAACAAGCAAAAAAGAGAGAGAGAGAGAGAGAGAGAGAGAGAGAGAGAGAGAAAGAGAGAGAGAGGGATTAAGGCAAAAAGCTTCAAACTTGACCATCTATCTCTTAGATCTCCAGTTAGGGCTCATTTCTACCTTTTCTAAGCTTTAGTAGAGCCAACTTCGGGGTTTTGTGGTTCTAAAGGGGTAGAACTTCAGATATGGAACCATTGAGGATTCCCATGGCATAAAGGTGCCAACTTTATGGCCATGAGAGTCTCATGCATCATATAACCTCATTTTAGAGCCATTTAAGCCAAATACCCCCATGCATGAATGTCAAATTTGTAACTTTACGTGTAATATGGACCCTAGGAGGTCAGATCTATGTTCTGGATGTATTGAGCTCGACTGAAATCAACTGTATGGACATGGACTTTGGGGGACTCAGCGAGTCGTCCATGCGACTCGGCGAGTCGGGGTATAGTTCCCCAACCTTTTAAGCTTCTGATCGATCTGGTTGAGTGTAGGAAAGGACTCAACAAGATGGACTGGAATAGGGGATTGAAGATCGAAGAACTCGATGAGTTCAAGGATAAACTCAACGAGGTCAAGACAATGTCCCAACCATATGAAGACGAACTCGACGAGTTTAAGAAGAACTCGGCGAGTCAAGGACTAAACACTTTAGCCCGAATGAAGATGAACTCGACGAGTTCAAGGATGAACTTGGTGAGTTAGTGGTAGAAAGTCCTGACCTTGTATGAAGAAGAACTTGATGAGTTCTTGAAAGACTCATCGAGTTGGTAGGTCAACCCGGCGAGTTGAGTCAACCAGATGTTGACTTTGACCAAGGTGTTGACCTTGACATTGAATTTGACATGAATTGACCATGAAATGGTAATTAAGGAAGATTGTTATGTGTAGGAATCGAGAGGAGTCGATCCCGGCAGCGAGGACAGTTCAAACACCTCACGACACTGAGGCGAGTTACCTTCCAGTAGAAGTGGATCTAAGGCACCAAGGTCATCCCACTAATAAGAGTTATAGTAGAGATAATTGTCTTCGTGATAATTATTTGGTATGTTGTTATTTTTCATGATTATGTGCTAGCATGATATGATGCGATAATAGATAGTAAAGGGAATAGTCCATGTGTTACGGTCGTAAGGACCGAAGGGTAGGTCGGGCACCCCAGATATATCTGATAGTATGTTTATGATATGTTATTATGTGGCAGTGGTTGGGGTGAAATAGACCTCATAGCCGGTTGAGATAAACCGGAGGGTAGGTCAGCGCCCTAGAATTGCCAGACAGGGTAGGTCGGCGCCCCAAAATTGCCAGACAAGGTAGGTCTACATCCTAAAATTGCCAGATAGGATAGGTCGGGCACCCAAAAATTGCTCGACAGTATGCATGTTATATGGTATTTGGTATGATGGGGAACTCACTAATCTTTGTGCTTACAGTTTCAGTTTTGTTTTAGGTACCTCTTTAGCGAAGGGGAAGGAGCCGACACGGTAGCAGTGCATCGCACACACACATGATTTCCGCACTATGATGTTCTTGGGATTGTACTCTGACATTATTATTATTCCACGACAGGTTTTATGATATTGACTTATGAGATTATGGTTTGTTATGATATCGATAATGTTTTTAGTAAATTGCTTTATAAGTCTCTTAATTAAAAACAAAATTTTTGGTCTTGATATTGAGATGTTACAAGTTGGTATCAGAGCCTTGGTTTGAGGGATTCGAGAACACTCTTGGGTGTGTCTGAACTCAAACTAAGGATTTAGTATGAAAATTATCAAAATTAAAATCATTTTATAAAAAGGAGTTTGAAAAGAAATTGAAAACAAAAAAGAACAAGGTGTGTGATACATGTAACCGGCAAGCTCAAGTAAGTTTTCCCCAAGATACCCATACATTTATGTTATATTATGATCTGATTACGAGAATTCCATGCTAGAGTAGGGCTAAGGATCTAGGAAGGATTCCTTTTATGCCTATTGTATGTGTATGAGAACTGCATGCTAGGTTATGGCTAAGGATCTAGGAAGATGCCTTATGTGCCTGCTATATGTGCTTATTAAGTTACATTTTAGAGCTAATTAGTCAGTAATATGATGGCCTGAATAGGATATGCTTGGTATGGTTACTCAATGCTTGAATGTTGCTTGCTTCGTGCTTTTAGGAGTTCTAGTTATCTTTATCTAACTAGTAAACGGATACGTTAAGTTACATATTACGAGGGTTAAATAATTTTAGAACATTAGGTCTAGCCATATTGTGCATCTCAGGTTTGAGTCCAACTATTGTAGGGTAGGACCTCTCATTCGAAAAATTATCTGGTCTTAGCGATATGTAATGGTGTTCGCAAGCTAGTTAGGTAAAGGTGGCAGGAATTCTTTATGCAACTGATGGCAGAGAGTAGGTCGGAGAGTTACCATAGGGTAAGCCTAGGATGAGAATAGTGCAACGAGCAGTGGTAGTAGGAGTGACTTGCTGAAGTCAAGGCAATCCTTGAGGAAAGTACGGATAGATGTCGAAGGTAGTATGGGCCCGTACTACTGAAAGTAGAGGATTCGTACTCAAGTCAAGGAGGTCCGAGATAGAACCAGAGAACTTGTAGTATGTGAGACCTCTCGAGGTTATGTATGACCCTGACAATTATGTGTTTTGTTTCAAAATGGTGATGATTACGTGACATAGAGGAGGAGGTTCAGGGTTAGGATCAGGTGTTGAGCCAGTTGATGAGGGACTACGTGAGTTCATTGCTTTTGAGATCACTAAAGGCATCCTTGAGTCGACCCCGATGACTTTTGGGTCGATCAAGGAGGGGCTTATCGAGCTGATGGAGGATTGCCTCAGGGCATTTAGGACTGATTGGGCGTCTATCCAATCAGGAGCGTGCACACTGTCCTATAAGGACTTCATGGGATGTGGTGCGCCAAACTTCCACGGGGTGAAGGACCCCATTTCTTCTAGGAGATAGATTACAAACATGGAGTTTGCTCAGTTGACGAGCTTCTACCCTGAAGGGTCGAAGGTCCGGTACGCTGCAGGATGTTTGAGGGATAGGGCTAGAGATTGGTGGGAGTCAGTTGGTGATTCTTTGGGAGCCTCAACCATGGAGGCTACAACCTGGTCTGAGTTTGTGACCAAGTTTAGGGTTGAGTTTGCACCGACTGTGGAGCTTCAGCAGCTGGCCATGAAGTTTCTTGACATGAGACAGACTACTAAGACGGTTGTGAAGATTACCGCCAAGTTTAAGGAGAGGGCCTTATTGGCACCTCAATATGCAGGAGATGAGGAGATGCAGAAGACCTGTTATCATGATATGTTGAGAGCTGATATCCAGGAGCATGTCAGCTACTCAGCATGCCCGACCCTGGATTCCATGATTGTCAGGGCGAGGGAGAGGGAAATTGATTTGGAGCACCTCAGGAAGAGGAAGGCAGAGACAGAGCAAGTTACTGAGGTTTCAAGGAAGAAAACCACGGGATCTGACACTAGGTCGAAGGGCCAGTCGGGCCAGAGTCGCTGCAGGAAATGTTGCAGGCCGCACGAGAGAGCTTGTCGATTGGGATCATCGAGCTGCTACAAGTGTGGCAAGACAGAGCACTTCAGTAGGCATTGTAGTTCCCCTACCCCGACATTCCAAACATCAGACTTGATTTGCTTCCATTGCAATCATAAGACCCACAAAAGGCCGATTGCCAAAGATTGACAGTAGCAGCAATGCCAGTGGCGGCGCCAACTTCAGCGACCCTGCGGATCAAATCTAGTAATGTTTTGAAAAGTTCAAATCACACCCTTATGGTTTTATTAATTAATTAAGGAGTATAATTAAAAGAGGTTTAATAAATCCATAAAAGTTTAGGTTAACCTTTTAATTGAATTAAAAGTGTAATTGTTAAAGTTAACCATATAGTATTTTAAAAGTATAAAATACACTCTATACTATATATAACATTAAAAGTCTAACATTATATATATGTATAAGTAAAAGTCAGTCTTACCGTTAGTAGGCCTCATTCACGAAGCTGGTCTATAAGGGGTGTTTAAGGAAATTGCCTATAAAATGGCGATTGAATGGGTATCCACTCTTACCCACCGCACTCTTGACTAGTGGAGGGTCGTTAGCCGAACGGGTAGGATAGGACGAAATCTTCCATTATAAGTATAATGAAATACAAAGTAACTAAATGTTTTTCTAATTCCCAATCTTAGTTACTTAGGCAAAAGTGAATTGATGCAATTCCATGAAATTACACTTTGTGCCCTTGCGAAGACGTTAGTGGAGCGTGTGTGGTTTACCGGCACACTAAATGGTTCTAAGCAAAGGTAGCAAAGGGTGACTCAATGTTTGTCATAGTTCGGTGGAGCGTGTGTGGTTTACCGGCACATCGAATAGGTGATTGTAACATGTGAGGGCACCATGTAAGTTTGCATGGTGATTCACACCCGCTTTGTGATCCTCGGCATCCCAGTCACAAACAAGAGGGGCATATCGAGATTTAAACATGCCATTGAAAGTTCAATGAATCTCAAAGGATCTAGGAGTTTTCATAGATTTAAAACTTAAATTTCTTTTTCGTTTTTCATGGTGGAAATTAGTGAATCGTCATTCACTTACCTTCAAATGTTCTGCAATTTGGGTTACGGCATCCCTCTCCCGAGTTGTAGGATATTGTGTTGGGTCCTAGCCTTGGAATTTCATTTGGGTGATTTACCAAGGACTCAATCAATCAACTAACTTGAATTCGTTTTTTTTCTCCCGATGTCAAAGTTCGACAACTATGGTCTTCTCAAATCCCGTGGAACAATCATTCCACATGAAGATTATATTCCACGATTCGATCGAGGAACAAGAAATCATGCTTCACTTCCTCCTCCTCCTCCAATTATTCTCCCTAACCCACAAGATTGTAAAATTGAAAAGTTCAATATCACTCAAGCCCTTTTGGCAAGTAAACATAAAGAAGGAAAGTCGGTGTGTGCACACGTCTTAGGGATGAAGTCACACTGTTGGGATCCGTTGTCTGTGAGGAAATGGCTGTTGATTGGGTTCTTCAATCACTTCCTAACTCATATAGTGAGTTCGTAAGAGAGTACTATATGATGAACCGCGACGTGACCCTTATAGATCTCACCTATATGCTTGTTGCTGCTGAATCAGCAATGGTTTGGCACAATAGAAAAGCAAAGTTGATTGGTGAATCCGCCTTCAAGACCTCTATGGATATAGACAATGGCAATGAAAGACATGCAATGATCGAAAAGTGTGATCATAAGAGAAAGGCGATGTCTGAAGTAGTTCCATGTGTTGTTCCAAAGGAGTCAATTTTCTTTTATTGCCAAAAGAAGGGGCATTGGAGACAAAGTTGCCCTATTTACCTAAGAGATCTAAGAGATGGGAGAGTCAAAAGTATGACTACGCTTTAGGTAAGAATCCACTATCTAACTCCATTAAGTTCCGATTCATTGATTCTTAATACATGATGCGATAAGATTGCATTTGAATGTTTTGAAGGATCGGTGAAAAGAAAGGAAGCTTGATAAGAGAGCAAGATGAATCTAATCACAAGAGATGGATCTCGATCTCATGGAATTGAAGATTGGATTTTGAGCTTAGATAGTTATGATAGAGTTGTTAGAAATTTTCTTTTTACATAGTTTTCAATAGATTTTGCATTGTAAGGACAAATTTTTTTCCGCTGCTTTTATAAATAAAATAAATTTTGTTTGATTTATTTATTTATTTGTTTACTTCCTTGCAATGAAATCATTATGTGAAAATTGATGTTTGCAACGAATGGATATGATTCTTAGTTATGTTATTTATGGAAATGTCAAGAATTTACCAAATAGGGAGAGTTTCTCATCGCCCAAGTTTCAATTGGACAGAAACTTGGAATCATGCAACGTGGATGCACGATGAATGAGAAATTTCGTAATTGGACTAATTCATTGACAAAGTGTCAAGTGAAGGACTAGGAGATCGAGTACACAAAGTTGTGTGTTGATCAAGTTCACCATAAGAGTAACAAAGATATTCGTCATGATTTACTAAAGGCTTAGTAAATATAATTACACTTACAAGATTAAGTGTAATTTTCAATTGATTAAAGGGTTTAGATCAATAGCAAAACGAATAAAAAGAATCAAGTAGGCAGAAAGATAAGAGTTTCTCCATTCTAAGTAGAAGGGAGAGTAGCTTTTATGCTTTATGATAGGTCTTAATGATTAAGAACCATATCTCAATTGATCCTCTAAGTGAGTCTTGGTACAATTGTATGTCTAAGAAGAGGAATCAAAGATTGAAGAAATGGTCAAATCAAGAAGTCAATCACACTTCGTTTCAATAACAAGTCTTAAAGTTAAGATTGTGACATGTGAGTGAAAAGTATTAAAGGTTTATAACATTCATCAAATGTGGAAAGTTGTGATGTCTTGGATAAGACAAAAGACCAACTAGGACCAATTTGTGAAGTGTTTTGATAAAAAAAACTACACTAACTCTTGAATATTTGTTTGTCAAGAAATGTTTATTAACAAAAGAATCTTATATGTCAAGGAGTCAGTGGGAGTCTTAATGGTCTTGAAAGGTTTCAAGAACAAATCAAATAAACCTTATTGATCATCACTAGCACACGAGTTGAGGTTTACAACCTATCGTGAAGACATTATTTTGTTTCTGTGCCAATCCAATCGAGTTAATTATGCATGTGAGTCCTATGAGTTCTCATTTGAATGCATAAAAGGCAAGGACCTTGATCAATGAAAGTTACATTGATAGGAAATGGTGAGCTGCTTAACTACTTGGAAGACGTGGTGGGCAGCTGTGCTACCATAAGGCAATAAATCAAGATTAAAAGAGTTCGGTCCATATGTGTTTGAATTTGTCGTAAACTCTGGTTTTAACAAATTCACATGGATAGGAACATATACACCATCAAAATCTAAGTGTCATAAGATTTCCTCCTTCATAAAAATGATTGTGAGGAAATGCTTTCACTAAGAAAGATTTTAAGAAGATAGTGATTGTAAAGTTGCATTCTCGAATTCGATCATGGTTACGGCATCCCTTTCCATAATTTGAATTGTGAGGTTTGGCAATTAATCTTAATTGTTAAGACACACATATGAACTATCTAAGGAAAAAGTGTATAAGTTCAAGAAGTCTTGATAAAAGATTATTAAAGCACTAAGTATTAGAAACATGAACTTAAGAAATTCAATAAGTATTGTTTTTCTGAAAGTTAAGATGTTTATGAATACATGTCGAAGCTAATGGGAGCATAAGTGTTATGTTTTATAATAATCATCATGATAGTGGGAGCATAAAAGTTATGATTGTATGATTATTATGGAAAGTTTTGCAAGTTGGCAATATTAATTATAGAAAACAAGAGTCATACTTTGCAAAGTTGTAAGAGTTGAAAGGTTGTTTTGCTATAATTAAGGGAGAGAATATTATTCTTCATTTCAAATCTAAAGGATTAGGTTGAGAAATGTTAATAAACTTAGTCAAGGGTACATAGTGTGTTCTTAAAGTTTCGATTATGATTACGGCATTCCTCTCACAATTCGAACTTTGAGAACATAGCAAATAAAACATTATGCATCGTGTCCCGTACGCTTCGAGTAAAGGATCGATTGCAAATGCTTTAATGTTTGACCATTCTAAATTTTTCCAAATGTCTAGCGCATTTATAGGGAAAAGGGACTAGAATCGGTTTTGACTAAAATAATTAAACAACTGTCAAAGAACAATCCAAAGTTCGACGAGGATTGGTTGCTTGTGAGTAGTTGGAAGCATGGTATTAATGGACCATATTGACATTATGATGAATAGAAAAGATTCTATTAAGAAATGAGTTGTCATATGGAAAGTATGGAAATGTATATATATTAGGAAGTAAATATTGAAAATCTAGATTAGAAACTTTTATGCAAAAGGATGTTCAAAGGAATGTACTTTGAGTGAGAGACATCATATCTAAGGAATTGTCTTGTAACAATCTACGTTAGAGGACTTTGTAATATCATTGGCAATAGTCTTTGAGACTTTGGTGTAGTGACATTACAAAAGGATCGTTGCATAAAGTGTTAGATTCTAGTATATTCTATAAGTAACAAGAATTTGATATTCTTACACTTAAGAAAATGGATTTGGAGTTGTAAAATGAGAATGATTGGAAATGTGTTCAATTTGTCTATTTCACAAAAGTAAGAACCATAGGTAAACATTGTGTGCATGCTAGGAGCATGGGACAAGTGTAATGATTCAAGTAAAAAGTTGATTACCCGAAACGACAAATAATGAGTAATCGATATGGTGATAAATAAAACGTGTTTTGTTTATACTCAAAGGTTTGAGGCCATATGGGATTAGTATTATTCTTGTGTTTCACTTTGCATGTTTTGACTTCCAGAATAATTGAGTTTATTAAGAATAATAAAATTATTCAAACGGGCCACAGTCGTTCATATGTTGGAAGTAGATATGAATGAAGACTGTCGTGAATTGGTGTGTGAATTGTCTAAAAGAGTATTAGACATAAGCAAATGTTTGCTGCAACGTTCATGAGTGCTTACGAATATGATTTGAGCATTGGATTAAACCCACGCTCACTTGGATCACTATCTCGAGTGATTAGTGAGACGATAACATCTTATATTCTTGAAACCGAGATGTGTGAGTTGTATCTTGCGAATCGGTTGCACATTGATAATATGTAAACGCACCAGTAACTTGGTGTTATAAAACATATTGTTGTGTGTAATTCGGTGAGTGAGTGCAAGCGAGCATTGTATCAAAGTTTATCCGTTCATTTTATTCAAAGAAGGATAAAAGCGATATCTTTTGGGCCCCTCGATGGTTTAGTGATGACATACGTAAATGCTCGGCCGGGCTAGGGCTAATTTGATTTGTTCATTTAGTCTGTCGTCACAAATCGGAAATCGAGATATAGTACAAAGAGAATGATTAGAAATCATATCTCATACGGTATCTAGAATGGAGGAATATATGATCCCTTATCTAAGGACACGCGTATCTGATATGATCAGAGTTGACAGCGGCTTTGGAAAGCTACGATTGCAGATCAGGATCTGAAGTCATACGCAGAATAGTTGTTAGACTTATCCAAGTGGGAGACTGTTGGATTAGTGTCTAAGTCCATAACTATTTTGGTATGTACTTGACCCGATGGTGCATGGTCCTTTTGGGTTGCCTTCACCAAAGCAACTTGATTGGAGAAATGAATAAAGAGAGAAAGGATAATATGATTTATTAATATGTTATAAGAATAATATATTAAAGGAGAAATCATATTTGTTTAATTAATATTGGTCAATAATTAATTAAGAATTAGTTTTGTGATCAAATGTAATTAATTAAACTAGAGGGGCTGATTTGTAATCATGTGATAGTTATAAAATAAGGTAAGGATTATCTTATTTATATGGTGGACGAATTTAAGGTTGGAAAGCCTTAGAATTCGAGTATGATAAGGATTCAAGGATTATCTTATTGGTTGCTTAATGGATAATCAACTAGATAAGGATAATGACTGAAACCCTATCTCTACACCTATATAAACACCCCTAGGGTCATGAATTCGTGTATCCCTTCCCAAGAGGTCCTAGATACGAATTCTAACCTCTCACCTTTCTCTTTATACCTTCTCCATTTGCTTATGGTGTTTGTGAGCCATTAGAGGAGTGACACTTGTGACTCTAAGCATTCCAAAGTCAATCCAAGGTGGAATTGGGATTGTTATTGCTATATAACAATCAAGGTATGTTCTTAAACCTAATTATATGTTAATGTCGATTTCCATATGTTAGAATTAGGGTTTATAGTCTTGGATTCAAAGCATGTACAATAGAGAAACCTAGATCCAAGCATTAGGGTTTGTATGAGCACATAGGATGTCTTATGACCAAAACCCATCAATTGAACCCAAGAAGTTGATTAGCCTTAAGAATGAAGGAATCCCTGATTCCTAGAGGATGTCAATGCTTACACATCCATAAAGGAGTTACGATTCATAAGCTAGAGATGATTTCTACCATCATAAAGCCCTTGTTATAAGTAAATTCAATGATTCAATGCTAAACCAAAGAAATAAACCAATAATTGCTTATTCAAGTACCAAGCTCATGATCAAAACATCAAACAAGCATAGGAAATATGAACTAGAATCATAGACATAAGATAAATGATAAATAAGCATGAATCCTTCAAAAACCCACAAACATTCAAAGGTTTTAGCCAAGGTCTACCAAAATAAAGAAATTAGCCGCTCATGACAATAGAATAACAATCACAAAAGTTTAATTGAAACAAGAAACTAACAATTAATATGGAAGATAAGAAGAATGTGTATCCAAGCTCCCAAAATTGCCTCCTATGGTCTCTAATGGTGTAAAATCGAAGTGATAACTTGAAGATCCAACCCCCAGATAAATGGTAAGCCAAATGACCAAAATGCCCCAAACTGGGCAGTTGCACGGGTACCCGTGCATGTGAGATTCCACCATCACAAGTGTTGCTAGAATTCTATTGGCTTAGTTTTCCTCCACTAACCATTCCACTACCAAAGATTCCCTTGGTCCCCTCCATATCCCACATGATTCAAATTAACCAATCAACTTTTAGCTTCAAATATGGATGCTCGAAGCCCAAAATAATAATCCATGACCCATCATCACAAGCCCACTTCATCCAAGTCTTTAGCTTTTTAAGCGCAAATCTCCTTTAATGGATATGCAAAGCCCAATAATGCCTCGGAAGACCACATGGCCCATTCCAAGCTAATCTACAACCACAACAAGCTCCAAAATCGTACAAAATACCTCATGCAAAATAAAAAGTCCCCGATACGATCCATGATAAAGAAAATAAAGAATATATAATGCAATACTAATAAAAGAGCTAAAAATACTAAAATAAACTAATAAAATTAAGGAAATAAAACAAGCTATCAAATCATCCCAATCTTAAACCTAACTTGTTCTCAAGTTAGAACAAGACTAAAATGAGCTCGGGATGAGCTAAACTAAAAAGGAAAAAGAAAGATAACATAGAACTTTGTCAACATCAATCAAAATGTTCAGAATTAGTCTTTCATGGACCCTACACATCTTCAAAAGGTCCCCCACTTTAGAGCCATAAACCGCATTCTCGAACCACTTGAAGGGCGAATAGATCACAGCTGGATGTAGTCGCGGTGTGCAAGACAAAGGAAACAGAGTATGTGCCCAGTGGGGGTACTTTTGAATCACCAATGTAAACCATAGTGCATGAAGGAAAGGCGCCTCTTCACACACGATGATTCCTACATTTGTCAGGCTAAAGTGTATAATATGAAATAAGGTTTTGCAGCGCGGCCTCCGGGAAAACATCCGACTTTAGAGGCTTCTCCATTGTAATGTCCTTTACAATCTACCATCTCATCATCATAGCCTTCATAAAATGGTTTCAAGCATTGCCCATTCACTTTGAATATTTTATACGTTTACAAACTCTTAATTTCAACCGCACCATGATCAAACACTTTTATAATGATAAAAGGTTCGTGCCATCGAGATCGCAACTTTCCTGGGAATAACTTTAAGCATGAATGATAACGAACAACTTTTTGGCCTGGAATAAAATGTTTTCGAGTGATGTGCTTGTTGTGAAACACTTTTATCTTGCTTTTTAGATGCTTGTGTTTTCATAAGACTGGTTCCTCAACTCTTCGATTTCTTGAAGTTGCATCTTTCGGTTCTTCCCAGTTTCATCAATATTAAAATTACACTTTTTAACCGCCCAATCTGCCTTGTGTTCAAATTCCACTAGTAAATGACAAGACTTTCCATAGCCGAGGTGGAATGGATACATGCCAATTGGAGTTTTATATGCGGTTCGATATGCCCACAATGCATCTTCTAACTTCAAACTCCAATCTTTTCGTGTGGTGTTGACCGTCTTTTCAAGATTTTTTTTGACTTCTCGATTTGACACTTCGGCTTGGCCATTTGTTGTGGATGGTAGGCAGTCAAAATTCGGTGTGTGACAACATATCTCTTCACCATGGCTTCCATCATTTTTATTGCAAAAATGAGGTCCCCTATCACTCACCAAGGCTCTCGGTACACCATATCTTTCGAAAATATTTAACTTCAAAAAGTCAATTACAGTTTTAGAATCATCATGCCGTGTAGCTTTTGCTTCCACCCATTTTGAGACGTAATCAACCGCCAAGAGTATATAAGTATAACCAAAAGAAACAGGGAATGGGCCTATGAAGTCGATTCCCCATACATCAAAGATCTCACAAATGAGGATAGGGATTTAAATCATTTCGTTCTTCATGGATATGGTTCCCATTCTTTGACATCTATCACAACTTTTGCAAAATAGATATGTATCTCTTGACATTGTTGGCCAATATACTCCACACTCGAGCACCTTTCGAATGGTTTTGTTTTGAACAAAATGTCCTCTACATGCATACTCATAACAAAACTTCAGAATTAATTCAACCTCATTTTGATGAACACATCGTTGTATTAGTTGATCCGGACAATGTTTCCAAATACAAGGGTCGTCCCATACGTAGTATTTGGAATCACTCTTCAACTTGGCCTTTTGGTACTTGGTAAATTTGTGTGGAATTTCTTTAGTAACCAAGTAATTTACAATATCCGCATACCAAGGAATGGTGTTTGAAATGTAGAAGATATGTTCATCCGGAAATTCATCAAGAATGGAAGAAGAAGAAGAACCACCAATATTCAACTGGCTTAAATGATCCGCGACTAGGTTTTCAACACCACTTGTGTACTTTATCTCAATATCAAATTCTTGTAAAAGAAGAATCCACATAATTAACTATGGCTTGGCATCTTTTCTTGGTCATTAGATACTTCAAGGCTGCATGATCGGAGTATACAATCACTTTCATTCCGAGAAGGTACTTCCGGTATTTCTCCAAGGCGAAAACAATGGCTAGAAGTTCCTTCTCGTTGGTGGAATAATTGGCTTGAGCATTATTTAAGGTTTTGGAGGCATAGTAGATAACATGTGATGATTTTCCTTCCTTTTGACCTAAAATAGAAAAATTGCTTGCATCACACATAATTTCAAAAGGAAGCTCCCAATTTAGAGGTTGGATTATTGGAGTGGGGGTGAGAAGTCTTTAAGTTTGTCAAAGGCCTCTTTACATACTACATTGAAGTCAAAGTCAACATCTTTTTGGAGAAGGAGACACATCAGTCTCGTGATCTTCGAGAAATCTTTGATAAATATCCTATAGAATCTCGCATGGCCCAAGAAAGATCTCACTTCTCTAACACATGTTGGGTAAGGAAGGGTTTTTATGACATCAATTTTGGCTTTATTAACTTTAATTCCCTTGTTGGAGATGATGTGTCGCAAGATGATGCCTTGATTGACCTTGAAGTGGCATTCTCAAAGTTTAAGACCAACTTCTTCTCAATGCACCTTTTTAAAATCTTCTTAAGGTTATCCAAGCATTCATCAAATGAATTGCCATACATGGTGAAGTCATCCATGAACACTTCAATTATATTCTCAACATACTCGGAGAAGATGCTCACCACATATCGTTGGAATATGGAGGGGGAATTGCATAATCCAAATGGAATCCGCTTGTAGGAAAACGTACCGAAAGGGCATGTAAAAGTCGTCTTGTCTTGATCTTTGGGGGCAACCGGTATTTGGGGAAAACCTGAGTATCCATCGAGGCAAAAATAATGTGATTTACCCGCCAATATTTTGAGGATTTGGTCGATGAAAGGAAGAGGAAAATGGTCTTTTTCGTGTGCTTGAATTCAACTTTCGATAATCAATGCACACCCTCCATCCATTTTGAACTCGAGTGGGAACCATGATGAATTTGTTATTCTCAATAACCATGATTCCTGTTTTCTTGGGAACCACTTGAACCAGAATAACCCATTAAGTCGGAAATAGGGTAAATCATGTCTACATCAAGGAGCTTGATTATCTATTTCTTGACAACTTCCATCATAGGGGGATTTAATCGTCTTTGATCTTCACTCCTAGGCTTACAATCATCTTCTATGAGGATTTTGTGAGTGCATACATTAGGACTTATCCCCTTGATGTCTGCTATTATCCACCTCATGGCCTCTTTATGATCTTTCAAAACTTCAACCAATTGATCTTCTTCAAAATCTTTCAATTGAGAGGAGATGATCACCGAGAGAGTTTCATCTTTACCCATATAAGCATACTTCAAATGGCTAGGTAAGACGTTTAATTCAAGTGTGGGTGGTATGGAAGGGGGCATCTTTTTTGTAGAATGAGATAAGGCAACTTGAGAAACATCCTTCTTTGTTGAATTGTTAACTTCTAAAGTCTTCACAATCTCTTCAACTTTAGAGTCCAATGTATACATATCCAATGTTTTCTTCAAACTCTCACAATCAAGACTCATGTTGAGCACCATTTTCAAAATGTCTCCATGTGATAACTCGAATAGTTCTTGGGTTATTGGCTCAATCACATCAATCCGATAGAATGGAGAAATGTTGCTAGGGTATCTCATTGCTTCAAAGATGTTGAAATGAATAGTCTCTCCATCAAACTCCATGGTGACCTTCCCATTATGGACATCAATAATTGTGTGAGCGGTATTCATGAATGGTCTTCCAAGATGGATCATAGATGACTTGGAAGGAGTCTTCTCTTCAAGGTCAATGACATAGAAGTCCGTGGGAAATACTAGTTGATTGACTTGCACTAGTACATCCTCCAACACGCTTCTTGGAAATACACTTTACTTATTCGCTAATTAAATGATTACTCTCGTCTCTTCTAAAGGTCCAATATTGAGAGATTGAAAAATCGATTAGGGCATCACATTGATCGAGGCTCCAAGATCTATCATGACACTTTCAACATGCAAATCACCAATAGTGCAAGGGATAATAAACATTCCTGGGTCCTTGCATTTGGGTGGTAACTTCTTTTGGATAACCGCGGACACATTTGTGTTAACTTGAATATTTTCATTTGCCTTAAATTTCCTCTTATTGGTGCACAAATCCTTAAGAAACTTGGCATAACGTGGAATTTGCTTTATGGCATCCAATAGTGGAATGTTGATTTGGACCTTACGGATAGTCTCAAGAAACTCTTTCTCTTCTTCTTGTTTCTTAGAGGGATCCAACCGGGAGGGAAAAGATGGTGGTGTGACCAATGGCTTGATGGGTTTGTTGGAAGAGTCGGGTTTGCCAATGTTTGGCACAATCGGGTCCTTTGGAGTAGCTACAACTTTCGGAGGTTCAACAATAATAACTTCATATTGTTCTTCTCTTGAAACTCTTTTAGGGTTGCTCTCTCCAAGTGTTTTCTCACTTCTCAAGGTTATTTCACTCACATTGGGGATCTTCTCAGTTTGAGAAGGAAGTGTACCCCTTTGTTCCATCTTGTTGAGAGCGGTGGACAAATCTCCAATTTGTGCTTGAATGTTGGAGAAAGTATTCTTGGTCTCTTGTTGAAATTTGATTTGGCTTTGAGCAAGTGAAGTGACAAGTTATTGAAGGATCATATGGTGGTTACCACTGGATTGGCCTTATTGTGGAGGTTGTTGGTAATTTGGAGTGGGATGAGATGTTTTGGGATATAGAGGTTTTTGTGATGGGTATTGAGAAAATTGGGGTCTCATCATAACATGTGGTGGGTTTTGCTTTGGTGGGTATGGGTTGGTTGGGTTATTCCTCTAATTTGGGTTGTAGTTGTTTTGAAATCCCATGGGTCTTGGTTGACCTTGATATCTTCCCATTGTGTTAACATCCTCTGGTTCACTACCAAGTGAAGGACACTTATCTGTATAATTTCCCGTCATTGCACAAATAACACACACCATTAATTGTTGACCACTTCCCACCACCATTTGACTTAACACATTAGTAAAGTCCAAGAGCTTTGATTCCAAGTTTTGGGTGTTTCTAACTTCACCAACCACTTGTGGAGAATTTCTCTTCATTTCATTTCGAGTTCCAAAGTTCCTTTGATTTTGAGAAATGGTTCCAAAAAGTGATCTTATCTCTTGAGGTGTCTTGTTGAACATGTCACCACCACTTGAAGCATCAATCATCCTTCGATCTTTTTCATTCATACCGTCATAAAATTGTTGAAGAAGTAGTTGTTCGGGTATGTTGTGTTGAGGATAATTTGTACACAAGTTGTTGATTCATTCCCAAAAATCATGAAAAGTCTCATTCTCCCATTGACGAATCTCCAAAATGTCACTTTATGGCTATGTAGTTTTCAAACGAAATCTATTCAAAGGAACGACCAACAATTGGAGAACTCGGTTCGGTGTCTGTATCACTTAAAGTATGAACTTGGTCTTCTATGTTGATTAGTCGAGAAGAGGAAGAAGCTTGAACGAGTTGTTGTTGCTTTGCTTGTTTGGCTAACTTATTCAACCTTTTTGCTTCTTTTTCAAATTAATTCTAGATTGTAGAGTAGTTTACCGGTTCTTGTAGACCTAAGCATAAATAATCAAATAACAATAACCAATTTCCACGGCGAAGACACCAAAACTTGGTGGGATGTCAAGTCCATCAAGCAAATTACACCCTTTGTTTTCAAATAAAACATAATATAATGGTAAAAAAGGGGTATCGATCTTCGGGGAAATGGTTGTATTAAATCACCAATGCAATCCAAAAGAACTAGTGTAAATAAACTAACTACAATTAAACTAAGGGGGCGGCGGGGGGGGGGGGGGGGGGGAGGGGGGAGGATGTTATGATTGCTTGAAAACTAAAAGACTTGAATAACTAGAAAACTTGCAATTAAGCAACATGATGAGATGCTCAAATATTGGAGAGAATTGATTAACCAAGACAATTCAACACAATGAACATTTGTGTGTTTATCATTAGGATTTAATATGAAGCTTATCATTACTCCCAAATTAGTTATAGCAATGATGATGCATGATATGCCAAGACTCCTCATAAGTTGTATGGAGGTTGGGGAAGCCCACAACACACCTTCGTAATCAAAATCAAGGATCCAACTGAAGCAGTTGAACCCAAGAAGTTGATTAGCCTTAAGAATGAAGGAATCCTCAATTCCTAGAGGATGTTAATGCTTATACATCCATAAAGGAGTTATGATTCATAAGCTAGATATGATTTCTACCATTATAAAGCCCTTATTCTAAGTAAATTCATTGATTCAATGCTAAACCAAAGAAATAAACCAACAATTTCTTATTCAAGTACCAAGCTCATGATCAAAGCCTTAAACAAGCATAGGAAATATGAACTAGAATCATAGACATAAGATAAAAGATAAATAAGCATGAATCCTTCAAAAACTCACAAACATTAGAAGGTTTTAGCCAAGGTGTACCAAAATAGAGAAATTAGCCACTAATGGCAATAGAACAACAATCACAAAAGTTTAATTGCATCAAGAAACTAACAATTACGATGGAAGATAAGAAGAATGTGTATCCAAGCTCCCAAAATTGCCTCCTCTGGTCTCTAATGGTGGAAAATCGAAGTGATAGCTTAAAGATCCAACCCCAAGGTAAATGGTAAGCCAAATGACCAAAATGCCCAAAACTGGGTAGTTGCGCGGGTACCCTCACATGTGAGATTCCACCCTCACAAATGTTGCTTGAATGCTATTAGCTCATTTTTACTCCACTAACCATTCCACTACCGAAGATTCCCTTGGTCCCCTCCATATCCCACATGATTCAAATTAACCAATCATCATTTAGCTTCAAATATGGATGCTCCAAGCCCAAAATAATAATCCATGACCCATCACCACAAGCCCACTTCATCCAAGTCTTTAGCTTTTTAAGCATAAATCTCCTTTAATGGATCTGCAAAGCCCAATAATGCCTCGAAAGACCACAAGGCCCATTCCAAGCTAATCCAAAACCGCAACAAGTTCCAAAACGCTACAAAATACCTCATGCAAAATAAAAAGTCTCCGATACGATCCATGATAAAGACAATAAAGAATATACAATGCAATAGTACTAAAAAGAACTAAAAATACTAAAATAAACTAATAAAAATAAGGAAATAAAATAAGCTATGGGAGGCGCCGATCCTCGCCCTGCCCGAGGGCGTAAAGGATTTTATGGTATACTTCGACGCATTCATTTCAGTGTTGGGTGCGGTATTGATGCAGAGAGGGCATATTATCACCTCTGCCTCGAGACAGCTGAAGCCTCACGAGACGAACTACCCGACACACGATTTGGAGCTGGGGGTAGTCGTCTTCGCCCTCAAGATTTGTCGACACTACCTCTATGGGGTCCGATGTACCATTCACATGGAACACAAGAGTTTGAGGTACCTCATGGATTAGCCGAATTTGAACATGAGGCAGCATTGGTGGCTAAATATGGTGAAGGATTACGATTGTGAGATCCTCTACCACCTGGGAAAGGCCAATGTGGTGGCTGATGCTGTTAGCCGCAAGGCTGCCCCGATCAAAGACATTTGCTTACGGGTGACATTAGTGACTCCACTGTTGGAGCAGATCCGAGAGGCCCAACAAGAGGCTATGAAGGTGGAACATTGGAAGAGCGAGCATATTGTGGGGTCAGGTTTCCTCCTTCGACTATGATAACCGTGGGCTGTTAACACTACACCGTAGGGTGTGGGTTCCGTATCATGGAGGTGTGCGCTAGGTGCTGATGCAATAGGCACACAAATCCAAGTTTTCTATTCATCTTGGGGTGACAAAGATGTATAGAGATCTTCATCCTGATTACTGATGGCCCTGCATGAAGCGGGATGTAGCCTGGTATGTCGAGAGGTGCCTAACTTACAGGAAGGTCAAGGCGGAGCACCAACGGCCTCATGTCAAAACGTAACTATTAGATATCCCTATGTGGAAGTGCGAAGATATTACTACGGATTTCATCACGAAGCTTCCCAGGACCGCACGAGGAGTGGATGCGATTTGGGTCATCGTGGATCGGTTGACCAAGAGTGCCCATTTCATACCGATCCAGGAGAGCATCTTGGCAGAGAAGCTGGACGATATCTACATCCGAGAGGTAGTAGCTCGACATGGAGTGCCAGTCTCCGTGATTTCTGACAGAGACGTGCGGTTCACTTCCAGGTTCTGGAAGAAGTTTCACGACGAGTTGGGTACCTGTCTACATTTCAGTATCGCTTTTCACCCACATACGGATGGTTAGAGCGAGCGGACCATCCAGACCATGGAGGATATGCTGCGGGCATGTGTCTTAGAATTTGGTGGTAGCTGGGATACCTACATTCCCTTGGTACAGTTTTCCTAAAACAATAGCTACCACACGAGTATTGACCGCCCTCCCTTTGAGATGTTATACGGGAGGAAGTGCAGGACCCCAATATGCTGAGGTGATGTGGAATAGAGGGTCATGAGGAGTACCAAAGTGGTACTCAAGACGATGGAGAGGATCCAACAGGTGCGGAGCAGGCTTCAGACTGCTCAGAGTCGACAGAAAAGTTAATCCGACAAGTGTCGTTTGGACCTGGAGTTCTAGGTTGGGGATATGGTCCTCCTGAAGGCATCACCTTGGAAGGGTTTCATCCGATTCAGGAAGCGGGGAAAGTTGGGCCCCAGGTGAATTGGGCCTTTCAGGGTTGCAGCCCGGGTAGGCAAGGTGGCATATAGGTTGGATATGCCAGCTGAGATTATCCAGATTCACAGTACCTTTCACGTCTCCCAGCTGTAGAAGTGCATGGTACACGACTCTGTAGTAGTGCCTCTAGAGGACATTTAGGTGGATGACAACATAAAATACATTCAATGACCAGTAGCTATCCTCGATATGAAGTCGAAGGATCTAAGGAACAAGAGGGTCGATCTGGTGAAGGTGCAATGGCAGCACCGCAAGGGATCATAATGGACTTGGGAGCAGGAGGACAAGATGAGAGAGAACTACCCCGAGCTTTTTCAATATATAGCAACAGACTTCGAGGATGAAGTCTAAATAAGTGGAGGAGATTTGTAACACCTGGTTCCTGGTACGTATTTATAAATTTAAATAACTGCATGTTTTACACTGGGACTTGACGAGTCAGGAGCCCGACTCGTCGAGTAGGTCTGCATGGATGAAACCCAAATATTTAGGGTTTGCACCCTATTTAAACGCGTTATGTTATCCCAATATATCCTCCATCATCTCTCATAGTCCAGAAAATCCCTAACTCGAAACCTTAAAGAATTTGGAGTGTTCTTGAGCCATTTTTGTGTGGTTTGGTTGTTTGAAGCTTGAAGAAAGAAGTGGAAGCTTGGGGGTTCCAGAAGAAGCAAGTAGATCCTAAGGTTTTGCTTCATTACCATCTTATTCAAGGTAAAAAGCTTCAAACTTGACCATCTATCTCTTAGATCTCCAGTTAGGGTTCATTTCTACCTTTTCTAAGCTTTAGTAGAGCCAACTTCGGGGTTTTGTGGTTCTAAAGGGTTAGAACTTCAGATATGGAACCATTGAGGATTCCCATGGCATAAAGGTGCAACTTTTTGGCCATGGGAGTCTCACGCATCATATAACCTCTTTTTAGGGCCATTTGAGCCAAATACCCCCATGTATGAACGTCAAGTTTGTAACTTTACGTGTAATATGGACCCTAGGAGGCTAGATCTATGTTCTGGATGTATTGAGCTCGACTGAAATCAACTATATGGACATGGATTTTGGGGGACTCAACAAGTCGTCCATGCGACTCGGTGAGTCGGGGTATGGTTCCCTAACATTTTTGGCTTTTGATCGATCTGGTTGAGTCTAGGAGAGGACTCAACAAGATGGACTGGAATAGGGGCTTGAAGATCGAAGAACTCGATGAGTTCAAGGATGAACTCGGCGAGTTCAATACAATGTCCCAACCATATGAAGACGAACTCAACGAGTTCAAGAAGAACTCGGCGAGTCAAGGACTAAAAACTTTAACCCGGATGAAGATGAACTCGACGAGTTCAAGGATGAACTCGGCGAGTTAGTGGTAGAAAGTCCCGCCCTTGTATGAAGAAGAACTCGATGAGTTCTTGAAAGACTAGGCGAGTTGGTGAGTCAACCCGATGAGTTGAGTCAACCAGATGTTGACTTTGACCCAGAGTTGACTTTGACCAAGGTGTTGACCTTGACTTTGACTTCGACATGAGTTGACCATGAAATGGTAATTAAGGAAGATTGTTATATGTAGGAATCGAGAGGAGTTGATCCCGACAGTGAGGACAATTCAGACACCTCACGACACTGAGGTGAGTTACCTTCCAATAGAAGTGGGTCTAAGGTACTAAGGTCGGCCCACTAGTAAGAGTTATAGTAGAGATAATTGTCTTCGTGATAATTATTTGGTATGTTGTTATTTGTCATGATTATGTGCTAGCATGATATGATATGATAATAGATAGTAAAGGGAATAGTCCCTGTATTACGGTCGTAAGGACCGAAGGGTAGGCCGGGCACCCCAGATATGTCTGACAGTATGTTTATGCTATGTTATTATGTGGCAGTGGTAGGGGAGAAATAGTCATTGTAGTCGGTTGAGATAAATTGGAGGGTAGGTCGAGCACCCCAGAATTACTGAACATTATACATGTTATATGGTATGTGGTATGATGGGGGAACTCACGAAGCTTTGTGCTTACAGTTTCAGTTTTGTTTCAGGTACCTCTTCAGTGAAGGGGAATGAGTCGGCACAGTAGTAACGCATCGCACACACATATGATTTCCGCATTATGATGTTCCTGGGATTGTAATATGACATTATTATTATTATTCCATGACATGTTTTATGATATTGACTTATGGGATTATGGTTTGTTATGATATTGATGATGTTTTTTAGTAAATTGCTTTATAAGTCACTTAATTAAAAAAAATGGTCTTGATATGTTACAGAACTCATTGAGTTCAACAAATAGATGGCAACTCTGCTTTGTTCCTGGTTTGGACAAATCACTATTGCATCACATATAACAAAAAAACCACCTGAATCTGATACCACTGATGGGAATTGAGCATAGCAACATTTTATGTGTTTATGAAACCCTAATTGATCTGGATCTAAGTTTTTCGCTAGTTATGCATGCAAATAGAAGTTCCAAAGTAATAACCCTAATACTAGCATACACTTTTTCGAAATCAATATGAAAACTAGGGTTAGAATGTTACCTTGCTTGTTATCTCATAATAACAAGTATTCCACAGATGATCTTGACTCTTGAAAGCTTTAGTGTCTCATGTGTTACACCTCTAATGGAATCACAAACACCAAAAGCAAAGGATGAGTGTGAGCGAGAAAGAGAGAGGGCAGAAAATCAGCTAAGGTTTCTCCTTGGGAAGCAGTGACTGATTTTAGGAGGTCTAGGGGCCTTTATATAGCTGTGGCTGCTAGGGTTTCCAAGGGAAACCCTAAATCCTTGCTTAGGCTCCAAGAAGCCCATGAACATCCTTTATAGAAGGCCTTGGACGATTTCTATAAGGCCTCCTTATAAAAATTCGTCCACCCCATTCCTAGGGAGTCCAGCATCCCAGTTTGCAACAATCAATGATTTCCAAAACCAATCCCCATACTTTTAATCAGTTTCTTTAATCCAAAAATTAATACTATATTAATTTGTGATTAAATACTAATTAAATAATATGATTTTTAATTAATATATTACTCTTAGAGTGTGTTAATAAAATTATTAAATAACCTCTATCTCTAAAAGTCATCCTGTCAAGTTGGTATGGTGAAGACAACTTAAAAGGACCATGCTACTATCAGATCAAGTACCTACCATTTATAGTTATGAGCATAGACACCTAATCCAACAATTTCTTCTATACTTTCCGAATTTAACCTATTTTTCAGCCTATTCAAACATTCTGACGAGAGGAATTCCTCCATCATTGTGAAATTCACAGTTAATTTCGTCCATGAGTTTGAGAAACAATTATTTAAATGGTTTAATTGATTTCAACTGTTCCTTCAATTTCATTATCTGCTCGATCAATTGAAATCGATGGGAGGAATTCCTTCAATTTAGTGAAGAAACTTGTGGAGTTGTAGAAATATACAATTGCAGGTGTGTTAATGGATATTAGACCATTAATGCTCATGAAATCCATTCGAAAATCCGACAATAAAGATCTCTCCAGGAAATCAAAACATCGGTTAAAGAAGGTGGGTATGGATTGTTTGAGGGGTTAGAGAGGTCGATAGGTGGGGCTAGGCTCAAGAAGATGTTGATGTGGGAATCAGAATCGATTTTAAGGAAGAAGATGATTTAGGTTGATGGGTTTTTTTTTATGTTCTGAGAGAGAGAGAGAGAGAGAGAGAGAGAGAGAGAGAGAGAGAGAGAGAGGGAGGATGAGACCCTTTATATATATATATATATATATATATATATATATATATATATATATATATATATTAAATAATTATATTTATTTTTTAAAAATAATAAAAAGCATCATAACTGATCCCTGTAGCAGTGAAATGACGTAAATGTCTTTCAGTTAACGGACGAAACTTAACGGACTGAGCAATAAGGACCAAACATCAAAAGTTTTGATAGCACATGGACCATCTAGGAAAACCATAGGGACCATTTATGATGTTATATATATATATATATATATATATATATATATATATATATATATATATATATATATATATATATATATCAGTGTTATAAATATCGGCCTAGGCAGCCACCTAGGCGCTTGGCGGTCTGCAACTGATTACGATTAGGGGTGTTTGGCGGAAATTGGTTATACTCGGTCTCGGCGGTCTTCAGCGGTCCTCGGCGGTCCTTGGCGCTCCTAGGCGGGAAATTTTTCAAATTTTCAAATTTTCAAAATTTCAAATATTACACAAAAATTAACAAAATTTTAAATTTTTAAATTTTTAAATATTGAAAATTTCAAATATTATACCAAATATTTAAAAGTTTCAAATTTTCAAAATTTTAAATATTCAAATACTAATTATATTAGGATGTATTAAATTTTAAAATATTTTTATTAGTAATTTAGGGTCTCCGATTAATCCCCGCCAAATCGATTAATCGCTTGACCCCAGTCAACCGCCGAGCAACCGTCGAACGATTTTTACAACCATGATATATATATATATATATATATATATATATATATATATATATATATATATATATATATATGTTATTTTGTTTTTACTAACTATTGTGTGTCAGAATGCACAGATCTGGACCACGAGATGGAATAGAATCAAAGGTCATGATCTGAGGGTCTATGATACTAGAATAAGATAACATGTATCATATAATCACATAAATTTCAGCATAAGGGCACTTTAGTCAATTAACCTATATTAAAAAAAGAAATTTTTGGATTTTTAGGGATAATTAATTCCTTTATTTTTAAAAATCTGAATATTTTTAATTAATTCAAGTTTAAAAATCCGATTTTATTCTATCAGAATGACAGATGCCAACCATGAACTAGTAAATATATTTTCGATTTTATTCTATCAGAATAACATAATGTCAATCATAAACTATTAAATACATTATGAAAGAATAGATAAAATAGATTTGGAACTAATAATATACCAAATAATTAACTGTTATTCTTTGAATAATAACAACATTCTGAAAGAATAACAAGTGTAATTCTTAAAAAATAACAACATTCTTAAAGATTGAGTGTGATCATTCTTTAATTCATTCTTCAAGCCTTTTCCATTAGTTATTCAAGCCATTCTTTAAGCCATTTCTATCACAAATTCTATTAGAATGCAACAGTAAAATTTTGTTAGAATATATTATCTACATATAAATTTTATAAAAATAAAACAACAAAATTCTAGCAGAATTTATTATCAACATATAAATAATTAATCAAAACCATAATCGGAAGACATGAATAAAAAAAATTAACAAATTTTTATCCTCTCAATTTATTAACGATCAAATGAATAACAGATATCTAACCGTGGTTTTTATCCTTTCATGTTACTTGCAATTTCTATGACTTTATATATTCTGATAGAATATACAGAATATGATAGAATATATAGAATACATTCTGGCAGAATACATAGAATGCATATATATATATATATATATATATATATATATATATATATATATATATATATATATATATATATATATATATATATATATATAAAGGTTGTAGAACTCGTTAGTCGATACCTGTTCGGCCGACTACCGAGTATCGAGTACTCGCAAGTACTTAGGAGTACTAGGATTTGGTAATTCATATAGAAATATTTTTAGGGAAGTTATATATGTCAAAATCATAATTTAAACCATAAGCTAATTGAAATATATAAGAAAATTAGATAAATGTGAATACACAAAACTGAAAAAACACATAATGATTTCACTTCGTAAGTAATTACTAAAAATTTAAGATATATATGCAGTAATAATCACATGTACGTGTTAAATAATAAATCATTAAATATATTACATATATTAATCACCGAGTTGACCAAGTTTTACAACATTGCTCAGTTAAGTAAGGGGCCGATCGAGGAGTACTCAAGATTCTGTAACTCGCCTCGGTAAAGGGCCGAGTAGCGAGTACTCGGAGGAGTAATAGGCAAACTCGGCGAGTTTTACAACACAAATATATATATATATATATATATATATATATATATATATATATATATATATATATATATATATATATATATATATATATTTGGATAGTAACTATTGTGCAGATGTGTAGACAATATTATTCTATGAGAATTACTAAGAGAATAAGTTGTTTAGTAATGTTAATACATTCAATCTCACACAAGTATTATCATTTCCATGCATTGTCACTAATTTTTGTTCCTTTTTGTTCTCACACATCATTTTTCACTCATTTTCATTGTTACAAAATACGACTCAAAAACATTCTAATAGAATGTTAATAATAATAAAAAAGTCTATAATAACCTTATAAATGATTTAATTAGTGAGAATCAGTGATAATGACAATAGTTGTCTAAGATTGAACGTATTCTCATTATCAAACAACATATTTTCTTTGTCATTTTAACAGAATAACACTGTCCACACATCATCACAATAGATGTCAATCCACATTTGAACTTTGCACTCTCTCTCTCTCTCTTTCTCTCTCTCTCTCTCTCTCTCTCTCTCTCTCTCGCTAGGCTCAAAGGTGGATTGACATCTATTGTGTGAATGTGTGGACAACGAGATTCTATGAGAATGATTAAGAAAATAGGCTGTTTGGTAATGTGATATTGTTTGACTTTACATAACTATTATCATTATCACACTTTCTTACTAATTAAATAGTTTAAAATGTTAGTGTGTATATATATATATATATATATATATATATATATATATATATATATATATTCATGATTTTCATTCTGTCAGAATGTGTTCTTGATGATCGTATTTTGTAAGAATTTTTTTTTTTGTGAAAAACGATGCATGAGAACAAAAATTAAAAAAAATTATTAAGAATGCATGATAATGATGATAGTTATGTGAGGTTGAACATATTCACATTACCAACCAACATATTTTGTTAGTCATTCTTATAGAATAACAATATTCACAAACGTCCATATAATAGATGTCATTCACATTTTAACCTATATATATATATATATATATATATATATATATATATATATATATATATATATATATATGAATTTTGATGTCATTAACATTTAACCTACTTTATAAGAATGACATCTACTATGTGGACGTTTGTGACTATACATATATATATATATATATATATATATATATATATATATATATATATATATATATATATATATATATATATATATATATATACTAGCAGCGTACCCGCGCAAAGCGGTGGGGTGTGTAAATTCTTTCGGTGATATGTTTCCTCTACAAAAATGTTATGTTACAAAACAAAGTACATGTCGAAAACAAAATAATCAAACTATGGTGTTATTTGGGAGATGAAGTCATTTTTTTTCCTAGACGGTGGGCTTTATAGCAGATGAGGGAACAAAGAGGTATATGCGATTGGAGGGATATTTGAATCAACATGCTAAATTTAAGGATATCTAAAAGGGTTCAAAATTTGAATGAATCCGGGATTTGAGGGAACAATATCAAATTGCTGAGAAATATAAGGAGATTTGATGATAAATATTTGAATTCAAAATGTGGTTAAGATTTAATATTATTTTATTAATGTTTACTTGTACTATCAGCTTCATTATTTGGACGTCTTAAAAAATATTATTATTATAATCAATCTATTTTTAGAAATAGTTAGATTTCTTTTATAAGATAGTAAAGATATATAGTTTTGAATTTAGACATCCAAAAAGTGTCAGGTCTTACATGCCATGCTAGCACAATATCATCAAAAACTGATATATCAATATGTCATGTCAACTCACAATTGAATTTACCGGTCAAATGGTCAAACATTGAAACAAATTGAAAAATATAATGTTAAGATCAAACTTTTGTAAAAACTTAGTGTTTTTTTTATAAAAAAAATAGTGTCAAAAATCTTTTTTTCTTTTTTATAAAAATTTGGTATCTTCGATTCAATTTGTCCAAAGTATTATATGCCAAGGAGAAGGGTCCCTTACTATTAAAGGTTGTACGACATCTTTACTAATTGTTCTGGAAAGGACCATCATTAAATTTTCAAATTGTCATTTAATATATGTACATATTTGACAAAAAAAGTTAATGACAAATTCCATCTCATTTTTGTAATTAGTTGGCTTTTTGATCGAAATTTGTGAAATGACATTACTTCAACCACTACTAAATTGTAGTCGGGACAAGTTGGTTCATGTTCATCAATGATTGATACGTAAGATCATTTACTCCAAATGAAGTATTCAGAAACCTTATCACTGCAAGTTTGCAAGTTGCAACAAACTATGAAACAGAAAGAAGGGTTTTTTGAGATTTGATTGTGTGGTAATAAAAAGTTATTGTTCCTTTTGAACCATAATTTCTCTGTCTTGGCAAAACTTAAAATGGAGGCAAGATATTTTGTTATACCCAATGTCCAAAATGAAGACAATAATATGTTGATGAAAAACTCAAATACTGGCTTTAAAAGTTCTAAAATATTAAAATATCGGTGCTTAAATTTTGTTACTGAAAATGATTGTATAGAAAGAAGTAAACATATTTTCCGGTTTCATTTGTTATGTATACGAGCGAATTACATACATGTTTTAGTTAGAATACGCGTGTACATGCAACAGTACAAGACTGAATAATTATCAAAACGGTGATTGTTAAATAAATGTTGTTTCCTAATTAATACACATAAAAAATACAAACACTCAATACCGTTTTTGCTCTCTTTTTACGTAATGCAACTGTCGCGCACAAATCAAGCTTTGCATGGAGTTGAAGTTCAGATATAGTGATGTTCGATGGTCCTAAGATCAACAGTTTTGACTGTTGTATATTTGAACACAAGCATCCGATAGCTGCACGAATTGGTTTTAAGAAACTGTATCTAATACAGGCCTTAATGGCAACTTTGTTTATGTTTTCGTATCTAATTGTCTAATTAATAGATTTAAATATGAAAAATACCACGATTCAAACTTGACATTTGGTCCCAAGAATACTCGTGTAAATACACAAACACAAACATAGATGTATACGATTATACATCATATATAATATGTGTTTTTAAATTTGATCAAGGTTTAACATGTCAGATTTGAGGTAAGATAATAGGGTTTATGTCTGAGTTAATAGAAGAACGTGGATAGGTTGCATACGACAAACACATATAGGATGCACTACTTTATAAACGATATAGTGATTGTTGCCTATTGGTTATCAATTATTGGTTATCAATATACATTTGATTAATTTATTATATTTTTTCTAAAACACGGAATATTTATTAAGAGTGTCTAAATTATAAAATGAAAGTGTTTCCGGCCCCTTTATTAATTAACAAATGAATTCTCGTAAAGATAAATGATTTATATACTCTATAATCATTTTTTACATAATTTTTTTTTACCTTCATACTAGTTGAGCGATTGCTTGTTGAAATGTCAATTTGAGTCCCTCCCGATCAAAAATTCTCCCACCGACACGATTGTGAAGAATAAGCATATTTTAGTATTTTTCTTAGGGGAATTAATAGAAAAATTACGTTTTTCTAAATAATTTATATATAGAAATGCATTTAACGTACATAGATAAAAACTCAAATTAACATTAAAAAGATATTTGGTTTCACTACAAACAATTAACGATCAAACTATCCATCTTAATTCATCAGCCGTATTTAAATAAAATTTTGTTGCTGATCCATCATCCATGGTCTATTTCAGCGATGGAAGAAACCGTTTGCATATTTTAGATATTCTAACAATTGAGATTATATAACTAATATAACATTCTCTTTAATATTTAAAGCAATTTCTTTAAGCATTATATATAGAGCGATTGGAGTGTGATTGGTTCACATGATGTGTCAATTAAAGTAAGTACGCAGACATCCTATATAAGACGTAGGCCATGCATGGTCTGTCTAGAAAATTTCACCAAATTCTAAGAGAATATCTTGTGCATTTACACATATTATTGAGCATTTTATTATATGCAATTAGGCCCCACTCGTCAAGGACCACATATGCTAGAATTTCTCTAATTTTAGTCATTGATGCTATTTCGGGTAATTCCAATATACACGACTACCAAACAAAATTAATAGCTCATACACTTGTTACAAGGTGCAAAGTGTATACACGTATGAACTAATTTGATCAGTACTTACATGAGCACTAACGAGGAGTGTGTTGAAGGGGACGTGTCTCTTTGCTACGCAAACGACGGATTCTTAAACAACATGTGAGAAAAAAAAGATCAGACAAAAGAGATTACTACTGAACAAAGTGAGTTCAACATCTACTATAAAGGATCAACAACAAGATCTGACCACTAACACTAATGAGGATCAGCAAGTAGTAATGGATAGCATTTGATGGATCATAGTGCGACAAGGACATAATGCATGGCAAGTACACTTTTTAACACTATGCCGACCACATGTTGTCGGGATAGGCTATACCGACGACCATAGCTTCATCGCAATAGGTGGAAAATGTGTTCCAGATAGATACCCCTATACCGATGACAAATCGTCGACACAAGTTTCGTTACGAATGATTTTCGAAATGAATAGAGTTTTATTAATTTATTTTACCGATGACATGTTGTCGGGATATGCCAAATCTATACCGACGACATGTTAACGGGATAAGTTGACTCTATAGTGACGACGTATCGTCTCCAAAGGGTTGTAACCGTTTTCAATCAAAGAGCTATACTGACAATATGTTATCGGGATAGGTCAAAACCGTTATTACAATTAAGACATATACCGACAACTTGTGTGTGTTTATATATATATATATATATATATATATATATATATATATATATATATATATATATATATATATATATATGCAATATGAATATACTCTTATATATAAGTTTAGATACTTTAACTCACCATACTACGAAGTTTTTATTTATCATATATACGATCTGATCGTCGAAATTTCATAAAATTCAACTCCTATAACTTGGTTTAAATCCAAGATTTTTATAAATTTCACCATTATATTCTTCTTATATGATTTTCATTTAAAAAAAAAGTGACTTAAGATAAAGATAGCAATGAAAATTTGAAAATATTAAAACTAAATCAAGTTAGAGTTGAAGTTTAAGAACATTAATTATAATACATATATGATACAAAACAATGTATTATAGTGTGTTTTGGTACATAAGGTTATATACCTATAAATGTATATTCAATTTTAATATATATATATATATATATATATATATATATATATATATATATATATATATATATATATATATATATATATATCTTTACTACTTATAAAAGAAATCTAACTATTTCTATAAATAGATTGAATATAATAATATTATTTTTTTAAGACGTCCAAACTATTAAGCTTGAAGTACAACCCATTTATAATATAATAATATTAAAACTTTAACCCTATCTTTTATCCCCTAAAAATCTGGTATCAAATTAATATAAGAATTCATTTGTAAATTGAACCCGCCAATCTCAACACTTCAGCCATTTAAAGCGGTCAATGTCAACAATTTATATAGGATCTCTTCTCTCACATTGGTAACAAGCCATCTCATAATATCTATCTTCATAATCCCTTCATAGTAAGAAATATACGCACACTCTCTGGAAGAACCCTAACCAGTAACCAAGACAGTATAACCACCACCACCACAGCCGCTCTGCCTCCTTCCGCCTTCAACTAACAACTATCATGACTACCGCCCTTCCTCTCACCCACGACATGAACTTTCTTTTGGAACATAACATTTTTCTTTAAAAAAAATATCGTTGAAAGAAGCTATTTGTCCCCGCTGCTGTGCGCGGGTGACGGCTAGTATGTATATATATATATATATATATATATATATATATATATATATAGTTGTGGCGCTGCGTAAAGCGGCGGCGGTGGTAAATTACAATCTTAAGAAAACATGTCATATTATAATAAATTTGTAATGTAAAATGTCATTTAATATTAAAACAAATCTAATACGAATAGTTTCCATTGAGTGTTTAGTTCCTCTAAAAAAAACTAATTTTTTTCATATATTCTTTTTAAGATAACAATGTGTTGAATATAGTGTAATGTAAGATGTATAAATTCATAGATGTAAGTGTGGGTTATTTCAATTTTTGTCTAATACTAACCAATATTGTGATTATAACTAACGCAATTAGGTGTTGGTATGGTGAGACATTGGTTTGTTTATTATTGCTAAACATTAAGTTTTGAGTTTTGTCTAACTATGTTTGTTAATATTAACTTTTAGTAAATTGAACACATTTGATCCATGTGTTACTAAAAATAGTTATTTTATTATACAAAAATAAACCAATATTGTGTTAATAAATTAAGTTGGCTTTTTCTATTTTGATTCTAACAAAACCTCTAATAACATGAATTATTTTTTCTCACTACCAAAGAACCTTTATTTTTTCTCAGCATTCACATTTAGTTGTATTCATTGTTTTATTTGAATGTATCATTTAAAATTAGTGAATTCAAAATTGAATAATAAGTTTGGTTTCAATTAATGATGTAAAAAATGAATTAAAAATATTAAAATAAGTATATAAAGAAAGGCTCATATATATATATATATATATATATATATATATATATATATATATATATATATATATATATATATATATATATATATATATATGAGAATTACTTACATGCTCGAACATAGAAGTGAGATTACAAAATGCAAGATATTGGAATATAAATGCTTATAAATGTCTTTTCATTAGAATCAATTGAATATTTTACAAAGCCAGATGGAGAGAAAGTTTTAACAAATCTACATTTCAACATCAAAAAAATGAAGAAAATCTACCATTTTTTAGTTTTTTAACGTACCTTCCCATCTCATCGAGAGATTAAAAAATAATAATCACTCAATCATCCAATGGAACACCTTGTGTACAACTATAATCAAAGGATTCCTTACACAAATTATAATAAATTTGCAATGTAAAATGTCATTTATTACACAAATTCTTTTTTTTTTTTTTACATAAATCAACCCATAACATATTCAAAGGAATATTTTCAAATGCCAATAATAATTCATAAAAAAGTATTTAATCAACGTCCACCAACAAATGATCAGATCGAAATCAACACATACCATTTCACCTCCAGAACAACTTCTTTATAATGAATCTAAATCGAGCATCTTTGTCACTCAACCATTATTAATATTGTCTAAAAAAATTCCTTACCATATATTACATACGTAATTTTTTTGTTTAGCATCCAACGCAAAAGGTTCGGCCGCATCCACCGCAAGGTACATTAAAGCATCACCAATCTATAGTAACTTAATCTTCAACTAAGTATGCTATATCAATGAAAAGTATGATATATCAATGAAAAGACAAAAACACAAACATAATGATTTATGATTAAATATTTATTGCATACGACTTGCCCTTCATTGCCAAACTTTATATTTTGGTAGAGAGATTAAACATAAATTAACATCTAAATCTTCAAAAAAAAATATGTTCGAAAAAAATAATTATTCACCAGTTTGTTGGAATTAAGAAAAGAGAGTTAGTCACAAGAGTTTTCTCAAATTTTCTCACGCTGGCTATCAAGTTCTTAATTTGTAAGATATCCTTCAAGCACGATGTTTGATGATCCCTACCAACGGCTTCTATGCACGTATTATAAAACATAAACCGAACAAAATAACTTTGAATTAAAAATTTGTTATTGAATTTTTATTAGTGTTTACCTGGTGAGAATGAGTAAAAGGTTAACCAGCAGAGGCAATTATTGGGTGAATCAAATAATTTTTTTTCATACATAGCAACAACAGATCACTAATAGAAAATCTTGTTGTTCTTCCTGGTGCAGATTAGTTTGGAGAGATGGAGAAAAGAAAAATATGGATAAACATCATTGTTACGCTTGATAGTTGACAGTTGCAGGCTGAGGTTTTTGAACGGAGTTGAATGTATAATACATTATGTATAGATGAACGATACCACATGTATATGAAAAAATAACGATAAATCGATAATCAATCCGTAAAAGGTTCCGTAATTGATTTTGTTTAATTATTCCATAACAAACGATTATTTTTGTTAGGGATTAGGGATGTAAAATTGAAATTTAAACTATATTAATTGATCATATTTATGGTATGATTTGTTCACTTAGATTTGGACTTTTAAAAATACGTGTTTTTGTTAATGCATTAGAAATTATACACAATGGTTACATTAGTGTACCTCTTAAATTTCAAGACATAAGCAATATGTTTTTATATAATAGAATAGATATATATCTCCTCACTTTAAAATGAATCCTCACCCAATCTTGTTTCTATATAGGGTCTGGCTCCTACGAGGATTCATTTTAAGTGAGGACACCTTAAAAAAATTGAAAAAAATCTATAAAAAAAATACAAACAAAATCGAGCATAGATCTATGTTCGGGAGAAAAAAAATTAGAATTTTTTTTTTCATCATCAAAATTGATCCATGATTCAGTTTTAATTTTTTTTATTTTGCATCATTGTGATCCATGATTCAATTTTAACGATTCAATTTTTTTTCCCATTTTTTTTCTTTCGGGCATAGATTTATGCTCGATTTTATGATTCGTATTTTTTAGATTTTTTTTTCATTTTTTTTAAGGTGTGTTCACGAGCTCTCACTTTAAAATGAGTTCTCACCCGATTATATATATATATATATATATATATATATATATATATATGTGTGTGTGTGTGTCTATATATATATATACATACATATATATATATATATATATATATATATATATATATATATATATATATATATATATATATATATATAGAGTGAAGATCAAATAAGAAGGAATTTTTTGGTAGGAAGGTAAGAAGTTTTTTTTCTACATATTTTTTTCGCAAACAAACAAAATGAATCATTAGATGATTCATTTGAAAGATGATTCACAAGAAAAAATTCTCAAAAAAACATCTCGATGATTCATTTATATAATGATTTTGTTGTTATTCACTAAAATTATCATAAAAGTGGATTTTTTCTTAATTTATTTAAAAATGAATCATATAGATGTTTTTTTGAGAATTTTTTCTTGTGAATCATCTTACAAATGAATCATCTACTGATTCATTTTTTTTGTTCGTCAAAAAAATATGTAGAAAAAAAATTTCTTACCTTCCTACCAAAAAAAATTTCTTACCGGATCTATATCCTATATATATATATATATATATATATATATATATATATATATATATATATATATATATATATATATATATATATATATATGACTAGGTTATAATATGGATGATAAGTATTGGGTGGATGTAGGGATTAATGTGGACCAAAAGTTTAAAATACATATTCTGTTTGAATACAAATTCTGACAAAATAAATATTCTAATTGAATGAACATTTTAAAAAATAACAAAATTTTGAACCATGAGTTGAAGAATAATAACAAAAATTACATTAATTCTTATAGAATACAAGTAACAATTATTAAGAATTACATTTATTGTTAAAAAATAAAAACTAAAAAAACTTTCAAATCGGGAACGCAAACATCAAAATCTAACAAAGACACTAATACATTCTAAAAGAATAATGTTGCTTAGAATCACTTTCAATTTTGTGGTCCACTCTTCAAGCATCAACTTCTGTGAAAACAAAACCAAATTATAGTTTAGAATCCAATAATGCATTAGCAAATAAAAAATAAAAAACTAAACTCCTTTGGAAAAATATGCGGACTTGTGAATTGCACAAAAACCAATAACCAATAATTATAGAACATGCATAAATCAGTAAGAAAATATTCATATTCCATTCCAACAGAACTGTAATTCATGATTCTATTTCAATAAAATTGGAATTGAAGATTCAATTACTATATGCATTCTGTTGGAATTAACTCATAAGTTTTACTTCACCTGATCATCATGTTAAACAAAATTCAAATATTTAATTACCTCACCTCACATTATTTATAATATAGTATAGATTCTACAAACAAATCCATTATCACATTACCAGTTATCAATTAAGCTTGCAGAAGGTAAAAACCAATAAACCATATAACGTATTACTAATAAATAAACAATAAGCTTCAAGTATATGAAGCTAAGAATTTCAGCGAACAATTCAAATATCAATAGTTTGAATAGTGAAAAGAACAATATAATCTTATTACCTTAATCTAAGAAGTTTATGGTAAAAAGGCAGTGCATCCTCAAAATTAAATAATTTGAAAATGATTGTTATGAGAATCAAAAGTGAACGTAGTGGTGGAATTGTAAAAAGAAAAAAAAAATCTATTAATCTCTACTTTGTGCGTCAATGTCAGGTTCCCAATATAACAATTGAAACACCATAAATCAATTTCAAACTAAAGTCATACAAACACAACCGAAACTAAGATTTTAATTGAAATCTAGGAAGAACTTCAAAGGAACACTTACGGTATCCAATCAAAACCCAGAAGTAGAACAACACCAATATAAATTGATATTCTTTTCAGTAAGCATGTAAATCCAATCAACGTCAATATAAATTGCAAAAACCAGATTGTTCAACCTCGATTGCGGCCTTGCGGGTCACAATCTTTGAGGGAAATCGATGATAGACATGATGGTGTTGACAAACGTGAGTAGGCAATACGCGATCGGAAAGAGGGTAGAACTCATTGATCGATAGTTACATATGAACAATCTGTGAATTGAATTCACAAATCAAGAACCTTGAATTGAAATCATCTTAGATTCAGCCTCGATTTAGAGTATCAAGATTGTCGCTGTAATATTTCTTTTCCATTGGGTCGGTCGATCGAAGCGGGAGGGATACGACCGAAGGTTTGATAGGGTTTTAAATAGAGTAATTTGACTAAATTTAAGTGTAGATGATTTAATTAAATATTATTAAAATTAAATAATATTTAGCCCATATTAATCCCTACATCCACATAATGTTTGTTCATCCACATTTGAACCTCTGTGTGTGTGTGTGTGTGTGTGTTTCATGCAATCAATGTATAACCAACTCATAGTAACAACTCATATCTTTAGGTTTGAAGAATATAAGATATTATCGTCTTTATGATCACTCGTGATAAAATCCATGAAGTGATTCAATGAGCTTGTGTTGAATCCAATACTCAAAACTTATGAGCACTCATGAGTGTTATAGCACCACTTTGTCCAACATCTTAGACCTCTACAAGCCAACCTATGATAGTCTTGATTCATATCTACTTGAAACATATGACCGATTGTGGATGGTTTGAATAACTTAGTCATTCGGGAAGAATGATCTTGTTTAATCTGGAAGTCAAAACATACAAAATGAAACACAATAATAATCGAATCTCATATGGTCTCAAAACTTCCGAACATAAATAAAACACCTTTTATTATCACCATATTGATTATATATATATATATATATATATATATATATATATATATATATATATATATATATATATCTTTACTACTTATAAAAGAAATCTAACTATTTCTATAAATAGATTAAATATAATAATATTATTTTTTTTATGACGTCCAAACTATTAAGCTTGAAGTACAACCTATTTATAATATAATAATATTAAAACTTTAACCCTATCCTTTATCCCCTAAAAATCTCGTATCAAATTAATAGAAGAATTCATTTGCAAATTGAACCCGTCAATCTCAACACTTCGGCCATTTGAAGCGGTCAATGTCAACAATTTATAGAGGATCTCTTCTCTCACATTGGTAACAAGTCATCTCATAATATCTATCTTCGTAATCCCTTCAAAGTAAGAAATATACGCACACTCTCTCGAAGAACCTAACCAGTAACCAAGATAGTATAACCACCACCACCACCACCACCACAGCCACTCTGCCTCCTTTCGCTTTCAACTAACCACTATCACGACTACCGCCTTTCCTCTCACCCACGGTATGAACTTTCTTTTGGAACATAACATTTTTCTTAAAAAAATATCGTTGAAAGAAGCTATTTGTCCCCGCCGCTGTACGCGGGTAACGGCTAGTGTGTGTATATATATATATATATATATATATATATATATATATATATATATATATATATATATATATATATATATATATATATATATATATATATATACATATATATATATATATATATATATATATATATATATATATATATATATATATATATATATATATATATATATATATATATATATATATATATATATATATATAAGAAAATACGAAATTAAATGCATATTCAATATTGATGTTCAATGTTCTAACCAATTATGTGTACCCTCGAAGATTAATGACCATCCTCTTTTCTCTCACTTACAACTATAAAGTTAGGTTTCTATGCAACCAATATCTTTGTAATGTCATACTTTTTTCTCTATCTATCTCTACTTTACTTTATACTGGGCATGCGATTGTGTTTTCCGGCATCGTTTGAAATGGGAAGAGCACCTTGTTGCGAAAAGGTTGGGCTCAAGAGGGGGAGATGGACAGCCGAAGAAGACGATACCTTAATTAAATACATTAAAGCTAATGGAGAAGGTAATTGGAAATCTTTACCAAAAAATGCAGGTACCATTTACACGACAGAGTTATAGTTATCAAATTAATTGT
Organism: Lactuca saligna; assembly: GCF_052625555.1. Taxonomy (NCBI): domain Eukaryota; kingdom Viridiplantae; phylum Streptophyta; class Magnoliopsida; order Asterales; family Asteraceae; genus Lactuca; species Lactuca saligna. The sequence goes on from NC_136422.1 coordinate 19,363,874, forward strand.
ATTACATAAACAGTTTGAATCTTTAGACGACTAGCTAATGTTGTTGGCTTACTGATTTGCGGGAAGGGTTGTTGAGGTGCGGAAAAAGTTGTAGGCTGAGATGGATAAATTACTTGAGAGGAGACTTGAAAAGAGGTAATATGACTCTCGAAGAGGATGAACTGATTGTCAAGTTACATAAATCTTTTGGGAACAGGTGTGTTGAATTCTTCGTCCTGTAGCATGCATGTGTTTTATAAATAAAGTTCTGTCATGTTATTATATAATGTCATAATTCAGATGTAAATTAACATATTTGTCTTGCAACAAGATTCTTTCCAAAAGACTTCATTAATAAATACATAATTGGGTACATATTCTTTTCGAAATGTTGAAAACACGATGTATTTACATTTGATTAATTCTTGAATTTGTTGGTAGGTGGTCTATGATAGCTAGTCATTTACCAGGGCGAACAGATAACGAGATCAAGAACTATTGGAATTCTCGTCTAAGTCGTCAAATCTACCGCTTCTTCACTGGGAAAACAGGCGAGACACAATCCTCGACCGATGTAGCCATATTAGTCAATCAAAAGACACAAAGAGTTGGTCGTGTAAGCCGTAATGTCGCTAAAAAGTATAACAATGATAAGGGTTTCAAAAATTATAAGCCACCCGATGTTCCTGTAACCAAATTATCATCCCCACCAATACCCGTGAACAATCAAGTCGATCCAAACATAGGGGATTGTTCAACTTTTGTCCCGAAAAATGTAGACGAAAGTCCAGTTTATGACATTAATATCGGTGTTAGCGATGAGTTTGGATTTAGCGGGTTAAGGTCACTAGATGACGAGGCTATGGACATCGGATATTTTTTAGAAAGTGAGGCTATGGATTCAAGTGGGGTTTTGAGCATCCGTGATGAGGATCAGATAGAACAAATGTTGGCAGAAACTTATGCTGGAAACCTCAAGTACAGTGAAAGGAACGTTGATGAGAGAGAATATGACTTGTCGTTCAGTTCTTCGAAAACAATATGTTCTGGTTTTAATGACGTTGAGTGGGATATGGAGGTCGGTTTTACTGGGTTTGAACCTTGTGACGAAGGAGATGACATGTTGGTTTGGCTATGGGAAGATGGCAATCCTTAAACACAACAAAAGCTTTCTCTGTAGCAATTTTAAAAGGAATGGAAGAATGAACATCTTGATCAAGATCGATAAGTGGTTGACGAAGAACACCGTTGATGTAGCCAAACAAAGGGATCTATCTTTTAATACGATTTAACATTTCATGATGTTTACACTATTTATTATTATTATTATTATTATTATTATTATTATTATTATTATTATATCATTATCTGCATTGTTGGGTTTTAGTTAGGAGTGTTGAAAAAAACAATTGAATAAACCAATGGGACAAAATAAGGTTTTGGTTTATTTGGTTGAGCTTAATCGGCTTTTGGTGTGTTACTCGGTTTAACCGATTAAACTAAACTTTATTTGGTATGATACGGTTTATCAGAAATAATGTAATGATGTATTGATAATTTTGTTTTATTTTAGTTTTAGCATCCAAATATATAATATATTTGAAATGTGTAAAATTAAAAAAATTATTTGAATTGTACATTGACATATGATCCACTTGTAGGCCTTGGAATGAATTTATTGTGGCGATAATATTTTCCTTAGGTAATTGTGAAGTAACTAGCTAGTTGTAGACATTCACATTTGAGTCCAATGTCATTAAGGTGTCACATGTGTTTATTCACTTGTGTCGTTTGTCTTGAAGATTTGCAGAACTATGGAGGAAAAAGGTATTGATATGAACGATAAATGCAACGTTCTTATGATCCAATCTCCTAGGCAAACACAACTAGAAAACAGAGCAATAGCGACAAAATTTTAGCGACAAAAAAAATCCATCGGAAAAAGAGACGGATTTCTGACAGACAATTTATTTGGATATTAACGACGATTTAGCAATGAAAAGAAATTGGTTGGTAATCCGTTACACTATACCGACGGTTTACCTACAGAAATCAACAAAATTGCAATTCCGTCGAAAATCCGATAGTGAAATCCGACTTACTTTTTTTATTTTTTAAATATTTAGGGCAATTTAATAAATATGCGACTGAATCTAAAAACAAAGCGTTTGCCCTATGCTCGCTTCCCCTCTTCTCTTTCCGGTTCACGTGAAGAAAAAACTCCTCCCACTCATCTCCGATCTTCAATCGTCCGGTCACCGTATCCGCCATCATCGTCGGCAGCAAAGCCCTCCGGCTCCTTCAAGTATTCGACGCAACATACCTTCTCCCTCCCACTGTCGGTCTGGCCTGCAACTGAACCGACCGCCTCTTAACCGAATAAAATTGCTCCCATTTATCTCTCTACGAACGACGGCCAACCTTGCCTTAGTCTATTGCCATCGCCACCAACGTCAAAGTTACTGCTGCACATGCGGGACCTTACCATTGGTCCAATTTCAACTTTTTTTTTCTCTCCAAGTTTTGGTAAAAAAAAACTCTAACTTATTTTTTTTCTATTACGTTGATTGAGTTTTAGATTTATATTTTTTCTTCATTGGATTATCATATCTCCAATTAGCATTAGATAACCTATCCAATCAGATTTTGTTGATAAATACTCTTATACTCTTCTGATTCATATAGGATATAGATCCATAAAGGGGAAGTATTACCATGTAACTTATATTGATACGATTCTATAGAAACAATAGTATTATCATGATGTGATTAAGTGCACTTCATAAATCAATTATGTAACAACCGGTTATTACAGGTCAATAAAAGTCTAAATCTTAATCATGTATAAGTGAAACCACATTGTAACCTTGTTACATTAAATAACAATTAGCCATAAGGGCATGTTTATATATGTTAATATATACAATTATACTTTGAAAGCCATCCTTATATAAGATAAATATATATATATATATATATATACACACACACACACACACCATGTTGAAGTAAGTTAGTACAAGTCAACATAAGTCAAAAATGTTAAGTTAAAACCATATATATTATACCTCACGTGAGTTTTCGGTTTTAGGAATCTTGGAAAACATTAGTTTTCGGTTTAGGATGCTCAACTAAGCCGAAATCTCCTTCTTGAATGAAGCTATGACCGAAACAACATCTTAGTGCGTAAGCAAAGAGATTTCGGTCATGTGAGGACCAAAATCCCTTGTGTTTGCTACCTAGGCCGAAAACCCTTATGGAATTAGTTTAGTTTTGGCCGAAAACTCCCTTAAAGATCTAGATATTTTACCTTGATTAAGTTCCCAAAGTGATATGTTACACATTCCAACATAAACATCCCATCATATGTTATCCATATTTATATGCCAGCCTTCACAATCCCAATTCTTCACTCCTAAGTTTCATACATTTGCTCTCGAAACCCATATAGAAACCTTCATATCATCTAGTAGTTCCCAGAAAACCTTCAAATCTTCAAACATTCATAAGAACATCTTATCCTATTTCCCAGGAAACCAAAATACTTTCAAGTTTGATTTATAGAAACCTTTGTAAGTAATTCTTACATAAGTCAATATTGTATAACATATTTACTATTATTTCAACTAATTATACACATATTATACTAGGATTACAATTTTACGCATGTGTTCTAACTCGAAGATTATCGCAACCACATCGTACATAACCTACAACACTTTAACATCCGGACTTCCAGATATATTGTTTATTTATTTATTTTGAAGAATATTGAGCAACTCGACGAGTTAGTGCTACAACTCGTCGAGTAGAGTCGCGTTGTGCCATGCGAGATTAATGATCTACTCGACAAGTCAGAGAGTCAACTCGCCGAGTAGACGATGGGCAGTTAAACCCTAAATCTCCAAGTTTGGGGCCTATATAAGGGCACTTATAGCCTCATTTGCGGCTCATCAGTTGCTTAACCTTTCTGTATGAGACCCTAATTGAGTGTAGTGAGCTAAGGGAGTCTCCAAGCTAACCTTGAAGGATTTTAGTGCATCTTTAAGGAGGAAGAGGAGTTTGTTCAGTAAGGAACACAAAGGAGCTGTTGGGGTTCAGGCCATTTCGTCCAAAGCTTCAAGAGGAAGGTAAAAAGCTTGAATCTTTCCCCATTATTTTGATTAGATCTTATGAGTTGCGAAATTAGGGTTTTCATCACATTTTGTTTTAAGGATTAGAGCATACTAAGTTATTAGAGGTTTAGATCTCAGATCTTGATCTTGTGAGGTCCCTAGAGCCCAAAGGTCCTAACTTTATTCATCCATATGAGGAGTATGGTGTTTAACACCATATGAGAGCATGTATTAATGGATGGAAGCAAAACCACCATGCATGAGCGTAAAGATCAAAGCCTTACGTGACAATCGAGCTTTAGGATGGTAGATCTAATGTTTGGGGTGATAGATCTGCCCTAAAACGTCTGAATGAGAAATCAGATCGAAGAGACTCGCCGAGTCCATGAGCTGACTCGACGAGTCGGTTAAGGTTTATCCCGATGGGATGGATCATGCGATAGCTCGTCGAGTTGGGAGTTAACTCGACGAGCTAGATCTTCATGAGACTTGTGAGGAACGAGTGGACTCGACGAGTCACATGAGTGCACTCAGCGAGTCAGGTCAAACCTGGACTGTTGACTCGAGTTTGACTTCTATTGACTTTAGGGTTTGGTCAACATAAGTAATGGAGACCATGGAGGGGTAAAATGGTCTTTTAGCCATTCCAAGAGTTAGAGAGAATGAGAGATCAATTATCCAATGTGTTAGGCGGATCCTAGTTCGGGATTCCCGATTACGCGACTTTTACTTGCTAGCTTACGAGGTGAGTGTTCTCGCTATACTTACAATGAGTGGTATTTTTGTGTGACTGAGCTATTTATTGTGCTTACCTGTGTATCTTAGTATTATGCATTATGTCTTTGTGAGTTATACTGAGTATTATTTTTATGAGCTTATCGACTTGGGGCCGGAGGGTCCCACTAAGACACATTGACCGGAGGGTCTTATTGAGATATAGCCTAGAGTGGATATTGAGCCGTGTGTGGTATTTTGGGTGACTCACTAAGCTTTGTGTTTACCTTGTTATGTGTTATGTGTTCCAAGTGCTTCTCAGGATCACAGGAAGACGCCGGCTTGATTGTACATACATCAGAGATTGAGAGGATCCTGGAGTTTCATATACAATTTTTGGATATGAGTTTTGATGATTTGAAATTGTGACATTTTGTGGTTTTATTATTGGAATAAATGTGTTTTAAAATTGAAAATTTTGGTTTGAAAATTTACTTTGTTACAAACACACACCCATGGTGAGTTTATGTCACACCCCCAAACCAGAATGGCGGAAACATTCGGGGGTGAGTGACTTCACGTAGTACCATAACAATTGAATATCGTAAAGAAAGTAACACAATCATCATATATATAACAAAACGTACATTTTTGAGTAATACATGTTTCCAAAAGAATATTACAAATATGATGATTTAAAATGTTTAATAATAGACGCCTTAGCGTTCCTTCTTCAAAAGCTGGTGGTTACCTGTATTACTGATTCCCTGAGAAATACAAGTAGTTTCGAAAAGTGTCAAGAATAAAGTTGGTGAGTTCATAAGTGTTTTTGTACTGAAAAAGTATGTCTTTTTAGAAGAAAACAGATGAATGTGATTTCCAGAAAATCCAATATTTTCCACATATAGTTTGAAAAAGTCCAAAAAGTTGGAGGGCGTTAGTATCTTTCGTACCTAAATGATAAAGGTGAATTTATACTCAAAATAATGTAAATACTGAATGCATTCATGAGTCTCGTAAATCAAGCTTATTTTTATATTTCCGTGTGAGTCTTATAACCATGCTATTGACACGGACTGCCTGTAACAACGTGCTTCAGGTATTGTAGTGTTATGACATTTGTCACCCCAGACCTACCGGTCTAACTGTAGCTAACAGTTTAGGTGCGGGATTGTCAATCCCGTATAGATCTATACACAAGTATCACGCTCTCCCTCTAAGAGATTATGGTTTATAATACAGGACTTGAAATGTATACTTGAGAGTACGTTGAAGTTGAGTATCTCACAACACTTAGTATAAATAGATTTACGAAAAGAAAGTCTTTATTTCACTTCAGATGAAAGTATTTCATTTTTCGAGATGTTTACATAAGAATGAATGAATAACTCACAAACTATACCCATTATAGTTTTTCTGAAAGTGTGTTCCATTTGGTGATAATAACTCAATGAAATACTAACTTTTTATGCAAAGTAAAATGTTGATATCGAATTATAATAATATAGAAGTTGTATTTAAATCTATATAAAGCGATACGTTTTCTTGTATTGCACTTGTATCCCCCCCCCCCCCCTAAAACATGAAAAGACGTGAAAAATAGGGGTATAAACTCACTTGTTTGGTTTGAAGAGAGTGAGACTAGAATCGAGCAGAACTTCAATTGCGGAAAGCTGCGTCTTCGAGCTTCTCGGGGATCTCGGTAGCGTAGAACCTTCGTCGAGGCTCGGGTATGGAACCGAGGGTGTCGAGATGGTCTCTGGAGCTCACAAGTGAGTGAAAGTGAGAGAGTTTTAGAAAAGTGTGCCAAAACCCGGAGCTCATGCCCCCTATTTATAGGGCTGAAAGAGGGAGTACACTTGGCGTAATATCGGAGTACGTTGGGCGTACTCGTTACGATGGGCATACTTCGGTTATGCTGGGCGTTCGCATGCATCATGGATTACGACTCAATCCTAGCTAAGCGTAGAGTCTGCTAGCCGGTGGGACTCGACACTGCGCCTGAGTACGCTAGGCATACTCTTAACTTACGCTGGGTGTAATTCGTATTTCAAACTTCTAAATTCCGTAACTTTCGCGTACGAGCTTCGTTTTTCGCGTTCTTTATATCCACGCGTAGGTGAGACTATGCTCTACAACTTTCATTTAGACTCCGTCGGCTAGTTTTGACTTTATTTTTAATAGTATGTTTTTAGTAGGCCGGGACTGCTAAAGTCCATTAAAAATTCATAACTTATTTATATGACGTCTGTTTTCGTCTGTCTTTTTACCATCTTATTCCTGTTGTGGAGACCTTCAATTCTCGTTTAGGTTGCGTTAGCTAAAAATCGTTCGATCTTTAATTCGAGTTTTTAGCTCTCTATTGCTGTTACGAAACTTAGAAAATTCGTAACTTATTCATACGAGGTCCAATTTGGGCGATCTTTTTATGCACGTTCACGGTTTAACGTAATCTACGACTTTTGTTTAGATACCTAAGGCTAAAATGCATTTTTATTGGAATTTCACTTTTTACGTTTAATAATATTTTACCGGGTGTGTCGTGAATATTTGAGTGGTCATAATCTTTTTATAACTCGGTTTTGAATGTTCTTTATGTTTTTGGAAATCTTGGCACGATATCTAACATTTGATGCGTCCCAAATTTAGATTTTTGAACACTTTATTTTTGAGGTTAATTCTGTTGATTCCAAATAGTTCGTTGTATTTGACTTTTGAGTGTTACATTGATTTGGAAAAATATAGGTATACCCCTACGTTTTCACAATTTTTCATTATTTTAGGGGGAATACTAGTAAGACACAAGAAATCTTGTGTTTAAAAATATAAATCACTTATTATGTTTTCTTATCGTTTATATACATTTTTACGTGAAATTATTAAATATGCAAAACAACGTTACTATCAAATTTACAAACATTTACAAAACATGTTAAAACGCAACGGTTTTCATTTTAGCATAATATACAGTATAAATTATAATAGGTATAGTTTATGGTTCACTTTACAATAATTATACACTTAGAAATTTCTATGGAAAAAGTTACAATTTCATTTACTAAAGGGTATTATATTTCATTTACTAAAGGGTATTACATTTCATTTACTAAAAGGGTTTTCAGTTCATTAGTCGTAAACTCGTTGAAGCAATTTGTGAGACGCCTTCAAGTACTTATCTAAGTGCCAGCGAAAGTCTTGACTTATAAATAGAGTCTCTTGTAGGGAGAGCGATATATTTGTGTATAGATCTATACGGGACTAACAATCACGCACCTCAACTGTTAGCTACAGTTAGGCCAGTGTAACACCGTAAATTTTCAAACAATTTTTTCATTTTAAAATTCTCATAATCACATTTCAAAAAAAAAAACCCAAAGTGTCAAATTATCAAAAACACATATCCATAATTGTTTGAATAAAAATCCAGGATCCTCAAAAACATAACTCCATCCTCTATGTACAATCAAGCCGACGCCTTCCTGCGATCCTGAGAAGTACTTGAAACACATATCGCATAACACGGTAAGCACGAATCTTAGTGGGTTCCCCAAAATACCACACATAACTCATTATCCTCTCATGGATATATCTCAAATAAGACCTTCTAGTCGATGTGTCTCAGTGGAACCCTCCGGTCCCACAACTCGGGTGGACCCTCTGGTCCTAACTCAGTAAAGCTCAGCATAATACACAACATAAAATCACAAAGACATAATGCAGGATATCGCAATACTCAATGTATGCACACAAGACCTTCCGGTCACACAAAATTACCACTCAAGGTAAATATAGTGAAAAGACTCACCTCGTAAGTAAGCAAATGAACCTCGTACACGAATCACCGATCTAGCCTCCGCCTAACACATGCGATAGTTATCTCTAATTAACACTTAAATCAAAACTCTAAATAAACCAAAATATTTTATCTCTCTAATCTCTTGGAATGGGTAAAAGACCATTTTACCCCTCTATGGTCTCTATAATCTGTGTCTTGACCAAACCCTAAAGTCAACCGAAGTCAACACTCGAGTCAACAGTCCATGTTGACCCGACTCGTCGAGTGCATCTATGTGACTCATCGAGTCCCCTCGTTCCTTCATAAATGTCTTGATAATCCAACTTAACTCGTCGAGTTGTCTTATCAACTCAACGAGTTACTCATGTCCAGACTCGTCGAGGAAAACCCTAGCCGACTCGTCGAGTTGGCTAATCAACTCGGCGAGTCCCTTAAGTCTATTTTCTTATTCAGACATTTTAAAGCAGAACTACAACCCCAAACTCTAGATCTAGCCTCCCAAGGTTGAGATACCACATAAAGCTGTAAGCTTTACATCTATGCATGACACTTAGGGGTTGAAATGCCAAAACAAGTTCCATTTAGAGTCCTAAGTATAAAATCTCTCCTCTAGCTTGATAAAGCTTGGACCTTTGGGCTTAAGGGACCTCACAAGGTCCAGATCTGAAGTCTCATTTTCTTGTCAAGCTCATAATACTCAAAGTCTCCAGGAAAGATGGAAAAATCCCTCAAAACTTCCTAAACACGAGATCTAATCAAAATAATGAGCAAGGTGGTGACTTTTACCTTCAAACAAAAGCTAAGGATGGATAAACACTAGATACAAAAATCCCTCCTTGTTCCAAGCCTTGCTACTCTTCTCTTCTCTTCCAAAAGTGCACTAGAATTCTTAAAGTTAACTCTTCTTTCTCTCTTAGATCAATCTAAATGATTAGGGTTTCACACAGGGAGTAGGGTGACGTGGGAGGCAGAAATGAGGGCTTAGGGCCCTTTAAATAGGACACAACCCCGAGAAATTAGGGTTTCTTCTCACAACGCCAACTCGTCAAGTTGGTCCTTCCAACTCGTCGAGTCGGTCGTAAAAGCCACACGACCAAAACCTTTCTCTACTCGACGAGTTGGGGCCTCAAAATCGTCGAGTTCCTCAATAAAAATCATGAAAATTATAAAAATATTATACTTGGGAGTCAGGATGTTACAATTCTCCCCCACTAGAATCAGATTTCGCCGTCAAAGTCATGCTCCGGAAACAACTATGGGTACTGCTCTCGTATCTCAGACTCCGGCTCCCAAGTCCACTCTGATCCTATGCGATGCTCCCACTGCACCTTAACTAGTCGCACCTCCTTATTCCTCAGGGTCTTAACTTTTCAATCCAAAATCGCTATCGGTCTCTCAATATAGTTCAGGCTTACATCAACCTGAATGTCTTCTAACGATACCACTATCGTCTCATCGGATACACACTTCCTCAGCTAAGACACATGGAAGGTGTTATGAATCTGGCTCAACTCTACAAGTAGCTCCAACCGGTAAGCTACCTTACCCACTCTGGCGATCACCCTGAAAGGACCAATGTATCTAGCACCCAGCTTGCCCCGCTTCCCGAATCATATCACCCCTTTCCATGGGATACCTTCAGGAGGACAAAATCTCCAACCTAGAACTCTAGCTCGGGTCGTCACCGATCTACGTAACTCTTCTGACAACTCTATGTCGTCAGTAACCTTTGCCTGACCTGCTGAATATGCTCGATCATCTTGAGCACTATCTCAGTGCTCCTCATCACTCTCTGCCCTACCTCACCCTGATAAATGGGAGTTTGGCATCTCCTCCCATATAAGATCTCAAAGGGAGGTATACCTATACTGGAATGATGGTTGTTGTTGTACGAAAACTCAACCAAGGGCAAATAAGTGTCCAAACTTCCACCGAAGTCCATAACACATGCACAGAGCATGTCCTCGAGCATCTGAATCATCTGGTCACTCTGCCTGTCTGTCTGTGGGTGGTACGTGGTATGGAAGTGCAACCGGGTACCCAACTCTTCATGAAACTTCTTCTAGAACCTCGAATAAAGCGCACATCTCGATCTGACACTATCGATGTCGGCACTCCATGTCGTGCTACCACTTATCTCACATAAATCTCGTCCAATTTTTTTTTTGTAGAAGAGTTCTCACTGATAACCAAAAACTGAGCACTCTTCGTCAGCCGGTCCACACTCACCCATATCGCGTCGACACCTCGTGTGGTTCTCGGTAACTTGGTGATAAAATCCACGGAAATTTGTTCCCACTTCCACTAGGGAATCTTTAGATGCTACAACGGGTCGTATGAACGCTGGTGCTCCTCCTTAACCTGACGACAGGTCAAGCACCTCTCAACTACCCATGCCACATCTCTCTACATACATGGCCAATAATAATCCCTCTTCAGATCCAAATACATCTTAGTGGCCCCTAGATGGATGTAAAACCTCGATCTATGTGCCTCCTCCATCAGTATGCTCCGAGCTCCTCCTGTATAGGGCACCCAAATCCGCCCATAGAATTTTATAAGCCCCCAATTATTTTTCGTAGACTAGGAAACCTGTCCGATCACTCGCTCCCTCTTACAGTTCTCCGGCCTCATAGCCTCCACCTGAGCGTCTCAGATGATATCTAGGACTAGAGTCATCACCGTCATCCTCATACACACGTCTCAAATCGGAGCACTCTCTGCTCTACATCTTAAGGCATCGGCTACCACATTAGCCTTGCATGGGTGATACAAGATCGTGCAGTCGTAGTCTTTCACTACATCCAACCACCTCCTCTATCTCATATTCAGATTAGGCTGATCCATGAGGTACTTTAGACTCTTATGGTCAGTGTATATGGTACACCGGACTCCATACAGATATCGGTGTCGGATCTTGAGGGCGAACACCACCGCCCCCAGATCCAAATCGTTGATGGGATACCTCGTCTCATGAGGCTTCAACTGCCTTGATGCATATGCTATCGCATGCTCCCTCTGCATCAACACCACACCCATCCCTGATTTACATGCATCACAGTAAACTACAAAGTCATTTACTCCCTCAGGAAGAGCTAACACTAGAACTTAGCACAATCTCTAGCGAAGAGTCTCGAATGAGAGCTGCTGCCGGGCCCCCAGGCAAAAGTAACACCTTTCCGAGTCGATCTGGTAAGAGAAACATCAATCTTGGAGAAATCTCTAATAAATCTCCAGTAGTAGCTGGCCAAACCCAGAAAAATCTTGATCTCAGACGGGGATCTCAGCACCTCCCATCTCATAACTGCGTCAATCTTAGCCGGGTCGACCCATATCCCATTATGATTAACGAGGTATCCCAGAAACTGGACCTCTCGTAACCAGAAGTCACACATGGAGAATTTCGTGTAAAGCCTCTCTGCCTTCAATACTCCAAGAATCTCCCGAAGATGCTCCTCGTGCTGCTCTCTGGACCTCAAGTATACCAGAATATCATCAATGAACACGATCACCAACCGATCCAGCATGGGCCTGCACACCCGGTTCATGAGATCCATGAACGTTGTCGGTGCGTTGGTGAGTCTGAAAGGCATCACCACAAACTCGTAGTGCCCATAATGAGTCCTAAAGGCCATCTTCTGGATATCATCCGCGCAAACTCTCATCTGGTGATATCTAGAACTCAAATCAATCTTGGAAAACCAAGATGCCCCTACAACTAATGGAATAAGTTGTCAATCCTCGGTAGTGGATACCGGTTCTTGACCGTCAACTTATTCTACTCCTGATAATCAATGCACATTCGGTGTGAGCCATCCTTCTTCTTGACAAAAATAATCGCTGCCCCCCCCCCCCACGGTGAGCTACTAGGTCTAATAAAACCCTTCCCCATCAGCTCCTGGAGTTGTGAGGATAACTCTTGCATCTCAAGCGGCTCAAGGCGATAAGGTGCCTTGGCAATAGGCACCGCACCCGGAACCAAATCAATTTGGAACCCCACCTGCTCTTGGGAGGCACACCTGGCAACTCCTTGGGGAAAACATCCGGGAACTTGCACACTATCGGAACCTCGGAGATAGAACTTGGCCTCTCTGTAGCAACCCACGTATCCATCACGTACGCCAAAAAGCCCATAGAACCCTTTTTTAAACTCTGTCTCGCTCTGGCAGCAGAGCAGAAAGCTGATCTAGATCTGGTACCCTCACTATACACCATAAGCACTCCCCCACTAGGGTCTCGTATGGTCACCATCTGACGCTTATAGTCGATCACAGCTCCAAAACAACTCAACCAATCCATGCCCACTATGACACAGACGTCACCCATCGCTATTAGGACCAGGTCTATCGGGAACTCAACACCAAAAATATCTAGTACATATCCCCGAGCACCTGAGAGTTCGCTTTGCAATTAACACCTCACGTCTGATAGTGATGTGACGACTAAAATCTAAAGACACAAAGGATCGAATCGCACATGAGTCAAATAACACCAAAACAGGTACATAACTCACAAGAAAAGTACCTATATACATCATAGTATAAGCACAACAAATCTCAAAATAATATAAATAAGGAAATACATACCAACCACGACATCAGGTGTTGCACGGACCTCCTCCGCTGTCAGCTGAAAAGCTCTCCCACGAGTTCTCAATGTCTCGACCTTCGCTGGCCGACTATCAGTAGCATGTAAAGCAGCAGGTGTAGAACCCTGGGCTGATCCCTGAATGAGTTGAGGTCACTCGGCCTTCCAATGGCCGGTCTGGTGTCAGTGTAAGCAAATTGCAAACCCCTTGGGGAAATCCTTCGCCATGTGCCCATCTTTTCCACATTTGTAGCAAATCCCTGCCAGATACGCTCCCTCGTGACTCTTGCCTCACTTGCCACAAGTGTGGCCCTTCTGGACCCCAGTTCTCGTATCAGCGGGCTTTACCGGCTTCGTCGTCGGTTGCGACTATATCGGTCTCCTGTCTCTACCCTGAGACTCCTCCTCCTCTTTGGTCTACAACTCTAGCTTAATCTCCCTCCTCCTGGCATTGGTCTGAAGCTTAACCAATGTCCGGTATGACGAGTTCTCCACGAACTCCCATATATCCCTCCTCAGTATGCTAAGATATCGGGTCACACGTGACTTCTTCGTAGATACGTGCTTAGGGAAAAACAATGCCCTCTCATGGAACATCCTCGAGATATCAGTCACAGTTTCTGTCTTTTTCTTAAGACACAGAAACTCCTGGGCTAACTGTTTCCTCTCCACTGGAGGAACATACTCGTCTCGGAACAATGTATAAATCTCTCCCATGTCACTGCAGCATGATCTGCATGAGTAAAGTTGGATGTCATGAACTTCCACCAGTCCTTTGCTCCCAAGCGAAGCTGGTTCAGTGCAAAGCGAACTCTCAGGTTCTCGGGGCATGAACACATGTAAAAACACCCCTCGATGTCAGAGATCTTTCACATAGCAACAATCGGATCCTGTGTCCCATCAAACTCTGGTGGCTTCGTGTTGCTGAACTGTCGGAACAACAACGAGTCACCTCCCTGTAGCCTAGCAACAGCTATGGTTGTGGTGGCTGCAGCATCATCAACCTCAGTAACAGCAGCATATCGCTCATTGAATGTCTCAATAAGTGTGATCTTGATAGACCCAAACATCTCTAGTATCGCCTCTCGGATAGCTGTAGCCACCACCTCATGAATGATCCTATGGATCTCCTCGTCACTGGCACTACCACCCTCGGGGTTGTGGTGTGTATCCACCATGATGTCTCTGAAACACAACACAAAAATCATCAGAGAATCGTTCGAGCATACTCACACTTGATTTCCCGCCCTAAATTCTCCTTAGTACCCTAAGGATTTTTACTTGGGTTGCATACAGATCCGGTGTTTTCAGTAGTACAAGCCCAATACTACTTTCCACACCAACCTGTAGTCCCCCAAGTCCTCCTCCTAAGATCCCAAGTCATAAGTACTCTATCTCTCACGAATATCAGACTACTCTCTCAGTAGACCCTCATATGCTCATTTAGGTATCTCTCCTAGATTATCTCTCAACTCAGAAATCTTTCTAAGTGATTCCTGCTAGATACTCTTACTCGACACATACTCAAAGCAAAAAACAGATAACATCGATCAATAGAATCTCCTAAGCTAAGACAACACAAATCAGGCAACTCTAGCCATAATATATGAAATACCTAGCCTATCCTCCAACATGCATCCCTAATATCTCATTAATATCTCATAAAACAAATAAGTAAGGGTATTTTTAGGAAATCACCATTCGGGTTCTGGCTGATTGTACACACTGCTCCAAATCGTTTTTCTCTTAAAACTCTTTCTCATTTTGGAAAAATAATTTTTTTTGAAATTTTTTCTCAAATCCTTAGTTTGAGTCTAGACACACCCGAAGGTACATCCGAGTCCCTGAAACCAAGGCTCTGATACCAACTTGTAACACCGTAAATTTTCAAACAGTTTTTTTTTTTTCATTTTAAAATCACATTATTCTCATAATCACATTTCACAAAAACCCCAAAGTGTCAAATTATCAAAAACACATATCCATAATTGTTTGAACAAAAATCTAGGATCCTCAAAAACATAACTCCATCCCATGTGTACAATCAAGCCGACACATTCCTTCAATCTTGAGAGGTACCTGAAACACATATCACATAACACGGTAAACAAGAAGCTTAGTGAGTTCCCCAAAGTACCATACATAACTCATTAGCCTCTCATGGCTATATCTCAAATAAGACCCTTTGGTCGATGTGTCTCAGTGGAACCCTCCGATCCCACAACTCGGGCGGACCCATCGATCCTAACTCAGGAAAGCTTAGCATTATACACAACATAAATCACAAAGACATAATGCAGGATATCACAATACTCAATATAAGCACACAAGACCCTCCGACCACACAAAATTACCACTCAAGGTAAGTATAGTGAGAAGACTCACCTCGTAAGCAAGCAAATAAACCTCGTACATGAATCACCAATCTAGCCTCCATCTAACACATACGATAATTATCTCTAATTAGCACTTAAATCACAACTCTAAATAAATGAAGCTATTTTCTCTCTCTAATCTCTTGGAATGGTAAAAGACCATTTTATCCCTATATGGTCACCATAATCCGTGTCTTGACCAAACCCTAAAGTCAACCGAAGTCAACACTCGAGTCAACAGTCCATGTTGACCCAAATCGTCGAGTGAATCTATGTGACTCATCGAGTCCCCTCGTTTCTTCAGAAATATCATGAAAATCCAGCTTAACTCGTCGAGTTACTAATGCCCAGACTCGTCGAGGAAAACCCTAGCCGACTCGCTAAGTTGGCTCATCAACTCGGTGAGTCCCATAAGTCTATTTTCTCATTTGGACGTTTTAAGGCAAAATTACAATCCCAAACTCTAGATCTAGCCTCCCAAGGTTGAGATACCACGTAAAGCTACAAGCTTTACGTCCATGCATGGCACTTAGGGCTTGAAATGCCAAAACAAGTTCCATTTAGAGTCCTAAGCATAAAAGCTCTCCTTTAGCTTGATAAAGCTTGGACCTTTGGGCTTAAGGGACCTCACAAGTTCTAGATCTGAAGTCTCATTCTCATGGAAAGCTCATAATACTCAAAGTCTTAAGAAAAGATGGAAAATTCCCTAAAACATCCTAAACATGAGATCTAATCAAAATAATGAGCAAGGTGGTGACTTTTACCTTCAAACAAAAGCTAAAGATGGATAAACACTGGATCCAACAGTCCCTCCTCGTTCCAAGCCCTGCTACTCTTCTCTTCTCTTCCAAAAGTGCACTAGAATGCTCAAAGTTAGCTACTCTTTCTCTCTTAGATCAATATAAACGATTAGGGTTTCACACAGGGGAGTAGGGTGACATGGGAGGCAGAAATGAGGGCTTAAGGTCCTTTAAATAGTACACAACCCCAGGAAATTACGTTTTCCTCTCACAACGCCATCTCGTCGAGTTGGTCCCTCTAAATCATTGAGTTGATCGTAAGACCCATGCCGCCAAAACCCTTCTCTACTCAACGAGTTTGAGCCTCAAACTCATCGAGTTCCCCAATAAAAATCATGAACATTATAAAAATAGTATACTTAGGAGTCGGGATGTTACACCCGGCAGGTCTGGGGTGACAAATGTCGTTAACGTTTCCGACACCTGAAGAACGTCGTGTTTAAGCCATTTTAGGTCATAGTATGATTATAAGAACTCACATGGAGAAAACAACAACACATTTACGGAGTAATATATTTTCATACAGTTTCATTTGAACATTAACTTTACATTTGGGTTACGGGGCAAACATACCTTTGGATAGCTTTATATTATAATATAACTACATTACATGACTTCTCAGTACAACCAGGGTTACATTTCTAGAAACATACGTTTAAAGGGATACATACTAATACGACTAAAATATACTATTTTCCTAGTACAGTGCAACTTACATTTCTGAAAGGACTATTATTGTTTATTCCATGATTATTTAACGTATACGTTAGGGTTATATATAATGAAAATCCTATAGGCATTAGAATGTGTGTTTTCGCCTTATATCATGTTCCTTGTTTGGTTGTGGGTTTAGGGCAGAGTCACTCATTCGACTGTCCGTTTGATTTTGATTATATATAACATGTATACTTTAAGTGATCATAGGAGGTAGTAGTATGGGTCACACCACTTACATGAATTTGAACTTCAAAGTACAGACTATAAACATAAGAAACTTATAGATTTTTGGTCTTAAGATATTAAGACTGCATTACATTACCAACATAATATATAGGATTTTATGGATGAACGCACTTATGTTTTCAAAGAAAAAAGAACATACTTTTATATACAAAATGCTTATGAACTCACCAACTTAAATGTTAACACTTTTTCAAACCACTTCTTTCTCAGGAAATTAGTAGACAGGTACCCTCACAGGTGTCACGAAGACAAAGCATAGTAGTGTCACGTCTTAGCTTTTGTTATAATTTTGATGTCAAACAAACAATGTTCTGAACACAATGTAAATTATATATTTTCAATATGATGGTTATGTTGCTTTGATTACTATTATTCAACTGTTATCATATTGTACATGACGTCATCCACCCCCGAACATTTTTGTCGTTGCGATTTGGGGTGTGACAAATTATCATGAACTTAATTTGAAAAGAGCATAACCTTTAATCTCTTACTTTTGGATAAAACTCAACTTGTTCATACTTAATTTGCAATCAGGTTTTCCTAATCTCCTAGATTCCCTGCATTACCTATAGTTCTAGAGGTTTTATAGTTGTTTTCAGTATTATCATTAAGATAATGGGTTTAGCTACACTCCTAATGAAAATAGGTACTTCAAAGATATAGTTGCAGATGGAGTGGAATGATTTCTTCTGATCCACAAGGGGTTTAGTTGGTATATAAGAGATCTATTTCTTTTCTTTTTTTAATTGTTGATCCCATTGTTTCTTTACTATAACTTTTTTAAGTACTTTTATAACTTGATAGGGGTATTTAGGACAAGTTTTTGTATTATCTGAGTTTGTTTTCTTATTGTAATATGTGAAATTCAGAAAAT
Organism: Lactuca saligna; assembly: GCF_052625555.1. Lineage (NCBI taxonomy): Eukaryota > Viridiplantae > Streptophyta > Magnoliopsida > Asterales > Asteraceae > Lactuca > Lactuca saligna. The sequence goes on from NC_136422.1 coordinate 19,382,080, forward strand.
TAATCACACAAGGCAGAACTTCATTTTCTTAAAATACATCTACTTTTCTCCATTACACAAACACAATGCAAATTTCAATTCAAGAAATAAAGGTATATTTCATTGTATTTTAAAACTTTTTTTTTACATAATGTTATATAATTTATAAAGAAATATTCCCATTTCTTTCACCAAGTGAAACTGGTAGACTGAAAAACGAGTTTTTTTTTGACAACCCAGATGAGCAAATCGTTGCCACATCACCCCTCATCTTCTTTGGACTACTTATAAGAACTCCAATTCTAGAACCTTCACATTCTATAAGTATTTCTGCATTATAAAATTAAGTCATAGTGATAAATTAATAATAATTATGTATATACTTAATTTCATTACTCTTGAAATCTGGTCCTTCTCCATAGTTAACATTAGTAGAACCCCTAAACATATACTTGTATATTATAGCATCCTACTTTCATTTATTTATGTTAAAGCATTGGATGTTCAGTTTCTTTCTTATCAAAATATTGTATTTTGAAGAATATGCTCAATTTTATTATTGTACTTTCAATAGTTTTTTATTAGGATATTATACTTTGAAATATTTGTTGGATGTTACTCTTATCAAGAAATGGTGTCAAGGAACTCAATCCAAACTAATTCAAGTCAATGTTAGAATTAGAAAACTATTTTTTCAAGCCACCAAATGAGTTTGAAGCATTTGTCAATCTTAATTATCTTGAACTATGAAATGTTGATTTTGGGACTAATTTGTGTGGAACTGAGATCAACTCACCACAACTTAAGAAGTTGTCCATATTTAAGTGCACAAATGTTTACAATTTCAACATCAATGCTACAAAAATGCAGGCTTTGATTGTCTTCAATCCTCCTGATGCCATTGTGCTTCACTTATTGCACAGTCCATGTCGTACTAAGAAAGCTTATATGTCTTCGCTTATTGTCTTCAATTCTCCTATTTAAGTGCACAAATGGTGTCAAGGAACAATATCTTTTTAGTCCATTATGTTAAGATTTTACTTATCTTTGCACTTTTCAATTTTAATTATGTTACAACATTGTGACTAAAAGAAAAACCTACCGATTGGTAGTTTTCATTTGTTCAAAATTATAACTTTCAAATTTAATTTAATTTATCAAGGCATTTTACTTTGAAAATCCATAAAAAAATTTATGTATAAGCATTTTTTTTTTTTAAAACTCATCGTTTTTTTTCTAACTTGTAACGACCCAATGTTTTTCAAAGAAATGTTTCGTTTTTAATTAATCAAACACTTTCCCATAAATCATGAAACTCCAAAACAAATGTTTTCAAATCCTTGGTCATTACAACTTTATTTTCAAATATCAGAGTGTCCCATGAAATCACCTGAGCGAGAGTGCATGCCGCATCATCAAGCTTTGCCCTTGCCCTTGGACTCAAATGAACCTGAAATAAATCCACAAACTACAAGCTACTGCTTGTGATAGGTCCATATCTAAGATTGCTTCCTTTTCCTCAAAGTTGGTCATAAACTCTCAAATAGAATCTAGGCTTAAGGTAACATATTCATACCTCACTCTGATGCCCAAGACGAAATAGATGCTAGATCTAGTGTTTTCCCCTTAATACCTCTTCTTCAAGCTTGGAATCCCTTCCACAATCCCAAAATTTAAGCTCCCAATGCTCTTACTTCACACACCCAAGTGTTTGCGGCCGTAAACGCTCTCTTATGATGTTAATGGAGGCTACAAAGGAATATAATGATGTTTATATGTGGGGAAAACCCCGAAACTAGGGTTTTCTCTAAACAACTCTGACTCGCCAAGTCGGCCTTCCGACTCGCCAAGTCAGTTCTGACCCACGTCCAAAATGTCTCGATTCTACTCGACGAGTTGATCCCCCAACTCGCCGAGTCCATGCATAAAACCTCCCCAAGTTGGCAACTTTCCAGCCAACACTTGAACCAGGTGTTACATAAGTACTTTACTTTGAAAAATCTACAATATGTAGCATTGTAATTTCAGTTTCTTTCTTAGCATTGCACTTTTTGGTTTTTTGTTCTTTCATAGAAATGTAATTTTCAAAAAGTTTCTCATAAAGGCTTTTACTTTGAAAATTCCATCCAAATCTTCTTGTCAAGATATTTTACTCTGAAAAATATATGATTTGTTGCATTGTACCTTCAACATTGTACTTTATGCTTTTATTCTTATATACACATTTCCTTTTGAAAGGACTACGGTTGTTCAACATTGTAAATTTCAATTAGTTTTTTATTAACACTATTTACAGTGAAAATTCAATCAAGTTTTTTCTTGACAAGGCCTATTACATTCTCACTCCCCCAGTCGTCGGTACCCACACCCGACCACACCGTTCCTCTTTGATCATCTCCTACAACGGCGAGATCGCCGTCATCCTCAAAAACACATTCTTACGGCTCAAAGCGTCGGCCACTACATTGGCCTTCCCTGGGTGGTATAAAATCTCGCAATCATAGTCTTTTAGCACATCCAACCACCTTATCTGTCGTATGTTGAGGTTTTGCTGGTCCATCAAATACTTTAGACTCTTGTGGTCGGTGTAAATTGTACACCGCATTCCATACAAGTAATGCCTCCAACTCTTAAGGGCAAACACCACTGCCCCAGTTCCAGATCGTGAGTAGGGTAATTTGCCTCATGCGGCTTCAACTGTCGCGAGGCATATGCTATCACGTGCCCTCTCTGCATCAGCACCGCACTTAACCCTGAAATAGATGCGTCGTAGTACACCACCAGATCATCTAATCCCTCCGGTAGCACAAGGATTGGAGCCTCGCACAGTCTTCGCCTCAAGATCTCGAAGGCCAATTGTTGATCCGTACACCACCGAAACGTCACATTCTTCTTGGTTAGATGGGTCAATGGCACAACAATCTTGGAGAAATCCTGGATAAATCTTCGGTAATAACCCACTAAACCTAAGAAGCTACGAATCTCTGATGCATTCTTCGGTACTTCCCACCGCATCACAGCCTCAACCTTGGCTGGATCAACCGAAAGACCCTTTCGGTTGATGATATGCCCCAAGACTTGTACCTATCGCAGCCAGAAACCAGACTTGGAGAACTTGGCATACAACTTCTCCGCTTGTAGGGTCTCCAGAACCTCCCTTAAGTGTTGTTTATGCTGCTCCTTGGTCTTAGAATAAACCAGGATATCATCAATGAAAACGATCACCGACCGATCTAGCATCGGTCTGCACACCCTGTTCATAAGATCCATGAACGATGTTGGGGCATTAGTGAGACCAAACAGCATCACTACAAACTCATAATGCCCATACTGAGTCATAAAAGTTGTCTTCGGTATATCCTCATCTGATGGTATCCCTACCGAAGATCAATCTTAGAAAACCAAGATGCACCCTGCAGCTAATTAAACAAATCATCGTTCCTTGGCAACGAATAACGATTCTTCACAATTAGCTTGTTTAGTTCCTTCTAATCGATACACATCCTGTGGTATCCATCCTTCTTTTTCAAGAAAAGGATCGGTGCTCCCCACGGGGAACTGCTCGGACGAATGAACCATTGGTCTAACAGCTCCTGAAGCTGTGTAGATAACTCTTGCATATAGGGCGGTGCCAACCGATATGGTTCCTTCTATCGGAGCGGCACCCGACACCAAATCAATGAGAAACTCCACCTCCCACTCTATAGGCACTCCTGGTAAGTCTTCGGGGGAAAACATCTCAAAAGTCTTGAACAACCGGTACACTACCTACATCCTTCACGGTCTCTACTCTCATATCCGAGATATAAGCCAGAAATCCCAAACAACCCCACTGCAGGAACCTCTTATCCCAAGCAGCCGAACAGAGGGTTGGCCCCTGCGATGCCCTATCACCGAGTATCACCAGTTCTCCCCCACTTGGGATTCGAACCCTCACTAACTGATGCTCACATTCAATCATGGCCCCGTTGGCCCCCAACCAATCCATTCCTATAATCACTTTCAGCCCTCGCAATGGTATTGGGACTAGGTCGACACGAAATCTCTCACCAAGTACATTCAGTACACATTCCTGATACACCATCGCAGCACTAACGGTGCGGTCATCTGCAATCTCCACCTCGAGCGGGGAATCCAAAATTCTCGGCGCGTCCCGGAACTTCTTGCCAAGTACAAGAGATACGAACGATTGGGTAGCACCTGAATCAAACAATACAGGAGCATACATACCATTAACCAAAAAGGTCCCTATACAAGTGTAAAGTACACATAAGCGAAGCAGATACATAGAGTAGAGAAGAATAAATATGTACCAGCCACCACATCTGGTGCACCAGGTGCCTCCTTGGTAGTTAGCTGAAATGCAAGGCTTTTTACTGTTGGATCTTCCGCCTTAACTGGGTGGCCATCGGTAATCCTCATCGTGGCGGGCACGGGCATCGCCGTTGCTCTTCCCCCTCCCTATAACCTCAGACAATCGGCCTTTTGTGGCTAGTCTGGTTGCAATGGAAACATATCAAGCCCTTTTGGGGGAAGACCCTGCTTACGTGGCTCGACTGACCACACATATAACATATCGAGTTCGACCCCCGACAAGCTCCCCCATGAGATCCCCCACACTTGGCACACCAGCCACGACCCTGCTGGCCCTTACTAGGTGCATCTGAGGTCTTAGGCTTCTTAGCCTGACCTACTGCTGCATGTTCCTGCTCAGGCTTGCGCTTGGTGTGGAAGTCCAACTCCATCTCCCTCTCTCGTGCCTTTTATACCATCTCATTCAGGGTTTTACACCCTGTGAATCTCACAAACTCCCGGATATCATCCCTCAACATGGAATGATACCGTTTCATCCTCATGTCCTTATCAGTAGCATACTGTTGGAACAGCAAGGCTCGTTCCCGAAACTTGACGGTGATCTCTGCCACACTCTCGGTAGTCTGCTGGAGATCATGAAACTCCCTCACAAGACGTTGCACCTCAATGGCGGGTGAAAACTCATAATCAAATCGTCGAACAAACTCGTACCAGGTCATCTCAGCCACACTAGTTGCACCTACGTGACTCGTAACCTCGCCCCACCAATCGCGGGCCCTATCTCTCAGCATAAAAGAAGCAAATCCCACCTTTGATGCATCCGGGAAAGAACTCGTGCTCTGAGCATTCTCGATATTCTCCACCCAGCTTTGGCTAATAATAGGGTCCCTATCCCCGAAAAACTCTAGCGCCCCATACGCCTTGAACTCCTAAAATAAGGGAGTTTGGGCCCCAACCTGAATCGATGCAATCTCGTCCCTAAATTCCCTGAGTCTCTCCTCCATGATCTCCATCATACCCTCTTTGATCGTCCCAAAAATGGCTGGGGTGGCTTCAAGGATGCCCCTGGTAAACCCGACCGCAATGAGCTTGTGCAACCTCTCATCAATAACATCAGTAGCATTGTGAGATCCTTCCCCAGAACCAGATCCCGATCCTGATCCCCCTACTCCAAATTGTGTAACCACCATGCTGAACTAAAAAGTCATAAATCATAAAGATTAGGATTTCCACACAAGGTATCTTCCCATACCATTTCTCGAAGTTGTGAGATCTAACCTTGGTTCGGCTTGGCACCGGCTCGACGAAATCCGAGTAAATAGTGCATCTTCCTGTTGTGTCATGGTGGTGTTTTTGCTCCAATCTTCATGTCCCGGCCTGTTAAAAATATAACTTTTAAAATAAAGTCAAAATTAGTCGATGAAGTCTAAACGAAAGTTGTAAAGTACGATCCTGCCTACGCGTGGATATAAAGAACATCGAAAACGGAGCTCGTATACGTAAGTTACGAATTTTAGAAGTCGGGATATAAATCTGCGAAATGTGATGACATGGCATAATCTATGCTGATGCTTGCTGACCACGCCACGCTTCGGATAGGTGACATCTGGCCTCGCTACGCCTCGCGTACGATAGGAGCACCTAGCGTTGGAAGTACGCCCTGATTACAAGAAGGTTACGCGCAACATTCCAATCCTTCCTGCAGTCCGAAGAAGAGCCATAATGACCCAGCAGCCTTGCGACACGTGCCTCGTACGAAGCCACACTACACCCAGTGTACGCCTTCGGTACGCCCAGCATAGACCGAAGTAGGTGCCTATAAATAGGTTGCGAAGGCAACCTCTTTTCTTCACCAGTTTACTCATCATTTCTCTCACTACTTTCTCTCTCTAGCCTATCTTAAGCCCCCCTAAGCCTAGGTAAACCCCCTAGCACCCGAAGGAAGCCCCAAGGCTCCCGGAGTCCCGAGAAAAAGGGTCTTTCGATTCGGAAACGCTGCTCCAAGAGAAGCCCGGTTTTTTATAAAACCCGCTGTAAGTGAGCTACACCTACGCTATTTTTATTATAGATTCTAATTAATTATAGTAACATTATTAGGACCTTAAAATAATTATTTGGGTTGTTATTATGAGTTATATAAGAGTGTTGTTTAACGCTTATATAATAATAATAATAGCTAGACAATTAATTAGTCGCAGTTAACGTTAGACTAAACCCTAGTGGTATTGATACTAGGTTTTGTCAAGGGAAATTTTTTTGAGATAATGAAGCGTTGTCTGAGTTCGGAATCACCACCTTAACAAGTGAGTGCATAGTTACTTTCATCTTACACATAGATATGAAGTATTTTATATAAATTACGTGCTATGTGTTCATATTATCTGAATACTTGTTGTCTATGTTGGATGAAATATCTTATACATGTTTTAAATGATTTAAACTGTATACATATTTTATATCTACAAAATTACGTTGGGTAAAAAGATGGGTAGATTAGAGATGAGATGAGATAAATGATGAGCGCTGAAAGATGAGACGAATGATGAGAGATGATATAGGAGTGATAGTGCGAAGCGTTGAGCCAAAACGATGAGCCAAAGCAATGAGCCAAAACAATGAGCCAAACGATGACCCAAACGATGGCCCCGTCATCTAGCAGAGTATAGATGACAACCACATACTATTCTAGATAGTCCAGTGGAACACTAGCAGGCTCACAACCTGTAGGTGTTGTGAACTTGATGTTCACCGGTGTACTCTTAAAACTCATTAACATGTATTGCTAGTGGACTCTTGAAAACAATACTGTCAATAAACGAGATAAACCTCGGCAACTATGGAGTTAGCGCCTGTTGAGTAAACCCCAACGACTATAGAGTGAGCTCTTGTTGAGTAAACCCTGGCAACGACAGATTTCATGCATATTCCTTAGGATGATTCTTAGGAACGAATGAACGAGGAATAGCTGATTCTTAGGGTAGAACCTTAAGAGTAAAGAAAATAATGGGGAATGGGTAATTGGGTTGATTGACTGTTTGATGTTTAAATATAATAATTATATTATTGTGGGTTGAAAACCTTATGTACTCATCAGGTTTCCCAACCTGACCTACTCAACCTTATTTGTATCACAGGTGTCAATATGAAGTTACATTACACTGAGAGATTTCAAGAGATGTAGATCACTAGTGTAAATGAATGTAAACTCTGTTTATGCTTATGTTTATGTATTGACGATGACATCCCAAATGTTTTAAACTGAATAAAAATAAATTTCTTCGAAAATGCTTTTGATAACGTATTTATCATGTTTTTTTTGGAACAAATTCCACAACATTTTTATTAAAAGAAGTACTCTGATTTTCTATAAAGTATAAACAAAATCGGTCTTTTTTATCGTAAAAATGGAGATGTCACAGTTGATATTGCTCAAGGTTTACACCATGGTGTGTCACCATGATGGATGTTAGACCATTAGTGTTCATGATGCGCCACATGTGCATCATGATGCTTGATAGTTAGTTTTGTTTACTTCTTTTTATAGTTTATTTTAGCATATTTCATTCATAATTTAGATAATTTCCATGCATATTTTCCTTTTTGTTATGTTATGACTATTTCGGGTACTTTCCAGTTTTGTGAGCTTTATTGCAGATTTCATGGAGACTAGTGGAGAGGGAATGTTCGGGACGTATGGAAAGCAATTGGAATAAGAGGACATTGAGGATTTTGGGCTTGATGGGTAGTGGAGATGATGCATGGAGTGATCTTGATGATTATTTGAAGGTTTGGAGAGAAATAAACTTTAAATTTGCAAGATGCGGGGGAATATTCAAGCATGCGTAGATTATTAATCGGGCGAGTTCACGAGTTTTTGGGGATTTGGAGAGGTCAAATTGGGCTTAAATGAAGAAAAACTTGAAGAAAATGGGCTAGGAGGTGATTGGATTCGATCTGGGCCAAGTGGGCTAAGCTATGGAGGCCCAAAACCTCAAAGATGCTACATCCAGGGACCACCCGCGCAACCCACCCGCGCAGCAGCACGCGGGTCGCGCAACCTCCTGCAGGGGCAGTTTCGGAAATTCTTCTTTTGAGCTATTTGAGGAAGGTTGGTGCCCATCTTTTGCATACTCTTGGACATCCGATTTTTGAAGATTCTCTCTGGAGTTTTGAAGACTTTTGAAGGCCAAGAACCCTTGAAGAACATCATATTTTTACCTCTTGATTCTTGCTTAATGTTTGGTACAAATTTCTCTAACTTTGTTTCTTTGGGTTTAGCCATGCTTGGCTAAGCTAATCTTGGTTGACTGTTGGTTAATCCTTTGAACTTTTGTTGAATGTTGAAGAATCCATGAACATGTTCTTGAATCTTTATGGAAATGTTTTGTGTTTTAACATCTTATCATTACTTGTATGTTTTAGTTCATGAGTTTAAATGTGTTTGTGGTGATTAGTTGGCTAATTTCTTGATTAAGTAAAGGATCCTCAAATTAGCAAGCAACAAATGATTTTTGTGTTGTTTTTCTTCACACAATCATAAAAACATTTCCTCCAACATGGTGGTGAAAGCATTTGACCCCTCTTGGATTTGGTGACTTTTTGGTTCTTAATGCTAGTTGACTTTCACTAATTACATGCTATTTGGAATTAGTGACTTTGACTAAGGAAATTGTTATGAGCTTCTCTAGCCATTTCAACAATTAAGAAAAGTCTAGGTAATCTCAAGCTCCTTGGATTACTATAGCCAAATTGAGGATTTAAAACAAGTATTGCACCATTGAATTCTAATGATATGTTCATCAAAAGTCAAAGTGAGAAAACTTTAAGTCAACCATCTTTCCCTTATTGATTTTTGTAACAATTGTCAATCTTGAGTCAAGTCAAATCATCAAGTCAAGACCGGTCAACTCGATTAAACCTTGTGTATTAGGGTTTGTGTTATGTTCATACTGTATAACTTGCTATATTAATGGGAGAACATCACTTGAGAAAAGTCTTGTGTTAAAAATTTCCTAAACCCTAGTTCTAATCAATGAACTAGACCGATAAAACAATGTTGCATACTCATCGGGAGTGTGTAAGATCCTTAAACAAGGCTTAACAGGGTTCACGAACCATGCATTTCGATGCCGGACACTCACAACTATCCCACATGGAACCTTTCTCAATCGTTTCCACACTATCTCTCTCTATGTCAAACCTCTCCCAAATCTCTCCAAGTATGCGAAATCTCTCTCAAATATCTCTCTGTATTAGAAATCTCTCCAAGAATGTCAAATCTCTCCCAAATCCCTCTAAGTATGTGAAAACTCTTGCAAATATCTCTTTGTATGAGAAATCTCTCCAAGAAAGTCAAATCTCTCCCAAATCTCTCCAAGTATGCGAAATCTCTCTCAAATCTCTCTCTGTATTAGAAATCTCTCCAAGAATGTCAAATCTCTCCCAAATCCCTCTAAGTATGTGAAAACTCTCGCAAATATCTCTTTGTATGAGAAATCTCTCCAAGAATGTCAAATCTCTCCCAAATCTCTCCAAGTGTGAGAAATCTCTCCCGAATCTCTCTCAAATAGTTCCGGTAACTTTTTAGAATCATTCGGGTCATTCCGACGCTTAACCGTGTCAAAAACAGCTTAAAACGGGGTAAAAACGAGAAAAATAGACATTAAGAACCGAAACCTCTCGAGAAGAGAGAAGCTTCTTAGGACCCGAAGGTCCTCTTAGGGACTGAGAGCAAGGAGGAACCGAACCCTCCTGAGCCGAACCGAATCTGAAGGTACTGTTCACCACTAACCGAAACCGAACCCTGCTCAAGAGGAACCGAACCGAAGGTACTGTTCACTAACCGAACCGAAGGTACTGTTCACTACAGTCCGTTCGGTTCTGACATTCTCGCCTCTTATTCCCGAACCGAACCCCACCCTCGCTACTAACCCTTCGGACCGGACCCTCGCCCTTCACTTCTCGCGTCTGACTCGCGCCTTTCGCTTCCGACTCCAACCTCAGCATGGACCGAGCCTCGGCCTAGGGACCGAACCTCGGCCTAGGACCGAGAGGTCTCGCTGGGAACTCATTTTCTTCCCGGTTTTCGCATAGTTTTGCATTTAAGGCCCTTTTTAATTATTTTAACGCGGGATTTTCACCCAAAATCATATTTTAACATAATAAACCCTAAATATTCTCAATTTAATCATATTTTCATAAAAATCCTTATTTAAATAATAAGAGCAAGTGGGTAAAGTACAAAGAGGTGGAGTGTTGACTTTGCTTTACTTTATGACACAAGCAACCACTCTCACACCCACTCTATGACCAGCCACACCTCCCCACCTTACCTAGGTCACATCAATGTCCTTTCCACTCAATCATCACTCCTCCCCACGTTTTTGGAGAGCTGAATATTCACCCTCTCTCCTCATTTCTCTCATTTCCTCTCTTTTCACCAAAAAGAGCAAACTCTTTTCTCTCTAAATTTCCCTCTCTAGAACTCGAGATTTGAGGGCTGATCTTTGGATTTTCCTCCACATTTGGTAAGAATGATCCATTCTCTTTATGATTATCTCAATTATTTCCACTCGAATCATGGATATCTTAAACAAACTCTCTCATAATTGTGTTAGATCTTCGAATCTTCAAGTGATTCTTCAAGTGTTCTTGGGTTGAACACTTCTCTTCATCAACACTTACCTACTGAAATCACTTAAGGTGAGTTCATACCCCTACATTTTCATGTTTTCTCAAGTTTTCAGGGGGGGAATACAAGTTAAAACACTAAGAACATAATTAAAATTTTCTAACAGCCTTCATCAGAAAAGTTCAACTCCATTCACGGACTGTTTTGGGCATCTTAAACATTTTTGTTTTCAAAACTGTACAATGTGAAAATAGTTCAAGTTTGTAGCTTTAAAATGACTACTTGCACATCTCCATACGATTTTTCTACAATTTATGGTGATTTTTACAAAACTGCCTATCATTTCAAACAACAATCCGGACCAGTCTGTGATTATGGACATTTTCACCCAAGTTGGAGGTCATTAAAAATCGTGATAAAAATTATGAGTAAACTAGACACATTTTGTGAACTCTCAGAATTTACGGATCTAGTTTTCGACTTCGTATGATTTTTCTATGATTTTTCCAAAACAGGGCAGAATTGCTAAAGTTAGCCAACAGCATGTAAATATCATAACACTTTGTAATATGTTGAGCAAAGTGTATAATCATAAGTTCTAATATTTGAATGTGTTTCCTTGTTAGTTTATCATTATGAACTGAAACTAAGTCATTCATATTAAATATTATTCATTCATTTATAACACGTATTATGTAACTATAAAAAGTATAGTTGGATAAATTCACAACACTAATACATTTCCATAAAAGAATTCATACATATTATATATATATTTTAGATAAACTATAATAGGTATAGTTTATGATACATCACTCAACACACTCGTACAAAAAGGGTACATTCATACAAGAAAGATTTATATCCACACACATTTCACGTAAACTTGTTAACCTATGTTGTGAGACTCTCTCTCTCTCCCCGTACGTCCGAGTGCGGGATATAATTCCTGGTAGTTGTAATCAGAATCTCCTTGAGGGAGAACGTGATACTTGTATATAGATCTATATTGGGTTTGACACCCCACACCTTGCTGCTAGCTACAGTGGGACCTGCAGGTCTACGGGTGACAAATGTCATTTCATTTTCGCGACGCCTGAGAAACGTTGTGGCAGGTTCACATAGTCATAGTATGATTATAGCGACTCACCTAGGGAGATAACAATTCATAAAGTTTACGGGGTTTCATAAAACCTAAGTAGGTTTTAGGTTGATAAAGAAATTTACTTTCCATATCATTTTAAACTCACGACATTTCTACTAAGAAATGATGATTTCTTATACATATTAGTCTTTGGTTATAAGGCTACATTTTTCGGATTTCAAGGAAAATATCGGATTTTTCTGAAACAAACGCGACATTTACATGTGAAAGACTTCTACTAAGTTTATTAATAAAAGCTTATGAACTCACCAACCTTTGTGTTGACACTTTCCAAACAACTTGTATTCTCAGGATAACACTAAACAGGTAAACAAGTGCTTTTGAGGATGGGACGTTAAGGCGTCCAACTTTTCATATTTTGTCAACATATTGTAATTGATTTTGAAACATGAAATTCATACAAGCGATGTAACTTTTTCAATTATATATATGTTGGTTGTGTTTGCTTAAATTACTATTGAAATTGTGGTTGTGATACTATACATGAAGTCCTCCACCCCCGGACGTTTCCGCCATCCTTGGTTTGGGGGTGTGACAGATTGGTATCAGAGCACGGTTTATAGTGAATTAAGTTTGTCAAACCACATAAGATATACAAACTATAAACACATTTGGGACTAAAGGTCTCTGATTCTTAAAATTCTTTAACGAGTTGTACTTTTAGAAAACAAATAATTTCTTGTTTTAAAGTATACTTACATGCATTCTATACTAGCGTGGTGTCATATCTTAGGAGAACATAAATTGAAAGAGGAGGAGTCGAACATTATTAGTACGCCTTAGCATGTGTAATCTGTTCTGGGAGGGATTTGGCCTGATCAACTATATCCGTCCAAGAAGTAACTTACGCACACTAATGAATAGTCGTAATGAGCGATAAATCTGATAACCTAATTACACTCCATAAAGAACACGCTAAGAACCAAATATAAACATTTAAAAATACTATAGGAGTATTTGTACGTTTCTATAGTGCCAGATTATTATTTTCCGATGTGTGCTTCTTAACCCCATTTCTCGTGCAGACGACATGGCAGGATTTCACATACCAAGGGACCCCTATTTTCCCAATCAGGGAAACGCGGGATGGATCGATGATGAGCCCGAGGAGGATCCCGAAGAGGATCCCAAGGAGGATCCCGAAGAGGATCCCGAGGAGGAGCCCGAGGAGGAAGACGAACAAGAAGAAGAAGAGGAAGACGACCAAGAAGAAGAGGAAGACGAAGAGGAAGAAGAGGAAGGTGATGAGATAGTCATGTTTGGGAACGAAGCAGAGGAACCACCAGAAGTATTCAACCCTCCCTACATCGCGAGGGTACCCACGCACTGTTTTGGATACAAGGGACCTGAACCCCCTTGGGTAACAACGATCGAAAGATGGAGCCGACAACAACGCCAGCGGTCACCATATGGCTACCAACGAGGTTACTATGATCTCACTCATGGTGGACCGGCTGACAGAGCTCTCCCCGTCACGATACAACGAATAGCAAGTATGGATGATCGTGGTAGGACGACGACCGATCAGGTCCGGGAGTTAAGTGCCATCGTACAGTCTACTACTGATCACACCAGAGACCTGGAACGAGACTCCCACCACAGAGACCAACTCATTCAAGACCTTCTCGCAGCTCAAGCAGAAACAAGAGAGTATCGGGAAAGATACATGGCGCTCGAAGAGAGAATGGTTGCAGCCGAATGCAGATTGGCGGAACTACAGGGCGCATCGACATCATCGCAGCCTCCGTCAAAGAAGGGTCGCAGTGATTAGAACTCGTTACTATTCTCACGTCTTGGTAGTAAAATTTCATGAGTACGCGTTGGTGCTACTCTTTGTATGTAGGTCGACCCCACGACTATGTGATTACACTATTCGAAGGGCTTTTGTAATGCCAAAACTATCCTTTGTAACGATGTAATGTAGACCCTTATGTGGTCAAACTTTTCCCTCTAAACGTTATGTACTAAAAGTTATCAATGAAATTTGGCATGTGTTTTATTTATTGAATATTTGGCACTATACATCATAACCTGATCACACAAACAGTTTACAAATAATAAAGTTTTGATAAAATACAAGAGGGATGAAACCAGTAACACTCGACTCGTTATCACTATTGAAGTCTTACCGACTGGTCATTTTTTTTTATGACAGAACCATGCCACCAAGGAAAAGACCAAGGCCTTCCAACAACACAGTGCCGCCTCCACCACCACCTCCGCAGTTTGATCCTGCAATGTTCCAGGCTGCAGTAACGGCAGCCGTGGCGGCAGCAATGTCGCAAATGGGAACCAATGGTTCTGGCGGTTCTGGATCAAGAGCTACCAATTCCATTCATGGGGACAGCACGGGGCGTACGAGGGAGTGCTCTTACAAAGACTTCACGAATGGAAAACCCGACCCTTTCAATGGAAGCGGAGGCGTTTTCACGCTGGTGCAATGGTTCGAAAGGACCGAGGCAGTTTTTGAAATCTGCACTTGTCCCGAAGCGAGCAAGGTCAAGTATGCGGCATTCACTTTCACTGGAAAAGCACTTACTTGGTGGAATGGCCGAGTTAAATCACTTACTCCCGCAATAGCTAACGCAATCAGCTGGGAGGATTTGAAAGCCCTAATGTTAAAGGAATACTGCCCGAGGGGCGAAATACAAAAACTTGAAGAAGAACTTTGGAACCTCAGAATGACAGGCACTGATCTTGAAACTTATACTGCCCGTTTCAATGACTTAGCACTCCTCTGCCCAACAATGGTCACTCCAGAAGAGAAGAAGGTGGAACGATATCTCTGGGGGCTGTCATCCCAGATTCAAGATAGTGTATTGGCCTCGAAACCCACTACCTTTGAGAGTGCCAAGGAATTGGCACAACAACTCATAGATCACAGGGCTAGCCGTGGTACCGTGATAACCACCACCGACCGAACAAAAGGAGGGAACAACAAAAGGAGGTTCTGGGGCAATAAAAAGAAACAACCAATTCAGGACCCCGCCAAAAAGCAACAGATTGTTGCTGTTCGTGCCGCCACTACTGCTGTCGCTCCAACGCCGCCGAAACAGTACACGGGAACTCTTCCCAAGTGCAACAAGTGTAACTACCACCATAACGGTGCTTGTCGAGAGTTACACTGCAATAACTGCAACAAGAAGGGGCACACCGCACGATTCTGTAGAGCGACTACCCAACCCGCCGCACAAGTCGCTACGACCGCCAACACTGGAGCAAGCCAAACCTGCTATGGATGTGGTGAAACGAGACACTTCAGGAGGAACTGCCCCAAGGCACGAGCCCCTAATGCTGGGGGTGTAGGGAGAGTCCTAACTTTAGGGAAGGGAGAAGCAGTCAAGGATCCCTCTGTGGTTACTGGTACGTTCCTCCTCAATAACTCTTATGCATGCGTACTTTTCGATAGTGGGGCAGAAAGAAGTTTCATAAGTCACCAATTCAAACATATACTTAAGCAAAATTCTCAACCACTAGAAGATTCTTACATCGTAGAAATGGCAAATGGAAAGGTTGAGCGCGCTAATGATATTTACATAGGATGTACTCTCACTCTAGACAACCATTTGTTCAAAATTGACCTTATGCCGGTCACCATAAAAAGCTTCGATATAATCATTGGTATGGATTGGTTAAGCCTTCATCATGCCGACATTCTATGTTACGAAAGGGCCGTCCGCCTCAATCTGCCGAATGGCAACGTTCTCACCGTTTATGGCAATAAACCTAGTGCGAACCTACAAATCATCTCTTGTGTTAAAACCCAAAAGTACCTCCGAAAGCAATACCATGCTTTCTTAGCCCACATCATAGACAAGAAACAGGAGGTGAAGGACATCAAAGAAATTCCAGAAGTATGCAACTTCCCTGATGTTTTCCCAGACGATCTGCCTGGTGTACCACTCGCACGACAAGTCGAATTTCGGATCGACTTAATCCCTGGAGCTACCTCCGTCGCCAGGGCTCCATATCGCTTAGCATCGGCAGAAATGCAAGAACTATCCAGCCAGCTGAATGAACTATTGAGCAAAGGGTTCATCAGGCCAAGCTTCTCGCCCTGGGGAGCACCAGTCTTATTTGTAAAGAAGAAGGATGGGTCTTTTCGCATGTGCATAGACTATCGAGAACTAAACAAACTCACTATCAAGAACCATTATCCCCTACCCCGAATAGATGACCTCTTCGACCAGCTCCAAGGAGCCAGCTACTTTTCAAAAATCGACCTGAGGTCGGGCTATCATCAACTACGAGTTCAGGAAGAGGATATCCCCAAGACGGCATTCATAACTCGTTATGGGTACTATGAGTTTGTAGTAATGCCATTCGAGTTAACTAACGCGCCTGCGGTGTTCATGGATCTGATGAATCGAGTGTGTCAACCCTTCTTGGATAAATTCGTCATCGTATTCATCGACGATATCTTGGTCTATTCGAGGAGCGAAGAAGAGCACAGACAACACCTACAACTAGTTCTGGAGATTTTAAGAACCGAGAAGCTTTACGCCAAATTCTCAAAGTGTGAATTTTGGCTCCGTGAAGTAGGATTCCTTGGCCACGTAGTAAGCAAAGAAGGAATACATGTGGACCCCTCAAAGATCAAAGCAATCGAAGATTGGTCAACACCTGCAACGCCAACAGAAATCCGACAATTTTTGGGACTCGCAGGCTACTATCGAAGATTCATACAAAATTTCTCCAAGATCGCTAAGCCTCTCACCACCTTGACTCAGAAAGGTGTGGTGTTCGAATGGGAAGATAAACAAGAAGCCGCCTTCCAGACACTAAAGCAAGCCCTATACAGCGCACCAGTCTTGTCTCTTCCAGAAGGAACCGATGATTTTGTGGTGTATTGCGATGCTTCGAATCAAGGCCTCGGCTGTGTGCTCATGCAAAGGGGAAAATTCATCGCTTATGCATCAAGGCAACTGAAGACACATGAAGTTAATTACACAACCCACGACCTTGAACTGGGAGCGGTGGTGTTCGCCCTTAAGATCTGGAGGCACTACCTCTACGGCAACAAGTGCACCATCTTCACTGATCACAAAAGTCTTCAGCACATTCTCAATCAGAAAGAACTTAACATGCGCCAAAGAAGATGGGTGGAATTACTGAATGACTACAAATGTGAAATTCGCTACCACCCGGGCAAGGACAATGTAGTAGCCGATGCCTTAAGCAGGAAAGAATACTCGGGTCGCCGAGTAAAATCCCTAGCCATGACCATCCACTCCCAACTAGCCACCCAGATCAAGGATGCCCAATTAGAAGCCTTGAAACCAGAAAACGTGGCAAGCGAAGCACTAAGGGGGATGGATAAGAACTTGGAAGTCAAAGGGGATGGAACTCGTTATCTCATGAATCGAATCTGGACACCGAAGTTCGGTGGGTACCGAGATGTTGTAATGAACGAGGCCCACAAGACTCGATACTCCATTCACCCTGGGTCAGATAAGATGTATCTAGACCTCAAAAGGTTATTTTGGTGGCCAAACATGAAGGCTGAAATTGCTACTTATGTGAGCAAGTGCCTCACTTGTGCCAAGGTCAAGGTGGAATATCAGAAGCCATCAGGACTACTTCAACAACTGGATATACCCGAGTGGAAGTGGGAGCGAATAACCATGGACTTCATAACCAAACTGCCTAAGACATCAGGTGGGATGGATACCATATGGGTGGTTGTGGACAGATTGACCAAGTCCGCGCACTTCCTGCCAATAAAGGAAACAGACAAGATGGAAAAGTTAACCAGGACGTACATTAAAGAGATCGTGCGACTACATGGTGTACCAACATCCATTATCTCTGATCGAGATAGTAGATTAACCTCGCGTTTCTGGCAGTCCCTACAGAAGTCTCTGGGAACCAGGCTAGACATGAGTATGGCCTACCATCCACAAACTGACGGACAAAGCGAGAGAACCATCCAGACGTTGGAAGACATGTTGAGAGCCTGTGTGATAGATTTTGGTAAGGCATGGGATACCCATCTACCGCTTATCGAATTCTCTTATAATAACAGTTATCACACTAGCATTGGAGTCCCTGCATTCGAAGCTCTCTACGGTCGCAAGTGTAGATCACCACTGTGTTGGGCCGAAGTTGGAGATACTCAGCTAGCCAGAGGGCAAGTCCCTGATAGCACCCTTACTGGGCCTGAAATCATAAGGGAACCCACATAAAAGATCATTCAAATTCGGGAAAGACTAAAAGCGTCTCGTGATCGACAAAAGAGTTACGCGGATAAGCGACGCAAACCTTTAGAATTCCAGGTCGGAGACCGGGTACTACTTAAAGTTTCCCCCTGGAAGGGGATGATACGTTTCGGTAAACGAGGGAAACTAAACCCAAGGTACATCGGTCCGTTCGAAATCCTTGCTAGGATTGGTCCTGTGGCGTACAAACTCCGACTACCACAAGAACTTAGTAATGTACACCCTACCTTCCACGTATCCAACTTAAAGAAGTTTCTGTCTGATGAGACACTCGTAATACCACTCGAAGAAATCGAAGTTAATGAAAATCTCCACTTTGTGGAGGAACCCGTCGAGATCATGGATCGAGAGATAAAGAGAACAAAACAAAGTCGCATTCCCATAGTGAAGGTTCGATGGAACGCGAAACGAGGGTCTGAGTTTACCTGGGAACGTGAAGATCAAATGAAGCAAAAGTATCCACATCTTTTCCCAAACCCTTGAAGTTCCCAGCCGAATTTATATTTCGGGACGAAATTCCCTCTAACAGGGGGATGATGTGACAATCGTCAATCTTGAGTCAAGTCAAGTCATCAAGTCAAGACCGGTCAACTCGATTAAACCTTGTGTATTAGGGTTTGTGTTATGTTCATACTGTATAACTTGCTATATTAATGGGAGAACATCACTTGAGAAAAGTCTTGTGTTAAAAATTTCCTAAACCCTAGTTCTAATCAATGAACTAGACCGATAAAACAATGTTGCATACTCATCGGGAGTGTGTAAGATCCTTAAACAAGGCTTAACAGGGTTCACGAACCATGCATTTCGATGCCGGACACTCACAACTATCCCACATGGAACCTCTCTCAATCGTTTCCACACTATCTCTCTCTATGTCAAACCTCTCCCAAATCTCTCCAAGTATGCGAAATCTCTCTCAAATATCTCTCTGTATTAGAAATCTCTCCAAGAATGTCAAATCTCTCCCAAATCCCTCTAAGTATGTGAAAACTCTTGCAAATATCTCTTTGTATGAGAAATCTCTCCAAGAAAGTCAAATCTCTCCCAAATCTCTCCAAGTATGCGAAATCTCTCTCAAATCTCTCTCTGTATTAGAAATCTCTCCAAGAATGTCAAATCTCTCCCAAATCCCTCTAAGTATGTGAAAACTCTCGCAAATATCTCTTTGTATGAGAAATCTCTCCAAGAATGTCAAATCTCTCCCAAATCTCTCCAAGTGTGAGAAATCTCTCCCGAATCTCTCTCAAATAGTTCCCGTAACTTTTTAGAATCATTCGGGTCATTCCGACGCTTAACCGTGTCAAAAACAGCTTAAAACGGGGTAAAAACGAGAAAAATAGACATTAGGAACCGAAACCTCTCGAGAAGAGAGAAGCTTCTTAGGACCCGAATGTCCTCTTAGGGACTGAGAGCAAGGAGGAACCGAACCCTCCTGAGCCGAACCGAACCCGAAGGTACTGTTCACCACTAACCGAAACCGAACCCTACTCAAGAGGAACCGAACCGAAGGTACTGTTCACTAACCGAACCGAAGGTACTGTTCACTACAGTCCGTTCGGTTCTGACATTCTCGCCTCTTATTCCCGAACCGAACCCCACCCTCGCTACTGACCCTTCGGACCGGACCCTCGCCCTTCACTTCTCGCGTCTGACTCGCGCCTTTCGCTTCCGACTCCAACCTCAGCATGGACCGAGCCTCGGCCTAGGGACCGAACCTCGGCCTAGGGACCGAACCTCGGCCTAGGACCGAGAGGTCTCGCTGGGAACTCATTTTCTTCCCGGTTTTCGCATAGTTTTGCATTTAAGGCCCGTTTTTAATTATTTTAACGCGGGATTTTCACCCAAAATCATATTTTAACATAATAAACCCTAAATATTCTCAATTTAATCATATTTTCATAAAAATCCTTATTTAAATAATAAGAGCAAGTGGGTAAAGTACAAAGAGGTGGAGTGTTGACTTTGCTTTACTTTATGACACAAGCAACCACTCCCACACCCACTCTATGACCAGCCACACCTCCCCACCTTACCTAGGTCACATCAATGTCCTTTCCACTCAATCATCACTCCTTCCCACATTTTTGGAGAGCTGAATATTCACCCTCTCTCCTCATTTCTCTCATTTCCTCTCTTTTCACCAAAAAGAGCAAACTCTTTTCTCTCTAAATTTCCCTCTCTAGAACTCGAGATTTGAGGGCTGATCTTTGGATTTTCCTCCACATTTGGTAAGAATGATCCATTCTCTTTATGATTATCGCAATTATTTCCACTCGAATCATGGATATCTTAAACAAACTCTCTCATAATTGTGTTAGATCTTCGAATCTTCAAGTGATTCTTCAAGTGTTCTTGGGTTGAACACTTCTCTTCATCAACACTTACCTACTGAAATCACTTAAGGTGAGTTCATACCCCTACATTTTCATGTTTTCTCAAGTTTTCAGGGGGGGAATACAAGTTAAAACACTAAGAACATAATTAAATTTTTCTAACAGCCTTCATCAGAAAAGTTCAAATCCATTCACGGACTGTTTTGGGCATCTTAAACATTTTTGTTTTCAAAACTGTACAAGGTGAAAATAGTTCAAGTTTGTAGCTTTAAAATGACTACTTGCACATCTCCATACGATTTTTCTACAATTTATGGTGATTTTTACAAAACTGCCTATCATTTCAAACAACAATCCGGACCAGTCTGTGATTATGGACATTTTCACCCAAGTTGGAGGTCATTAAAAATCGTGATAAAAATTATGAGTAAACTAGACACATTTTGTGAACTCTCAGAATTTACGGATCTAGTTTTCGACTTCGTATGATTTTTCTATGATTTTTCCAAAACAGGGCAGAATTGCTAAAGTTAGCCAACAGCATGTAAATATCATAACACTTTGTAATATGTTGAGCAAAGTGTATAATCATAAGTTCTAATATTTGAATGTGTTTCCTTGTTAGTTTATCATTATGAACTGAAACTAAGTCATTCATATTAAATATTATTCATTCATTTATAACACGTATTATGTAACTATAAAAAGTATAGTTGGATAAATTCACAACACTAATACATTTCCATAAAAGAATTCATACATATTATATATATATTTTAGATAAACTATAATAGGTATAGTTTATGATACATCACTCAACACACTCGTACAAAAAGGGTACATTCATACAAGAAAGATTTATATCCACACACATTTCACGTAAACTTGTTAACCTATGTTGTGAGACTCTCTCTCTCCCCGTACGTCCGAGTGCGGGATATAATTCCTGGTAGTTGTAATCAGAATCTCCTTGAGGGAGAACGTGATACTTGTATATAGATCTATATTGGGTTTGACACCCCACACCTTGCTGCTAGCTACAGTGGGACCTGCAGGTCTACGGGTGACAAATGTCATTTCATTTTCGCGACGCCTGAGAAACGTTGTGGCAGGTTCACATAGTCATAGTATGATTATAGTGACTCACCTAGGGAGATAACAATTCATAAAGTTTACGGGGTTTCATAAAACCTAAGTAGGTTTTAGGTTGATAAAGAAATTTACTTTCCATATCATTTTAAACTCACGACATTTCTACTAAGAAATGATGATTTCTTATACATATTAGTCTTTGGTTATAAGGCTACATTTTTCGGATTTCAAGGAAAATATCGGATTTTTCTGAAACAAACGCGACATTTACATGTGAAAGACTTCTACTAAGTTTATTAATAAAAGCTTATGAACTCACCAACCTTTGTGTTGACACTTTCCAAACAACTTGCATTCTCAGGATAACACTAAACAGGTAAACAAGTGCTTTTGAGGATGGGACGTTAAGGCGTCCAACTTTTCATATTTTGTCAACATATTGTAATTGATTTTGAAACATGAAATTCATACAAGCGATGTAACTTTTTCAATTATATATATGTTGGTTGTGTTTGCTTAAATTACTATTGAAATTGTGGTTGTGATACTATACATGAAGTCCTCCACCCCCGGACGTTTCCGCCATCCTTGGTTTGGGGGTGTGACAATTTTACATCAAATTCTTATTTTTGTTGCAATTGTCTATTTAAATCATAGTTAATTCTAGTTTGTTTCAAGTATTTCAAAACATCAAAACCCCCATTATTAATTTATTGTCATATTCCAAGCATTTTACAAAGAGATTTTTCATAGAGTTATCAAATTGAACCAGTCTCCGTGGATTCGATCCCTTTACCACTATACACTATTTTAGTGTGTAATATTTAGGGTTATTATTTGTGTTGGCCTCGACAACCACCAATGCTCCACTATGGTCAAGGTGGTCAATGGCATCTCAATTGGTTTAGGAGCTCTAAATGAATCAAAATTTTGGGGCCCTTTGACATTTACTATAGTTAATGTTATAAACCCTCCCCCTTTATCCTGGTTTGGGACCAACAATAATAAACTAAAAAGTTTATAATTTTCGGTTAATTGTTTTTAATTATATATATGTTTTTTGTGAAAATATTTAGGACATAAAGTTAACTTTTCTAGCCTTTTTAGAGGCAAATTCGTTAATAAAATTTTCATAATCAAACTCTTTTGCTAAATGTTTTTTAGTTGACAAAATAACTAATCCATTTAATATTTCTTGTAATACTATAGATCTTAAATAATTTTTTAACAAGCTTAATTTAGAAAAACTTCTTTTTACACGACAATGTAACAATAGTTAACATAACATATACATTTGGAAAAGAACCAAAACAAGTAGACAACTATAAATCAACAAAAGTACCTTCTTTTCCTGCTTAACACACTTAAATCTTGACAATCTTGAAAATAAAAGATAATGGAAAACTCAAATTCCAACCAAATTCGCTCCAACCCTGAATCAGGACAATACATCATTAGATAATGGAAATTTTAATTATTCAAAAATGGAGAATTATAATTAGACAATGGATCATTTAAAAAAAACAATTGTTTAATCCTAATACATAATCAAATAATGGAAAAGTCAATTACTCCAAACTGGAAAATGGAAACCTGTACATACTGTTTTAGTAATTCAGTTCTTGACTTCTTGTCTAATTGTCTTCTTGATAGCCTTGAAGACTTGATGTTTTGAGTCTTTTAAACAATCAATAATGGAGAATTGAAAGGTATTTTTCAGATGATGGACAATCAATATTCAATCAGAGAACAAAGAAGGAACTGGGAAGAGTAGAAGACGTGAAGAACATAAGGTATTTTTCAAGGCTCGTTTTTCAACTTTAAAGAGTCGAGATTCAAAGAAGAGAAGGAAGAAGACCAGGCGATAACACTCACTTGTAACAAGATTCAAGAATCGATACTTTCAATTAATCAATTTTGGTTGATGAATATAATTCTTGTAATGTGGCGTGGGTAGCTTACCGCAAAAGGAGTAGCGGACTAGGAGCATACGTATAAAATTCTTAGGTGAAATAGGGCCCCTTTATAAGTGGAGCCCTAACCCTAGCTTAATTAAAACCATAGTAAGGTCAGCCCTGAAGGTGGTCCATCATGTGTTTTGCTAATGCTCATGGGTTGTATGACATGGAAAAATATTCCAAAAGATGTTGCATGGAAAAATCTAATTGGTTGTCACCATTCATGGGCCAATGGGCTTGGCCAATTAGGGTTTTAGGTCTGATACCTTAAGTATAAATAGACTCATACCCCCATCATTGTAAATTGCTAGATTTATGTGAGAGCTCAAAGTGATATACAATTTTGAGTGCTTGTAATAGTTCCAGAAAGTTAATAAACCTCTCTCTCTCTCTCTCTCTCTCTCTCTCTCTCTCTCTCTCTCTCTCTCTCTCTCTCTCTCTCTCTCTCTCTCGTTCGCCATGGACGTAGGTCATCTGGTACGAACCACGTTAAACATTGTGTTCTTTTTATTTACATTTTTTTAGAATTTTTCGTGAATTCACCGAAGTTTGTTTTTTGATATTTATCTAAAGTACTTAACTTGTTTTGTTGTCATCCAACACCTGATTGCAATCGGACATGTTTTACTTATATCCAAAACCACTTTTTAGTTTTTATTCTATAGTCAAGATTTTAGTCTTCTAAGTTCTAAGTTTTCATCATTTTTGTTAAAAATTCTCATACATTGCCTAAAAAAGCTTATCCATTTAACTCGAAATCAAGCATTGTAAATTACATGAAACCTCATAGAACATTAGAACTTCATCCATTTTGGATTGGTCCATTTGTGATCTTGTGTCTTTAGTTGTACATTGTCATGACTATCTTGTTTACTTTGTCTGGTTAAGATGTTTTATTCTTAATTGTTATGGTTTGTATTTACCAAATTACCATTATTGCTTATGAAATTAAGATGATACCACTATCCATGTATTAAACGATATTAAATCAGTAATAGTTAATGAAAAAAAAAAAGTTGTAGTTTTAGTTTACAAAACATAAAACATCCAACAACTATATATAAACTTTTGACAAAATTAGGTTGTAGAGTAAAATGAAGGCAGATAGCTATTTATTGCACGTACCCAAATGTTAATTTGCTAACGTAGTCCATTGAAGAATCCAAAAACTAAGGGCTATCATTGTCAATAAAGTTTTAAGAAATGGGTGGTTGACATGAATGATACGAGTCATGATCTACAACTCACAATGTAAAAGTGAATTTTATCTACGATGTTACGTGGCAGAAATTATGACCAAAACTTGTATATATGACATTTCCGGACAAGTATACTGTGTAAACCGTAAAGTGTGTATGCATAAGATCTCAACTCATTTACTTATGCATAAACATGTTATGTCGTACATTTCACGACACATAAAACACATCTAAATCTCTAATAATTTATATACGCCAAATTGCATAATCATATAGAAAAAGATCATAACATTTTGGATTAATAAATTTGCTGCACAACAGATAAACAAGATATTTTTAAATCCAGCCCTTCTAAAAGAAAAAGAAAAAAAAAAAAGATATTTAGAACACTTTTATGGTATTCTTTTGATATATTTAATTATTGACTGATGATATATTTAATATGAATATTTAACAAACATTATAATATAAAAATTGAATATAACTTTGCCCGTTGAATTATTTTTGAGAAATTTAACCAATTTTTTTTATTGAATTTCATGTGTTTTTATAATTCAAAAGTGTTACGTTCGAATTGACGTATTAACTAACACAACATATGATTGCATAATGATTCAGAAATGAAAAACGAGTTAATGATTACCTTCATTTTCCTAATACTTAATATAAAAAAATTTTGGTAAACAATATCATCTAGGCCTGACAATCGGATTGAATTCGGATTGGTGAGTCACGGGTTGGCGAGTCAGAAAACATAACCCTTTTAAGTATATGAGTATACAAGTGCACAAGCTAGTG
Source organism: Lactuca saligna (assembly GCF_052625555.1). Taxonomy (NCBI): domain Eukaryota; kingdom Viridiplantae; phylum Streptophyta; class Magnoliopsida; order Asterales; family Asteraceae; genus Lactuca; species Lactuca saligna. The sequence continues at coordinate 19,407,770 of NC_136422.1, forward strand.
GGTTGAACCCAACCCATATAACTCGTTTAATAAATAAACAACGCATTTTCAATACTAAGTTTTTTTCAACATAAAGTCATAAACTAATTAAAGTAATTAGCATAAAAAAGAGGTTTTCAACATATAAACTGAGTAGCATCCAAATAAAATTGAAAACTGAAAACATTCGTATAAAATGGATGCGTTCTTCATTCGTGACTCGTGATTAGCTAAAAATGACGACATGTGTTTTTTCTTTTTTGATTTGCGCACCGCAAAAAGAGACTAGCCACATACGAATATGGAAGTAATACAATGATACGAAATATTACGAATATGGAAGCAAATCAAATTTCATAATAATTAAATATATACGGGTTGGCAGGTTGACCCGCGAACCCAAAGAAGTAACCCAACACAACCCATGAAATAAACGAGTTGACTGGTTGGCGGGTCACAAATTGGTGGGTCCCAACTCATATAACTCGAAGTATATGAGTTCATAGGTTCACAAGTTAGTGGGTCGAACCCAACCTATATAACTTGTTTAATAAATAAGCGGCGCATTTTCAAAAATGTGTTTTTTTCAACATAAAGTCATAAAGTAATTAACATAAAAAAGAGGTTTTCAACATATAAACTCAGTAACATCCAAATAAAATTGAAAAATAAAAACATTAAAGTGGATGTGTTCTTCGTTCATGACTCGTGAGTATCTAAAAATGACGACATGTATTTTTCTTTTTTGATTTGCGCACCGCAAAAACAGACTAGCCACATACGAATATAGAAGTAATACAATGATACGAAATATTACGAATACGAAAGAAAATCAAAATTCATTAATAATTAAATATATACAGGTTGGCGGGTCGAGCCGCGAACCCAAAGAAGTAACCCAAACCAACCCATGAAATAAACGGGTTCACAGGTTGGCGGGTCAAAAATCTCAACCTAAGCCCGTCTATTTTTGGGTTGAGTTAGTGTCGGGTTATAGGTTGGATCCAGAGTTGTCACCCCCTAATATCATCTTAACGGTATATGCCAACCGGTCTCAAGGTCCATATGAAAAGTCGATCACAAACCTCTTTTATGAAACTCTATTATTCGTCAAATAGGCTCTCATCCTCATGAGGGTTATACTTAAACTATGTTTGTCGTACTAGCTGAAAAATTAGCTATTAAATAAAAAACTAAATGATAGCTAGTTACTGATAATAAATAACATTTAGTAAAACTAGCTTAAATATATAAAATTACATAACATGATATTTAAGAATATTTGTTTCTATAATTAATTAAGGGGTATATTTGAAAATTAAAAAAAAAAAAAAAAAAACAAAAAAACAAAAAAAAAAAACTAATCTAAGTAGCTTTTTAAAAAGCTAGCTTATAAGCTACTTTTTGGCTTGTCAAACACGACAATATAAAAAAGCTCAAAAAATAAGCTAGTTTATCAGCTAGCTGTGGCGCGCCAAACACAACCTTCACATATATTTCAATTGAAACGGTTAACATGTAATATGGAATCCTCATTGCAAATATTCGATGCTAGTTGTGATACCCGTATATTATACGGGTTGATTACAACAAAATGTTAAATACAAATGATTAAAAGCAAGTTTATTTCGATTTGAAATTTGAAATAAATAGTAATTATAAAAAAAATGAAAAAATTAAATTAAAATTATGTGTTTAGTTGTCAGACTCGTGTATTAAATAAGCTAATTATAACAAAACATTAAATACAAATGTTTCAATTGTAAATTTATTTAAAATTAAAATTGAAATTTGAAATTTGAAATTTGAAATTTAAAATTTGAAATTAATATAATTATTATGGTATATTTAATTTATAGAAACTAAATTAATGATACATATTTAAAAATTCAAAAATGAAAAATAAAGTAAATGACAAATGGAAAATAAATATCTTAAAATTATGATAAAATGACATGTATCATAATGCATTATGTTGTGAAAAAAAAAAAGAAAAAAAAAAAAAAAAAATTCATTTATTAGAAATGATGTAACTTGTTCATGTATATACTTTTATTACTTGATTATTTACGAAATAAACTTTTGAACGTTCTATTATGAAAAATATATCCACTCTAAAAAAAAAATTGTATTCATCAGAAATTTAACAATTATTTTCTTAAATTAACGATGAATATCAAAATTATTTGAGATGTTTCTTAAGATCGAAAGTATCCACGGTTCTCATCCCTTTCAACATGATTTATCATCTCACTACTAACTACACATGTTTTACTCTCTCTTCTAATATCTAGCCCTCCCATCCTATAACAAACCAAAACTCATATTTCTCATTCCTCTTAACTTATTTGATTTTTTTTTTTTTTTTTTTTTTTTTACTTTTTAAGTTAATTTTTACTAATTTAAAACTTATAAAATATTAAAATTAAACTAAAACCTTCTAAAATATTAAAATAACATTTAACTAAAAGAACTTACTACAACAAAACATAAATTAAATCCAAAAATGACAATTAAAATGATAAGATAAGAATTAAAATAAACAATGTAGGTATGTTCATTTTAATCAGCAAAATTTGAACGAAGCTTGGGGATGGGTTTCAGCGTTGCGTAATTCATGCAGTATTTGTATGTCCACTACTTAGTCAATGGGTGGATCATGTTGATGCACATGAAATACCGAAACATCATCATCTTGCAGTATTATATTGTGTAATATGATGCAAATGTACATTATACCTCTTGTTCTCTTTGACGACATTGATTGTGATGGTTGTTGTGATATGGTTCAACGTGATTTGAAGACTCCAAAAGCACGTTCTACGTCATTTCTTGTTGATTTTTGTACCGTCTTGAACCCCTTTTTTTTATCGATTATTAGATGTGGATATGATTTCACAAATACCGCCCAATTTTGATATATCTTAACCACAAGATAGTAATCATGCTTGTAATGTTTGTCGTTCGGATTAAAAGATTAGTCGGGTATTGTTCAACAAAATTTCTCATCAAAATGGGTTCATCATCGGATGAAGATGAACCATATGAATTTTCTTCTCTTACTATTTTCCTATCATTCCAATTTATTCTGTTGAAAGAGTTTAATGAAGTTATATAGAAAAATTGAATGGAATTGCTGAAAGATATATATTGGTAGAAAAGTGAAAAAAAAATCTTACCATCTAGGCAATGGTCAAAAAGAGTAAAGTGGGAAAGAAAGTACTGAAAAAAGAGAACGGAAAATGCAAGTTGTCCAATTTACTATAATTTAATTTGATGGTACCCTTAGTTGCTCGGAGTTGTCACTACGGCGGTACTGCCCGTCTACCCGCTGTTTCAACGGCTCCATCCACCATTATGGTTAGAGTTTTTTTTCAATCAATTTTTTGTGGTTAAATTGTAAGAAAAGTTCATGGGATGGTTAAAATAGAGAAAAACAATTATATTATTTTTATATAATTCAAAATTTATGGTTTTCTATAGAAAATTTTGGGAAAATGACTTATTAAGGTAACTAACTATTTCGATTGTTCATACATAGGTAATGTTCTTTTTTTGTATTCATTAATGAAACCAACTTGTTTTGTATGTTCACATTTAGGTAATATGATCGGCTATCACCTGTTTTTGCTTATGTGGCATTCACATGGCATAAGAATTGAATACGTTGCACCTACGTGGCATTGTGCATATATATTCTCGCCGTTTACAGTCGAAGAAGTGTGTCATACGATTACAATCCTGATTTTAAACCCTAGATCGACGATGGCTTCTTCTTCCTCATCTTATTCTTCAAAACAACAAGATGAATTTCAAGGTGATCATCCATGTGATTGCGACTTACCATCTCGTGTGAAGACTTCAAGAACCCCTAACAACACTGGAAGAAAATTTAGAGTTTTTCAAAACTCGATGGTAAATCAATATTGTTGAATGCGTTGCAACTTTCTTCTCCATCTTGTTGAATACGTTGCAACTTTCTTCTTCTTCATCCTTCAATTTAACATTTTTTTAATTTTTCTTCAAGAATGGAAAAAGTCCAAGCTGTAAATTCTGGCAATGGCTGGATGAGGATGAAGGGAGGGACAGATGGAAGAAAGCCCTACAGGAGGAAACCAGAAGAAAGCTGCAATCTAACCTTGAAAATTTGCACTTTGGACAATGAAATCAACATATGTAAGATGAAGATCAAACAAGAAAACAACACCAATTTGGTTAATATACAAGAATTGGACAAAGTCAAGTGGAAGTTGTTTACTCACAAAGTTGCGCCGATTTTGTTATTTTGTATTGTTTGTGAAAATGTTGATCTGAATGTAGTTCATAATGTATTAGGGTTGAATGATGTAGTTCATGAAGGAAACTTGATTGGTATTAGAATGATGTAGCCCACCTGTTTTTGTTTATGCTTATGTAGGTAATTAATGCAACAAACTTGTTTTACAAGTTTTTGCTTCTGATGTTTTGAATGGAACTCTTGTATTAGATTGAAATATAATCAAACACTGGAATGTAATATAATGAAACATGGGAATGTAATATAATCAAACATTAGAATGTAATATTGTGACATCCCCAATTTCACGGCCAGAAAAGACCGATTTGTTTATGCTTTGTTTTTAAAATCAGAGTAATCGTTTAAAGAAAATTGTTGCGGAATTTGTCCCCAAAACAAAATATGATAAGAATTTATCAAAGCATTTATTAAAGAAAAGTATTTTCATTATATAACAAAATCTCGGGATGTCATGTTCCGATACAGACACATAAGCATAAACAGAACTTACATTTATTTACACTAATGATTTACATCTCCTTTAATCTCTTAGTGCAATATGTCTTCGTATTGATACCTGTGATACAAAGAAAACTGAGTGGGTCAGGCTTGGGAGCCTAGTGAGCATATAGGGTTTTCAACCCACAATAATATAATTATTATATTCAATCATCAAACAATCAACCCAATTACTCATCCTCATTATCTTCTTTATTTCTTAAGGTTTTACCCTAAGAATCGACTATCCTTCCTTCATTTGTTCCTAAGGATTGACCTGTGTTGTCTGAGGTTAATCTACATAGTACTGAATCCATAACTACCAAGGTTCATCTACATAGTACTAAATCCATAGCTAACATCGTTCATTTACACAGTACTAAATCCATAACTACCATGGTTCATCTACATTGTACTAAATCCATAGCTACCATCGTTTTATTATTAAGGCACTAAATCTATAGCTGCCAGGGTTTTTAGAGTACACCGGTGAACATCAAGTCCACAACACCTACAAGTTGCGAGCTTGCTAATGTTCCACTGGACTGTCTAGAATAGTTCGTGGTTGTCATCCCTACTCTGCTGAATGACGGGGGCTATCATTTGGGTAAAGGTTTCACTCATTTTTTCACCTGTCACCCTCATCTCACGATCTATATCACCTTTCGTCTCATCCTCAAACTCATCTTTCATCACACACCAACTATTTCATCTACCCATGTTCTACCCAACATATTTGTAGATATAAATTACATATATATAATTTAACTTATTTAAAAACCTGTATAACACATTCGTTCAACATCCATCTCAAGTAAGCAAACAACGTATAAACACATAGCACGTATTTCATAGCAAATACTTCATATCTATGCGGTAGAAGAAAGTAACTATACACTCACTTGATCAGAAGATGATCGAACAACACTACAACTTGTAGAAGTAGTATTCTTTGGTAGATCTGGAAGATCTTCACAAAAAAATTGGCTTCTCACGGGCAGAGCTTTGTCTCGGGAATCTCACTTCTCGGGATCCTCGGGGCTTCGGAACTTGCTTCGGGGCTCGGGAACAATACCGGGGCTTAGGGATATAATTAGCACGCAAATCGAGGCAAAACTTAGACAGAAAGGAAGAAAAGTGGCAAGGCAAATGGTTGATCTCGGTTTCTATTTATAGGCTGCTAGGCCTGAAGTTGCTATATATATATATATATATATATATATATATATATATATATATATATATATATATATATATATATATATATATATATATATATATATATATAACCAACTCATCCCCATTATTTGCTATCTTGTTAATAGACAAAACGACGAATAGCATAAGCATCTTGAATTACGCATTCATTTTTACTGCCTTTATGAGAATACAAGTATTTTTTCTTAACAATCTGTCAGCTATGATATCTTTTCCTCATCTCCTCAAAATGAAATTTGATGGAATTTCATCATACTCTTTCATATTTAATATGAAAAACATATGACGACATAGCACTCCTTCCTAGACAAAAAGCATGCAGCTACAACTGATGCTAATGTTATCACCCCTTTATACTAAACACAACGGACAAAATTATCATTAATAAACAAATTAATATGTGAATAAGAAATTTTGTCTCATATCATTCGATAAAAATTATTCTAATTAACATTGATTCATATTATTAATCAACATTAGAAATCATAATACTATAACATAAATATGTACTTCAAAACAAATTAAAAAAAAAATACATATTTCATAATAATCTAATGAAAAGTACAAACCAATTTATAACTTTATGAGAATTCACACTGTGAATAGGCAAAACATCCTACATTCACAGTGTGAATTTTTAAACTACATTTTATATTTAATAAACCCTACTAGGACAAAGAGACATACCTTGTAACGAGTATTAGGACAATAAGAACGAAGATTATTTCGATAAAAATCATCAGAATCTTCATCCTCATTCACATTTTTATCAATCAACTTCTTTTTTTTCTTCTTATCTCTCAAAACATAAACTTCACTTTCATCTTCAATAACTACAGATTCTTGAACACAATAAAACACAGATTTGTATAACTCTTTTTGAATGTCCAAGAAAATATTATCACACCCCCAAACCTAAACAGCAGAAACATTCGGGGGCGGAGGACGTCATGTACAGTATCATAACAAATGTAAAATAGTAATCAAAGCAACAAATACCATTGTATTATAATAAAGTGTTTACATTGAATACATAACATAGATTGATTGTTTTCAAAAGTAGATAACAAAACAAAGACTTGAAGCTACTATGCTCCATCTTCATGAAACTTGTACGAGAACCCGTTTATTAGTTTCCTGAGAATACAAGTGATTTGGAAAGTGTATCAACATTTAAGTTGGTGAGTTCATAAGTATTTAATTTAGAAAGTAAGTTTATTTTTTTTTTTAAATGTTCGTGTGATATTATAGAAAATCCTATATTTTCTTAATAACTTGAATTGTAGCCTTTAGCTTTGAAAGAAAAATATATTTGTTTCTTACGTTTAAAGAGTGATATATGATGCTTTAAATTTGTATATGAAAAGTGACCAATATTGGTTCCTACCATGATTACTAAGTGCATACAAGTTATATAAACTTAAAGACTTGAACCGGCAGTCGATTGGGTGAATCTGCCCTAAGTCGGCGGAAATCACACATTCCACTGTCTATCAAATTTTCATTTTATATTACCCAAACATATCCACTAAGTAGTCATATCAATATGTAACTATATGTATATGTTTCCAGAAAATCCGATATTTACTATGAAATGAATTATGATTTGTTGTGTATAAAATGAATGTATTAGATCCGGAAAATCCTATTTTTCCCTAATAATGTATTTTTAAAACTGTTTGCTTGTAAATGGATAGTGTTAAACCCGAAAAATCCTATATTTTCCTAAGAGTGAGAGCCAGTCTTAAATGACCAAGACTGTAACTTGTGAGTAAATATATCATACTTAGTTTGATAACTTGTAGTTTTATTATTAAGTAACACTAGTTGTAGTTGTATCTATATTGAATTCTGAATGGGCTGATAATAGCCTATCATGATTACTTAGTCCCTACAATTTATATATGACTAAGACTGGAACCGACAGTCGATTGGGTGATTCTGCCCTAAATTCACAACCAAACAAGGAACAGGAAATAAAGCTGAAATTACACATCCCACTGTCTATCAAATGAAAACCATATATAACCCTGATTTAAATACGAAGTGATCATATAGTTATTATTCCCAAAACTTGATTGAGTTGAGTATTACTACGTGTATGAGTCATTGTTTCCGCGTTGCGAGTACCTATAACCATATTAATATGATGGATATCCTTACTGTAAATGACATTTGTAACCCCTAAACTTCCATTTCAACAGTAGCTAACAATCAGGGCATGAGATTCTCTGTCCCGTATAGATCTATACAGAAACTCACGCTCTCCCTACAGGAGACTCTGGCTATAAGTGATGACCTTTCATTTAATACTAAACAAAGCCGTTGTCTCAGAATTGATTCGCTAACAATAAGTTCACTAGTAATATATGAAAAACCTTTTAGTAAATAAAATTAACAATTTTTATTTATAACTTTGTACGATAGAAAGAGTGGATTGACTCATAAATTATACTTATCACAATTTATATACGTGTTTTCCTATCGTTGTTCCTTTGAACCTGTAATTTCCATAAAACGATACTTATCATAATTTTCATGTATATTATTTATATAATGGAACTTTGTTATTAACAGCATTTAGAAGTTTATAAGTTTGATAATAATGTTTGTGATTCGAAGTCGATATTTTTGTGTAATAAATACATTAAGTATAAGAAAACATAATCAATAGTTTGAAACACAAGTTTCCTTGTGCTATACTTGTATTCCCTCCCCCCCCCCCCCCATCCCCACCCTATAAAACATATAAAAAGTTTGGAAAAGGTTTAGGGGTATGAACTCACTTGAAAGAAGTGGTGAGTTGAAGAAGGCGAGACTAAACTCGGGCAGTACTTCGTCTGGAAAGAAGCAAGTTCCTCGGGAACTTCGGGACTTCGAGCCTTCGTCGGGATCTGGACGCGTAACTGGGGTGTCGGGGTAGTCTCAGGATGCTAAACGTAGAGTAAAAGTGGCCAAAAGAAGAGAAATGAGCAGCCTAAACCCGAAACCTTCGGTTTCTATTTATAGGGTCATTTTTGGGGTCTCACGGCGTGAACCAAGATTATTCACGTCGTGAACTTGGTCGTCACTGCATGCGTCTTCGCAAATTGGGTCTGACAAACTCCAGGAGGCATCAGCACTGAGTTCACATCGTGAACCTCTGTTTCACGTCGTGAACTCTGACACAGTGTTGGGGTTTGCTCCCCAAACTTCAGAAATTCATAACTTTCGCATACGAACTCCGTTTTCGACGTTATTTATATCGACGCGAAGCTGAGATTGTGCTCTACAACTCTCGTTTAGACTTCATCGGATAATTTTGAATTTAAATTTTATTATATTTATTTTTAGTAGGTCGGGATAGGAAAACTCCGTCAAAAATCCATAACTTCTTCATCCGATGTTCGTCTTCATCTGTCTTTTTACTGTTGTACTAATATTTTCAAGATCTTTGATTCTCATTTAGATTGCAATGGCTAAGAGTCGCCCAATCTCTATTTCGAGTTTTTAGCTGTCTACTGTTATGTCTGAAACTTCAAAAAATCATAACTTCCTCATACGAAGTCAGATTGGGTGTTCCTTTTGTGTACGTTTACTGTTTAATGATATCTAAAACTTTCATTTAGATACCTAAGGTTGAAAAGTATTTTATTGAAATTTCGTATTTTACCCTTAACAATGTTTTACAGGTTTTGTTGCGGATCTTCGATTGGTCATAACTTCTTCGTTATAACTCGGATTTCAGTTTTCTTTATATTTTTGGAAACCTAGTTACGATCTCTACCAATTTATTTATCCCAATTAAGGTTATTGAACAATTTATTTTTGACCAAAATTTGATTGGTGTTACATTATCCCCCCGTGAGAGAGAATTTCGTCCTGAAATTCGCATTTTGAATGTGTCATCGATGGTTGAGGAAAGGTGAGCGTACTTATGATCAATTAGTTCTTCTTGTTCTCTAGTGAATCCAACTCTTAGCGTGGGTGTTCCAACGGATCTTCATTATCTAGTCTATTGTTTTGATCGACATAGATTGTGTGGATTTGGGTTCATTTGCGTGGTCCATCTATCGACCCCTGAAGTATAAAGTCGTATATGTACTTTGTAGTGATAGGGTAACTGTATTCATTCCTAGCCTTTTGCTTTGGATTTGACTCGTTGCACTCGTGCTATTCCTAAATGCTCTGGCAGTAATACTTCGGGAAGGTTTCAAAAGATATAGCCCTCTTCACAAGAGTACTTTGGGATTTTTGAAACTAGAAACGATTTGGGAGTTGTGTCAGGTTTGTTGTTATAAATTGAAGGAGTTTCGTTAGTCAGAGGTTAAAGCGAAGGATCTTTCCGTAGCATATGTAATTGGTATGGTGAGGACTAGACCAATCCATGTCGAATGATGATGTCGAAACTTCTTATCGTAACGGGTGTTAAGATGATTAGGAAAAAGTGTTTGTTAACGCGATAGTGCATTCTACGTATGTGTTTTTAGTGCGTTTTAGTTTATCCTTGTTATTACTACTGTGAAAATTGTACTTCGTTTAGCGATTGTTTGGACGTGAAAGTAATTTATAATTACTTTTTATTTGGTACTAGATTTTAGTAAAAAGTTAAGCTTTATATATATTTTACTGGGAAAAGCATATCGTTGTTCATAGGGGTTCCGGAGTAGTCTCTCCTGCGGTGATCATTAGTATTCTTACATTACATAGAAAATGTGAAACTTATATATATAAAAAAAAAACTTACGTGATTGTTCATTAATAGTTGAATGCAAATCTGAATAAGAACTTAGAGAACTCATAATAAATTGGCAACCTGGAGTTTATATAGAGATTAGAATTGATGATGATACAAAAAAGGAAACAAATAAACATGATAATCACAAAACTTTAAAATATATGCACAAGATAAAACAAGATTTTCAAAATCACTAAAAGTTTTGAGATAATTTAAATGTCCAAGATGCACAAGATAGAATTGATTATCTAAATATCGAATATGCATTACAGATCAATGGTCACAAGAACGACTGAAGGAAAAACAGTAGCATCAAATGCATATTCAACATACAACATAAAATTAGCAAATTAACAATAAAAACATAACTATTTGAAGATAAAACGGTAAAACCATGAGAATTTGACAATCAGATGAGTACAATAACAATAGAAATAAGTTTATAAACAATGCATCGGAAGAATATTAGTAAAATGAAAATCTATAACTAACCTAATTATTAGCTGAAATCTAAAGAAACTATTAGTAAATTGGATGAAAAAGATTGAGATTTTGAAGAACAGGTGATAGTATTTTGGATCGATCAAACATGATTATTAAACGAGAGCCTACATTTACCAAAATGCCCCTCCGTGTTTATTTTGGTTAATTAAGGATTAATGACCAAGATTAATAGAACTTTTCTCTCTCTCTCTCTCTCTCTCTCTCTCTCTCTATATATATATATATATATATATATATATATATATATATATATATATGGCAAATCGACCACCACACATCATATTTATATAATCATGTAGTCTTATGCAATGAAAGTTTAAATAAAGTTTTTTAGGTTCATATGCAAAATATGACAAATCCACCACCACACATCATGTCGTCATATTTATATAATCATGTAGTCTTATGTAATGAAAGTTTAAATAAAGCCTCATAGGTTCATATGCAAAATATGGCGAATAGTTTTCCCAATAGCAAGAATGAACGAATCTAAAATACTTGTATATTATGTAATTATACTTTTACACTATCTTAGATCCGGCCATTCTAGCCCTTAGGGGAAACTTCAACATTACAATTTCTAAAACTATGCACCAAAAAAGAACAAAAACATATCCAAGGAACGAAAAAACGTTCAAAAACATGTCTTAGAGGCTTCAATTCTTCATCAAAGAACTAGAATATCATCCACCACTTCATTGATCAAAGAATCAATCAACCAACTCTCAATTTCAACTCCATATTCAAACACTTCAACATCAAAATCAAGCCATCTTTTATACCCTTCACCACTCATATCCTTATCAACAAGCTCATCCACCATACTATCTTTCATGTCTTCCCACCCCTCAATCTCTTTATACACATCTTGAGCTAACCGATTAGGTCTACTCACCATGGCTAACCCTTTGCCCCACACCCTACACCGTGTCTCCATGCATTCACTCACACAATTGAACACAAGCTCACGCCTCAACTTAACCACTTCTTCATTCGGTTTACCAAACTCTAACTTATCAAACACACGTGGGTTCACAATCTTTCGAGTCTTTCCCAATGAGAAATCTGTGAACATGGTTTCAATATCTTCAAGCACTTGTGTAACATACTCCGGTTCCCATTTGGTGAGTTTTGAGGTGGAAGAAGCTGAGTCAAGTAACTCGGTGTCAACATCCATGGGAGTTGAGTTTCTTGAAAAGGTGTTAGCTTTACCAATTAGCTCTTGTCCTTGAACAGAAGTTGAATTCGGTTTACAACTATCAGCAGTGTCTGAAGAATTACAGCTTTCTGTGATGAAAGATGGCTCAAGAACCGAGTTTGGACTTGGTTGTTGAGCACGAAGAAATTTTCGGTATTCGTAGTCGTTTGTGCTACATTCTGACATCGGTTCTACAACCTAAAAATGTTTTAAAAAAAGATATGTTAAATCATTGAAAACTACATGAATTGTATATGAGAAGAAAAAAATCGTAACTTAAATCACCTTATTGTGTTTCATAAGTTCTTGAGGATTATTGTTAGAAGAAAACCCGTAACTTAAATCACCTTTGATTCGATCTTGGCCCTAGAAACATTACAAAAGACATCAGATTAACGTATATAAAGTATAAACCACAAGAACAAGATACAAAAACAAATGTATCTTGTTCATAAGTCATAACATACCTGATGTTTCTTCATAAGTTGTAAAGGATCATATGATGAAAACCCACAACTTGATTCATCTCTAGTGATCATATCTTGATCCTAAAAACATCACAAATGATATTAAATTTAACATCTTTAAACACATAGAACACTAGTATCTTGTTCATATTTCATAACATACCTGATGATTCTTCATAAGTTGTAGAGGATCATATGAAGAAAACCCGACACTTGAATCATTTCTATCCATCATATCTTGGTCCTAAAACATCACAATACATCAAATTAATCATTTGTAAACTACAAGAAAGATATACAAAACTAAAAGACGTGAAATTTTGTTACCTTGTTTTTTCTTGTAAGATGTAGAGGATCATAGGAAGAAGAAAACCCATGAGTTGAATCATCTCTAATGTCAGCTTCCATTAAAGAATCTTGAGAAACTGATGCAGGAGCACCCGTTAATTCCCTAAGTTTTTGCTCCAAAAGGGTGCTTAAAGCATCACCTCCAATAACATTATAGTTCAAAGATGATGATGAGTTTGAAGCGTTATTTGTTGGGATGATTGGACGTGAAATTGGAGATGTGAATGTGAATGAAACGACATCGTTTCTGTTACTTCTATAACTTTTATCTCTTACAACATTCTTTTCAACATGATTATTGTCTTCCATTGATCGTTTTCTTCTAGTGGTTGAATATGGTTCTTTTTTATGGCTAGTTTTCATGTTCTCCGAGACTTTACTTGAACTTTTTTGGGAAGAAATTTGTTTTCTAGTTTGTGGAGTTGACTTTCCTCGGTCAACTAAACTATTTTGTTTCTGATTGTTCTGCTTTAAAACATTTAAAGAAACCGGATTCTTTTGTGTGTTTCTTTCGGTGTTTGACTGAGTTTTGACCGATTGAGTTCGATGATTCAACCCTTCACGTTTTTGAACATTAGCCTTTGCTTGAAGAGCTAAAGAAATCGACTTTTTTGGTTCTAAAGATTGTTGTCCTTTAACATTCTTCACACTATTCGATTCTAACCCCCTTCTAGAACCTTCCGGAACCTTCGGTTTTCTACTCAGATTCTCCTTCGAGACTTTAACCCTAAAAGGAACCGAAGATGATGGCGATGGTGATGATGAAGACGATCCACCAAAAGGTATCTTTGTCGCAGCTTCCATTATACTTTTAGGGTTACTTGATGACACGAATTTCGAATTCTTGATAGGAGATAAAAGCTTGTGTCGAGTGATCGGGATTGATTTAGCAGATTTTGGAGGTAAAGTTTCGGTTTGAAACTTCTCAAATGCTCTCTTTTGAGGTGTGGATTTTATCGCTTCCATTTGACAATCAATCGATTCAAATTTAGGGTCTTTCGTGATATAAGGTGTCGATGAATCTTTATAAGATTGAGAATCAAAAGATGGATTTGAATACGTGTCTGAGAAGTTAAAAGTTGGCAATGAATCTAACCCCATAAGCCTCGCAACTACTCCAGGAGCTTTAGTTCCATAATTATCATCATCAGTTATCGAAGTTGCGCAACTGTAATCGCTACTTTCTTTATAACTCAATCCACCTATCGTCTCATCTTCTTCCATCTGTAAGTTTTAATTGACTTTCAGGTCAAAAAGCTCATCTATAAAGAAACTCAAAGTGAAGATTAATAGAATGTGTATATTTACCATGTTGAATCGTGTCATTGGCATGTTGCCATCGGTTCTCTTTGTTTGCTTCGGTTGTTCTACACGAAAGATGATGAAATGTTAAGGGTAAATGTGGAAAATCACAATGTAGGGACTAATTTTGTAAATTATGGAGATGGATTTTTGTACCTGGTGATTCTGATTTGCTTGAGAATAACTTTTTGCGGGATTTTGCGTTCCAGTCAAAAAGATGGAGAAAGCCGCCAACATAGCCGCCACTTCCGCCGCCCTTTGATCCGTGTTTTTGAGCTCCCATTTTTTCTTGTGTTTGATGGTTGGACAAATGCCACTACTATTTTGTCCAATAACCAAATTCCATCTGTAAATTTTAATGATTTGATTCGATATGTTAGTAGTTTGAGGTTTTTGACATGATAATATAGATAAATTGTTAACAAAAGCTTCAAAATGACTACAAACAAAGAATTAAAGATGAAGCCCTCATTGGAATTTAAAAAGGTCAAATTTAACTTAAGATGATATATTCTACAAATAAGCAAAAATGTTATGAGTAAAAAGTTGTAGGTATGTAATATTGGTACAAATTGTAATTCAAATACTTAAAAAAGTCAAATATGAAATATTGACCTCATTCGACTCATAATTCCACACCAAAGACAAGCAGGAAAATCAAATCCAAGAAAGGGGATATAAAAAAAAAAAAATTAACACCAACGAATCCATTTATAAGTCTTTACCTTTAACTTTATATTAAACAATATGGTCAATTAATCACATTCTACATATAAATATAAATGGTATAATAAACAAAAGTTGATTAAATATAAACAGGATGAAAACTTCTGGAAGACTCATTAATATACGGAGTAAAAGTCTTAAGGTGTGACATCATACATAACAAAGAGTAATTGATCACATTCAAGTCATAATCCCATTTCAAAACAACTATAAAAACAAAAAAAATAAACGAATGAAATCTATAATAGAAGTAAAGAAATCCGTTATCATAGAAACAGAATCAAGATTTCATAGAAACCCATGATTACAAAAAGTTAAAGTCTTTACCTTTGACTACATACTCGACAACGATGGTCGATTAAACCACATTCGACTAACAATAATCGAAACCTAGAATAGGAGAATCCCAAAATCATCACAAATAAACAAAAACCCAAACCCGATTCGGTAAAAACAGGACTAAAACATGACAAAATAAGGTCACAAAGAGCAAAATTCTTCAGCTGTGAGCATCACACTTCAAAAAGACAAGTGAATCGACAAGAAACAAGCATAATAATCAAAACCCAGAAACGGATTGCAAGAACTCATCAAAGTAAACAAACCCTAAACCGAAAAACTTTACCTAAACAAGAAATGATGACGATCGGCAAATGGGTTTCGCCATTTTCAGCTCTTCGATACCCTGAAGCTTCCACTCGTTAAAGAAACATTTGAATTTGCAGAGATTTTGAGAGAAAATTGTAACGTTATCTAGAGAGAGAAAGAAAGGGAACCCTCAATCTTTGTGTGTGTATAGTGTTTCTTTTTAGTGGTTGCATTGATTTTCAATCCAAAAGCTTTAAATGGGAACATCAATTTGCTTGAAAACGGCAGAGTATAAAAAAATATATTTTTTGATTATTTTAATGTGGAATTCTTTTTGAAACAATAAAGTAATGGAATCATAGAAAATGCCAAAAAAGCTACAACGTCTCTTTAAGAGAGAGAGGGGGATAAATTTCAAATTACGAACGAGATTGCTGTTAAATGATAAGATCTTTCCAGTGCATCGCGGTACACGGTATCGAAATGTTGCTTATCGCATTTACATCCGACGGTTGTGAAAATTTCTTGGTCAACCTGCCTTGGATCATGTATTTATGGGTCAGACTTTTGGGCCTAAAATATAATAAGTCCGTTATGATGATACTGGTTCCTTTGATTAACTTTGTGATGTTATTATTAAAATTAATTAACTTATTATTAAACATTAACAAAATTAAACATAGATACACAACTATAATAGTACTAAGTTATTGTATTGAAATAAATAAAAAAAGAAAGGTATAAATCTACCAACCAATTATTTTTAATTTTTCAAAAATGATGGTGAAAGGGGTTTTTTTTCATATATATTTCTTCACAAACTTAAATGAACATTTATTTTATTAAATAAAACGATGGTGAAAGGTTTTCTTCACACAACTATAATACTAACTTATTGTCTTGATATAAATAAAAAAGAAAGGTATAAATCTATGGGATATATACACTAAAGATCCAATATTTTTAATGATTTGATAAGAAAGTTCTAAATTTTTTTTACAGCAAAATCCTAACTACCAGCATTTTTTGACACGCTTATCCTTCTTGCCGATTAGCTAGTAATTAAGAGTTTACTATCAAAAAAATAAAGTTTAAAATTTTCTTGTTAAATCGTGAATTAAGATTTTATTGTCAATAAAAATAAAGTTTATGGCTTTTTGTCAAATCGTTAAAAATATTGAGACTTTAGTATGTAGTCTTTGTGTCCTTAGAAACAAATAATTGTATCAGACTCGTGAGATGACAGATTGTACAAACACAAACAGCACACGCCTAATCAAAAAATGTGTGAATGTGGAGAATGGGTAAGAAGGGCAATTTCGTCTTTTTTTGGTTTCTTAGTTTTCTATTTTTAGGACTGTAAAAAGCCAACACAGCCTTGGTATGTTCTTTCTTTCTTGATTATCTTCATTTTTTCAATGTCAATTTGTTGAGATAACCAATATATATATATATATATATATATATATATATATATATATATATATATATATATATATATACATACAGAGAGACAAGATCAAATAAGAATGAAATTTTGGGTAGGAAGGTAAGAAGTTTTTTTTCTACATATTTTTTTCGCGAACAAACAAAATGAATCATTAGATGATTCATTTTTAAGATGATTCACGAGAAAAAATTCTCAAAAAAACATCTCGATGATTCATTTATACAATGATTTTGTTGTTATTCACTAAAATTGTCATAAAAATCAATTTTTTCTTATTTTACTTAAAAATGAATCATAAAAATGTTTTTTTGGGAATTTTTTCTTGTGAATCATCTTACAAATGAATCATCTAGTGATTCATTTATTTTGTTCGTCAAAAAAATATGTAGAAAAAAAACTTCTTACCTTCCTACCAAAAAAATTTTCTTACCGGATCTAATATATATATATATATATATATATATATATATATATATATATATATATATATATATATATATATATATATATATATAGAAGCAAACGTTAAGGATTTCAATAGGATCTAGCTGACCAGAGCATGTTCCAATAACTTTTATGCTTAAATACTATCCTACCATTAAATTTCTAACAAAAAAGAAGGGATATATACACTAAAATCTCAGTATTTTTAACGATTTGACAAGAAAGTCTTAAACTTTATTTTTTTTATAGTAAAGTCTTAATTCACAATATGAAAAGAAAGTCATAAACTTATTTTTTAACAGTAAAATCTTATTTACCGACTAACCGGCAAAAAAGAATAAGTGTGTAAAAAAATGTCGGTAGTTACTGTCAAAAAAATAAAATTTAAGAATTTCTTGTCAAATTATTGAAAATATCGAGATTTTAGTGTATATATATCCTGAAATCTACCACAACTATTTTTACTTTTTCAAAATGATAGGTGAAATTTTTTTTTATATATATATATTTCGGTAAATTACACAAATGGTCCCTATGGTTTCGGGATAATTTGTGCATTTGGTCCCTAACTTATTTGTTTAACTCGGAAAGTTTCTACTGTTTGTTTTTGTTATGCACATGGTCCCTACTATTTGTTTTTGTTACGCGTTTGGTCTCTGTCTTACCTAAAAAACTATTATTTAAATAGGAAAAAATGGTGGGGTAGGTAAGGTAAGGTGAGGGAGTGAGGTTAAGGGTGTTTTTATTTAAATAAATTAAAAAATCAAGGGCAAAATAATTTTTTTTTAGGTAAGACGGGAACCAAGCACGTAACAAAAACAAAAGTAGGGACTTTTCAAGTTAAAAAAATAAGTTAGGGACCAAACACGTAAATTACCTTAAACCATAAGGGCCATTCGTGTAATTTACTCTATATATTTCTTCACAAACTTAAATAAACATTCATTAGATAAACCTTGATATTAATACGAACAAAATAATTAGGGATGGAAAAAAAACCCGAACCCGACGGGGAAACCCGAAACCCGATCATTTCGGGTCGGGTAACGGGTCGTTATCGGGTTCGGGGCAGGGAGTGGGTTATCCTCGTCCCGACCCGCCCCGCCCCGATTATATATATATATATATATATATATATATATATATATATATATATATATATATATATATATATATATATATATATATATATATATGTTCAAAAAAATTTGCTGTTAATTGTACACGTTCAAATATAAAATACTTATCGTGGACAATTTTTTTAGTTATTAACAATCTGGTGTTAATGATCATTTTTATGTGTTTTGACGTATTAAACAAAACTTAAATCAAATAATTTTTTATATAACGTCCAGTTTATTTTATTAAAGTGATGCATCATGTTTTTAATTTAAAAGAGTTGCTAAAACATGTATATTTTATAAGACATTAGGGTATCCTAAAAGAAAATAAAGATTTCGTTATCAGTTGTTGTAAACCCGATAAGATACCCAAAATCCGACGGGGAAACCCGAAACCCAATGGGACGCCCCGATAAGATACCCGAAAGTTATCGAGGCGGGTTTGGGAATCCATGCCCCGCCCCGAACCCGCCCCATTGCCATTCCTAAAAATAATTATATGTTAATACCTTGATTTTATTATCATTGTTAGGTATTATTTTTTTTATTTAATATTTTTAACGATAATATATTTTTTTTAAATAATCATATTATATATATTTATGTATTATTATTTTTTTTATTTACCTTTGATTTTATTTATTAATTTTATTGTATTTATTATTTATCAATAGTTATGAGACTTATTTTTAAATATATACTTCAATTATTTTAAATCTTTCATAAACATTTGCTAGTAAAACATGTCTCTGATAAAAATAACTAACTGTTAATTAGTACTTATAATAGTAAATTTTACGAATTATCTCTCGTAGAGATGCAAAAAAAACATGTTTATTTCAACTTTTTAAAAATTAACTCGAATCGGTACTTATATCTTTAAAAGTTGCATGTTTGTCCCAACATATATAAAATGACTATATTGCTTTTTTTATATTTTTCATTTATTTTTCAAAATTTTGATTTTTAGTTAGACAAAATTATAAGAATGGTCCTTGTGGTATCTCAAACTTGTAAGTTTAGACCGAAAAAGTTTAAACTAACATCAATGTTATAAAAAACTTTATTTACATGCGAGTTTGGTCCAATTTGATTTGAACTTCTTTGTAAAGACGATTTTACCCTCATTATTTAATTTTCCACTTTTGTTTAATTAAAAAACAATTAAAAATAAACAAAAATAAGATTATCTTTCTTCTCTTTCTCTTTCTCTCTTTTCTATCTATCTATCTCTCTTACTATGTCTCTTTCTCTCTCTCTCTCTCTCTCTTTATATATATATATATATATATATATATATATATATATATATATATAAGAAGATGAATCATATGATAAAACTAATATATGTTACCATAAATTTTCGTATTATAACATGCTAAATTCCAAAGTACTTCAAAACAAACCCGAATGATGCAAATGAAACCCAATCAGTTGAAGCAAATCAAATCTAATTCAAATGATGTAAATCAAACCCAAAGAAACTCATTTTAAAATCTTTATCAAGAATCGCATCAGCAAACTCTAATATCTTTGTGTAAATGATTTTTCCAAGCTCGATTCTCACCAGCGAGCTCTGTATGGCAGAAAGGAGATGTGATTTTCTAGATGAGGATGAGAAAGTTGGGTTTGGTTTTCCATATGAAGGTGAAGAAATCCATGTCCAAATAGAAATTTGGGTATGATATTTGTAATGCCCGTAGATTCGGGCTAGTCAATTTAGAGACAATAACCGTGAAAATGACTTTTTGAGGGAAGATTATTTTGAATGAATAATCTTAACCAACTTGTAGTATACGTCATAAGGTTTCCTGTAACATCCCAAAATTTGAGGCCAAAAATTTCATTTTTAAATTAAGTAAGTCATAAAATATGTTACCAAAACATTATCAATGTTACATCAGGTTTAAACCACAATGTCTTGTCTCAAAATCATAACATCATAAGTGATGGAAATCAGAGTACAATCCCAGAAGCTCATTGCGGAAATCATGTGTGAATGTATGATGCGCTGCTACACCACCGACTCCTTTCCCTTAGACGAAGAGGTACCTGAAACCAAAACTGAGACTGTAAGCACAAAGCTTAGTGAATTCCTTCATCATACCACATACCATATAATATCATTGGTATCTTTCAACCGGTAACTGTCATCGGTGTCTTTCAACTGGTATCTGTCATCGGTATTTTTCAACCGGTAGCTGTCATCGGTATCTTTCAACCGCTAACTACCATCCGTATCTTTCAACCGGTAACTACCACTATCATACAATATAAAGATATAATCATATAGTCAAGAATAACTGGGTACTGACCTACCCCTCAATCCTAAAGACCAATGTCAGGGAAAGACTAATCCCTACCACTACCATTAACACACATTACATATCACACAGGCATATCTCATGACCAAAGCACATAACCATACCAAGATAATTATCAAAAAGACAATTATCTACCAAATACCCATGTTGGTGGGTCGGCATTATGGCCTTAGACCCACCCCTACTGGAAGGTAACTCACCTCGAACGAGTAGCTGCTGATAATCTGCGCGGGAAATCTCTATCTGCTGCTGATCCGGAAATCTTCCGGCTATAATTGCCACAAAACACTTAATCAGAGTCTAATATCTATTCTTAGGGTAAAATGACCATTTTACCCTGACCAAGTCCAAGTCAACTTCCAGATGACCTGACTCATCGAGTTGGGCCACCAACTCGTCGACTCCCTATCCCTTTAACTGTCCTCATCCACATCTCTACTTGTCGAGTTTATCAATGACTCGACGAGTTCTCCTTCTATATAAATCATCGAATGATCCTTCATCCGACTCGTCGAGTTGTATGAACAACTCACCGAGTTTATCCTCATCCTATGAACCAGTCCTGTCCTAGACTCGTCGAGTTGTAAGAACAACTCGTCAAGTTCATCTTCAAATGCTGGGAGATTGCCTTGGACTCGCCGAGTTGGCTCATGCACTCGCCAAGTCCTATGAACTACAGGACTATGGATTAGCCCAATACATCGGGTCACTCCCCTGGACCCTTTAAAACCTTTCCAACACTCAACTGGGTATCTTTGACCCGTAACAGAAAAGGGGAGTCTAACCTCGGACTCACCGAGTCCCAAGAACGAATCGTCGAGTCAGTACTGTCCAATTCTATTTCTTCGATTTCTGGTGTACAACTCTTGTCCAAATGATAGATCTAGGTGCCTAAACTCGATCTAGCATGTAAAGTTACGAACTTCACGTGCATGTATGGGACTTTGAGCCTAAAAGGCTCTAAAAGAGACTCTTAAGTTGCATGGGGGCTTCCATGGGTGCAAAAACAACCCTTTTCTGCCTTGTAACTCCTTAATGGACCCAGATTTGAAGCCTCAACCCCCAACCATGCTTGAAATCTTGGTTGATCACCAAGAATGGCTTATAAAATCCCTAAATCTCCAGGATGATATAGGATTTCACAGTGCATCGGCAACTACATCGGCAACTACATTGGCTTTTCCAGGATGATATAGGATTTCACAGTCATAATCTTTGATCAGCTCCATGGCTCGTTGTTGTCTCATATTCAAAGTTTGCTGACTAAATATGTACTTGAGACTTTTGTGGTCAGTAAATAATTGGCATTTTGTACCAAAAAGATAATGCCTCCAAAGTTTTAGGGCAAATACCACTGCAGCGAGTTCGAGATCATGAGTGGGATAATTCTTTTCATAATCTTTCAGTTGTCTTGAGGCATAGGCTATCACTTTGCCATGTTGCATCAACACACAACCGAGTCCCAATCTTGAAGCATCGCTGTATACGGAGAAATCATCATCACCTTCTGGGAGTGATAAGATTGGAGCATGAGTCAAAAGATCTTTTAGAGTTGAGAAAGCTTTTTCTTGGGCTTCACCCCATTCAAACTTTACTTCCTTCCTTGTAAGACTCATGAGCGGTACGGCTATACGAGAAAAGTCTTTAATGAATCTCCGGTAATATCCCGCGAGACCCAAGAAACTACGAATTTCGGAAGCATTACGGGGCACTTCCCAATTTTGAATGGCTTCGATTTTGATAGGATCTACAGATACACCATCACTAGAAATAACATGGCCAAGAAATTGAACTTGGCGAAGCCAGAATTCACATTTCGAGAATTTAGCATATAGTTTCTCCTTTCGAAGAAGTTCTAACACCGCACGAATATGAATGGCATGATCAGCTTCAGACTTGGAATAGATTAGAATATCGTCAATGAATACGATGACTGATTTATCGAGCATTGGGCGACATACCCGATTCATCATATCCATGAATACAGTAGGAGCATTTGTTAAACCAAACGGCATAACAAGGAATTCATAATGCCCATATCGAGTACGAAAAGCAGTCTTCGGTACATCCTGCTCGTGAACTTTCAACTGATGATATCCAGATCTCAAATCAATCTTCGAGAAATAGCTAACACCCTGAAGTTGATCAAATAAATCATCAATGCGAGGTAGTGGGTACTTGTTTTTGATAGTCACCTTATTCAGCTCACGATAATCAATGCACATCCGCATCGATCCGTCCTTCTTCTTGACAAACAATACAGGAGCACCCCAGGGAGAAGTACTCGGTCGGATAAAGCCTTTGTCAAGTAATTCCTGCAGTTGGATCATCATTTCTTTCATCTCTGTTGGCGCGAGACGATAAAGAGTCTTTGCAATCGGAGCAGCACCAGGCACAAGGTCAATTCGGAATTCTACTTGCCTATCCGGAGGAAGGCCAGGCAAGTCATCGGGGAAAACATCAGGATATTCGTTAACAACATGAACATCATTTACTGTTTTCTTCTCCACTTTTGAGACATCAACTGAGTAAGCCAGATAGATAGAACACCCCTTCGATATGAATTTACGAGCTTTAAGGAAAGAGATTATTTTGAATATTCTTTGTTCACCATAGACATAAATAGGATTCTCCCCTTCAATAGGAATGTGTACTATCTTTTCATAGCACAAGAGTTCTGCACGGTTCTTTGACAACTAGTCCATGCCGAGAATGATATCAAAGTTGGGTAGGGAGATAGGAATCAAATTGGCAAGAAAATTATAACCTTCAATTTTTATGACACAATCTCTATAGACTTTATCAACAAGTAATGATACACTTCCCGCGGTATCTACATGAAATGGTTGGGCGAGTGCATAACAAGCAATTTGAAAAGAACGCGCAAATTCACGAGACACAAAAGAATCTGAGGCACCAGAATCAAATAAGATGTGAGCAGGTCTAGAATTGACGAGAAATGTACCAGTCACAACATTCGGGTCCTCGCGTGCCTCCTCTGGGGTAATCTGGAATGCACGGCCTTTAGCCTTTGGCACATCCTCCTTTTGGGTTGAAGTACCCACTGGTTGTTGAACGGAAGCTTGACTTCTCACCATTTGGCTGGTAAGAGTTGGGCAGAAACGCTTTCTGTGGCCAGTAACACCGCAAGCATAACATGTAACATTCCTCATCGGGCAAACGGGCTTCATATGACCTGTTTCTCCGCATCCATAGCAAATCACCGGTCCTTTTCCTACCCTTCATTGACCCTGGTGGCTTTTTCCACATTTCTGGCATGGTGGTGGAGCTCTCGACTGAAGAGAAAAAGATTGTGGCCGACCGCGACCACGAAAGGCGCTCTGAGATTGTACTTTTGTGCTAAGATCAGATCGAGCAGATCGACCCGATGGATTAGTTGAAACAGAAACAGTTCGATCAACACGTGGATGCTTCGGGACAGAAAGAGTGGCACCACGTATCTCTAAGTCATGCTCGCGCTTTCGGGCATACTCAACAGCTTTATCGAATGATAGAATATCCCGATTGATCACGAAATCACGGATTTCATACCGTAACCCTTCCATGAATAACTGACTTTTATCGTCTTCAGTCGGGATATACTTCGCAGCAAACCGTGCCTTTTGATTGAATTGAGTTTCATATTCGGTCACAGTCATTCCTCCTTGCTTAAGTTCGAGGAACTCCTTCTCCAGTCTTCTCCTCATATCTAGAGGACAATATTTTCCTAGAAAGCGGATTTTAAACATCTCCCAAGATAAATTCTCCTGGTCATACTCGTTAAGAGCTTCAAATGTCGCTTCCCACCAGACTAAGGCTTCTCCAATGAGCATTGCAGAAGCATAGTTAACCTTGTCTTCATTAACCACATGGGAGATACGAAATACTTTTTCTGTGTTCTGGATCCAGGTAAGAACAACAATGGGATCAAGGACACCTGAAAACTCTGTAGCACCACTACTCTTGAAAGTTTTGAATGAGGGACGTTTCGCTTTCTCTCTTGAAGACTCTCCGGTGGCTTTCTCTTTACCCTTATCACTATCCCTTTTGTGTTGTTCGAGAGTTTGTCGAATAACACCAGTAAGTTTATCCAAAAGTCGCTCCTCACGAGGGGATATTGGAGTATCTCCCTCATTAAGATGAAGATCTCCACCCACATCTGGTGTATGACTACCCTCCTGCTCAGCCATTGCTCTGAAAAATTTGGAGTAACATAACACGTAAGAATATAAGGATTTATCATTACCCAACACCCCACTTAAGTCTTTCCTATGGTTTGTATCCATATACGGACAATAAATTTGTTCATATATTGAACTTCCAATCATTTAAGTCTAAATACCAATTCGTGGTATTTAGTTCGCTTAAACCAGTGCTCTGATACCATAATTGTAAGACCCCATTCACTAAAATTACCATAAAGCCAAACATGCTACATGCATATTCATAATTATAATTCACACTAGTGGTCTAAATACAAAAGCATGGATACAAACCAACTAAAAGGGTTTTTACAAAGTTTCATAACTAGTTGTATAAATACATAACTACCCAGGAATTTATAATCCATATACATATATGTATACCAAGTAAAAACGTAGTAGTGTCAACTACTCTAAGTCCTCCAACAAAGCCTGTTTACTATGGATGCTTATCACCTGAAATAGTTAAACACTAAAATGGATAAGTGGGCGTCACTTAGTGAGTTCAAAAATAGATACAATATAACGCTATGCCATATACATAACAATATGACAGGAACAAAAAGAAACAAAGGACAACAAAGGCTTATATGTGTATCAAATGAAGGGCTTTCCAAATCAATAAACGGTTAGATTCAAGGGATTACAATAATTAAGACACAATAATTTAGGATCATAAGCATCATAAATTCCAGCCCAAGAGGCACATAAAACACAATCCCTTTTAATCATGTTGCTAGAATATACAGGCTTTCAGCCCTACCTAGCCCGAAGCCAATACCAAAGTGATACGAGTCATGCTCTACATGGTCAAAGGCACAAAGCCAATACCAAAGTGATACGAGTCATGCTCTACATGGCCAAAGGCATCAAAATCAATATCAAGTAATAACCACTTAGATCAATAACACAAGAAAGCACATTGCACATATAACACATAACATACAATTGTCCCTATATTGAACTCACTGTGCTGTAACCGAATGTTGTGATAAAATTCCTCTTTTTCTGATGAAATTACACCATCCTCAGGCCTCTAAAACCTTCAATTATACCCCTGGAGTTCATATTTCAAATTTCATAAGCAATTACTCAACTACTCTCAAGTTATGTTGTTTTCAATTTAGAAATTTTAGTTTTTGTTCTTTGTATAGCTGTCACTTGCAGATCTGTTTACCCTTATTAAATGTCAAAATAACTAATAAATTATACATATTAACAAAATAGACTCTTATATCTTTCTAATGCCACTGACCTCACATTTTTATGATTTTTCTATAATTTACTATGAATTTTACAAAACAGCATCCTAAAGCTGTCAAAATGTTCCAAAGCTGTCAAAATTCAGCCTTACTGCACTGAACATATAGCTGTTTTCACCCATTTTAAGTCCGGAATTAGATTTTGGTTTTAAAACAAAAATCAAAGTAGACATTCTCAGCTTTCCAGGGATATATAGCACATCTCCATACGATTTTTCTATAATTTTTGGTGATTTTTACAAAAACAGGACAATTATACCCTTTATAATTTCATTTTACCCTTTACATGATCAAACCTCATGATCAATATCATCAAGTTCTTCTTTTACAATGATAACACTGAATATTTTAGTAATCCATTCTAATTCAAGTATAAACCATGGGTTTCATTATTAATTTTCACTAATTACTCTTAAACCATATGATTAATTCTCAAGTTTACATGTAGTTACTTGATTTCCATTTAAGATTCTAGGTTAATAACATAAACTCATGCCTAATTTCATTAAATCAGTGGTAAACCCACTTTGATCAAACCCTAATCTCTTAATAACTCACTAATTACAAGGATTAATCCAAAAATTAAGAGTTCATACCTTGATTACTAGACTTGATACTTCAAGAACACTCAAAATCTTGATTTAATCTTCAAAACTTGATCAAGATTGATCATGTATGTGAAAATCTCCCATAGGGATGGTGACGAACTGAAAATGGCAGGAAAATGTCTCAAAATCGTGTTTCAATGGGTAAAAACCCGAGTTGGGTCGGGTTTAACCCGGTTTGGGTACCCGTTTTACCCCTAAACACTAAAAATTGCATAACTTTTCGCTCGAAACTCCGTTTTCGATGAGGTTTTCGCCTGTACGTTTCTAACGAGATAATTTACAACTTCCAATAAAAATATCCCAGAAAAGATCTTCCAATAAAATCAGATTTAATTATTTTCAACTTAGACGTTATACTTTCGTTAATTCCGATAGTTGACTTTTTGATCGGAATCACATAAGACTTCCCTATCACCTCTAATACATTCCAAATGATTCTAAACTTAGTTTAACTTCAAATATTATAAACCTATTTCGTTAGAAATCAACGCTTAAAACCATACCGAAAATAATATATATATATATATATATATATATATATATATATATATTTAAACGCTTACAATTCTATTTTACTATAACTACCTACTTTAAACGTTTAAAACAACATATAATATATATAATAATATTCATTTTTAAACTAACAATCATATGAAACATGATAATTAAACAAGGTTACTGAAGTGTATGTTACACCGCTCGATGTAATTCAGGCTGTCATCGACCTGAATATCCGTTAAAGGTACCACTACCGAATCGTCCACCAAACATTTCTATAATTGGGAGACGTGAAAAGTGTTATGAATCTGACGGAGTTCGGCTCGTAGGTCCAACCTATATGCTACTTGGCCCACCCGGACTATAACCTTGAAGGGTTCGATATACCTGGGACCCAGCTTGCCCAGCTTCCTGAATCGAATGACGCCCTTCTAAGGCGACACCTTCAGGAACACCATGTCCTCGACCTGGAACTCCATGTCCGACCGACGCTTGTCGGCATAATTTTCCTGCCGACTATGAGCAATCTGAAGCCTGCTCCGGACCTGTTGGATCCTCTCTGTAGTCTTAAGTACCACTTCGGTACTCCCCATGACCCTCTGCCCAACATCTCCCCAACATATTGGGGTCCTGCACTTTCTCCCATACAACATCTCAAAAGGAGGACGGTCGATGCTCGCATGATAACTATTGTTATAAGAGAACTCTACCAATGGAAGGTAAGTATCCCAACTACCTCCGAAGTCTTGAACATATGCCCGCATCATGTCCTCCAAGGTCCGGATGGTCCGCTCACTCTGACCATCTGTCTGTGGGTGAAAGGCGGTGCTAAAATGCAGACGAGTACCCAGCTCTTCATGAAACTTCTTCCAAAACCTGGAAGTGAACCGCACACCCGTGCCTCGCCACCACCTCCCTTATATAGATATCGGCCAACATTTTGGCCGAAATACTCTCCTAAATCGGAATAAAATGGGCGCTCTTGGTCAATCGATCGACGATGACCCAAATCAAATCTACGCCTCGCGCGGTCCTTGGAAGCTTCGTGATAAAATCCATCGTAATATCTTCCCATTTCCACAGCGGGATATCCAACGGCTGGACCTTATCGTGAGGTCTCTGGTGCTCAGGCTTGACCTTTCTACAGGTCAGACACCTCTCCACAAACCAAGCCACGTCCCTCTTCATACAGGGCCACCAATAGTCAAGACGAAGATCCCTATACATCTTCGTTGCCCCGGGATGAATAGAGAACCTTGATTTGTGCGCCTCTTCCATCAACGTCTGATGCACGCCTCCATGAAATGGTACCCACACCCTTCGGTGCAAAGTCAACAATCCCCGACTATCATAATCGAAGGAGGAAACTTGACCCACGATTCGCTCGCTCTTCCGATGTTCCTCCTTCATGGCCTCCTGCTGGGCCTCCCGAATCCGCTCCAACAGCGGAGTCACCACCGTCATCCTCATACAGATATCCCTTATCGGTGCTGCCTTGCAACTAAGCGTGTCGGCTACAACATTGGCCTTCCCCGGGTGGTAGAGTATCTCACAATCATAATCCTTTACCACATCAAGCCACCGACGTTGCCTCATATTCAGATTTGGATAGTCCATGAGATACCTCAGGCTCTTGTGGTCCGTGTAAATAGTACAACGAACCCCATAAAGGTAATGACGCCAAATCTTGAGGTCGAAAACCACAGCCCCCAACTCCAAATCATGCGTCGGATAGTTCATCTCGTGAGGCTTCAGCTGCCTCAAAGCATATGCAATAACATGCCCTCTCTACATCAATACCGCGTCCAATCCTGAGATAGACGCATCGCAATATACCACAGAATCCTCCATGCCCTTAGGCAGGGATAATATTGGCGCCTCGCACAATATCTGCCTCAAAGTCTCGAATGCGGCCTGCTGCTCAGTCCCCCAATGAAAGACCAGAACTTTCCTCGTCAGCCTGGTCAGGGGCACGACTATCTTGGAGAAGTCCTTAATGAACCTCCGATAGTAGCCTGCCAGTCCCAGGAAGCTCCAAATATCAGATGGAGACCTCGGAACCTCCCACCTCATCACAGCCTCCACCTTGGCCGAAATCCCGTCCTGGTTGACGAGATGACCAAGAAACTGCACCTCGCGCAACCAGAACTCATACTTAGAGAACTTTGCATACAAGCTCTCACTTCTCAAGGTATCCAGAACCACCCACAAGTGCTCCTCATGCTACTCCCGCATCTCGGAATAAACCAAGATGTCTTCAATAAAAACTATCACAGACCGATCCAACATCGGTCTGCACACGCAGTTCATGAGATCCATGAACGCGGCTGGAGCATTGGTGAGCCCGAAGGGCATCACTACGAACTCATAGTGACCATAACGCATCCGGAAAGCAGTCTTCTGCACATCCTCCTCTCTGAACCTCATCTGATGATAACCTAAACACAAATCAATCTTGGAGAACCAAGATGCTCTCTGAAGCTGGTCAAAGAGGTCATCGATCCTCGGAAGTGGGTAACTGCTCTTCACCATTACCTTATTTAGCTCCCGATAATCTATGCACATCTAATGCGGCCTGGCATTCTTCTTCACAAACAGAATCGGGGCTCCCCAGGGTGAACTACTCGGTCTAATGAATCCCTTGTCTAACAGCTCCTGCAGCTATGTTGACAACTCCTGCATCTAGGAGGAGCGAACCGATACGACATCTTGGCTATCAGAGCCGCACCGGGGACTAGGTCGATCCTGAACTCTACCTGGCTCTCCGGAGGTATCCCAGGAAAATCCTTGGGGAATACATCCTCAAACTCTCGTACTACTAGAACATCGCCCAACGTCGCCCCTCCCGCCTCCAGAGTGTCCTTAATATAGGCGACAAATCCTGCGCAACCCTGCTGAAAGTAGCGCCTATCCCTCGCTGCCGAACATAAAGCTGGTCCTTACTGTGGCCTCTCGCCCTGAATCACCAGCTCTCCCCCATTTAGGGTCCTGATCCGCACCAACTGCTGCACGAAGTCAATCACTGCCCCGTTGGGGCTTAGCCAATCCATACCGATAATAACCTTGTTCCCCCGCAAAGGTATGGGAACCAAGGCTACCAGGTAACATTCCTCGAACAGCCTGAAAACACAATCCCGGTAGACCTCTAATGCTCACACTGACCGGTCGTTCGCAATCTCAACCTCTAGAGGGCAATCCAACATGCCCGAAGACTTAGGAAACTTCTTGCTAAGCGCAAGAGAGACAAACGATCAGGTAGCACCCGAATAAAAAAACATTTGAACGGGGATACCGTTCACATGGAACGATCCTAAACAAAGCACATACATAATATATCAAAATCACAACGACATAACATAAAAGTGTAAATAAGAAATCATACCCGCTACCACATCGGGTGCAGCGCGTGCCTCCTTGGCTTTCAGCTAA
The DNA here is from genome assembly GCF_052625555.1 of Lactuca saligna. Lineage (NCBI taxonomy): Eukaryota > Viridiplantae > Streptophyta > Magnoliopsida > Asterales > Asteraceae > Lactuca > Lactuca saligna. The sequence goes on from NC_136422.1 coordinate 19,438,929, forward strand.
AATGCTCGGCTCCGTACCACTGGAGCCTCCGACTTGACCTTCCAGCCATCCATAACCCACACAGTCATCGGAGTTAGTGCCACTGTCGGTGTCGCTGCATATGTCGTCAATCTGGGACAATTGGCCTTCTAATGGCCCCTCTGGAAGCAAATCAGGTCTGATGTCTGAACCGCGGGAGTAGGGGCAGTACAATCTATGCCAAAATGCCTAGTCTTGTTGCACTTATAGCAGCCTGAACCCGACCTAGTGCGGAAAAATCACCAACCGCATTTTCCACAGCGGTCCCGACCCTACTGGCCCTTCGACCTAGAGTCGAATCCCTTGGGTTTCTTCCCCGAAACCCCCGTAACCTGTACAGTCTCTGCCTTCCTCTTCCTGAGGTGCTCCAAATCGATCTCCCTCTCCCGCACCCTGGTAATCATGGAATCCAGGGTCGGACATGCCGAGAAGTTAACATGTTCCCTGATATCGGCTCTCAACATGTCGTGATAGCGGGTCCTCCTCATATCCTCATCTCCTGCATATTGGGGCACCAATAAAGCCCTCTCCCGGAACTTGTTAGTGATCTCCACCACAGTCTCCGTAGTCTGCCTCATATCCAAAAACTCCCTGTCCAGTTGCTGAAGCTCCACAGCTGGTGCAAACTCGGCCCTGAATCGGGTCACGAAATCTGACCACATCATAGCCTCGATGGTTGAGGCTCCCAATGTATCACCAATCACCTCCCACCAATCTCTGGCTCAATCCCTCAAACAACCTGCAACAAAACAGACCTTCGACCCTTCCGGGCAGAAGTTCGTCAACTGTGCAAACTCGATGTTTGCGATTCATCTCCTAGCAGCAATGGGGTCCTTCACCCCATGGAAGTCTAGCGCACCACTCCCTCTGAATTCCTTAAAGGACAGTGTGCACGTACCCATCTGGCTAAATGCCAGATCACTCCTGAATGCCCGAAGGCGGTCCTCCATCAGCTCCATGATCCCCTCCTTAATCGACCCGAAAATGACTGGGGTCATGTTAAGGATGCCTCTCATAATCTCAGACACGGTGAACTCGTGCAACCCATCATCAACATGCTCGGATCCCACACCGAACTTGATCCTGATCCAGATCCTGATCCTCCTACTCCATGACGTGTGACCACCATTCTAAAAATAAACACATAAACGTCAGGATCATACGTACCCTTGAGAGGTCTCACACTCTCTCCAAGTTTCCTGGTTCCATCTCGGCCCTCCATGTCTCGAGTACGGATCCTCTGATTCCAGTAGTACGGGCCCATACTACCTTCCACGTCTATCCGTACTTTCCTCAAGGATTGCTTCGACTTCACCAAGTCTCTTTACCGATACCCTTTTTCCACTAATCTCATCCTAGGATTTCCTGGGGCACCCTCCGACCTACTCTCCGCCATCAGCTTCACTAAGAGTCCTTACCATACTACCTTCCACATATATCCGCTCTCTAGTTAGTTAAAGTTGGCTAGAACCCCTATAGCACAGAGCAAGAAGCATTCGTTCATTGAGTAACCACATCAAGCATAACCTAATCAGGATATCCTATTGTTAACTAAATAGTCCTAGCATACAGCTCATACAACATGCATATAAGGCATCCCTCCTAGATCCTTAGCCCTAATCTAGCATGTAGTTCTCAGAATCATAAATTATATAACATAGCATATCAAGTATGGGTATCTTGGGGAAAACTTACTTGAGCTCCGCCGGTAGCATGCATCACACACCTTGTTCTTTCTCGAATTTCCTTAATTTAGATTTTAGGAAACCATTTTCTTTATAAAAATCTTTTAATCCCTCGGTTTGAGTGCAGAGACCCCCGAGGGTGTGTCTGAATCCCTCAAACCAGGGCTCTGATACCAACTTGTAACATCCCAAAATGTGAGGCAAAAAATTTCATTTATAAATTAAGTAAATCATACAATATGTTACCAAAACATTGTCAATATTACATCAGGTTTAAACTAGAATGTCGTGTCTCAAAATCATAATATTATAAGTGATGGAAATCAGAGTACAATCCCAGAAGCTCATTGCGGAAATCATGTGTGAATCTGTGATGCGCTGCTACACCGCCAAATCCTTCCCCTTAGACGAAGAGGTAACTGAAACCAAAACTGAAACTGTAAGCACAAAGTTTAGTGAGTTCCCCCATCATACCACATACCATATAATATCATCGGTATCTTTCAACCAGTAACTGTCATCGATGTCTTTCAACCGGTATCTGTCATCGGTATCTTTCAAACGGTAACTGTGATCGGTATCTTTCAACCGGTAACTACCATCGGTATCTTTCAACCGGTAACTGGGGACTATTTCACCCCTACTAATATCATAAAAATAACAAGATATAATCATATAGTCAAGAATAACTGGGTACTGACCTACCCCTCAATCTTAAAGACCGATGTCAGGGAAAGACTAATCCCTATCACTACCATTAACACACATAACATATCACACAAGCATATCTCATGACCAAAGCACATAACCATACCAAGATAATTATCACAAAGACAATTATCTACCAAATACCCATGTTGGTGGGTCGGCATTATGGCCTTAGACCCACCCCTACTGGAAAGTAACTCACCTCGAACGAGTAGCTGCTGATAATCTGCGCGGGAAATCTCTATCTGCTGCTAATCCGGAAATCCTCCTGCTATAATCACCACAAAACACTTAATCAGAGTTTGATATCTATTCTTAGGGTAAAATGACCATTTTACCCTGACCAAGTCCAAGTCAACTTCCAGATGACCTGACTCATCGAGTTGGGTCGCCAACTCATCGAGTCCCTATCCCTTTAACTGTCCTCATCCACGTCTCTACTTGTCGAGTTTAGCAATGACTCAATGAGTTCCCCCTATATATAAATCATCAAAGGATCCTTCATCCGACTCGTCGAGTTGTATGAACAACACGTCGAGTTTATCCTCATCCTATGAACCAGTCGTGTCCTAGACTCGCCAAGTTGTAAGAACAACTCGTCGAGTTCATCTTCAAATGCTAGGTGATTGCCTTGGACTCGCCGAGTCGGCTCATGCACTCGCGGAGTCCTATGAACTCCAGGACTATGGATTAGCCCAATACGTTAGGTCACTACCCTGGACCCTCTACAACCTTTCCAGCACTCAACTGGGTCTCTTTGACCCGTAAAAGAAAAGAGGAATCTAACCTCGGACTCGCCGAGTCCCAAGAACGACTCGCCGAGTCGATACTGTCCAATTCTATTTCTTCGATTTCTGGTGTACAACTCTTGTCCAAATGATAGATCTAGGTCCCTAAACTTGATCCAGCACGTAAAGTTACGAACCTTAGGTGTATGCATGGGACTTTGAGCCTAAAGGCTCTAAAATAGACTCTTAAGTTGCATGGGGGCTTCCATGGGTGCAAAAACAGCCCTTTTTTGCCTTGTAACTCCTTCATGGACCCAGATCTGAAGCCTCAACCCCCAACCATGCTTGCAATCATGGTTGATCACCAAGAATGGCTTATAAAAGCCCTAAATCTACACAAAAAGGGATCTAGCAAATGAACAAGCAAGGTATCGACATTATACCTTCTGGGAACTGCAAATGATGCACAAACTTGAACTTGCTTGGTCTTCTCTTGATCCCTCTAGGCCCTTCCTTCTTCCGTGTGATCAAAATCACCAAAAATTCTTTTAGATCTTCACACACACAATTAGGATTTGGGGGGGGGGGGGGTTCTGGAAGCAATAGGGACGAAGGGTGGCTGAATGAGATGCTTAAATAGAGTGCAAACCCTTAGATTAGGGTTTTTTCCAGTCAGAGTCTACTCGTTGAGTCTGGAGGCCGACTCGACGAGTCCGTCATTTAAATCCCGTATCCAATTCGCTTCTACTCGACGAGTTGGGCCTTCAACTCGCCGAGTCCCAGGCCAAAAATGCAAAATACTTAAATAAAATACATACCAGGACCCAGGTGCTACATTTTCGTACATATAAAGAACGTCGAAATCCAAATTATAGCGAATAAGTTATGGCCCATCAAAGTTTTACGGCAAAACAAGCACGACATCACGTAACATAAAAATTGAATTTTTAATAAACTACATTTTAGCCTTAGAGATCTAAATGAAAGTTGTAGTATACATTAACCCGAGAGTGTGCATAAAAAGACCGCCCAAATCTAACTTCGTATGAGGAAGTTATGATTTTTCTAAGATTTGGCATAACAATGCACAACCCGGAATTCGAATTTTAGATCGATCGATTTTTGGGCAACACAACCTAAATGAGAATGGAAGATCTCATTAATAAGAGTTCAACAATAAAAAGATAGACGGAAACGGGGTCCGTATGTAGAAGTTATGAATTTTACTCGGTCATTTAACAGTATAATCTTCTCATACTGTTAAATTTAAATTTCGTTCATAATTAGCCGATGGAGTTAAAGGAAAGGTGTAGATCTTGTCATTACCTACACGTGGATATAAAGAAACGGAGTTCGTATGCGAAAGTTATGAATTGTTAAAGATGTGTTGTTTTACCTGCGTCATGTGCCATGTGTCAGCTCCAGGCTTCGCCTTGGTGCCTACACAAGGCTCACGATGTGAGCACGATGTCTCACGACGTGAGAAGCCCCAGATAACCTATAAATAGAGGCGTTGAACACCCATAAAAGTCACACCTTTCATACTCTTTCTCTCCAATTACCCCCAAACACTCTCCCCCTTCCCTAGCAACTTCTAAGTGCTAGAGGCGAGTCCCAAAGCGCTAGAAGGCTTCAAGAAAAAGGGCTTTTGGCTCAGAAGTTCTGCCCCCGCAAAACCCGGTTTCTAGCAAACCTCCCGCTAAGTGAGTTATGTTTACCCTACTTTAAGTATAACTTATGTTAAAGTTCATTATCGTCATTATGAACCTATAAACAAGATTTATCAGTGATTCCAAGTCATTATACTGATTGATCTACTTATGGAGATGATGTCTAGGCTATGATTTAGTGAGGTGTTTAAAGTGGGATTTCCAAACCATATACTTCGTATACCAAACGGACCCTTCCTTTGATATGATCCTACCTGATTATTGCTTACTTGATAGATCATGAAAGTAGACTTTGAGTTAATGATGAATCTAGACTAATAATTAGTTGCAATAAAGATTAGACTAAAACTTAGCCATAATAATGTTAGGCTTCATCGAGTGAAAATATAATCGTCAGAAGCAAAGCGCTACCCGAGTTTGGAATCATCACTTTAACATGTGAGTGCATAGTTACTTTCATATTAAATATAGATATAATGTATTTAATATAAATTACATGCTATGTGTGTATATTATCTGTGTTCTTGATATCTATGTTGGATGAACAGAAATATACATGTTTTATTTGTCTTAAATAATATATGTATTTTATATATATAGTTATGATGGGTAAAAGATGGGTAGATTAAAGATGAGATAAATGATGAGTGATGAAAGATGAGATGAATGAGGAGTGATGATATATGAATGATAAAATATGGTGAGAAGCGATGAGCCAAGAGTTGACCCAAGTGATAACCCAAGCAATGGCCTCGTCATCTAGCAGAGTATAGATGACAACCATGGACTATCCTAGACAGTATAGTGGAACACTAGCAGGCTCGCAAGCTGTAGGTGTTGTGAACGATCTGTTCACCCGATGTACTCTAGAAACTCACTGACATGTTTGCAGGTGGACTCCAGAAAATTATATTGTCGATAAATGAGATAAACCCTGGCAGCTATGGACTTAGCGCCTGTTGGATGAACCCTGGAAACTATGGACTTAATGCTAGATATATAAACCCTGGCAACGATGGACTTTGTTCCTAATCCTTAGGACAATCCTTAGGAATAAATAATGAGGGATAGATGATTCATAGAGGAGATACTAAGAATAAATAAAATAATAGGGATGGGTAAATGGGTTAATTGTTTGATGTTGAAACATAATAACTATATTATTGTGGGTTGAAAACCCTATGTACTCACCAGGTTTCCCAACCTAACCTACTCAGTTTATTTGTATCACAGGTATCGATATAAAGCTACACTACACCGAGATATTAAAGAGATGTAGATCACTAGTGTAAATGAATGTAAGTATTGTTTATGCTTATGTTTCTGTATTGACGATGATATCCTAAAGTTTTAAAATGAATAAAATACATTTCTTCAGAAATGCTTTGATACCATATTTATCATGTTTTTCTGGGAACAATTTCCGCAACACTTTCCTTTAAAAGGTTACTCTGGTTTGAAAACAAAGCATAAACAAGTCGGTCTTTTCTGGTAGTGAAAATGGGGATGTCAGAATATTGAAAATGAATGTAAAGAAATGGGTCAAAACATGAGACGTTTTCTGATGCAAGGTGAAGAAATCTGGTTTCGACCAGCTCTTTACGACTACCGTTCATTATCTTATCCACCTTTTTGGTGGAATCGAATTTGTTGGCTTATCGAATAGAGGATGGATTTAGAGAAGCACAAGCATGGTGAGACATATTCATCTATTTAAGTTGCTTCATTACATTTGTATCATGTATAGAGAAAACCCATCAGATCTAGAAAATCTGAAATCACATATATGGGATGTTCATGGCGGCTAGGTTTTTTTTTTTTTTTTTTTTTTTTTTTTTTTTTTTTTTGTGGTGATGCATCGTGTGCAGTAGGTCTTGCTTTAACAGGTATGTGTGTGTTCTTCAGCTCTTGATAAGGCTTCGTATCTGACAATGATTATTTTGCTCCTGGTTTTCAAAGTATGCATCCGATTTTTGTGTCTAGTTTTGAAAACTGATTTGTGAATATTTTTGTGTAATTTTAAAATCGAGGAATGTTCTTGGATAGATTGGTGCTTTTGAGATCTGATTTTGAATGTTTTGTGTGCTTTAAAATCGGTGAATATTCAAAGATAGATTGGTGATTTCTAATACGATTTTGGTTATGACTGCTTAATATTTGTTGATTCATAGTTGATCAACTTTTCTTTTACAAGAAGCTAAAACAACAAACAAAAATGATTTATGGTGGTGGTGGTGACAAGCGGTGGTGATGGTAGTTGTAGGTGGTGGTTTTCGAAAAAAAGTAGTAGAGGGTGGTGATTTAGATGTTGGGGGGGGGGGGGAGGATTTTATTTTTGTTTTATTTTTAATTGTTGGTAATAAAATAAAAACGGAAAATTAAATAATATGGGAAAAATCATCTTTACAAAAAAAGTTCAAACCAAACTGGACCAAACTCGCAAGAAAATGAAACTTTTGGACCACTGGTGCTAGTCCACACTTTTTAGCCAAAACATGTGAGTTTTGACATACCATAGGGACCATTCTTGCAATTTTGTCTTTTAAGTATTAAGAAATATTTTAGTTAAATTTGTGGGTCCCAACTCACCCCCCCCCCTAAATAATATGTGGCATTTACCATTTCCCTCTTATATGCTTGACAACCCTAAGCACCATCATCTCCACATCTCAGCAACTCCCTCGAATGTCAAAACCCACCTTCTTCGAAAATCATCTACGCTAGAAATCGTTTTCCTCTCCATCGATCAGAATGTTGGAAACATACCATACACCATCCTCTTTCCCTAAATTTATTCTAAGAATCATAGATCTTTGAAAATTACTTGATGCAAGATCTTGAATGACAAAATGAAGAAACCTATTGCAGAAATCGACTTGTTTACGTGTGGGGTTGTACATCAATGAGAAATATGATGGGTTTAAGGTTCATACAACATGTTCATGTGGAGAAGATGAAGCCATCTCCCCTATTCTTTTACTCAACTCCACCACTGACATCCCCTTTCACCTCTGAAAACCACCACTAGGAGTATAGATCTACGAACGGTGGTGATGACAGCTCCATCTCTATCAGAAACTGCCAGTTTGAACGTTAATGTCATGGATCCGACAGCCACCATACTTAACCTTTGGCATCGCACACAACCTCGAAACCCTTGCCGACAGTTCGATCTCAAAAACGTAATCTTGACATATTGATCTTCGTCTCTCTTGCCCTCTCTTCGATATTGAACCAACACAAAACATAGTGTGTATGTGATTTTTGTTTCTCTACTCTGGTGAAGTCACCATCTCTTAGAATGGTGGACTGACAATAGTTGGTGATGATGATACTTTTTGGGGGTTGATCTTAGAGAAAATGTGGGACACTATCGGTTAGAATTTTAGGGTGGTGAATAGGTGGGTGTGGAATCTATTTTTTCAATACAATATAAATTATAATTAAATTAAAATAAAATAGTGAGGGAAATATAATCATTTTATATCTCATAAAGGATACAGTGCGATTGTGAGAAAATAAAAATAAGGAGGAATGAAGCGTGCAAATTAAACGAGAGACAGTTTTGATTAATTTTGAAATAAGGACTGAATGTGCCTTAACACATACACAAAAGATGATTCATGTAATTTAATCTATATATAATATGAAAACTTTTTATTATTGTTTTTAAACATATATTAAAAAACAGTGTGTGTTATATTTTTAGTAAATAACTAACTAGACACCCATACTTTTTGTTCCGTTTATATTATACTTCAAATGACATAAAATTTTCATAAATTGTAATATTACAATTTAACTAATATAAGAAGATAGTAGTTATAAATATCATAAACAAAAATAAAATATTAATAATAAAATATTTTAAAAAATATATTCATTATATAGTGTTATATATTTATATGAGGGATTTGTTTTGCTAATTGATTAATGGTTTAATTAATTAATTAGAAAATAAAATATTCCAAAATGATTTGAAATCTAGATAACTATAAATATATTTCGTGATTATCTTTAGGGTTTCAAATCATCTCCCGATATATGTAGTGTTCCGAATTCAGTATTGATAGATGCGGAAAATACTTGTAAGTTACCAAATTTTAGAATCCTCAAAAACCCTAAAATCACTGACATCGTTGTTCACCACGTCGTGGTCCGTTTCATATTCGAGTTACCATTTCTGTTATCCGCTCGTGTCTGAGGATTGTTCAGATCTACAAGTGTTTTATGTATTTGGTGTGATTACAGAAAATAAACTCTTTCTTGGTTCTCTACTCCAATCAATTGATTAAACAAAATAAGAAAACCACAAAGAAATACATAATATGATTCGTCCTTTGGTGTTATAAGTTTAATAAAACTCATCACTTTGCATATAACATGAATATTAAATTTTAGTGTGTAATGTTCTTTTTGAATTTTAGCCTAATTATAGAATTAAGTCTTAAAAAATAGCCAAAAAGGTTTTAAAATGTTATATATATATATATATATATATATATATATATATATATATATATATATATATATATATATATATATATATATATATATATATATATATATATATATATATGGTCTAGTTCCTTTGATGACTCAAAAAATGGTAAAGACTGCGAGGAAAATTCTCTACCACTTATTTCGTTAAGGTCACGAATGTCAAACCCAAATATTTTGTCATGGTGAGTTCGCATGCGACCCACGTCCATAGTAACTAATATGGACTCCAAGATTTAGGTATTATTTGTTTTTTCTGAGGCAAAATATCTGCAGTCTGCGGACCATATCTGTAGACCTCTGCAGTAGAAGAGGTGGACTAAACGTCTGTAGTCTGAAAAAAGAAGACTGTTTGTTTTTTTTAACATCCACGGATTACTAAAATAAACTGAAATCTAAATAAACTGATTTTTTTAACTTCAAAGTGATTTTTTAATATTTTTATGACTTTGTTATAAATAATTAACGAATCCAGATCAACTTTTATGTATTATTGTATAAAAAATAAAAATAAAAATGTTATAAATTAACGTATATATTTGATATAAATCAATAACTTTGGTTGCAAAGTTATAACTAAACATTATAATTAGTGATCAGAGAATTTGATACATAAATGGATGAAAATAAACTTCGATTTTTTCACTTAAATCCATTAAAAACGTACCATAAATATTTTATTGAGAAATTGACGATACTGTATTAAATAATGTTTTACAAAATTTGACAAAAAAATATAAGAATATATTATGATTTTTTTTCATATTTATATAAACAACTTCAACGAATATTATTGTAATAAATCTATATTTATAAATTTGTCAAAAATATCATGTTCATATCGTCGAACGTTTTTCTTTAAGTTTTTTAATTTTTTTTTTCAAATTGTTTATCATTAATAAAGTTGGAAAAAAATATAAATTAAAAAAAAAACTTGAAATATATATATATATATATATATATATATATATATATATATATATATATATATATGTATGTATGTTTTTTTAGGCTAGAAGATGTTTGAAGACGTTAGAAGACTCTGGTCTACATCTGCGCCAAGAAGAGGCGCATAAACATTTTTAGGTCTGCAGTCTTCAAAAAAACGAACAGTCTGCAAAAGCTAATGTATGCGCGTGGTTTGCGCGGCGCAGACAGAAGAGACCACGCAGATCTGCAGACAAAAAACAAACACTACCTTAATCATGCGCGACGAACGTCCATCAAACGTCATTTTAATGTTTTTATTTTTTATTTTATTTTATTTTATTTTATTTTTTTATTTTTTGCTAAAAATAAAAAATACATAATACATATATGCTCGGTTTTGACATTTTTAGTTGTTATTTATTTTTTTTATATTTATTTTTCGTTTTTTTAAAAAGTTATTTTTTTCGTTTATTTTTTTTTAAATATCTTTAGTACATACTTGAAGATAGTAATATATTGCATATTTTTTATTTTTTTTATTCTACTTTGTTTTTTTTTTTTTTTTTTTCGTTTTGATTTTTTTGATTTTTTAAATTGAATATCGGTTTGAGTTTTTTTTTTTGTTTAACAATTATAAAATTTTAATTAAAAAGAATATTAAGAATCATTTTCCGCTCATACTTTTTTTAATGATATTATTCTTGGTTCATAAAATTTTGAATCAAATTATTTTGAATTGTAGTATTTTGAATTAAATCATTTTTGAATCATATGATATTGGATGAATAACATATTCAACTAAATATAGATTTTGTTCATAAAAATTATGGATAATTGTTTTAACGACCCGAAAAATCGCAATAAATTTAAACTTGTAAATTAAACAAACCATAGTTAAAATATTTATATAATCATTGTTTCCAAATTGTTTATCAATATTAGAGTATCCCAATATCGAAAAGCCAAAAAACAGAGGATGTGTATGGTCACGCTTTCGCCTTCCCGCGATCATCAGAAGTACCTTAAACGATAAACTAAAACAGTAAGCCAAAGTTTAATGAGTTCCCCAAAAGTATCACCATACACACATATATAATAGACGAACAAGCATGCTAGGTCTAATCAGTCATCGAAGTGGAATACCCACGGGCCAATAACTATCACGTTGGATTACCCCATCCTAGCCCAGCTAGTCATCGGACTGGAATGCCAATATACAACAGGTCCACTCAGTCATCCGACCGGAATACCAATATACAACGGGCCCACTCAATCATCGGACTGGAATACCCTTGGGTCCACTTAGTCATTGGATGGGAATGCCGCCGGTCTGTTGACTCACGCGCAAACCAATAAAGTCTCAACCCAACACAATATGTGGACATATAACAAATAACAAACATAATCAACAAACATACAATTATGCATTCAGAAATCACAGGTAGTCCTACAAATCTACCGATCCACGTATACCAAGAACTAGAATATAATCATACAGATCTATCTGTAAGTCACTAATTTGCCTGTGTATCAATCAGATCCGTTTGATGGTGTGGAATCCCAATCAAACCGATGATGTCAGATCAAATAGAAGAGAAGGAGAAGAAGAATAATATGAATCTCTGTATGAATTGATTAGAATTAAAGTTCCAGATACAAAAGCTTCACACACAAAATGCTCTCTAGTTTCTCTCTTCTCATGTTCATCAATCCGTTCCTCACACCCTAATACCTATATATATATATATATATATATATATATATATATATATACAAGGGGAACATGGGCTTGGTGGACATGGGTCGTAAATGGGTTTACGACCGTAAACACAGCCATAAACACCTTACGGCCGTAAACACCAAGTTCTTTACAGTCCAAGACACAAAAAATACATTTTTCTAGAAAAGTAAAGTATAAACCATATTTTTGACCCAACAATCTCCCCCTTGGTTTATAACTTTCTTTTCTTAATTGACCCAACAAGCTCCCCCTAAAAAATAGCTGGCTCTTCTTGTCAATCTTTAATGGGAGCTTGGTTTCAGCTATAACCTTCGATTTCTTCACAGCATCAGAATGAACATATGAATCTTCAATGAATGACTTCATCTTGAGCACTTGATATTTTCTTCAAGATTTGACATTGAACGCACATTGGGTGAGGAGGCTTCTTGTACTGATTCTTGAAAGATAACGCTTTCAGCTTGAGAATCTTCAGAGAGAACATCAAAGAGAACAAATCTTCTGGATCACTTTAGCAGGTACAACGATAGCAGCAGACTGATTAAGGAGGCTTCAATGCAATCCGTCACATAATCTTCAATTTCTGCTTAACCTTGCTTCTGGGGTTGAAATATTGAATGTTGAAAGAATAATCTTCATTTCTTGCTCATTCGAATGAGAATTCTTCGATACTCATGGACGAAGCCTTGGCTCAGAAATCTTCGACACAAACTCCATGAGTCTTATTTATACCTGAAATCACTTTTCAAGACAAAATAAAACTAAAAGAAAACTTAGCACACAATATTTTTGGGTTTTTCATATTTTCTGAACAAAAAAATAAAATAGAAACAAAAATATTTTTGGATTTTTGATTTTTCTGAACAAGATATAAAACAGAAATAACACTATTTTTTTATTTTGAATTTTCTAATTTTTGTTTGTTTTTTTTTTTTTTATTTTTAATTCTCCCCCTTATATTTAAATTAGAAGAACACTATGAACAAACTTAACAAAAACAAAAATAATAGTTAACTTTAAGAGTGATTTGGGATCAAAGTTGTTGGACAACCTTATTCCACTTGTCGGTACCCTTATCTTCACATCTTCGCCTGATCGATCGCCAGTATTGTGGTCCACTTAAACACGAAACATTTGTGACAAAATTTGGACAATTTACCAACGACATGATACATGCATATATCTAATTATAACTTTATTATCATGATTGGCCCTAATTCTTAAATAGATTTTTCTTATGACCATTTAATTGACTACAACCAGGGATATTGTTGTCCACCTAAATCGAGCAGCGAGATCTACAGACAACCTATATGTGTTCAATTTTAATTGTACTAGACGTGTTTCCCGCTTTCTGATATGCCCCAGCCATCAAGGACTTCCAGAGTACTCCTTACATCAGGTGAGCAGACAATCATTAGGAGAGATGATAGATTTAGATTGTTATTACTTATAGTTTTAGAGGGATTGAGAAGTAGAAGGTTGCCTATGTTGTGTACCAGGTCGGATTAGAAGTCACGCAAAGGAGACAACATATGGCTAACAGATAAGAAGAATTTCATAGATATTATTTGTAGAGAAATAGAGTTGTATATGTTACAATCCAGGTCGGATCTCCCGATCACGCAGAGGAGGCAACATATGACTATCAGACAGAGAGAAAGAAAACAATTTTCTACAGACCTAATTCATCAGAATTTACGAGTCGCCCCATCCAACCGGAATTAAGGACAAAATCCGCACATCTAGGAAAAGTGAATCCATAGTTTTGGATACGGGTTATTTAATGTGACCGGTAGATTCCCATGTATATCTCCCTGCTCAACCTATCCGAGCGTCGTGATGTCAGGCTAAACGGATCTAACTAGGTCAAAGTTTGTCAAGTCCTTAAATTCATTAGGTTCAACTTTCCCTAATCAAGTCCATTTAAAATCTTTCGTGCCTACTAGCGCATCGAACACAGAGCATAGACGATTCAACTTAGGTACGTTACGCCGATTCAAATTGCCCGTTATCACTTGTTAATTTCATTTCCCAAAACATCTCCTGCAAGCACATTCCATTAACACCATATTTTTTATTTTTTATTTTCTAATGTTTTTGGATTTTTTTAAATTGAAATTTTCTAATTTTTGTTTTTGATTTTATTTCTCCCCCTAAATTTGTGCATAGGAGAGAAACGAAAGTAAATGCGCAAATTTAAAATATCCTAAAACAAAAATTTGTCTTTAAAGCGAATCAGCTTAAAAAAAACTCAGGAGTATAGAGAAGAAAACTCAAACCGTAAGTCACCAATTGAATTTGCATCCAGAAGGTCTGAGAACAACACGCGTAATCTCATAACAGATCCGAAAATTCTTCATGTCGTTAAGCACTAACCCCATGAGTGATCTCTTCTTTTCTTCCTTACCCGCAACGGACACATACTCTCAAGCAAAATTTTGAATGTTGTACAGTTGAGAGATGCCCCCTATCATGTGCTCGGAACAGCCACTACCAACAAACTGAAGTTTGATGATATGCCTCCATAGCTGCTCCGACACAGAGCGAAATTAATTGGTCTTTGGAACCCAATCCATTTTGAAACGGGGTCGACCTTTGTCATCAATGCACGATACCCTCTCCCATGACATATCCTGCTTGTCACAAACAGAAGATGATGAAATATTAGAGTCATTAGAAGATTTGGGAGTTTTCACCTTTGGTACCCATCTATATTCGGGTTTAACCCATTTCTTGTTCGATCCGGTGGGTGCCTCAGCACTTGATTTGGAACTTGAAGCCGACTGCCGATATGGCTTTGACCTAACCGGTCTTGGCTTAACAGGAGCATCTCTTGGATTGGACTTCTTGGCCGAAATTCCCTTCTTGCCCTTGGGATTCGGATTCTTGGCCTTTGGAGTTTGATTCTTGGCCTTGGGAGTTGAATTCTTGGCATTCCAGTCGTCAATGTCTGATCGTGATCTCGAGGGGTTTCTTTTGAAGTATCTCGCTCTTGGCGTGTTCTGCCAGCCTTGTGCATAGTAAGGAACGTATGCGCGATTAGGACAATTTTTGGCAATATGTCCAGGTATTCCACAGTGAAAACATGTATTTTTCTTCACTGTGAAGTTGTTTCTTCCTGCCCCTGGTGGCGTATCCTTGCCTCGTTTCTTGTTGTTCCCACATGCACACTTGCAACAAGCACTCTGTTGCGTTGGAATTGGAGGCCTGTATTTCTCAACGGCAGGTTTGTTAGGAGTAACAGAATTCGAAGCAACATATTCAGAGCTCAAGGAGATGTTGGTTTGTTCAGTGGTGTTCTCCTTATTCTCATCTTCCACTACTTTACCTGCACATAAAGTAGCAACATTAGTATCTTCAATATTAATAACTCCTCCTGACACAAATCCAGCTGGTTTTCCATATTGAAGATATGCCTCCCTGTCAATTTCTTCCTGTGTCATAGGGATGGATGTGTAGTTATGATTGAAAGGTGGAGGAACACTATCATACCCTAGAACCTTGTTTTGATTATCTTTAAATTTTAATTGGGTTTCAAATAAGGACTCAACTGTCTGATTTGACGCAGTATAATTTTTGAAACTAACGTCTGTTTTTCCACACTTAATTTTGAAAGTGTCAAGTTCTTTAGTTACAGCAACAAGTTGTCTCTTAATATAGTCATAATTTTCACACTTGTTGCTAGACTCTTCCTGAAGCTTCCTAAAGTCCTTGGTTTTTTCTTCTAATTCAGCCTTCAAGGGTTTCTGTCCTTTCCTGAGTTGCTATCCTTCATATCTCAGGTCCTCAACTTCTCTTTTTAATAAATCGATTTGTTCCCAAAGAAATTTAATCGTAATTTCCCAAGCTGGAGTACATGTAACTTCAGTGACCGGAATGTTTTCAGAACTCATTGTTTTTCTACACTTCAAAGCATCAAGTTCTAAAATTACATCAGTAAGACTAAGATGATTGAGATCTTTTGTCTTCTTGATGATAGCCACGTTCATATCCCACGATTTCAGAAGTGAATTCAGTAGCTTTTTATTTATCTCAAACTTAGACAAGAAGATCCCAGCTATATTCATCTCGATAGTAAGTGTAGTAAATCACTGCAACTGAGTTTCGAGGGTTTCTCCAGGGATATAATCGAAAAATGTTGAAATTTTGTCTTAACATATCCTAACGACTCTCTTTAATGTTTCAACTCCCTCGTAGACCATAAAATCAATTAAAAAGCACAACTAGAAGCCAAAATCAAACTTACAAGTCAAACCCTTTGATTATAAAAGTCAACCTTAAAAGTCAAATTTAAAAAGTTAAACTCAAAAGTCAAACTTGAAAAGTCAAACTTAAAAGTTAAATTTGAAAATTTAAAAGTTAAACGAAAAAAGTTAAAGTTTAAAGTCAAAGTCAAAATTTAAGGTCAAAAGTTAAAAAATAAAAGTCAAAAAATTAAAATATAATTTTATTTATTAATTAATTAATTTATTTATTTATTATTATTTTTATTATTTTTTATTTTGGATGAAAAAAGAATTTAGAATTAAAAGAAATTGAATTTTGGACTGAAAGTGTAAAAAATGTGAAACTTGAAGCGAAAGACGGGTTATCAATTATATGGGGAAGGAATGTATCAACTTGTGGCCTAGAGGAGTTGGTAAGGCACTGAAGGAATGCAAGTTGAAGGTTGCGGGTTCGATCCCCAGCCCCTCCAAAGTTGCGTCCAATTTTTTTTAAATGCGAAGCGAAGCCGGTTGCAAGGATGAGCTGCGAGGCCGTAAACCACCAAGTCCGAGGCCGCAAACCTCTCTCCGCAAACTTTGGACCGTGAACTCCGAAACCCTAGCCGCCGGCCGCAAACTCCGACTTTGAAGCTCCAAAACTCGATCAAAAACCTTTTTTTATGAAAAACACGAAGAACAAACCCCCCTTATTTTTCAGAGATCTATCCAAAAAAGCAAAAATATTTCAAAAATAAGATCAAATAATGCCCCAAATCTGACAAAATTGACTGATACAACCAAGCTCTGATACCAATTGTAAGTCCCTAATTTGCTTGTGTATCAATCAGAGCCGTTTGATGGTGCAGAATCCCAATCAAATGGATGATGTCAGATCAAATAGAAGAGAAGAAGAAGAAGAATAATATAAATCTCTGTATGAATTGATTAGAATTAAAGTTCCAGATAAAAAAGATTCACACACAAAATGCTCTCTAGTTTCTCTCTTCTCACGTTCATCCATCCGTTCCTCACACCCTAACACCTATATTTATACAAGGGGAACATGGGCTTGGTGGACATGGGTCGTAAATGGGTTTACGGCCGTGAACACAGCCGTAAACACCAAGTTGTTTACGGTCCAAGACAAAAAAATACATTTTTCTAGAAAAGTAAAGTATAAACCATATTTTTGACCCAACACTATCCCATACTCAACATCAATGTATAGCATGATATCAATCCAATGGTCAGCATTAGTGCCTTCGAACCGTAAGTATAATGAGAAAAACTCACCTCACAGTCTGAACAATAGTTGATGAGGTCTTGACTCCGAATCTCATATATAATCACCATATATTCATCTATATGACCAATTCTCAAACACCATTCAATACACCCAAAACACCCATTGGTCAAACTTGGTCAAAGTCAAAGTCAACACAACCGAGTATCAACCACATAAGCCAGATAACCCGCACACCCATCCTGGATATACTTTCGAGCCCTGGCTGCCGAACAAAACCCTAATCTAACCATACTACCCTCTCCATAGATAACAAGTTCTCCCCCACATGAGGTTTAAACTACCACTCACTGGCCCTCGCAATCGATCGTTGCACCAAACTTGCTAAGCCAATCCATACCCATTCACTACAAGAAAAATAGCCTTTTACGACGCGCAAACCACGACACTCATTGATTTATGTTACGCAATGGAGAGTGATGTTAAAAAAGCGTCATCTCTTCAAAAAATTTAAGGATTTAGGTCACGCATTATTGTGTGCCCTTAAATTAGCGTCATACAAGAAAAAATTAAAAACACGGAGGGCACTGTATCTTAAATGAGCGTCCTCTATGAGTGTCACTTTATAATTTTAATGAAAAGCGCGTTTAGTAGATAGGGGGGAAAATGAAATCCCTAAAATTTTGAACACCCGCCTTCTTTTTTATCCTCCACTTTTGTTTCCTTCTTGCCCTAATTACGATCCTTTCTTCCCCCTCCATAGATTCGACTGCTGCCTTGCCTAGTTATCGACACTCCTTCCTTCGTTCGTCACTTTCCTTCTTCGCCTGACAATATCTCAAGAAGTACAACTCCGAAAGCGTACAAGCTGCTATCGGTTTCACCATAGAGTTCTGCCGTTCCAAAATCGCATATTTTCACGTTGAGTGACTATGATTGGGTTACAATTATGCTTGAGCCGACGATTAGGTTACAATTATGCTTGAAAGTGTGAAGAACTTACATGCTCCATCTACTTATATCCTAGAGCCGACGATTTAGGACCTTACCGCTTCTCATCCCACACAACGCTGGCGATTTAGGGCCTTATAAGCCCTAGCTCGGATTGAACTAAGAATTTAGCGAGAGAAATCAAGATTTTTGGTCATCATCATCACGTTTGCATTAGCATCCATAGGCTACAGATCTCAAATTCCTCTTCGGATCCTCGTAATTGACCTTTCCCAAGATCTCGATTTGATCAAACTTACATATAATTGCAGTCACCGGTCTACAACCTGGTTATATAGTTCATTTTTGCACTAAACATCTCAGGATCTGATCGAGCTCTCTCACGGTTTCGTTCCCCTTCAAGAAATCTCTTCCCTCTCCCTCTCTCGTAAACCCACCAATTTCTCGCTGAAAGCGCGCGGCCTTTGAATCAGGCATCTATTTTGAAATTTTTGTTCGAGGAAGAAAGGGCTCGCCTTCTTACCCAGGTCTATTTTCCTTCATCTTTTATTTCAACGATTGCTCTGTTTCATCTTTCTTGGTTAGATCATGTCGATTATGCATATGGGTGGGTTATTACACTTTAATGCTCCTTTGAAATCAGTTAGGGTTACATACGAAAAGAAAGAAAACCCTAATCTGAAAGAGCTTTTAGGGTTCTTACAGACCTTCTTCAAGTACCTTCAACATGGTTACGTAGCTGTAGATTACTCACTTTTTTCTTCTCTTATCTTTCCTCTTTGCTTTTACAGGTAATACGACATGATAGTCTGGTACAACTCTTGCTTCTTGGCAGGATGTTACAGGGGACCACCAAACTTCCATGGAAATTTTCACACCATCCAGCTGCTGCTGGTACGTTTTTCACAGTCATGCTACTTGGACTTAAATTCTGCACATGCCAGTATGAAGGGAGCCTACAAAATGTTAGATTGGGAATTCAGCTGCTGGAAGATGGGATTTATCGGTATTACATTCAACTCGTATTTCTTCAAAATATAACATTTTTTATTTTAATTTAAATTCTGAAGTGGAAAACTGAAACCAACTGCAGGGCTGCATTAGGCTGGTTTGCTTACGAACCTGAATGGTTTGAACATGATCATGGAAATTTTGCACACATCGAGGCTCAATCTGTTAATTCATTTGTTCACTATCTCCAAAACGATCCAAAAGCACTGGGTGGGGAATATAGGGGATCTTTTCTTGACATGGTAAGACACCGATATTGCTATTTATCATGTTGTCAAGGCCGGCCCAAGGGCAGGGCGAGCTGGGCCGTCGCCCAGGGCAACAATATACCATGGGGCATCAGATATTGTCCAACTCTTATGGGTATCACTTGTGCCAAAAGTTTGATCGCACAAAAATATTGTAGTGTTGAAATGCCAAACAGATGGCAGCAATTCTTTAGCGGCTAAAAGAATGCATTCAACTGGTTGAAGAAGACGAAGAGACGATTGGAAATAAGAAGGTATTCGAGTATTTATGGGTGGCAGTGGTCGCTTGTCACTCAAGATCTAATTCCTAATTTCTAATTTTCTTCTTATCAGTAAGAAGGTATCCTCCTAAATTTCTAGTTTTCTTTCTTATTACCTCACTGAGTCATCGACGGCAACCTAATTACCATCGTTGCTGCCTGGTGCTTCTTTCCGACGGTATCAAAGTAGCGGCCTTAATGCGGTGTCAATTTTGCCTCAATTGAATTGTCATCCGATGGCCAACCCGAAGGTAAGACGACTTTCTCTGTATTCTTAAAATGCCCTAAATTCATGGCACATTGTTAATTGTTTTTTATAATACTTCTCGCCGTTCCAAGTTTTTAAGCCTTAAAGTTATACAATTTTTTATTCATTTTTCAGCTTTTAAATACATTTGCTAATCGACTGTGTGTTATGGTAGGCTAATGATATAAGTGAGATTTACTTAAAAAATGTTTAACTTCAATTTATACTCAAAGATGCTAAAGGCTAACTTATTCAACTGAGATTTAGTGTATATATTCGTTTAGCAAAGTAAGCAAATCAATTGTTTTTCCCCTTAATAATATATCATTAAATTATTTTTAATCTTGTTGGTACAGTATGTAAATGTAGTGTTAGTTTTGTTATACATTTTTATGTTACTTTATTGTTTAAGCCATCAAATGTGTGTTTATCTAGCATATGTTTTTTGGCACATTATGTTTTATTTATTTTTCATTTGTTTGATTGTTTGCAACAATGAATTTTAATTAATTACTTTTTTCAATATCAGAATTTCAATTTAATAGACTATTGGGACTTATATGGATGTCATTTAACATTAGTTTTTACTTTAAAAACATGTTGAACGCATAAAAGAAGAAACTATTAAAATTGTCTGTGCTGAACATTTATTCAGTAGCAGAGATTGACTAAATGGAGAAGACAAATGAGTTTCATGATAGACTTGATATCTTAATGTTAATGCAATTTAGTCTTAACATTTTTAATTTATTTATATGAAAACTAGTGTTATACCTTGGGTGCAGTTGTTTTCTGTTGTTTCTGATGGACTTCCTCATGAAAAGTTTGGTGATTAGACAATCTTGCCTTTAGCTCTTCATCAGGTGCAACAAGATTAAATTTTATAGGCGGTGAATCTTCCTGCGCCTTTCAAATTAGGGGTGACATAACTATCTTTATTAAAAATTTTGAAAGACCATTTTTCATTTATAGTTTATGTTTGTTTGCAGTAGTCTTTTAGTTTTCATTGTATTTTTCGATTCTGATGTGTTATAATTTAGTACTTTCAGCTGCTCCATGCTAGTGTTTATTCCATATAATATTTTCTGTTCAAATTAAATGGAGTATAAATGAGTTGGTTTTATATATAATAAACAAACGTAAGGCATCATTAAGCTTTTTTCGCCCCGGGCATCAAAACCCTTAGGACCGGCCCTGCATGTTGTGTTTTATGATTTTTTATTAACAATGAACAATCTCAGAAGGATCAATGTCACCCTGTTTGGGGACCAATGGAGAACTATGCAGCTTGTAGAGATAAGAGGAAGCAACTACTTTTAATGTTATGCCAGCATGAAGCTGACAGGCTTGAAGTTTGGGCGCAACCTGTTAACTACACGTAATTTCATCAACTGCAATTTTGCAACATGTGATCTCTTTCATCTTTTATTAGTTATCAAGTCCATTACATGTTCATAATAAAATACTATATTCTCATGATTTGTATTTCAGGGCCCAAAAGGTGTGTGTCTGTTTTCAAAAGGGCCCACATATTGTTTTACATTTATATTTACTATTTTATCCTCTTCTTTTGGCAGACCTCATGACCGAGTCCCTTTGAAAGACATGAAAGCAGATTGGAAAACCATGACATATCAAGAACTACCATTGGCCAAGGCTCGTCTACATGAGCTAGAATGAGTAGCATCAAGTCGACAAAAAGAGGTTATCATTATATAATAATTCATATAGATCCTTTCTCATCTGTTTTTTGGTGAATAATGGGATTCTAAGTTAGTTGTGTGTGTGATGTGGATGATGCAGAATTTGATAATGCAGCATGTAGAGCATTTAGCAGGGGATTTGATTCATCTGTTTCAAGGGATATTAAGATATGCTCCATTAGAGAGGGTAACAACACGTGCAACATTAAGACATCCTTTCTACACCAGGGACAATCTGAGTAGACGATACTAGCTGCTGCTAACAATATCAAAACAAAGTATGTGGCGGTCAATCTAAATCTGCACACAGAAGGAAGGAAGGATGTTTTTGCTGTAGATGTTTTTATTTCCCGACGGTATGTTTTGAGTTCCTACTGCACTGCTGTGTGGAAACCCCACCCACACATCTTATTGACCACCTTGAAGTCAAATTTATGTACAAAGTACAAACAAACAAACAAATGTAGAAAAAGAAAAGAGAGATGATTACAAGGTATGTGAAAGAGGAATGGGCATGGTTATGTTCTTTATCCAAGGTATTTTGGTCTTCTCTTTCTCTTTCTCTCTCTCTCTCTCTCTCTCTCTCACACACACACACACAAACACATGCATACACAACATGAAGGATCTTTAAGTTTTTAAACATTGAGAATAAAGTGTTCATTGTATTTCAGTTTATGGAGAGACAGCTGGTTGACTGTGAATGATCTTATTTTACAGACACACAAGGTATTAGTGACATACAATTTCATTGGTATTTCACTTTTTTTTTAATTTAATTTAATTTAATTTAATTTTGTTCTCATTTTCTGTGCATACGTGCTTCATTTTGAGCAGTTTCTGTGTAGTTGAATGCTGGATTTTGATCTCTGGTTTCCCTAATAATGCTTTGGATTGAATGAAAGAAGTAGAAATGTATCATCACTGATCATGACACAACACTGAGAGGTCATCTTTAACAAAATTATCTTTATTATATGTGAATTACATGACAAAAATTTCAAATAACTTATAAAGATTTCTTTTTTCAGAAAATCAGCTTATAAAGACTGATCAAGTGAACATACTGATTAGATCACTTCTCCTTAAGCAACAACAAAGTCTGGAACAACTTCAAAGAATGCAAAGGGTGCAGGCACAAATGAGGGTTCAAGAAAGAGGTATTTAACTTTTTTTTGTTACACATACTTGTTTTTTATGCTCGCATTCATGGGATTAGTATTTATATATTTTTGGGAATGAAACATTACCATTTTCTCCTTAGGGACCCATAAAGAGCTACAGATGGTAGGGTTTCTGCTAAGAGGGCTTCTGATGAGATCACTTCTTAATTTACCTGTTTATATTTGAAACTGAAATGAACATGTTGATCATAAGAAGTTACTTGAAGATATGAAGTCAGAAGCAATGAAGAATTTTGTTGTAGAAGGTCAACAAGTGTTGTTGACCATGGATGGTAAGGATTTGACTCTAGAACAACAGAAAGAGCTTAACGAAATCAGGAAAAAGAAAAGTATATTAATTCGTGAACATAGAATCAAGAAAAGCACAGCTGAAAGCAGACCAATTGTTCCAAGAAAATTTGATAAGACAAGAGATTTACATCTGAGAGAAATGGTCATCATTAGGGCTTGATCCATCAAAAGCAGTGTAAAGGGTGAGAAGTGAGTCAAGGGGTAGAAAGAGGGAGTGGTCATCTAATTTGTTTGTAAATTTTTGTTAAAACTTCTATTGATTTGTTTTATCTTTCCATGGAACGATTATTTGTATGACATTAAATTTATGCAATGGATTCTATTTTTTCTCTATGATATTTTATTTTCTATAATGAAACATTAAATACAAATTTAATTTGAAAATAAGTAAATCTATAAATAATATTTTTTCTAAACATTTAAAATTATGATACGCAAAAATGTGTATCGTCTTCATTTATGACATGGCCTTTCTTGACGGGGGCTTTCTTGATACGCATTGTGTGTCATTAACACGCGCGTCGTAAGGTTATGACATGTGAATGCGTATCGTCTTCCTTTATGACAGGGCCTTCCTTGATACGCATTGCGTGTTGTAAATGCGTGTCGTAAATGCGCGTCGTAAATGAGCGTCGTAAATGCGCGTCGTCTCTCTTTATGGCAGGGCCTTCCTTGACGCGCATTTGCGCGTCGTCTGTGCCTTTTACGACGCGCAATGAGCGTCGTAAAAGGCTGTTTTTCTAGTAGTGATTATCATGCATACACCCCCCTTAGGAATAAGAAATCAGATCAATCGGATAAGGCACCCCGAAGATCTCCAATACACAACCTTGATAGACTCTGGATGTAGAAACCTCATGTTCGTTGGGGATAGAAACCCGCAACGGACACTCTAACTCACCAATGAACATCAAACTCCATACTTACCATCTGGGATACAAAAGACCGACTCACACCCGAGCCAAAACACACAAGAGCAGACAAGGAATTCACTAGGAAGGTACCTAATAGAATCATAAATATAATCATACCATAAAATAATGTATGGAACAATAAATAGAAACATACTTGTCATAATGTCTGGTGTCGCCCTGGCATCCTCCAATATAAGTTGGAATGCGTGACCTCGGGTCCTTGGGGGCTCTGCGTTGCCCTGGCTCCCATTAGTGATCCTCAAAGTAGTTGGAGCTGGAGCATGTGTCGGCCTAGAAGAAAGCAAGGGAAAGTTGGCCTTCCCATGTCCCACCTGATCATAGTGATAACAAATCCTGGTACATGGTACTGGAGCCTGTTGACGGCAGTCCCTCGTAATGTGGCCCTATCTGCCACATTTTTGGCATCCAGAAGAAGATCGACAAGCACAATCATGAACCTTGACACACTTTCCACAAGTGCGGCCCCTCTGACTTCTAGATCTAACATCAACGACATTGAATCTCTCTAGTGCAAGCTGCGACTACGTCGAGGCCTGCCTCTGATCCCTCGTCTGGAGCTCCATCTCCAACTCGTGCCACATCACGACCACCTGTAAATCAAGAAGTGATACACAATGCTGAGTAGACAGGAACTGACGGATGTTCATCTTGAGCATTCTCAAGTACCGAGTCATCTGAGCTTGTTCGGAAGTAGCAAACTCAGGGCAAAACATGGCTCTCTCCGTAAACATCTTGGTGATCCCTGTCACCGACTTGGTCCCCTACCTCAAATCCAAGTACTCCTGAGCCAACCTCTCCTACTATACCAATGGAACATATCTTAAGCAGAACATATCAGAGAACTGCTCCCATGAAACTGTAGCTCGCTGCTCTAGGGTATATGAACTGGTAACCAACCTCCACCAATCTTTTGCTCCAGACCGAAGAAGGTTCAGAGTGTACTTGACCTTCTATCCAGCTGGGCAAGAGTACGTAAAGAAACATCCCTCAATGTAAGACAACCACCTGATAGTTATGATCAGATCCTGAACTCCATCAAACTCTGGGGGCTTCGTATTGTCGAAGTCCTAGTAATGGAAAGCACTCCCGACACCAATCCCCACTACAGCAATGGCTGCGGTGGCTGCATCAACAACAGTCTTAGAATGTGTAGCTTATCGATCATCGAGGAACTCCATTATATCGGTCTTGATAGACCCAAACAGCTCCGGTATCTTCCCCAGACAATAGAAATAACATCCTCATGAATGATCTCCCTAATCCGATCCTCAGTTAATCCTAGCCCATCCTGACCACCTGTTCCGGCTCCTAATCTGGATCCTGACTCAAATCGTCTCGTAACCACCATACTGAAAATAATCCAGGGAGATATCAGATAAAACGCATAACATACCAAAGGAACCATATCCAAACAAATCCTAGGGGTTGTGAGTTTCCTGCTACGCGTATGGGTCCTGTATTTTTGGTAGTACGGGCCCATACTACCTTCCACACCTACCCATATCTGTCTCAAAAGATCATCACAACAACCCTAGCAAGACTCACTAGATTACACATACACCCTACTCCACTTCCTAGAGAAAGGCTAGACATCCATCGACTGATCGGCTGACCCCACATAACTCATCCATGAAACTTCCACCAACCTTTCAGCACTCGTGTATGCTAATCATACATAACAATGGATCCTATAGATAGTTGAATACTTGATTCTAACCTAAGCCCACAACCAAATAAGGAATAGGAAATAAGGATAAATTAAACATTCTCATGCTATAAAATCTTAGTTATGTACAATTTTGATGCATACACTAAGCAACTACAACAATGATGTTAAGTTCATATAAGGAAAACCCTAGGCTATCAGGCATCGTATAATCAATTAATTATATCATGCAATTCATGAAGATCCATAGCCTATTACTAGGATGTTCTTCTAACATATCATAATATTGATGTAAATTATGAGCATTTGATTTGGCATGCAGAATTAAAGAACACACAAAGAACATGATGATTTGAGTGTTAGAAGATGTATTCAATCATCAAAGGTGTTACAAAAAAAGTATAAGCTAGATCTAGACAAATAAATAGCTCACACTAACACTCTCAATATTACATCTCTCAAGCACACCTCTACAAGTGGTATGAACCCACCTTATATATAGATGTTTACATCTCTCTCTCTCCCTCTCTTTCTTTCTCTCTCTACTCTCTCTCTCTCACTCTCTCTCTCTCTCTCTCTCTCTCTCTCTCTCCTTCTCTCTCTTTCTCCATCTATCTCTCATGTCACAAGGCTAATTTACCACATGCAAGTGGGTCTACAAAAGTCAAACCATTTACAAAGTCATACATGGATAACTTTGTACCCAATATTCTCCCCCTCAAAGTTAGGAATGGATGACCCGCTCCAAATCTTCCAAATTCGAGCAACTTCACAAACCGAGCCTCAAACGTGACACATGTAGAAGTGAACTTCCTATCTTCAGTTCTTTAATAACTTTTTAATCCGTGTTCTAGAATGTGAGACAATACAAACCAAGCATCAAAGGATAATTAGGAGTATCCAAATCTCCAAAAAATTACCCAAAATTTGAGCATTTATGCACACCCCAAAAATCTTTAATAAACCCAAACCCATATTGAACCGAAATCACTTCTGAATCTCTAATCGAATCATTTCATAAACTTCAAATACTAGAGTTCACTTTGGTCTTCAAGTCCGCGTAATATGAAAAATTCAATAGTGTTTCGAATTTTCATATCTAAATCTCTCCCCCTTTTTATAATCGAAAAATGATTATAAAACCAAAAAAGGAATGAGAAAAGCGCTCAATTCAGAATTTTTCTATCCAAAACTCCCCGTTAACACATGGCATAAACATTTTGCTTCAATCCGGAAAATCCAAAAAATCTTCAATTTTCATATTCGTTCATGGACCGCCTTTGAAAAAGTTTCACAAATTTGGGTAGAAATTGTCGATTTCAAAATTCTTCAGTGACCCGGTGGGCCCAAAACAGCAAAAAATGGAAAACACTCCCCCATTTGCAAAACTGGGTAGAATGTGTTAGTTCGCATTAACTGTAGGGATTTTTATTCGAAAATTATCCCATTTCTCAGAACTTTCAGCCAATGTCGAAGTTAGGTATTTACTGCCAACATGTCCAAACTGCAGGGACTCACTTCGAAACTTCTACATTCTCCACAATTTTTGTCACCATTTCGAATCTGGGTTTAAATTGCCATATCTTCAAAACATTAGGTTTCGAAACATTAGGGACCAATTTCGAAAATTTGTTTACTTGTTCAATTCTTGTGACTTGTGACGAACGTCAATACTCCTATCGAAACAGTGCACTTTATGTAGACATTTCGAAATCAACTCCAATCCTTCAAAATCAAATACTCGAATCCAAACTATGAGACAAACCCATATGCTTTTTCATCAACATACAACCCTTCGCACATGAGACCCGTCACAACATTATCTGTTCGTCATCAATCATCGACCAACAAACAATAGGCCTTCGCACATCGACCCAACAATCAACATCCTTTGACTATCGAGCCATGAAGCCTTCGTTACTCAACATCAAAACAAAGGAATCTTGTGACTTCGCTTTTAATCAACAAGAGTTCGCACATCAACCAACAGGTCTTCGTTTTCAAGAAGCACACTTCATTTCCATTCAAACCACCATATCGAATAAAAATCAAACCCAGACTTCAAGATTTTAAAATCCAAATTATCCTTCACTTTTTGTTACTAACCCAAAATCGATTTCACTTCTCAATCCAACAAAAAATTCTACACTCAAAGTTATCAATCGTCATTCATTATCATTCATAATCAGCTGAATAACAAACCCAACACACTAGAAATCGATTCCAACACAATTGTGACATCTTCAAACCCAATGAATGATCATCTGAGTTCGTTATTCTCAGTGTGTTCCCAAACCATCGATTCCAAATGCAATTTGACTTCGCATCGAGTATTATTCTCAGTCCAACCCTCAAATCGATTAGCTAAAAATGAATTTACAGGACATCGTTATAAATCGGCTTCCAATATCATCAATCAACAACCAAAAATTGATATTCAATCATCTAACTCAAAAATCACACGATGATATTCCAATTATACAACTCAGTGAAGCATGCGTACAAGTTGAACCAAGAACAACAATTTTGACTTTTTGTTTTGACTCTTCAATTCATAGATCGACAAACATAAATCCATGAATCTATTATCTATCTTCATGTCAAACAAATAATAATTGATTGTTCTTGATCATTTTCATCCAAATCAAAAAATTGATCGACAATTACTTGATCATCATCGGCTTGTGAATATAATAAATCATACACAACCGATTCAGAATTCCAACTCAATAATCATAGCTGATCAAATGTTAGAGATGAAGAAGCTAAATCAAATCCATGAGAACAAGTTGAACAAAACATGAATCAAGAACAGTATGTACAACAGAAGAGTGACGAACTGCGAATTTAGAGTCAAATACATTTGTTATATTTTGGGCTCAAACAGTAATATCGGATCATTAGAATAAACTGGTGGGCTAACGAATGAATGATGAATACTGATCAGTTCGGGCTTAGAAAAACGATTCATGAACAGTAAAAACTAATTGTATTGGGCTTCGAATTTAATTCAATGTACAACGATTTGTAGATTTGAACAAAATGATTTGAATTTGGTTTTGATCTAAACAAAAATAACTGGATCAACAATGGGGTTGAAACGGATTAGATCCAATGGGCAAATTGATCAAAAATGAAAAATGGAAAATACGGATCGAAGAGATTTAGAGAGATCATAGAGAGACTCACCATAAACGTGCCAACTGTGCTGAATGTAGCCAAACCGAGAACCGTTTCTTCACAAAATCTCTATGATCTTCGAAGACCCGCTCTGATACCAGTTGATGTGAATTATGAGCATTTGATTTGGCATGCGGAATTAAAGAACACACAAAGAACATGGTGATTTGGGTGTTTAAGAGATGTATTTGATCATGAAAGGTGTTACAAAAAAAGTATAAGCTATATCTAGACAAATAAATAGCTCACATTAACACTCTCAATGTTACATCTCTCAAGCACACCTCTACAAGTTGTATGAACCCACCTTATATAGAGGTGTTTACATCTCTCTCTGATGTCACAAGGCTACTTTACCACATGCAAGTGGGTCTACAAAAGTCAAACCATTTACAAAGTCATACATGGATAACTTTGTACCCAACAAATATTAAATAACAATATGGTACTTTAGGGTCTACTTACTGGCTTCGGCTGATCATAAACATCTCGTCCTCTCTTGATTATTTTGGAAACAATTTTGAAAATCATTTTTAAAACTTTTGCAGTTCCTTAGTTTGAGACTAGATTCACACGAGTGTTCCTCCAATTAACTTAAACCAAGGCTCTGATACCAACTTGTAACGATCCAAAAATCACAACAAATTTAAACCTCTAAATTAAACAACCCATAGTCGAAATGTTTAAAAAATAATTGTGTCCAAATTGTTTATCAATATTAGAGTATTCGAAAATAAAAAAATCCATAAAACAGAGGATGTGTACGGTCATGCCTTCGCCTTCACGCAGTCATCAAAAGTGCCTTAAACAATAAACTAAAACAATAAGCCAAAGCTCAGTGAGTTTCCCCAAAGTACCACCACAAAAACACATATAATAGACGAACAAGCATGTTGTGTCCAATCAGTCATTAGACTGGAATACCCACAAGCCCACAACCATTGGTATGGAATATCTCCTTCTGGACCACTCAATCATCTCTGCAATAGGTCCACTCAATCATCACACTGCAATACCAATATACAGCGGCCCACTCAATCATCAAGATGGAACACCCTCAGGCCCGCTCAGTCATCGGACTGGAATACCTCCGGTATATTGACTCATGCACAAAGTAGTAAATTCTCAACCCAACACAATATGTCGACATATAACAAATAAAAAACATAATCAATAGACATATAATCATGAAATCAGAAATAACAGGTAGTTTTATAGATCTACCAGTCTACGTATATTAGCAACTAGTATATAATCATATAGATCTATCTCATACTCAGAATATCAATGTATAGCATCATATCAATCCAATTGGCCGACCTTGGTGCCTTCGACCCGTAAGTACAGTGATGAAAGCTCACCTCACAGTCTGAACAATAGCTGAGGAGGTCCTGAGTCCGAATCTCATATCTAATCGTCACCTATTCATCCAAATGACCAATTCTTAAACACCATTCAACATAACCAAAATAACCCTTGGTCAAATTTGGTAAAAGTCAAAGTCAACGACTTAACACATCCGACTTGACTCTCGCCTTATACGCGGGGCATACTCCGGAGGTACGCACCGCGTACTCAAATCTTGACGGCATATAGGAGGGTTGACCACGTACGCACTGCATACTCTAGGTTACATAGGGCGTACACCCAGACTCCTCAAAACTTCATTAAGAGCTTAATGTATTAAGTTCTTACGTCCAACTTCCATCCAAGGCTAAATTATCCTCAAGAGTCATAAAGTTTCCTACTTTCTGACTTTTCATGACCATTAAGTGCCCAATACCCCAAAATACAACATCTTAATGCATTATGACCCTCTAAAGAATTCATGGAGCAAAACTAACCATACAAACCACATTTTGGTGACTCAAGATGCTTTCTAAGGTATGAAAGGAGGATTTATTGAGTCAAGAACATGCCATGCTCAAGAATCACCATTTTGGGGACCAAAAAGTGTATTAAAAGAACAAAGGTCTAGATCTACAAGATGGAGTGATCAAGATGCAAACTCTTTATCTTCTGGAGCTTATTAACAAGAAGGAAATCTCATATCCAAAGTGCTTCCCAATCTCCAAGCTATATGAACCACTCTCTTCTTCTTCAAAAACATTTCTAATCTCTCCAAAGGCTCCAAAATGCTCTCTTTCACTTAGGTCTTGCTTGGGGGTCAATTTCACAGTAGGAGGCTGAATAAGAAAGAGATGTGAGGCTACAATGAGGTTTAAATATGAACCAAACCCTGAAAATTAGGGTTTGCATCATCCTCGCGTGCACCCTGCATACGAGGTGTATGCCCAACTTACTAAGGCATGCCCTAGTACGCTTAGCATATAAACGTACGCTCAGTGTACTCCTAAAGTCCAAAATAACCAAAATGACAATATGGGCCCTTTTGCTTTCTTTCTTTTACTTATGGACCAAAATGCAATATTTAATCATACAAATGGTCGAAATTGAAAATACCTCAACATTGGGATGTTACAATTCTCCCCCACTTGAACTAGAATTCATCCTCGAAGTCGTCCGACATGAATAACTCAAGATAATGCTCCCGCATATCAGCCTCCAGCCCCTAGGTCCACTCAGAGCCCTTCTGGCGTTGCCATTGAACCTTTACCAAAGGTATCTCCTTGTTGCGCAATACTTTCATCTTTCATTCTAAAATAGCCATTGGCCTCTCAATATAAATCCGGCTCTCATCAATCTGAATATCATCCAAAGGAACCATTGTCTCACTGTCCAACACACACTTCTGCAACAGAGAGACATGGAAAGTGTTATGGATCTGATTAAGCTCACTCGACAAATCCAACCAACAGGCCACCCTGCCTACCCTAGCGATCACACAGAAAGGTCCAATATATTGGTGACCCAATTTCCCCTATTCCTGAAGCGTATCACACCCTTCCAAGGTGAATCCTTCAGTAATACCATATCGGCTACCTGAGATGTCTGTAGCCTCTGGCTGATTTGCTGAATAAGCTTCATGGTCTGAAGGAGTATTTCCGTCCTTCCCATGACCCTATGACCAACCTCTCCCCAACATACCGGGGTATGACATTTCCGACCATACAAAAAGCTCAAAAGGTGGGGCACCAATGCTGGAATGATAGTTGTTGTTGTAGGAAAACCCCGCAAGATGTAGGTAGTAATCCTGACTCCTACAGAAATATATGACACATGCCCGTAATATATCCTCGATGGAGTGGATGGTTCACTCACTCTAAACATTGGTCTACGGATTATAAGAAGTGCTGAAATGTAGTCTCATGTCCAGTTCCTCGTCGAACTTCTACCAGAAATGGGAAGTGAACCAAACATCTCAGTCTAAAACAATGGAGACCAGAACCCCATGACGAGAAACAATCTCTTGGACATATACATCAGCTAACCTTTCGGTCGAAGAGGTCTCCCGGATAGCCAAAAAGTGGGCACTCTTGGTCAATTGATCCATGATGACCCATATAGCATCGAAACCTTTGGGATTCTTGTGCAATTTGGTGATGAAATCCATGGTGATTTGTTCCCACTTCCATATGGGAACCTCCAAGGCTACGTATTTCCATACGACCTCTTATGCTCGACCTTGACCATCCTACAGGTCAAGCACCTCTCAACATACTAGGCTATGTCCCTCTTCGTACACGACCACCAATAACTCAATCTGAAATCCTGATACATCCTGGTGGCACTTGGGTGTATGGAATAACGAGACTTATGAGCCTCCTCCAGTATTATCTATCTGATCCCACCAGAAAATGGAACCTAAACCCGACCTCACAGGGTCAATATCCCCTGACTATTAGTGACAAACATGTCGATATCGCCCCTGATGCTCTCCTGTTTCCAGTTCTCCTTCCAAACTCCCTCTGCATGAGCCTCTCTGATCAGACCCAAAAGTAGTGAATCAACATATATCCTCATACACATCCCCCAACCGGATATCTACCGACTTGCGGCTCAATTCATCCGCTACCACATTCGCTTTACATGGATGGTAAAGGATCTCACAGTTATAATCCTTGAACACATCCAGCCACCTGCGATGCCTCATGTTCAGCTTCGGCTGAGCCATAAGTTATCTCAAACTCTTATGATCTGTGTAAACAGTACAATGGACCTTGTAAAGATAATTTCTCCGAATCTTGAAGGTAAACACCACCACCCCAACTCTAGGTCATGAGTAGGATATCACGTCTCATGTAGTATTAGCTGCTGCAAAGCATAAGCAATCACTCGTCCCCTCTGCATAAGGACTGCCCCTAAAATAGTGATGGATGCATCATAGAAAACCATGAAATCATCAACTCCCTCTGGAAGGGTCAACATCGGGGCCTCACATAACCTCCACCGTAGAGTCTCAAATGTCGAATGCTGCTCAGGGACCCATTATAAATCCACTCCATTCCTCGTCAGACAAGTGAGGGGTACTACGATCATGGAGAAATCCTGAATCAATCTATGATAATATCCTGCCAAGCCTTAGAAGCTCCCGATATCCGAGGGAGATTTGGGAACCTCCCACTGCATTATTGCCTCTATCTTGGCCGGATCGACCAAAATCTTATCTTGGTTGATGAGGTGTCCCAGGAACGGGACCTCTCGTAACCAAAACTAACACTTTGAGAACTTAACATATAGTCATTCCCGCCTCAACACTCCTAGAAGCTCTCGAAGGCGCTCCTTGTGCTGCTCACTGGTCTTGGAATACACCAATATATCATCAATGAACATGATAACAGACCGGTCGAGCATTAGCCTGCACACCCAATTCATCAAATCCATAAACAATGCAGGCACACTGGTGAACCCAAATGGCATCACCACAAACTCCTAATGCCCATAACGAGTCTGGAATGTGGTCTTCTCCACGCCATCCTCTCTCACTCTCACTAATTATACTCATACCTCATATCGATCTTGGAGAACAAAGATGCACCCTGCAACTGATCAAAGAGGTCATCAATCCTTGGAAGGAGATAACAGTTCTTCTCTGTTAACTTGTTTAACTCTCGGTAACAATGCACATCCAGCGTGAACCATCCTTCTTCTTGACGAACAGTATCAACACTCCCCATGGCGAACTGCATGGTCTAAAGAAATGCTTGCCTAGCAGCTCCTGAAGCTAAGAGGACAACTCCCACATCTTGGGTGGTTCCAAGTGGTACGACACCTTGGAAATTGGAGCCATACCTGACACTAAATCAATCCTGAACTCAGCTTGCCTATCGGGAGGCACACTGGGTAACTCCTCCAGGAATACATCAGCAAACTCCCTAAAAACTAACACCTCTGAAACTGGAATCTGCTCTCCAACCCAAGTATCAACCACATAAGCTAGATAACCCACACACCCATCCTAAATATACCGTCGATCCTTGGCTGCCGAACAAAACCCTAATCCAACCCTGTTACCCTCTCCATAGATAACTAGTTTCCCCTACTTGGGGTTCAAACTACTCGTTGGCCCTCACAATTAAACACGACACCAAACCTGCTTTGCCAATCCATACCCACTATTACACATACATCCCCCATGGGAATATGAATCAGATCAATCGGATAAGGCACCCCGAAGATCTCCAATACACAACCCTCATACACTCTAGATGTAGGAACCCTGTGTTTGTTGGGGATAGAAACCCTTAATAGATACTCTAACTCACCAATAGATATATCAAACTCCCTACTAAACATCTAGGATACAAAATACCGACTCACACCCAAGTCAAAAAGCACAAGAGCAGGAAAGGAATTCACTAGGAAGGTACCTAATATAATCATAAATATAGGTGTACCATAAAATAATAGACAAAACAATAAATAGAAACATACACGTCATGACGTTTGGTGTCGCCTTGGCCTACTCCGTCGTGAGTTAGAAAGCACAACCTCGGGCCCTCGGGGGCTCTTCCAGCTCTAGCTCCCATTCATGATCCTCAGAATAGTCGGCCGTGGAGCCTATGCTGGTCTAGAAACAAGCAAGGGACAATTGGCCTTCCTGTGTCCCACGTGATCATAGTGATAACAAATCCTGGTACTTGGTATTAGAGCCTGTTGATGGCAATCCCTCGTAATGCGGCCCTGACAACTATATTTGTGGCATCCAGAAGAAGATCGACAAGCACCATCATGAACCTTTCCACACTTTCAACAAGTGTGGCCCCGGTTACTCCCAGATCTAACATCAGCAGCCTTGAACTGCTTTGGTGCCGGCTGCAACTATATCGGGGTCTCTGCTCCCTCGTTTGGAGCTCCATCTCTAGCTCACGTCGCCTCATGACCTCCTATAAATCAAGAAATGATACATAGTGCTGAGTAGACACGAACTGATTGATGTCTGTATTGAGCATGCTTAAGTACCAAGTAATCTGAGCTTGCTCGGAAGCAGCAAACTCAGAGCAAAACATGGTTCTCTCCGTAAACATCTTGGTGATCTCCATCACCGACTCGGTCCACTACCTCAAATACTATTACTCCTGAGCCAGCCTCTCCCGCTCTACCAATGTAACATATCTCGAGCGAAACATATCAGAGAATTGCTCCCATGAAACTGCAGTTCGCTGCTCTGGGGTGTATGAATTGGTAACCAACCTCCACTAATCTTTCCCTCCAGACCAAAGAAGGTTTAGAGCGTACTTGACCTTTTGGTTAGCTGGGCAAGAGTACTTAAAGAAACATTTGTCAACATCAGACAACCACCTCATAGCTATGATCGGATCCTGAACTCCGTCAAACACCGGGGGCTTCGTTTTATCGAAGTCTTGGTACTGGAAAAGCTCTCCCAACGCCAATCCCCACAGCAGCAACTAATGTGGTGGCTGTATCAACAACAGTCTCAGAATGTGCAACATATCAGTTGTCAAAGCAATCCATCATAGCAGTCTTGATAGACCAAAAACAACTCTAGTGTCCGCCCTCGGACAATAGAAACAACCTCATCATGAATGACCTCCCTAACCCGATCCTCAGTCAATCCTGGAACATCCTGACCACCTGCTTCGTCTCCTAAACCGGATCTTGACTCAAATCATCTCGTAACCACTATACTGAAAATAAACTAGGGAAATATCAGATAAAACGCATAGCATACCAAAGGATGTATGCTAATCATACATAACAATGGATCATATAGACATTCGGATACTTGATTCTACCCTAAGCCCACAACTAAACAAGGAACAAGAAATAAGGTAAATTAAACATTCTTAGGCTATAAAATCTTAGTTATGTACAATTTTGATGCATACACTGAGCGACTACAGTAATGATGTCAATTTCATATAAGGAAAACCCTATCATATCAGGCATCATATAATTAGGTAATGATATCATGTAATTCCTGAAGATCCCTAGCCTATCACTAGCATGTTGTTCTAACATATTACAATATCCAATAATAGTGTGGTAATTTGGGGTCTATTTACTGGCTTCGGTTGATCGTACACATCACATTCTCTCTTGATTATTTTGAAAACAATTTTTAAAACTATCGCAGTTCCTTAGTTTGAGATTGGATTCACATGGGTGTTCCTCAAATTCACTCAAAACCAAGGCTCTGATACCAACTTGTAACGACCCAAAAATCACAACAAATTTAAAATTTTAAATTATACAACCCATAGTCAAAATGTTTACAAAATCATTGTTTACACATTGTTTATCAATATTAGAGTATCCCAAAATCAACAAGCCATAAAACAGAGGATGTGTACGATCACGCCTTTGCCTTCATGCGGTCATCAGAAGTACCTGAAACAGTAAACTAAAATCATAAGCCAAAGCTTAATGAGTTCCCCCAAAGTACCACCATACAAACACATATAATAGACGAACAAGCATGCTAGGTCCAATCTGACATCAGATTGGAATACCCACGGGCCCACATCCATCGGGATGGATTACCCCTTCCTCACACACTTAGTCATTAGACTGGAATGCCAACATACAATAGGTATCAGACTGGAATACTAATATACATTGGGCCCAATCAATTATTGGACTGGAATACCCTCGGGTCCATTCAGTCATTGGACTGGAATGCCTCTAGTCTGTTGACTCACGCACAAAGAAGTAAAGTCTCAACCCAACGCAATATTTCGACATATAACAGATAACAAACATAGTCAACAAACATATAATCATGCAATCAGAAATCACAAGTAGTCCTACAGATCTACCGGTCTATGTATACCAACAACTAGCATATAATCATACAGATCTATCCCATACTCAACATATCAATGTATAGCAAGATATCAATCCAATGGGTGGGACTTGGTGCCTTCGACCCGTAAGTACAGTGAGGAAAACACCCCTCATAGTCTACACAATAGCCGACGAGGTCTTGACTCCGAATCTCAGCTCTAATCGTCATCTATTCATCTAAATGACCAGTTCTTAAACACCATTCAAAATACACAAAATACCCCTTGGTCAAAGTCAAAGTCAACTAGTCAACACAACCAAGTTGACTCTCGCCTCGTACACAGGGCGTACTCCGGAAGTACGCGCGACATACTCAAATCTTGACTGCAAACAGGAGGGTTGACCACGTATACGCTACATACTCTAGGTTGCGCAAGGCGTATGCGTAGACTCCTCAAAACTTCATTAAGAGCTTAATGCCTTAAGCTTTTATGTCTAACTTTCAGATCTAAGGCTAAATTATCCTCAAGAGTCATAAAGTTTCCTACTTTATGACTTTTCATGGCCATTAAGTGCCCAATACCCTCAAAATACAACATCTTAATGCATTAAGACACTCTAAAGAATGCATGGAGCAAAACTAACCATCAAAACCACATTTTTGTGACTTGAGACCCTTCCTAAGGACTGAAAGGACGACTTATTGGGTCGAGAACATGCCATGCTCAAGAATAACCATTTTGGTTTCAAAATGTGTCTTAAAAGAACAAAAGTCTAGATCTACAAGATGGAGTGCTCAAGATGCGAACTTTTTACCTTCTGGAGCTTGATAACAACAAGGAAATCTCAGATCCAAAGTGCTTCCCAAACTCCAAGTTCTCCACACCACTCTCTTCTTCTTCAAGAACACTTATAATCACTCTAAAGGCTCTAAAATTTACTCTTTCACTAAGGGCTTTCTTAGGGGGGGGGGAGTTCGATTTCACAAAGAGAGACTGAATAATAATGATATGTGAGGCTATGAGTATTAAATATGAACCAAACCCCAAAAATTAGGGTTTGCATGATCCTCACATATGCTCTGCGTACCAGGTGTACGCCCAACGTACTAAGGCATGCCCAAGTACGCTTAGCGTAAACACGTACGCTCAGCGTACTCCACATAATCTGAAATTACCAAAATGTCACTATGGACCCTTTTGCACTCTTTCTCTTACTTAATTAGGGACCAAAATGCACTATTTAATCATATAAAGGGTCGAAATTAAAAACACCTCAGCATCGGGATGTTACAATTATATATTTTGAATAATTTAATTTTGAATCTTAAAAGATATAATTAATGATTATAAAATATTTGAGCTTAAATATTTTTAGATCATAACAAATTAATGATCATAAACAAGTTCAATCAATAGTATTTTTTGAATCATAAATATTTTGAATTTTCATATTTTGGATCATATTATATCCAAATATTTTCAAATTTTTTTTAAATTAAAAATAAATACTTCAAAAACTTATTTTTGAAAAATTCTTTTTACAAAGTTCTAGTATATTGAGTAGAAGCATCATTTTAATTTTTATACTTCTTGGAGAATTTTTTTCTGGGTCTTTTTCATAAAAAAAATAAAATAATTTTTTTCCAATTTTAATGATTATGCTCATTTTGTAGAAAATCAAATTTTAAGAATTTTTTTTCATTCTTTTTCAAATAAAAAAATATTATGGCCAAAAATCGAAACGGGTGTAGAAACCCCACCAAATAAGAGCTTGACATGTATCAGAGAGAGAAAATATGATGGGATGCGAGAATTGGTGGACACTAGAGGTGTTTTTTCTTCTTTTTTCTTCTATTTTTTTCTTTCTTTCCATTTACCCATTCAACTCCAAACAATTAACAATTGTTGGAAAATGTCAAAAATTTTGCATATAATTACAAAAACATCATATTATCCTGCGAGATATTGACGATAAATAAAATAAAATCTCCACCTTTTATTTTTTAAATCCTGCAGCAAAGATTTGTACTCACAATCCTCACTTATTTTTGAGTCCTCACTCGATCAAACTTATATATATATATATATATATATATATATATATATATATATATATATATATATATATATATATAAAAGTTCAATATAAAATATTTATTAATCAATGAACTAAGAAACCAATTTAAAACGTCAGAATTTGAAGTGATCAACGAGAAAAGGAATGGGTGTAAAATGAACACATATAC
Organism: Lactuca saligna; assembly: GCF_052625555.1. Lineage (NCBI taxonomy): Eukaryota > Viridiplantae > Streptophyta > Magnoliopsida > Asterales > Asteraceae > Lactuca > Lactuca saligna. The sequence continues at coordinate 19,478,432 of NC_136422.1, forward strand.
ACCATATTATATCATTTCCTTTTTTTCGTTTAATTTTTTTAGGCTATGTTTTTTATCGAAGAAACCGAATTTACCATTTTTCATGATTTTTCATTATCTTTCCATAGAGATCCATATTGATCTATATTTTTTTCTTCAAAAAAATCCATTTTATTTCTTTGTTTTTTGAAAAGTTAAGGCATGTTTTTTATTGAAAAAATTTAATAAATGTATCAAAATTCATATTTTTTTAGCACTCTTTAAACATAGATTCATAGCAATGTAAATAAAAAACGAAATTTCAATACATATTCACATTGTGAATCTGCTTTGATTCACAATGTGAATAATAATAAGTCAGATTCGCATTGCGAATGTTAAAATTCAAATATTTACAGTTTATATTCACAATGTGAATCTAACAAAAAAATTTATTATTGTTTTTATTTTTTACTATATTTATTTTTTTTATCGTTGATGATGTTTATTAATAGAGAACAAAAAAATTTAGGTTTTTGGTATAAATGTTCATTTATATAGAAATAACTTAAATATTTAAAAAGAAAAAACAACAAAACGAAGTGGATTTTTTTCCAAAAAAAGTTTGTTTTATATATATCATCTTGGATTTCTATATAAAAGGACGAAAAATCGTGAACAACGTATATTTTATTTTTATTTTTTTCCGATAAAACACGTGGCTTAATAAAACTTAAATCGAAAAAAAAGAGGTGAAACTTTTGGTAATGAGACAGATTTTCTGATATAATACGGTGTATATGCGTCTAATATACAAGTATATATTCATTCTCTTGACCGTTAATCGATTTAAATTTCGACGCTAACGATTGGATCATTGGTTTCTTTTTAATAATGGTTCTCTATTGAAGATCACCATATATATATATATATATATATATATATATATATATATATATATATATATATATATATATATATATATATATATATATATATATATTAGGCGAATTTCCGCGTGTTGCGCAGAAACACCTATATAGTTGAAGTTTTTACAAAGATATGTTTTTTTAATATAACAATAACGTTGTTGTTAAATTTGATATAATAATTCGTATACTAAATTAATATAATATATTAATTATTTTCAAATATATTATAATATATACATATATTATAACAGCATAATATTAATCGTTTGAATGACTTTTATCCTCGAGTTACATATAAATCAAATTAAATATAATATGTGGTCTAATGTTATTTATAGTTGTTATTAGTGGAAATTAATTTTTTAAAATTAATTTTCTTAATGTTTTAAGTTATATCATTATAATTATTTAAAACATCAAATATTGTTTTTTTTATTTATTTATTTTAAAGATAACAATATAACCATTTATATAGAGTTATTTTTAACTATTATAATTGTAAGTTATTTTTTGAAAACTTTTAACGATTATAAAAATATCTATAAGAAATATTTTAGTTAAATTAAGATTACAATTTAGTTTTTGCATTTATCACTACAATTTATCACTTTTAACTATTTACAAAATATTCTTTGGTTTTTTAAGTGGAATTGAAATTTATATTTAAGTTAACACTGTAACGTTATGTTTAAATTAATAATATAAGTATTTTGTCCAAACTATTTAAAAATTATAACTTTAAACTGATAATGGTTTACATACAACAAAATTTTAAATTTAATAAGTTAAATATAATATGTTAAACGTTAAAGATATAACTTTGTCAGTAGAAGTAAATATATTATTTTAAAATTGAAATTTAGTTTATTAATGATTATACTTTAAGTTTGATATTTATTTAAACTTATTAACCAACTTATAATCATTATTAGAAACACACTACAACTTACCACTTTTAACTATATACAAAATATTATTTGAGTTGTTTAAGTTAAACTAAAATTTATATTTAAGTTGACCCTGTAATGTTATATTTAAATTAATAATTTAATTATTTTATACAAAATGTTCCAAAGTTGTATCTTTAAAATGATAATGGTTTACATCCAACAATATATTATAACTAATAAATTAAGTATAATATGTTAAAAGTAAAAAAAAAAAAAAATTATAAGTAGTAGTAAATATATTATTTTAAAATATAAATTTAGTTTATATATGATTACACTTTAGGTTTGATATTTATTTAACCTTATTAACCAACTTATAATTATTATTAGAAAGAAATTGAAAAGTCATGGGAGTTCAAATGAATGTAGTGAAAGGACAATTCAATGGGAGTTTCAAATGAATATGGTGAAAGTAAAAATGCTTTCTTTATAAGTATAGTAGGCGTAACCTCGCGCGTTGTGCAAGAATGCATTTAAGTGGTTAAAATAATTATGGGAAAAATACAAATATGTTGAAATTTACGGTTTTAGTCATGTTTTAGGTGTTGACCGAATTATCAAATAACATAATAATCTATCAATTTATTTTTTGATACTATCTAATATAGTCCATACCTTATAAACTTTACTTTTACATTTATAATATCCAATATATATTATAAGTTTTTGTATAACATTAATATAATCTACTTTTCTTATGCCCGATAATATTTTTTGGATAAAATAAGAAATAAGTTGTTTTGAATGAGCCATTAATAAACAATATTGAACTAATAAACTTTGTATTACACTATTTATATTACACCAAAACATCCAATTTTTCATATATGAACTTTCAAATATTAAACATTGAAATTAAGATTGAAGTCATACAAAATATATCATTATACATAAATGTCATCAAAAGTTTTAAAATAAGTCGATTAGTAAATATGATATTTAATTTTAATTACATATGTTGCAAGGCGTACGTTTAACTTTATGTTGGTGCGTCAAGATCTTCTTCCTTAATTTGTACCTACAAAATTAAGGTGAATAAGAATAAAATAGATATTACTAAGATTTAATATAAATAATTAAAAAGGATATGTGGATCTCCTACCACCGGTTAAAGACAACATACATCTCTAGTGGTATCGATTCCTAAAGGAAATTGAAGTAGTCATTCTATGTACACCTTGTTTTCTAATTACATAAACAAATATGAGTAACCAAACATAAAAATGTTATCTTTATGTAGGAAAAATATTTTAGTTAACTAACAAATTAAATAATATAAGTTTAAGAGTTCGGAGTTTCAAAACATTAATATTTTTAATAATCAATCAATTAATTAACACATGTTGAAATTTTTACAATCATTACTAAAAAACATTTGAAATATTAGATTTTAAATGAATTTTGGTTGAAATGTTTTGACCTCTATTATTATTATTATTATTATTATTATTATTATTATTATTATTATTATTATAATATATATATGTATATACACACACACACACACATAAAGAGAGAGAGAGAGAGAGATATGAAAAGTATAACATATGTATGAGTTTTAATTATATATATATATATATATATATATATATATATATATATATATATATATATATATATAGAGAGAGAGAGAGAGAGAGAGAGAGAGAGATGGAAAGTATAACATATGTATGAGTTTTAATTAATTATCTTTTTGAAACGGTACAATTACAAAACAAAATAACGCATATTTAAAATATTTAATTAAATATTTTCGACCTCACCTTATATAACATATGATCAATAAATTCACGATTAAACCACAATATATAACGATTGTATTACAATAATCCAAAAACGAAGAAAATATAAAAACAAATTAGTATAACAAACTTACATATCAAAAGCTCTTATATAATATCATATCTCCAAAAGTGGTCATAAGACCTCAGCCCAACACAAAAATCTTTAAGTTTGTCTTCTTTCTTAAATTTGTATATGATTTGTATGCATGTCTTCGCAAAAGATTGACTTTTTATAGTAAACGTTTTACTAAATGCTAATTAAACATAATATAAGTTATAAAACTTTTGAGTGTTAAATCATAATTAAGAAAACTTTTGGGTTGCATTAGTTAAAAAAGAGAGTTTCAAATGAATATGGTTTGAGGAAGTTAAAAAGGAGGGATTCAAATGCATAAGATTCAAGAAAAATTGCTAGCTTTATAAGTATATATATATATATATATATATATATATATATATATATATATATATATATATATATATATATATATATATATATATATATATAAGTTCAAATAAAAACCATTAAATGTTAAGAACCACTTAAGAACCCTTTTTATTAAGAGTATTTTTTTTGTCTAGATACATTCCTAACATTACAACCATTAAACAAAAAGCTAGATCATACATTGAAATTTCAAAACTACTTTCAAACTCTCTGAAACTTTTTCAAACTCTCTCATTTCTTTCTAACTTTCTCATGAACCTTCAAGAACTGATAAACCTAAGAACACTTCTACCACCTACCGTCACCACCTACTACAGTAACCTGCCGGAGCCACCTATAGCCGTCGCCTCTTTCCATCGTCGCTGTTTAACCACTACCTCATACTGCCGACCAAACTCACCACTACCACCTCTAGTCATTCAGATCTGAAGCTAGAAGTCACATCTGCTACCTACCACTTTTGTCGTCTCCTTCTGAAGAGCTTCTATTAGCTGCCGATGACTTCTCAAGCTTAAATAATAGCACTGCTGCAAACAAAAACTTATGACCACTTCTTGACCAAACTCTTTTCTCCCTCTAGATCTATGATCACTTCCAATCGCAGCCTCCAGAACACTATAACGTCATCTCTGCTCGTCGTCTATAACCACAAGATCTACCGTATCTTCGTTTAGAAATGAAGATCCAGTTCAAATCTACATTTTTGGCCACTAACAACCTCCAGATCTGCGAGCTCCGGTGTGGATCTATGATTTTCGACACCACCGATGTCAAAATTTGCAAGCTCCGACGAGATTGAAGGAGTTCTAGAGAGATTCGTTTTCGTGTTCTTTAGTTCACACACTTGGTTCTTAACTTTTTGTAGTTCTTATTTGAACCTCTCTTTCTCTTTCTCTCTCTCTCTCTCTCTCTCTCTCTCTCTTTCTATATATATATATATATATATATATATATATATATATATATGTTTTGGTCAAAAATAGACTAAGTAGAATTCAACCAAATTGTATGAGCGGCTATGATATTCGTAGTAAATCAAGTATGAAATTGTAATCAAAGCAACACAAGTAAGTTACAAGGAAAACCTTTGATCTTTGATAGGATCTCCGACATAAAACATTGGGAGGTGATAATAATCACCTTCCTTGATGTTTTTATTGATATCTAAAGTTGATTTACTGGGATGAATGTGTAAAACTTAGTACAAGTATCATAGATAAGCCAAATGTGTCTGTAGTGTGCTAGTTATACGTATTATTATAGTCTAATTCAAATAGCAAGAAGTCCGATAATTTCGGGATCCTCTGGAATCAACATATGATTGATTGCGAGGGTCAATGAGTAGTATCAGGATTGTGTCTTGGAGGTTTCCAGGGTGCTTTATCCGATTGGTTTGATTCCCATCCCCATGGGGGATGTATGCGTGATAGTGGGGATGGATTGGCTGAGCAAGTTTGGTGCTATGCTTGATTGCGAGGGTCAATGAGTAGTATTTTAACCCCAACTAAGGGAGAATTGGTCATCAATGGACATGGTACTAGGGTTGGATCAAGGTTTTGTTCAGTGGCCAGGCTCGAAAGTATATTCAACATGGGTCTACGGGTTATATGGATTATACGGTTGATACTCAGGTTGGAGAGCAGACTTCTATTTCAGAGGTGCCAGTTGCTAAGGAGTTTTATGATGTATTCCCGGAAGATTTACCATGTATGCATCCCGGAAGATTTACCATGTATGTGTCCCATGGCTCAACACCACTTGGCACCACCTCAGATGCAGGAGTTGTCCTCTCAGCTTCAAAAGCATTTAGGTAAGCAGTTCATTAAACCGACCAGTTCGTCATGGGAAGCATCGATACTGTTCATCAAGAAGAAGGATGGTTCACACCAGATGTGCATTGTTTATTGGGAGTCGAAAAAGTTAATAGTGAAGAACCGTTATCTCCTTCCGCATATTGATGACCTCTTTGATTAGTTGTAGGGTGCATATTGGTTCTTTGAGATCAATATGAGGTACGGGAATCATCAGGTGTGGAGAAGACAACATATTAGAATTGTTATGGGCATTATGAGTTCGTGGTAATGCCATTTGGGCTCACCAATATGCATGTGATGTTTATGGATTTGATAATCAGGTATGCAGACCGATGCTCGATCGATCAGTTAATGTTTTATTAGTGATATCTTGGTGTATTCCAAGACCATAGAGCATCATGAAGAGCACCTCTAAAAGCTTTTAGGAGTGTTGAGGTGGAAACAACTGTATGCCAAGTTCTCAAAGTGTAAGTGTAGGGTGCGAGAGGTCAAGTTCCTAGGAAATCTCGTTAACCAAATCGAGATTTTGGTCAATCTGGCCAATATTGAGGCCGTGATGCAGTAGGAGTTTCTGATATCTCCCTCAAAGATCAGGAGTTTATCTGGTTTAGCGGGATATTACCGAAGGTTTATCCATGATTTTCCATGATCGTCGTACCCCTTACTCATCTGAAATCGAAGGGAGTGGATTTCTGATAGGGCCTTGAGCAGCAGACGACATTTGAGACACTATGGCAGAGGTTATGTGATGCCCCGGTATTGACCCTTCCGGAGGGTGTCAATGATTTTATGGTATTTTGTGATGTATCCATCACAGGTTTGGGGGCGGTTCCTATGCAGAGGGGACGGGTGATTGTATATTCTTCTTTGCAGATGAAGCCGCATGGGGCATGATATCCTATTGATGACCTGGAGTTGGGTTAGTGGTATTCTCCCTCAAGATTTGGAGACATTATCTATATGGGGTCCATTATACCATTTACACGGATCACAAGAGTTTGCGATATCTTATGGATCAGTCGAACATAAACATGAGGTAGTGCAGGTGGCAGGAAGCTGTCAAGGATTATGACTGCAAGATCCTTTACCATCCGAGTAAAGCGAATGTGGTCGCGGATGCCTCTAGCCACAATTTAGCTGGATATCCAGCTGGAGATATGTGTATAAGGATATCCACTAATTCTCTACTTTTGGATTTGATTAGAGGGGTACAGACAGATGGACTTAAGAAGGAGAATTGGAAACAAGAGAGGATCAGGGGCGATATCGACAGATTTGTCATCAATAGTCGGGGATTGTTGACCCGCTGTGGACGTGTTTTGGTTCCTATTTCTAGTTGGATTAGGCAGATGGTTGTGGAGGAGGCTCATAATTCTCTCTTTTTGTTACACCTAGGAGCCACCAGGATGTATCAGGATTTGAGACTAAGTTACGGGTGGTTGTGTATGAAGAGGGAGATAGCATGGCATGTTGAGAGATGCTTGACCTGTAGTATGGTCAAGGTTGTGCATCAGAGGCCGCATAACGAGTTGCAAACTTTGGAGGTTCCCATGTGGAAGTGGGAACAAATCACCATAGATTTTATCACCAAGATACCGAAGACCACCAAGGGTTTTGATGCTATATGTGTAACGCCCGTAGATCATGGCTAGTCAATTTAGAGACGATAAGCGTCAAAAATGACTTTTTGATGAAAGATTATTTAGAATGAGTAATCTTAAATAAGTTATAGTATATGTTACAAGGATTCCGTACATATAAAGAATGCCAAAATCCGAGTTATAACGAAGAAGTTATGACCTGTCAAAGTTTCGCGACAGAACCGACACTACGCTGAATGACGTAAAAAGTGAATTTATGTTAGAGTGATATTTAGCCTTAACGATCTAAACGAAAGTTGTAGAGTTCGTTAAACCATGAGCGTGCATAAAAATAACATTCGAATCTGACTTCGTATGAGGAAGTTATGATTTTTTTAAGTTTCGACTTAGCGGTATGCAGCCCGAATACTCGATTTGAGACCGAGCGGTTTTTAGCCGAAACAATCTAAATGAGAATCCAAGATCTCATTAATAGTAGTGAAACGATAAAAAGATAGGCGAAAACGGACATCGGGTGAAGAAGTTATGAATTTATAACAGAGTTTTCCTGTCCCGTCCTACTAAAAATAAATTCAAAATTAGCCGACAGAGTCTAAACGAAAGTCGTAGAGCGTAGTTTCACCTACGCAAGGATATAAAGAACGTCGAAAACGAATTTCGTATGAGGAAGATATGAATTTTTGAAGTTTATTAAATAATTTCGATATTAAATTTAATTATAAAATATCCGATATTATCCAAAAAGGGAGGGGGGGGGGGGAGTCAGCGGCCTGATCCAGGTTATGCCCAGCGTACCTAGATTTACGCCCAACGTAAATCGAGGATCCAGACCCTATAAAAGGGAGTCGAGGCTTCCGAGTTTCTTTGCTCAATTCCTCTTCTCTCTCTCTCTCTCTCTCTCTCTCGTTTTACCTCGTTTTTCGTGCAAGAATTATCTCGAAGCCCCGATATTAATACCAAGACCCGAAGCAAGTCCCAAAGCCCCGAAGATCCCGAGAAGTGCGATTCCCAAGCCAAAGCTCCGCCCGCGAGAAGCCAATTTTTGTGAAGATCTTCCAGATCTACTGAATAATACTACTTATACAAGCCGTAGTGCTGTCAAATCGTCTTCTGATCAAGTGAGTGTATAGTTACTTTCTTCCAACGCATAAATATTAAGTATTTGCTATGAAATACGTGCTATGTGTGTAATATAAATTTGTTTATATGTGTGGGTGTATAGTCCCTTTCATAAACACGGGTATAATACAAGTATAAATCACATAGAAATAATGCACCCAAACTCTGTGAACCCTCAGGTTCTAACTCTATTAGCCACTCGAGGCTATAACTCTATGGGTCCGTGCACCCAAACTCTATGAACCCTCAGGTTCTAACTCTGGGAACCTTCCGGTTCCAACTCTATAAACATGCACATCATAAATCACATAGAAATAATGCAGTACAACACATCACGTACATATAGCATACAAATACTCTGATCACATAACTCTGGTTACCTACTCAAGGTAAAGTATAGTGAGAAGACTCACCTGGCAAGCAGAAAGCAGATATCCCCACACTTGAATCTCGAACTCGCCACCGCCTAACACGTAAGGCAAATACTCTCATGAATATAACTCTCGAGACTAGAATAAATCCTCTCATAACACCCTCTTATGGGTAAAAGACTATTTTACCTTTCTCTTGGCCCAAAGGCCACATCGCTGACCAAACCCTAAAAGTCAACGGCCAACCCTTGGTCGAAATCAAAGTCCTCAGTCTAGGTCAACCCCTGACTGACCCTACTCGCCGAGTCAACCCTGTGACTCGTCGAGTTCCCATAATTAGAACTTCACTCAATCTGCGACCTAACTCGCCGAGTCACCCCGAGACTCGCCGAGTCCAACAACTCTGAGTCCACTCGCACACGACTCACCGAGTCATCCCTCGACTCACCGATTCTCGACTCAACCAGAGAATATTTGGGACTCTTCGACAAGACTCGCCGAGTCCAAATGGACTCGTCGAGTCCAAGGCTATCTTCAACCTACTCGCCGAGTTGTTCTTCCAACTCGTCGAGTTCCAGGCCATCTTCAAGCAACTCGTCGAGTCGCCCCATGTGACTCGTCGAGTACCACCGGTCTGAATCCATACAGAAGCGTCTCAGGCCATGCAATTGATCCAAAACATAGATCTAGTCTCCCACCACTCATCCATCACGTAAAGTGGCAAACTTTACGTGAATCCAAAGAGATCTAAGCCGTTTGCACATTGGGGCTAGGGTTTGGGACATGTAAGCTTCACTAAACACTCCAACACAGGGACTTTCATGCTCTATGATTCTTCTCCCTTCCAGATCTGAGGTAGAAACCTCAGATCTAACCTCTAGACTTCCCATTTCATCCATAGACAATTTCTCACAAACCCCAAAATGAAGAAACAACATAACAACAGGTCAATAACGAGATATTACCTCTAAGTGATGCCCCAAATGCAATGAAATTCGAATCCAAGCAAAGCCCCTTGCTCCAAGCCTTCAATCTTCCCAAAATTTCTTCAACCATTACTTCTCCAAGCTCCAATCCACTCAACAATGGTGCTTCTCCGTGATTTAGGGTTTTCTGGGGCTCAAGGGGTGATAAAGAGGCTGGGAGGAAGACATAATGATCATTATATAAGGCTCAACCCCAAGAATTAGGGTTTTCTCCACTCAGCGCCTACTCGCCGAGTCCAATACTCTGACTCGCCGAGTCGGCCACTTAACACGCGACCAAGTCGCGACTCTACTCGCCGAGTCCACACATGGACTCGCCGAGTCGCTCTTTCCCAAGTTACTCCTTTAGCCCTTCAACTCTACTCTTGATATTTCGGGATGTTACAATTCTCCCCCACTTAAATTAGGCTTCGCCCTCGAAGCCTACAGCAACTCAACTCCAGAATTACTCCCACAACGTGCCACCTGGCCTTAATCGGACCAGATCTCACAAGGCATACCCATCGAAACTCGAACACACTTTCCCTTTCCTTACGGTGTCCTGACCATTGTCTCGAACCGGGCACCGGATGCACCCTCTGATGACCACACACATCGATCCGAGAATTACCCATGAAGTATCACTGCCCCAAATCTCAACAATCACTCGACCCATAAGGGTTAGAAGACATGAACCATCGGATCCCCGATTCGAATCCCTCTCTATCCAATCCGTGACGACGGAAAGACCCACTCTTAAATCCCAGAGCAACTCCCATGAGTCCTCTTCTTGCAATCACACACCCATGCCGCACCAACCTTCGCACTCTCGGGTTAGGAAAACCCGTCACACTGATGACGTCTTTAACATCCCCAGGAGAAACCACCACTACGCACACAGCCCTCGATCAGAATCAAGTTGGGAGTCCCAGACTCCATCCCTACATCCATCCTGAGACTCTTGGCTCTACACCCGCGGAATCCTTCCGCGTCCTCAGCAGACATCCCATCATGATGTCATTCCATACCACTGTCACAGACACAATGTTCGACCATCATACTCCAAATCATCCATTCTCACTACAACTTCCACTTCCGCGAATCGACACTTTCCTCAGCAAATGAGGGTCCGACACTTCCTCCCATACAACAGCACAAAGGGTGGCATACCAATGCACTAATGATGGCTGTTGAAATAGGATAACTCAACCAAGGATAAATACGTGCCGCAACACCCTCTGAAATCTAATACATATGCCCGAAGCGTGTCTTTGAGCGTCTGAATCGTTCACTCCCTCTGAGGTGTCCTCAGACATCATCATGATAAGCTCTAGCTCATCTCATATCCCTCTTCGAGACTGGGCACTAGGTCAGCTTTTGACTCCACAACTGAGCCTCCAAAGGTCACCCAAATCATGATCCAAATATCCCACTAACTTCCTCCCCGTGACCACTATCCCGGCCCCGTGACACGCAAGTCACGAAATTCTCTTTTCCTTATGCAAGAAAGTACAATCCAACCGAGGATCGTCTCCACTCTGATCTCTGGTTTCTGCTGTGCATATCCCTTGCGCATCTCACCACATTCCCCGACAGAGACGGGGACCCCAGTCTCGCCCCTCGTCCAACATCCAGGCTCCAAAAACTCAATACTAAGGCTACTCAAGCCCAAAACTCTTCCACATCATACACTGATCGGAGAACATTCCATCATCACACTCTCTTGCCATCTAGTGAGCACTACGGCTCCCCGCGGTATCACAGCACCCTCTGACTAGTGAGTACTACGGCTCCCCGCAGTATCACAACACCCTCTGACTAGTGACTACTACGGCTCTCCGCAGTATCACAACACCCTCTGACTAGTGAGTACTACAGCTCCCCGCAGTATCATAACACCCTCTGACTACACTAGCTCGTGCTCCTCAGAATATCATAAGCGGCTACCCATACTCGTCTCGAATATTCATCACAGACTCTGGAGGCAATCGTCATAACAGATGCCCACCCTTGCGAAGATCCACTCTCCCAAGTAATCTCCCTGGATGCCCATACTCGAAGGGCTCTCAATAGATCCATAGATACCTGATGTACCACAAGTCGTCTCAACTCAAGATTCACGAATAACTTCGAATAAAGATATCAATACCCGGATACCTCGAAACACCCCCACCGATCATCACAAGATCCTGCCACAACCACAGGTTTCCTGCCCCAAGCACCATATAGATGCAATATTACATTCCCTCTGAACCCCATAACTAGATCTTCATTTTTTCCAAGCTGCAACTTCGGTGTATTCAATTTCCCAACTGCAATACGAAGAAACGCTAACGCTACGAAATACGCTGATAATTCTCCGAAACCCTTTTTCCCGCCACTCAAAACCCAAACAAGGATACACATACCGACCCGGGAGTTGGCTGCCCAATCATTCTTTATCTACTTGCCCCAACACTGACCAATACCAGATTCCTGACTAATAAACACCTGTCGTGGAGACATTCATCCTTCTCAAACAAGTACTTCCCGCATTAACTCACTCCGACCCCTTTCCTCGATCACCGACATCTCTGGTCTCATGATTTCTTACCGCATATCTCTATACTCCACTTATAACTGCTCCTGACAAATCTCTGCTTTCTTACATACGGCACCCGGTTCTCCCCCACTTAGGGTTCGAACCGTCACCAAATAGCACACAACTATTCCATAACTATATTCTCCAGCAAAATCGCACCTGCCCTCGGAAAGTGCTACACAACGCCCGATAATCCCCCTTACGGAAATGAATCGACCTCATATACTCTGAACCTTTGATGAACTCCTCAAGAACTTCTCGTCTCGTCTGCCTCTAATCGTTCCAAATCTCGTACCAATCTAGTACCAACAACTCAACTGCTCAATAACATCCCTGGCTCATAGACTGAACCATAAAATCACCGTACCCCTCACCTCAACTCATCAACCAACGCTCCAACACCGGGATCACCCCAAGAACAAGGACCCACTCCCATATTCAACACCCCATGGATAGAAAACTCTCTGCACCGCTAAACTCGACTGAACTCCCCACTGATACCACTACCATACATCCGACTATACTCAATTAGGTGTAGCATGGCCCTCGACTATCTCAGTCCAAACCGACTATCTGCTCATGATAAATCACTGCCTCGCGGCACACATGTTACCTAATACTCTAGGGGGAAATCATCATCAATGACGACCTACAGGGTTTACCCCTAAACCCAAAACCAAAACATCATGTTTCTCATATTCTCACACTTACATAATCAGTACCTCCCCGATCATAGGAGGTGACATCTCCTTTATCGACTGATCGCTCAACTCAGATCGAAATTCTCCCTTCCACTGACTCCTTACTAGAATACTCTGAGGGACTCTCGATCTCCCTCTCTAAAGGACGCCTATTCGAACTTACTCGTGACCGAATAACTCGAGAACCACAAACATCATTCACTACGAACCATGGTACTCCTTCCATGACATCTCTTCTCAATATGCCCCAGTGTATGGTACCCTAACCATGACATCACTCCCCAATCCACTCCGATGTATGGTACCCGGACCATAACATCACTCCTCAATCTGCTCTGATGTATGGTACCCGAACCATAACATCACTCCTCAATCTGCCCTGATGTATGGTACTCGAACCATAACATCACTCCTCGATCCGTCCTGATGTATGGTACCCGAACCATAACATCACTCCTCGATCCGCTCCGATGTATGGTACGCAAACCATGACATCGCTCCTCAATCTGCTCTGATTTATGGTACCCGAACCATAACATCACTCCTCAATCTGCCCTGATGTATGGTACCCGAACCATAACATCACTCCTTGATCCGCTCCGATGTATGGTACGCAAACCATAACATCGCTCCTCAATCTGCTCTGATGTATGGTACCCGAACCATAACATCACTCCTCAATCTGCCCTGATGTATGGTACCCGAACCATAACATCACTCCTCGATCCGCTCCGATGTATGGTACTCAAACCATACCATCACTCCTCAATCTGCTCTTTAGAACCTTCAGAATACTCCTTGTATCAAGTATGGGTCCTCTGCTTTCAGTAGTACGGGCCCATACTACCTGCCACATCTACCCATACTTTCCACACGGACCATCCCAGAGCTTCTAAATAGCTGCTCGACCTGCTCTTTCACCAATCTCATCGCGCGTGCTCGCTCCCCAGCGAAATTCTCTATTCTACAAGCGCACTCATCTGGATAGGGTTATTCCCTAGGCTCTTTCGTCATCTTCCCACTTCTTTGCTATCAGCTGCTGAAGAGCTCCTAATGATGCCAACCATCTACCTCCTGAATATCGTCATATTCACTTGGTAGCTGACTCCCATCATCGAGAGTTCCACAAAGCACAAAGCAAGCAGCATTCGAGCATCGAAGGATACATAGGACTCCCTCTCTGTGATAACTCCACCTTCTCAGCTCATCCTCGAAAGTACCACCGAACTCTGTAACTCTACCCCTCATGGGTTCTAACTGGATACTCTCACTCATCACATACTCAAAACATAACACATATAACAACGAGTCCTAGGCTAAGGCATCACAAATCAGGCCACTCTAGTCCTAACATATGAAATACCTAGCCTGTCTCTAGCATGCAATAATATCTCATAAAGTGCATCATACATATCTCATAACACAAAAATAAGGGTATTTTGGGAAATCACCGTTCGGGCTCTGGCTGATTGTACACACTGCTCCTTCTTGCTTTCTCTTTGAACTCTTATTCACTTTTAGAAAATTATTTCTTTAAAAACTTTTCTTACTTCCTCAGTTTGAGTCCAGATTTACCCGAAGGCGCATCCGAATCCCTCAAACCTAGGCTCTGATACCAACTTGTAACACCGTAAATTTCAAGACAAAATTTTCATTTAAAAAAAAATCATTTTATTCTTAGAAACACTTGTTTAAAATCTCATTCATAGTCGATTTACAAAACATGATTCCATTTTCACTTGCATAGAAACCAGGATCCTCCAAAATATGACTCTTTCTCTGGTGTGTACAATCAAGCCGGTGCCGTCCCGTGATACTGAAAGAAACCTGAAAAAAAAAACATCACACAAAACACTGTAAGCACGAAGCTTAGTGAGTTCCCCAAAATACCACACATAACACATATTAGCCACTCGAGGCTATAACTCTATGGGTCCGTGCACCCAAACTCTGTGAACCCTCAGGTTCTAACTCTGGGAACCTTCCGGTTCCAACTCTATAAACATGCACAGCATAAATCACATAGAAATAATGCAGTACAACACATCACGTACATATAGCATACAAATACTCTGATCACATAACTCTGGTTACCTACTCAAGGTAAAGTATAGTGAGAAGACTCACCTGGCAAGCAGAAAGCAGATATCCCCACACTTGAATCTCGAACTCGCCACCGCCTAACACGTAAGGCAAATACTCTCATGAATATAACTCTCAAGACTAGAATAAATCCTCTCATAACACCCTCTTATGGGTAAAAGACTATTTTACCTTTCTCTTGGCCCAAAGGCCACATCGCTGACCAAACCCTAAAAGTCAACGGCCAACCCTTGGTCGAAATCAAAGTCCTCAGTCTAGGTCAACCCCTGACTGACCCTACTCGCCAAGTCAACCCTGTGACTCGTCGAGTTCCCATAATTAGAACTTCACTCAATCTGCGACCTAACTCGCCGAGTCACCCCGAGACTCGCCGAGTCCAACAACTCTGAGTCCACTCGCACACGACTCACCGAGTCATCCCTCGACTCACCGATTCTCGACTCAACCAGAGAATATTTGGGACTCTTCGACAAGACTCGCCGAGTCCAAATGGACTCGTCGAGTCCAAGGCTATCTTCAACCTACTCGCCGAGTTGTTCTTCCAACTCGTCGAGTTCCAGGCCATCTTCAAGCAACTCGTCGAGTCGCCCCATGTGACTCGTCGAGTACCACCGGTCTGAATCCATACAGAAGCGTCTCAGACCATGCAATTGATCCAAAACATAGATCTAGTCTCCTACCACTCATCCATCACGTAAAGTGGCAAACTTTACGTGAATCCAAAGAGATCTAAGCCGTTTGCACATTGGGGCTAGGGTTTGGGACATGTAAGCTTCACTAAACACTCCAACACAGGGACTTTCATGCTCTATGATTCTTCTCCCTTCCAGATCTGAGGTAGCAACCTCAGATCTAACCTCTAGACTTCCCATTTCATCCATAGACAATTTCTCACAAACCCCAAAATGAAGAAACAACATAACAACAGGTCAATAACGAGATATTACCTCTAAGTGATGCCCCAAATGCAATGAAATTCGAATCCAAGCAAAGCCCCTTGCTCCAATCCTTCAATCTTCCCAAAATTTCTTCAACCATTACTTCTCCAAGCTCCAATCCACTCAACAATGGTGCTTCTCCGTGATTTAGGGTTTTCTGGGACTCAAGGGGTGATAAAGAGGCTGGGAGGAAGACATAATGATCATTATATAAGGCTCAACCCCAAGAATTAGGGTTTTCTCCACTCAGCGCCTACTCGCCGAGTCCAATACTCTGACTCGCCGAGTCGGCCACTTAACACGCGACCAAGTCGCGACTCTACTCGCCGAGTCCACACATGGACTCGCCGAGTCGCTCTTTCCCAAGTTACTCCTTTAGCCCTTCAACTCTACTCTTGATATTTCGGGATGTTACATAGTTGGTATGTGATAAAGTCACAAGCATTAGCAAATTTTGTGGTTAATTTTAGTGATGATATACAACCTGAGGTAGAGTCAGAAATCCAATAACTTCAAGAAGAAGAAAACATGGGGGAGTTGATACTCCTTACATATGGAGCATCCGACATTAGAGGAACAGGACTTGGGATCATACTAAAATCGCCACATGGGAACATCCTACCTCAGGCAATTAGTTATGAATTCAATGCAACTAACAATGAAGTAGAGTATGAAGCACTAATCATGGGACTACAACTGGCCAATGATCTTTAGATCTAGGACGTTCAGGTATATGTCGATTCGTTATTAGTAACTAACCACTTTAATGGATTCTATGGAGTTAAAGGGTGAACGACTAGCACTATACCTTCAAATTCTTAAAAAGTTAGCCTTCACATTTAAAGCTTCTATTCTAATTCAAGTTCCTAAAGAAGATAAACATGAGGTAGACACATTAGCCCACTTAGATTCTTCCTTCAGGATCCCGCTAGAGACTAGGATCCCAATAACCCACATAATGATCCTGATGATAGAAGATCCTTCCAGCAGACCAAAAGACCCCGATGACCTGAATCAGAGGGCCAACATAGTAGCAATTCGGGGCCTAATTCCTCGATCCTCTTCCTATATTCCTGATGTTCAGGATCCCGATCCAAACATTTAGGATCCTTAGAGACATTTGAGATCCTGGACACAACCCATCATAGAGTATCTCTAGAATGATGCAATCCCAAAAGACTAAAAAAAGTGGTAAAGCATTCAAGATGAGGATCATACACTTTGTGACGATCCATGGAGTATTATACAAGAAATGCATCACAGGTCCATATCTAAGATCAAGAAGCCATGGAATTTCTAAAAGACATAAATGAAGGGGATTTTGGTAACCACACTCAAGGAAGATCCTTGTGTTCTAAAGCGTTAGGAACAGGATACTATTGGCTAACCATGAAGAAAGATGTCATCCTACATGTTTAGAAGTGTGATGACTATCTCATTGATTCAGAAGCATGAATGGGGATATATTGGCTAGTTACCTTCAAATGACGCATCTTGCCAAGATCCTGAAATGTTATACGCCTTGAAGCAAAGTTTATGTAAGTCAATTTAGTTATAATTCATCACAACCGAGTCAAGGTATATACCTACTCCTTACCATCATTTCTTTTCTTTGTTTATTTTTATTCTAAGAATACTACGGACTTAAGCATAAGAGGGAAATTAGCCAAGCTAACATTTTCAACATGTAGAAACTCAAGGATCCTAGCCACTAAGAATAGAGACAGATCATCTCTCCTCCGATTAAGGGTAATTAATCCCCTCTAAGTTTTAAATAGTTAATAACCTCTTTCATATGTGTTTGGGTTTTTACACCCCGCTTGGACACATGATATCTTACTACGAGATGTGAGTAAGGGGATCATTTAACGATTTAGTGACTTGGAAACCCTCTTATTTTTTAACATATGTTAAGATCCTAAGGTTTAAAGAGTTAATGACCTCTTCTCACGAGTTTAGGTTTCTACACCTCGCTTGGACGCACGATATCTTACTATGGGATGTGAAAAAGGGATCATTTCAAGCTTTAGTGACTTGGTAACCCCTTTATTCTTTAACATATGTTAAGATCCTAAACTAAATTTCTAAGGTTTATAAAATTATCATGTTATCCTAACTTGGGATCCTTCCCAGTAAATTTATAAGGTTTATAACATTATCATGTTATATTACAAGTTACAAAATGGGATTTTCTACATTTATTATCTGAAGTTGGGATTTTTCCCAGTTATTATCGGAAGTTGAAATTTTACGCAGTTATTATCTAAAGTTGGGATTTCCCCAATTATTATCTGAAGTTGGGATTTTCCTTAATTTAATATCTAAAGTTGGGATAATCCCCAATATTTTTTAAGTTGGGATCTTCTCCAGTATTTCTTAAGTTGATTTCTTCTCTAATATTTCTTATGTTAAGATCTTCTCCAAGATTTCTTAAGTTAGGATCTTCCCTAGTATTTCTAAAGCTGGGATCTTTCTGAGTATTCTTAAGTGGGATATTCTCTAAGATCTCTTAAGTTGGGATTCTCCCTAGTAAAACTATATACTGGGACTTTCCCCTGTGAATTCCTATGTGGTATATTTCCTAATATTACCTAATTTGGGATTACTCCTAGTAAATTCTAAAGTTAGGATCATCTCCTAATAGCACATTCAGAAGAATTCTCTCCAGGTTTCACGTATCTTTATCTTCTATGCTTACTGTGCACGAAGTTGCTCTTAAAACTATATATATATATATATATATATATATATATATATATATATATAGTTTTTTTTCCAAGTGTTTTCCTACTCTTCAAACCAAAACATACCTCTTCTAAAACCTCGGGATACTGACTATTACAAGATCCTAGTCAAAGTAACTTTTTATCTCAAATCTTTAGGATCCTAGAAAGTTTTTGTAAATTCTAAACTCATTAGGATCCTGATCATTTCAGAACCCTTAAAAAACCTATTTTAACCCTATTTCTACAACTAAATCAGCCACACAAGAAAATAGATAAACCAAAGCATCAGTATTAAAAGGGGTTACCCTCCCACCAAATAAAAAGGAAAATATTGTTTTATAGAATAAAAAATTAAAATTGTTTTTAAATTTATCTAGCTTAGGTCAATTTTTGATCATCCTGAGCTGGGGTATACTCTGTCTCTTTCTTTTCTTCTTCTCTGCAGGATCCTAACCAACATTTACAAGCTTGCCAATTAACTTAGCTACGGTTTCATGACAAACGGCCACTTTCCAAGATCCCACATTCTCCATATCCTCCGCTAGCTTGGTCTTTGCCTCCCAGATGGCCTCAACAAGATTGCTCTTAACCTCCACAATCATCTCCTCGATCTCTAGCGTATGCTCCTCCTCTTTCTCAACTTTTTCCTTACTCAGTTTCTCCACCCTCTTTGGAAGCTCCTTGTTGATCCCTTTTTACTTCTTCAAGGCTAGCTCCACCTGGTCAAGCTTAATCTTTAGACATTTGGTGGATCAAGAAACATGATCATCAACCTATAAAGGACCATGGTAAGAGAATTTAAATTAAACAAAAAATATTAAAGACCCTTATAACTTGTGAGAAAGAGATCAACTTCCTCAACGCCTCATCCACCCCAAGGCTCTCCAAATCCAAGGTCTTAGCGGACTTGCTTTTCCGAATCTTGGAGTCTTGACAGTTAGATCTATCGAGGTTCTCTTCGGAAGAAGAGAAGATGAAGTCTTCTCCTTCTTGACCACAACTTGGCCATCGAACATGGTGGAGTCGATATCAACAAGGGTGAACCAAGCACTAAAGTGTGTAACCTTGGTTCCTAAACACAACAAAGGAACTCAATAGGTTCAAGATCCTCCATGAAAAATAAACAAAATAGACAAACCAATCAAGGAAACCCGTAATCTTCTCCTCAATATCATCAGCAGTAGGGACAGGATCCTCGACCTTGAAAGCTGCATCAAAACAAATAAAACAAGGAAGTGTGAATTTCAGATCCTCAACAAAATTAAATAAATTCCTATCCTTTCTAACCTAATTTCTTGAAAGGAGATCACCGTCGGGGATGTATTCACATTTCATAAACAGATATTTCTCTTTCCGAGAACCATCATTTTGTTTCAATTTCAAAATATGATGTGATTTATTTGTTTTTGACTTTAAACAGGAAAGGAGAAGACCCGTAAGTTTGGAGATCATAAACATGGCCCATCTCAACTAATCCCATTCATAGATCCTTAGATTGATTCAATAGATCAACCTAAAATAGAATCCTCCTGATCACATGTATAGTTTGGATGGAAGCAAACTTAAGTAGGAAAGATGAAGCCAGGTTTGGCCTTAGCATCAAAAGGCTTGAAAATGACATCGACAAGAAAAGCTCTGATCGATTTCAAGGACTCAATGTCATTACCACTAAAAGAGAAAGTCCCCTCATAAGAAAAGATCTTTTGATCGAGGAAGTCCTCATCAGGAAGAGTAAGGTTGCTCGAGCGAGAACGGAGTGCCTTTTTACCCATGATTATAAAACAAGAAAAATGAGAAGAAAGGAATAGGAAATTTACCTTTAAGATAATCGATAACGCTTGAAAGAAAGATAAAATAAGTAGCAGAAGATCGTTAATCATTAACCCCTATTTATGCAGATCGTAGAGGATAGAGAAGAGATTTGACAACATAATCACATCTTTCGAACGGATACAATTCTATCCATTTGAGTTTAAACTTCGAATCCTTTATCTCTATTTAATTAAATTATACACTTTAAATACTTGAAATTAATTCAGATATTTTGTAGGTATAATTTGGGGGGTAATTGTTAGGTCCAAGATCCTCAATCCTATCTAAGATCCGAATCTTAAAGATATATAAGGATCCTTAAACCTATCCAGGATCATGGAACTTAAAAGAGTCTTAGGATCCCAAACATATGTCCAGATCCTGAACATCACCATTATTATTTCCTAAAAAGATTAATGGCTATATTTCTTGTTTATTTTTGACATGTGCAGAAATTGTCAGCGTAGGAATCATACACAACAAAGAATCACTCCAACCAGGCTTAAAACCCGGGTATACCAAGTAAAAGCACGTTGCAAATACCAGTTCAACAATATCCCGGAAATATAGGACTTTTAGTTACTTAACCTAGACTAGAAATACACTTTCAAAACTCACAGAACAACACAAATCTATGTCACACCCCTGGCCCAAGCCGCGGAGCACGCTGGGCTATACGACTAAGTTCATGGATCACATGCAAACTGAATATATGTCACAAGTACAACACTAAACAAAATAACATTCGTATTACATCTTAATGTTTAGACATAATATTCTTACATATAATAATCATACATGAATTGCCTTAATAGATAGGTAGATAATATAACAACTAGTAAACTATGTCATTTGTAATCCACTCTGTCTTAAATGTATGTTTAAATATTTCCTAAGAATACATGTCGTTTTGAGGGTCAACACAAGGTTGGTGAGAGTTACAAGTTTTCTGCTTATAGTAGTAATACTTTTAATAAGTCTAAAAAGTATTTACTTTATATATATATATATATATATATATATATATATATATATATATATACATACATATATATATATATATATATATATATATATATATATATATATATAACATTAGTTAAAACAGTGTTTGCAATGAGTCTTTAAAAGCCAAAATGTATTTCTCTATAAGTAAATCCATACTTTAAACTATGTCTGTAATAATACCTTGAAGGCCAAAATGTATCTTCTATATAAGTAAATCCATACTTTAAACGGTGTTCGTAATGAACCTTTGAATATCCTTGAAAACCAATCTGTACTGTTACATAAGTAATTCCACACTTAAAATAGTTTTGAAAGCAACCAAACTCATGGTTTGTGGTTAGAGAGAGATATTCTAGTTAATATTTATAGTGAGTTCTATAACCGAGCTATGTGACTGAGTGTACCCCCTACAACGCTTCATTGGACGTTGTAGTAACGATCATAGACACATATGAACCGCTTCGATTGATCGGTCGAGTTTGTAGCTAGCAACCGCAGGTGGGGATGCCTATCTCGTATAGATCTATACATATGTATCTTGCTCCAAAGATTAAAGGTTGTAGTAGTGTGGGTATGCTAAGTGTTTAGACTCAGCTAATGAATAATGTGTCACTAAAAATCCCTTAACTAAAAAGTTTGCGAATAGCTCTCAGCCTTAACTTAATTGTGATTAAGTCACTACGCATAATGAATATCATTGTATAAAGTTTATAAAAGCTGAGTATGCTTGGTATGTATGTAAAAGTGTAATGTACTCCCTTTTATAAAGATGTATGTTTCAATGTAATGAACATATGTACATGTATTAACTTTATGTATTTAAACATATAAATATACATGAATAATAATAACTTGAATCATTGAAATACTACAAAGTTATATAACATGTTTGTTATAATACACACTGTCGCATAAAAATCGTATATTTTTTGTATCATATAGCATTTGCTGTGTTGTCTAATTATTTCATGGTAAAATAGCCACAATACGCATACAAAAACTTTATACTAGTTTATTTGTAAGGATATGTTACATTGTTAAATCACATTTTTATAAACTAGGATTATTGTATTTTCGCATAAAAAGGTAATCGGTTTGTATAAAGAAAATATACAAGCACATGCATTCCCCCCTTCCCCCCGAAATAATTAAAATATTAAAAAGGGTCCGTAAGCACCCACCCTTGAATCTAGACTTCCATTTATTCGAATTCGATTTCTTTTGAGAGACTTATCATGTGAAACCGCAAATCCACAATTATTGAACTTTGAATTACTCTTGGGACCGTTTTATAATGAATTTACACTTTAGGGTTTGTTTTGTAACTTTGTTAAACTATAGGGGTTGTTTAGAAATTTTATTAAATGAATATGATTGTTTTGGTAAAAAAAATACCAAATGAGGGGCTGTTTTAAATAATTGGGTTAAATGTTTGGGGGTTTGGGACTTATTTGGAATAAGGGTTTAATAATGGGGGTATTTCTGTCATTTTATAAAATGAATTTAACTTAAGGCTTAAATTGCATCCCGTCGTCATTTGTTGATCAGGCAAAGGAATCAAAAGAAAGAAAGCGATCGAAGAATCACAGTCAAGAAAGAAACACGAAGGCAAAAAGGAAATCGGGTCCGATGGCTGCTGATCTTTCATCGATCGATTTGCAAGCGGTGATGGTCTCCGGGGTTCGACTAGGCCGAAGAAGAGAAGATCGAAGCAGCGGGTGTTCCCTCTCATCTGGTTCTGAGGTGCGAAGGGGATTGAGAAATTGTGGTGATAGTCTCCGGGGTTCAACTAGGCCTCTTGTCGTTCATCGGAAGAGGAATTGGCACCGGTGCTTTTTACTTTTCCAGAGAGGAGGGTGGAGCGCAGGCAGTGAGGGCTGCTTGAGCTCTTCTATCTCAGAAGGAGGATGCGAATGAAGGGGATCGGTGTGGCTGGAGGTCTCGAAGGGAAAAGGAGATAGAAACAGTGCTCTCGGTGGGTACAACGAGGGCTGCTCAAGCAGCTCCTCGGTCGGTTTCAAGGACTCAATGTCATTACCACCAAAAGAGCAAGTCCCCTCATAAGACAAGATCTTTTGATCGAGGAAGTCCTCATCAGGAAGAGTAAGGTTGCTCGAGCGAGAACGGAGTGCCTTTTTACCCATGATCATAAAACAAGAAAAATGAGAAGAAAGGAATAGGAAATTTACCTTTAAGATAACCGATAACGCTTGAAAGAGAGCTAAAATAAGTAGCAGAAGATCGTTAGTCATTAACCCCTGTTTATGCAGATCGTAAAGGATAGAGAAGAGATTTGACAACATAATCACATCTTTCAAACGAATACAATTCTATCCATTTGAGTTTAAACCTCGAATCCTTTATTTCTAATTAATTAAATTATACACTTTAAATACTTGAAATTAATTCAAATATTTTGTAGGTACAATTTGGGGGGTAATTGTTAGGTCCAAGATCCTCAATCCTATCTAAGATCCGAATCTTAAAGATAGATAAGGATACTTAAAACTATCCAAGATCATGGATCTTAAAAGAGTCTTAGGATCCCAAACATACGTCCAGATCCTGAACATCACCATTATTATTTCCTAAAAAGATTAACGGCTATATTTCTTGTTTATTTTTCACATGTGCAGAAATTGTCAGCGTAGGACTAATTCACAACAAAGAATCACTCCAACCACGCTTAAAACCCGGGAATACCAAGTCAAAGCACGTTGCAAATACCAGTTCAACAATAACCTGGAAATATAGGATTTTTAGTTACTTAACCTAGACTAGAAATACACTTTCAAAACTCACAGAACATCACAAATCTATGTCACACCCCTGGCCCAAGCCGCAGAGCAGGCTGGGCTATACGACTACGTTCATGGATCACATGCAAACTGAATATATATCACAAGTACAACACTAAAAAAAATAACATTCGTATTACATCTTAATGTTTAGACATAATATTCTTACATATAATAATCATACATGATTTGCCTTAATAGATATGTAGATGATATAACAACTAGTAAACTATGTCATTTGTAATCCACTCCGTCTTAAATGTATGTTTAAATATTTCTTAAGAATACATGTCGTTTTGAGGGTCAACACAAGGTTGGTGAGAGTTACAAGTTTTCTGCTAATAGTAGTAATGCTTTTAATAAGTCTAAAAAGTATTTACTTTATATATATATATATATATATATATATATATATATATATATATATATATATATATATATATATAACAATAGTTAAAACAGTGTTTGCAATGAGTCTTTAAAAGCCAAAATGTATTTCTCTATAAGTAAATCCATACTTTAAATTGTGTTTGTAATAATACCTTGAAGGCCAAAATGTATCTTCTATATAAGTAAATCCATACTTTAAACGGTGTTCGTAATGAACCTTTGAATATCCTTGAAACATAATCTGTACTGTTACATAAGTAATTCCACACTTAAAATAGTTTTGAAAGCAACCAAACCCATGGTTTGTGGTTAAAGAGAGATATTCTAGTTACTGTTTATAGTGAGTTCTATAACCGAGCTATGTGACTGAGTGTACCCCCTACAACGCTTCATTGGATGTTGTAGTAACGATCGTAGACATATATCACCCACTTCGATTGATCGGTCGAGTTTGTAGCTAGCAACCGCAGGTGGGGATACCAATCTCATATTGATCTACACATATGTATCTCGCTGCAAAGATTAAAGGTTGTAGTAGTGTGGGTATGCTAAGTCTTTAGACTCAGCTAATGAATAATGTGTCACTAAAAATCCCTTAACTAAAAAGTTTGTGAATAGCTCTCAGCCCTAATTTAATTGTGATTAAGTCACTACGCATAATGAATATCATTGTATAAAGTTTATAAAAGCCGAGTATGCTTGGTATGTATGTAAAAGTGTAATGTACTCCCTTTTATAAAGATTTATGTTTCAAAGTAATGAACATATGTACATGTATCAACTTTATGTATTTAAACATATAAATATACATGAATAGTAATAACTTGAATCATTGAAATACTACAAAGTTTTATAACATGTTTGTTATAATACACACTGTCACATAAAAATCATATACTTTTTGTATCATATAGCATTTGCTGTGTTGACTAATTATTTCATGGTAAAATAGCCACAATACGTATACGAAACCTTTATACTAGTTTATTTGTAACGATATGCTACATTGTTAAATCACATTTTTATAAACTAGGATTATTGTATTTTCGCATAAAAAGGTAATCGGTTTGTATAAAGAAAATATACAAGCACATGCATTCCCCCCTTCCCCCCCCCCCCCCCCCCCCCCCCCCCGAAATAATTAAAATATTAAAAAGGATCCATAAGCACCCACCCTTGAAACATGACTTCCATTTATTCGAATTCGATTTCTTTTGAGAGACTTGTCATGTGAAACCGCAAATCCACAATTCTTGAACTTTGAATTACTCTTGGGACCGTTTTATAATGAATTTACACTTTAGGGTTTGTTTTGTATATTTGCTAAACTATAGGGGCTGTTTGAAAATTTAATTAAATGAATATGATTGTTTTTGTAAAAAATACCAAATGAGGGGCTGTTTTAAATAATTGGGTTAAATGTTTGGGGGTTTGGGACTTATTTGGAATAAGGGTTTAATAATGGGGGTATTTCTGTCATTTTATAAAATGAATTTAACTTAGGGCTTAAATTGCATCCCGTCGTCATTTGTTGATCGGGCAAAGGAATCAAAAGAAAGAAAGGGATCGAAGAATCGCAGTCAAGAAAGAAACACGACGGCAAAAAGGAAATCGGGTCCGATGGCTGCTTATCTTTCGTCGATCGATTCGCAAGCGGTGATGGTCTCCGGGGTTCGACTAGGCCGAAGAAGAGAAGATCGAAGCGGCGGGTGTTCCCTCTCATCCGGTTCTGAGGTGCGAAAGGGATTGAGAAATTGCGGTGATAGTCTCCGGGGTTCGACTAGGCCTCTTGTCGTTCATCGGAAGAGGAATTGGCACCGGTGCTTTTTACTTTTCCGGAGAGGAGGGTGGAGCGCAGGCAGCGAGGGCTGCTTGAGCTCTTCTGTCTCGGAAGGAGGATGCGAATGAAGGGGCTCGGTGTGGCTGGAGGTCTCGAAGGGAAAAGGAGACATAAACAATGGTCTTGGTGGATACAACGAGGGCTGCTCAAGCAGCTCCTCGGTCGCCTTCTTCAGTCTCGATGGTCAGCAGTCCCCTGTTCCTTTTTTTTTTTTTTTTTGATACCAATCAATGGTGTGTTTGGGCTTGATGATTCACAGGAAATGAAGAAGAAGAAATCGGTGTTTTTGTTGTTTTTGTTTGACAGGAGACTAAACAATAAGATGGACTGTTTTGTGATTGAACTCAGTGGCTTCAATTTAAGGTAAATTTTTCTGTGATTTATTTGTATAAATAGATTGAATGGAAGATTATAAGAGTGTAGAACAATACTTGTATAAACATCACGTTGTGTGTATAAATTTATGGATGTGTTGAGTGTATGGTTGGGCTCTTATTGACAGGAAATGAAGAAGAGAATGGATGTGAGGGGGTTGTTCCTGACAGCTTCTACTGAAAAGAAGAAGAATACGTTGTGTGTATAAATTTATGTTTACTTTGTGTGTAAAATTATATAAGCTATTTGTGTATATCATTGGTTTTGGTTTGATTTTTGTATACAACATGATCTATGAAATATTACGGAAGTACAATGCAAGATTTACTCAATATTTTCAATATGCAAATTGGTGTATAATTTATGATTTGATTTGGGTTTAACATGATCTATGGCTGTACAATTTAGAGGGTAGTTGAAAACAGTAGACTTAAAAAAAAATCCGTAGTTTTTTCCCGGTTACGGTTTGGGAAACTGTAGCTAAAACGAGAGAAAACAATAGGTTTTAAAAAATCCTACGGTTTTTTAAATAATTCTAGTATTAAAACATTGAAAGAGTACTAAAAAGAACATGTAAAAAACAAAAATATAAAACTTTTTAAAAAAAACTTACAAAAATATAAAAGAAGCTAACAACTTTATTCTAAAAAAAACTAATTTTAAAAAACATAAAAAAGAAAATAATAAAAAAATTAAGAAAGAATTGCAAATGATGTCTACAAAGTTCGTAAAAAATTACACACGTTAAAAAAGATAAAATTGAAACTGAAAATATTATTAACAGAAACGGTAAAAAAATTAAAAATTTTTGTAAATCAAGTTCAAAATTTTTTGTGGAAACTACAATAAGAAATTTTATCAAATCCGTAAATAAAAGTTTAAAAAAATTTAAGTTAAAAATAAATAATAAAAGTTAAAAAAAAAACTTATACCAAAATTCTAAAAAAACAATTCAAATGAAAGATGAAGAGGTTTGAAGAGGTAACTCAAGTGATGTGCCACGCAACACACGCGCAGAGGTTTTGCAGTCTGAAATATTTTAAAAAATCAAACTGCTGCGAGAGGGAAACTGTTGCGTGTGTGTTGCGTCGCGCAACAGAATGTGGTTTGAAGATCTTTTTTTTTTAAACAAACAACACCTTAGTTAAATTAATTTTTAGAGTTATTAAACCAAACTTATTAGATAAAAATATTTAATATTTATATTAGAGCAATTTGGTTTTTTAATACAGTAATTTTTAACATAAATGATCTATATGTGATATTTGTTTTATCACAACATAATACGACTTCTTGATTAAAACATGTTGTATAGTAGCTTTATGAATTGACTTTGTTCGGTGTACCAACCTCCATGAAGGCTCATATGGCTCTTTTCATGTTGGCCATGTAAAACCAAAAACAACAATAAGTTGTTAGATGTACCGGCAATATTATATTCTACAAATAAATTCGATAAACATTACAAATAAAGTGAATTGTCATAACCATAACATCAAATTTAGACACTGTAATTTGGTCGATTTCAATGTATTTTTTCCTTATAAAAATTAAAATATGATTTTTCAGGCTACACCTAATCACATATACATATATTCCGATCAAATAAATTATTACAAAAAAACCTGTTATGAACAAAAGCATAATATTAGTTTCATAATTTGCTAAAGGTTAACACTAATAAATAATAATGAAATTTCACAAATCTTGCATTTTGATCACTACATCCAACTAACAAATGAAATTCGGTTTAGAGGATTGATTCAAGAAGTGCATCCATAACTTCTTGTAGCTGAATTTTTGAAAATGTTAAGAGCTATTGAGATATGAGGGAATGGTCTGTGAGGCTACAGTTGGTTTCTATAGGACAATACAAATTCAAAATCATTAGCACATATCTTTCCTACCTGCTTCAATTATCAAATTTATATCAAACTTGTCAAAATCAAATTATATATATATATATATATATATATATATATATATATATATATATATATATATATATATATATATATAACAAATACGAACCTGACAATCAAACAACATATTTTTCATTTAAATAAATATCATAAGTCTAAAATTTACACTTTATATATTATTCTTAAATTATATATTACCTTTCATCTTTAATGGTCACTAACACATCTTTTTGTCTTATTATTGCGACACACATCTATATCGAAAATAAGAGAAAGAACAATAGAGAATAATGTTGACAGAGTGATACTTTATTGAAAACGCAACAAAATTCTTCATAAAGCCGTTAGGATTCTTCTTCAGACTGCTAGAAGGTCTATACAGTGACAACCGATGTGGCATCCATGAGAACGAACCACTTAAAATAACAGTTTTTGATTAATGTAAGTGAAAAAATCTTTTAGAATGGTTACCAGTTGTGAGTGTTTCCACTTGGATGTGATCATTAACATTCTTGTAGATAATGGAACTTCAAATGAACTTTACATAGCCAAATCAACAAACATGACAACACACAAAGAAGCCTAACTTGGCATATAACCAAATTTCCAACAAATTTCAAAATTTTAAGGTTTTGCTGATTTTTTTTTTCAATTTATCATAATTTTATTTTATTACAACCTTACATGAGTAATCAAGGATCTAAATCAAGTGAAAGAAGTAATTGTTCATTTAAATCTAGTAAAAAATTACAATATTGTGAAATTGCATATAATTTACATGTTTGCTTATTGTCTTGGAGGTAACTGACCACTTGGATATGTACTATTATTTGATTAATTAGTGCATAAATTACATTATAGAATATGAAATTTAACGATTGTTCAAATTCATTTACACTTGATTTAACAATAGAAAATGGAAAAATTTTATAATCATCAAAGTATGCTTAATTCAACAAATTTGTTATCAAAATTAATAGAAAACATAGTTTCTTGAAGAAACAAATCAAATACACAAAAACGAATAAAAACAAAGAACATTTGAAGATCATGTCAGAAAGGTATGAGCAATAAGATCTTTCTGACACTTTTCAATATAGATATGGTTAATCTTTTCTCATCTTTAAGATGATAAGTATAAGTGAGTAGAGAAAAGAAATTTATAATCATAAAAATATGCTTAATTCTAAAAGTTTGTCATCAAAGTTAATGGAAAGTACTTTTGTCGAAATAATCAATTATTAATTATGTAGGATATTACCACTAAGGGATTTTGAGTTTTGCATCATCCTCAAGCTTAAAAAAAAAACAATAACTAATGCTCATCACTTTCAAGTAAAAAACTCTGCAGTTTAAACTTAATTATAGTAAATCTAATCAATAACGTTATAAAAAAAAGGTAAGGTTAAGAATAATTACATAAAGATTTTGAGTTCGATAATTGGAAATCGAGCAATTGTAATTTAACATGTATGAGACCAATTATTATCTTCAAAATTGGAAGTATTTATTATATTAATAAGAATTAAATACAAGGTTATTGTTTTGCCCTTTATGAATTTTAGTACCATCGATGTACACTAAGAAAGAAATAGAATAATTAAGAAGATATATCATGTTGATTTGCAAACATATAGGATGGGTAGTTCATAAGTTATGGCTTTAAATTTGGGGAGGATTTGAATTTTATTTTAGGGATAACAGAAATTGGTGAAGGTTTGAACGAAAACATTGATGAACAACGTGTTAGACCAAACATTGGTCAAGATGACGTAAACAACTTGATCTAAGGGTGGAAAATGTATAAGTGAAACCTAATCAAAAATATTTTGTTGCTTTAGATGATGAAACAAAGTTTCTCTTTTAGATATATATTTCAATCATCTATTTTGAAAATGTAAATGTCTTACACTTGGGATGTGGTGACTTAGGAAGACATGTGGAAGATAACCTATTGACCCATGTTCATATCCTGACACTACTCAGCCTCTGTGGCAACGGGGATTAGTGGTGCGCAAAAGCTGGTTCGGAAACCCTCATTAGGGAAGTTCCCTTTCCAAAAAAATATAAATGTCTTAGTCTTCGCCTCTCTCAAGCATCATTGTAATGGGTTTTATTATTTAAATCTGTAAAATTGTGGATATCATCAATATCTAAAAAATAATAATATTTCAATGGTAGATGTTTACTAACAAATTTATCAATAAATTCACAAGGAGCTATAAATAATTGTTTTAGAATAGTTAGAATATTTATAAAAGTTTATAATTTCATAAAAAGTTGTAGTTTGTTAATATTAAATTGAAGTTGCAATGAATAACATTAGAACAATGCTGACAAATTCACATTCAAACAGAATAATAGAGTAAAAAATGTTTAAAATTCTAAATTCACGAGTTTAAACCCAAAAGGAATATAGATGAATAATTTAACATTTCATAAAACCCAAAATGTATTTAAATTATCAAAATTCGAACCCAAAACAAATACTATGAAACAAAGTAATCAAAAACCAAACCCAAAAACCAAATAGTATCTAAAAATAATATGGAATCAACCGTACTCTAATCACCCAACTACTCATAAAATCATGAAAGTCATATATTATTTTTCTTTCTTTGAAATTAACAGTTTTGGCTTGCCTTCTTCAGAAGTACGACCTGTCATTGATGTTAATGATCGTTTGGTTGAGGACATTGTTTCCAGATTATCAACATCATAAACATCTTCCAAGTTGTATTTTAATTCTTCATGTCTAGACACTTTTTTTACAGGATATCCAATTAGTTGGCGGACTTGTTGCAATACTTTTATCAAGATTTGAAGCGAGTATAACGTTATCACCAGTAAACGAAACTGCAACCTAAATATAGACAATGAATTCGCATGTCAATCTAAAAGTTAATAATATTTTAAAGTATTTAAAATATTAGATTTAGTTATATTATATTTAAAACATTTAAATTTAATGTGTCTTGACATCCGAATTTTTCCGATAAAACATTAAACAAATCGGATTACAACGCCTATATTTGTAGTACATAGAAATATATTAGTTGATCAAGTAAAATATAAAAAATGAATATAATAAGTGTAGTGTTTGTAGTATATTTCGTAAAAGAATGTTATCTGTTCGATGTTAATTTTCTTTTTCCAATTTAACTGTGATTTTATTATCAACACTGAAGTTTGAGATTGCATAACCATCACCATTGTTCTTCAAATTATAATGAGAAATTTGAATTTTGAACGTGAACTTTTTATCTAAAAGTAATTTCAAAGCAAACGGATAAATCTTTATATTACTCTCTCCTAAAAATGAAAAAAATGAATGGTTATAAAAATAGACAGACAAAAAGTAAAAATTAATTTTGTTTAAATGAAGTTAATATCGATAACCGCATTAAACTTTACAAGCAACTCTGGTGTGTTTTTTTCCAGAAGTTTCTTTGCGTCACGATCAAATAACATAAGTGACACTATACCGGTAAAGTCTTGTACTATAATGGTGATTTTGAAACTAAAACCATTGATATAAACAAATTCAATAATATAAAATTAGAAAATTTAATCGAAGATTATAATAATATGTATAAAAAAGTTATTGAAAACCTTGGAACAACAGATACGTGTTTGTTCATGCAAGTTGAAGTGTCACGATAAAAAACTTCTTTATCCTGCTTTTGGTCCGTTCCACTAGCTTTGTCATTATGCATTACAACGACTTTTATGGCTTTCTCTAGACAAACATTAGTCAACACATTAAAAAATCGATATAAAGGGTATAATTTTGTTTTTGTAACTAAATGAATGAAACTAATATGCTTAAAGTAGATTGATTAATTTTTTTCATGACCTCACACCAAGAACACAATAATAACAAATAATAAGAACATAGTAAATGCAAAAAATTGAAGAAGAATAAGGAGAATAGAGTAAAGTAACTTGGAAAAAGAATTGGAGAAAAAGATTGCTCAAGAAGAACACTGTAAATCAAAGGACTCAATCTAAAATCGTAAGAATAACCACTTCATTATATATATATATATATATATATATATATATATATATATATATATATATATATATATATATATATATATATATATATATAAGAGGGTGTTTTTGAATAAGAAAATCATTATCTTCTAAAAAATTGGGACCCTAATATAACATCGTGGAGATTTTCGGCTATTCATCTGAAAAAAAAATATCAGTTATATTAATTCAAAACTTCAAATTAATTGACTTTCTTATTTAATAAGTTTTAAAATTCAAACAATTATCTCAAATTGATTCATTTGATGTGCGATATATTTGGAGATAAATTATGAATAATATTGAATTTAATTTTGACTCTTAAATATTTTGCTGATATAATAGGATTAGATTAGATTTTATAGGTTAATAACTTAATTATTGATATGATTGTTTAATGAGTTTTTAAATAAATAATAAAATAAAATAAAATATAAACGGGTTATGAATTTGGAAATCAAAACCTATAAATAAGAGAGTTAAATTAGGAACAATATTAATTAGACAAAGTGAGAAAATGATATCATGTATATAAATAGAACGATATATTTCAATTGATAAAATAATTATTGAATTTAAAGATTTCTATAATTAAATGTAATTGTGTTTGAATTTTATTTGGGGAAGATGATTTCAGCAATTTGATCTAAGGGTGGAACACAGAGTATTAAAACACAATCAAAGGCCCTGATTGCTTCATTGATGAATTAATGGTTCTCTTTTTATAATATTTAGAGATAGCGGTTTTAAGAAAATCAGTATTATATTGGTTTTGGATTCTTAAAACAGTCGTATCTTTTGCATACGAACTCCTTTTTAGACGTTGTTTATATTTTCAGAAACAAGGAAACGTGTACTATGAGACTAGAATGTTTGTGTTGCTCACAACTGCTTAGTACAAAATTTCAAATTTTCAGACATATTCTTAGGGTTGCAGTTTGAGCTGTTTGATTTGTTTTCCAGATTCCATATTTGAAAGTAAGATATGACCTGGTATCTTATAATAGTTGAAATGAACTCATTTATTTTACATTAGATGCACTAAAAATCAATGAATCAATACAAAGACATTTAATGCGAATTTTACCATTCACAGTCTTTGACCTAAATTCCGGGATGTCACACTGTCTGACACCTTATTCATCTAGACTCACTTTATCATTTTTAATCGTATCATTAAGCTCATCTTTGTAATTTACATTCAAATCAATAAGGTCATACAAGACAGGTGATCATTATCACCCCTCAAGGTTTTATGCTGGAGATCCTAACAAGGATCAAGGGATTTCCTTGTAAATCTTTCATGTTCTCTTGTTCTCAATTCTCCATTAGCATTAGTCATAACATCACAAACTCTCATAGAATTTTGTTGAGTTTCACTAGTGTAATTCTTTTACTAAAGCATATACTAAAATGTTTCTACATTTATTGATAGTTTCTTGTAAAAAATTTAGAAAGTTAAGTTAAATCTTTATTTTCTCTAGAAGGTATGTATTTCCTATATATATATATATATATATATATATATATATATATATATATATATATATATATATATATATATATATATAACCTAAAAAACCTAGAAACCTTAGATATACATAAAAAAATATTTGAGATATCTAAAAAAGTTGAAGATCATCTCAGGGATCTTGAAAAAGCCTTCAACATATTAGATGAATACAACATGAAGCTGAATCCATCCAAATGTCACTTTGGAATGAAGGCAGACAAGTTCCTTGGTTACATGGTAACTAAGAAGGTGATATAAGCAAGTCTTGGACATATCAAAGCCACAATTGATCTAAGATCCCCAACTTTAACGAAACATATCGAGAGGTTGACTGGAGAGTAGCATCTCTAAACAAGTTCATAAGAAGATCCTCGGAGAGGTGCAAATATTTCTACGATATCTTAAAGAAAAATAAGAAGTTTAAGAGGACCAAGGAGCATGAAGACGCCTTCCAAGAACTTAAAAAGTATTTAAGATCATCACCCTTACTGGTGAAACCATTTGATGGGAAACCACTCCTCCTATATCTTTCCATATCTTCAAATATTGTAAGTGTAGTTCTGACCAAGTATCTTGACGGGGATCAACATCCTATTTACTTTGTAAGTAAAAGTCTCTTGGATCCGGAAACTAGGTACTCTCATCTCGAAAAATTAATACTTGCACTAGTTATGACCTACCAAACTATGACATTATTTTGAAACTCACATTATAATTGTCAAAACTAACTATTGTATTAAGAATGTCATGAGAAAACCATAAATTCTAGGTAGAATGACTAAATGGCCGATAAAGCTAAGCACATGTGACATCAAATACGTGCCAAGATTAGCAATAAAGCCATAGGAACTAGCAGATTTTGTGGTTGATTATAGTGATGATCTACAACCTAAAGTAGAATTAGAAACTCAACAAATTCAAAAAGAAGAAATCATGGGGAAATGGACACTATTTCCGGATGGAGCATCCAATTGCATAGGAACAGGACTTAGGATCATACTAAAATCGTCATAGGGGGACATCCTACCCCGGGAAATTGGCTGTGAATTCGATGCAACTAACATTGAAGAAGAATATGAAGTACTAATCAAGGGAATAAAACTAGTGAAGGATCTTGAGATCAAGGATCTTCAGGTATATGTCCATTCATTATTAATACCTAACCATTTTAATAGATCCTATGCACTCAAAGGTGAAATATTAGCACAATACATTCAGTTACTTAGAATATTGGCATCAAAGTTTACAAATTTTAGTTTGAAACAGGTTTCTAGAGAAGATAATGTTGAAACAGACACACTAGCCAATCTAAGATCTCCTCTCAGGATTCCACCAGAAAGCAAGATCCCAATAGTCCGTATAATGAACCCCACAATAGAAGATCTAACCAAGATACAAGAAGATCTCGCCATCCATGATCAAATATCTAGCATAGGAGCATTTGAAGATCATAATCTCCAAACCCCTCACCATGATCCTAACACTTAGGATCCTGGACCAAACATGCAGGGTCCACAACAACATTCAAAATCATGGACCCAACCTATTATAGAATACCTCCAAAATGTTATGATTCCAAAAGAAGAAAAAAGTAATAGATCATTCATAATAAGGGTCTCACGCTTTGTGATGATCCAAGGGGTGTTGTACAAAAAGTCCATGGTAGGCCAATATCTAAAGTGTCTAGAGGATCATGAAGCTATGGAAATTTTGAAAGATATACA
Organism: Lactuca saligna; assembly: GCF_052625555.1. Taxonomy (NCBI): domain Eukaryota; kingdom Viridiplantae; phylum Streptophyta; class Magnoliopsida; order Asterales; family Asteraceae; genus Lactuca; species Lactuca saligna. The sequence goes on from NC_136422.1 coordinate 19,514,843, forward strand.
CAAACATGATTATGGCAACCATACTAGGGGAAGATCCTTATATTCCAAAGTGTTAAGAATGGGATACTACTACTTCACCATGAAGAAAGATGCCTTATTATATGCTCAGAAATGTGTTGCTTGGCAAATATATAGAAACATCCTTCATCAACCGGTAGAACCTTTACATCCCATCATTTCACCTTGACCAATCATGAAACGAGGAATAGAAATAACCGGTAAATTTCCTTAGGCACCAGGAGAAAAGGTTTTTATGCTAGAAATGATTGATTATTTCTCAAAATGGATAGAAGCTGATGTTTTTGTTCAAGTGAAAGATAAGGAAGTAGTCTCATTCATCAAATGAAACATCCTCACTAGATTTGGGATCCCTGCAGAGATCATATGTGATAACAGATCCCAATTCATAAGCAAAAGAATGCGATACTTTTTCACCAGTTGGGGAATCAAAATGATAATGGCTACCCTAATTCATACTTAAGCTAATGGACAAGTAGAGTTCAACAACAAATTCATAGTTAATAATCCAAACAAGAGATTCGGTGAGAAGAATAAAAGATGAGCTGAGCAACTTCCATTCGTGCTATGGGCGGATAGGACCACAGCTAAAACGGAAACAGGTTAAACCACATATTCCTTAGTATTTGGAGCAGAAACTATGATACCAATAGAAGTGGTGATCCCACAGCAAGATACAAACTCCAAAATCAAGACAATAATATCCTAGTTGAGGATCTTGACACCGTTGATGAAATAAGGGACCTCGCCATGATCTACATTGTAACTCATCAGTAAAAAATTGCTAAATCCTAAAATAATAATATTACGATCTGAAGATTCCAATTAGGTGAATTGGTATTAAGAAAAGCATTTCAGAACACCAAGGATCCTAAAGATGGTAAACTAGAAGCTAAATGGGAAGACCCTTATCTTATTGATTCAGAAGCAGGAAATAGGGCATATTTCCTAGCTACTCTAAAAAGGAACCTCTTCACAAGATCATGAAATGTTGTACACCTCAAGGCACATTTTGTGTAAGTCAAAGTCATAATATTTCGTTATGACAAGGATAAGGTATGCAATTACTCCTTACACTCACTTTTCCCTTTTGATTAATTTTTCTATCAAAGATCATTACTGAATTAAGAATCGGAGGGGTGTTAGCGAAGCTAACGCCCACCCCAAGATGACATTTGCAGCATGTAGAAACTCAAGGATCCTAGCCGCTACGTGTAACATCCCAATAATACAGGCCAAAAATTTCATTTTTATTTATGTTATTACATAAAACCATCAGTATAAAAACATTCATAATAAAGTCTCATGTTAAAACTCAAGTGACAGTGATCCAAAACATAGTATCATAAAACCATATCAGAGCATAATCCCCAAGGATCTCATGTGCGGAAAACATAGTGTGATGCGCTGCGATCGAGCTGGCTCCTTTCCTTCGAAAACGAAGTACCTAAAACCAAAACTGAAAATCGTAAGCACAAAGCTTAGTGAGTTCCCCCATCATATTACATACCATACAATCACATAGCATACATACTGCCAGGCGTTTCTGGGTTGCCCGACCTACCCGGTACGACCATTCTGGGGTGCCGACCTACCCGTACAACCATTCTAGGGTGCCGACCTACCCATGCGGCCATTTTGGGGTGCCGTCCTTCCCGTGTCAAGCCATTCTGGGGCACTAACTACCCATGTCGAGCCATTCTTGGGTGCTGACTACCCTTCGGTCCTAACAACCGAACCTCAGGGACTATTTCACCCCTACTACTACTATCACATATAACATAACATAAACATATTATCAAACATATCTGGGGTGCCTGAACTACCCTTCGGTCCTAACAACCGAACTCGGGGACTGGTCCCCTCCCACTACCTCTATCGCATATAACATAACAAGCCAGCATGCAAACATATCATCACATACTGTCAGACGTATCTGGGGTGCCTGACTACCTTTCGGTCCTAACAACCGAACTCTACTACTATCACATACAACATATCGTGCTAGCATATAACATATCAGGTAGTAGCAAACCTAGATGATATCACAAAGACAATCATCTATCATATGTCTCCTACTGGTGGGCCGACATTGTGGCCTTAGACCACCGCTACTAGAAGGTAACTCACCTCACACTGCTGAAGTCCCGAAGACACAATCCCACACTTGTTGAAGTCCCGCAGACTCGACCCCAGCTGCTGGATGATAGATTCCCGAACTGTCAACACCAAAATAACACCCAATTAATAATTGGGTCCCAATACATAACCATAAGTACCTTCTTTAGGTAATTATCACATTACCCCTAGCTTGGCTTATTCAAGCCTAAGGCCCAATCCATAGGCCCAAATTTAACTAGGAATCAAAGCCCAAGACATGGCCCAATTTTTCAAATTGGACCTAGGCCTATACATGGTCTCATTCAAAGGCCCAACATCATATAATAATTAAGGCCCAAACTATGGCCCATCTATGGCCCAAATTTCTAAATTGGGCCCAAACCCCTTACATGGGCCTTACCCTTGGCCCATTAATAACGTAATCATCAAGGCCCAATAGAAAGCCCAACAATAAACCCAAGTTAAACTAGGGTTTCACATAAAATGATGATTAGGGTTAAGTGTTTCTCACTTAACCCATTAAGGGCTTAATCCATCAAGGACTTAATCCATTAAGTCCATCATTCTTCAAAATAAGTCATATGGTGTGATTGGGCTTAATCACACAATTCTATTCCAATGACCCAAAAGTGGGTCCCACTAAGTCCAAGCCCATAAATCCAATATTAGGGTTTTCTAAACCCTAATTAGGGTTTCCAATCCCATCTTAGCCCAATAGGCCCAAAACCAAGTCCTTAAGCCCATTAGGGTTTTCCTTAGGCTAATTAGGGTTTATTACACCCATTAGTCACATGTTTGGGCTTTTGGGTCCATTAAGCATCATTGGGCCCATTAGGTTTCATTAAGCCCATTAAGCCTCATTGGGCCCATTAGGGTTTTTGAGTCCCTTGTCCAATCATCCAAACGAGTCCAAACACCATCAAAGCACACCGCTACCCGACACGGTGGCCGGTGGTGGCAGGAGGCGGCAGCCACCAACCTAAGGTGGTGGTTTTCAATTTCTTTTATTATTCCAAGCTGTAATTTACACTTTACAATGTTGAAGCTCAAAATAAACACCTACATTAAACAACATAAACACACACACATATACCATATGGTGGCCAGTGGTGGCAGGAGGTAGCAGCCACCACCCTATGGTGGTGTTGATGTCCTTTTCGAGCAATCCAGTCAACACCCACACGTATCATCACGCCTTCATCTTGGAGAGGGAAACCAACCATCCATTTGGTGGCGTATGGCGGTAACAGATGGTTTTACGTCGATAGCCACCACCTCGTAGTGGTGGCGGTGGTTCCTTTGGGTTCCCAAATGAACAACCTCCCTTACACCCGAATCTTGAAGCAGAACCACACCCATTACTTCACAGCAACATAGCAACAGAACGAAGGGAAGGAGAAAGAGGAACAGTGGCAGCGAACGGTACCCATCCTTGCACCTACAGCCGGCGGCAATGATAACCCCGACCATGATGACGCCTCACGATGGTTTCAGCTATGACGGTGATGGCGAGCTCATCCTGGTGGTTTTCCGACACCAATAAGAACTCGACTTGGCAGCAAGGCATCGACCTCGAACGGCAGCGACCGGCTGAGAGGTTCGAGTATAGCGGCTGCCTCATCATTTTTACGTTAGGGTTTTGGTAGCGATGCTTTAAACGGGAAGGAAGGAGTCATCGGGGTTTAAATCCCACTCCACTCAAAACTTTGCTCATTATACAATTTTAGTCCCTCCCCATAGGTTCCTTTTCCAATCAAATCCTACATTTACCTATTAAACCGCAACATTATAAATCCATTACAACTTAGGTACGAAATGTACCAAACAGCTCCCCCTAACCCATAATCTCTTTAATTGAAGTCCCATAAATTCCCAATAATTACCACGGAGCCCCTGTCTTCATAAATATTTACAAATTAAGTCTGAACTTACACTTTTAACCCCCAATCTCTAAAAAGTGTGACAAATAGCTGCTCGAGATCAACACCTTGCTAAATAATTATCGATTTTAGGGCTACTATCCGATCATTTATTTATTTATTTAACTAATAAATAAACGAGTGTTACACTACGAATAGAAATTGATCATCTCTCCTCCGATCAAGGGTGCTTAAGCCCCTTTAAGGTTTAAAGAGTTCATAATCTCTTTCATGTATGTTTAGGTTTCCACACCTCGCTTGGACGCACGAAATCTAGCTATGGAATGTGAATAAGGGGGATCATTTCACGCTTTAGTGACTTGGAGACCCACTTATTTCTGAACATATGTTAAGATCCTAAAGTGTTAACTTATGGTTTATAACATTATCATGTTATCTTATGCTTTGGGATCTTCCCCAGTAAACTCTAAGTTAGTATCTTCCCCAATTAATTCTAAAATGGGATCATCCCCGGTTAATTCATAGTTAGAATGTTGCCTAGTAAATTATAAGTTAAGATCTTCCCCAATTAATCCTAAGTTGGGATCTATCCCAGTTAACTGTTAAGTTGAAACTTTATGAGAGATTAAAAAGGATTTTCCTCAGTTCTAACCTCAAGAATGAAAAATACATCTCCAAGATCAGAATCCTAAAGGAAAATTCAAAAGGACAAATCCAGACGAAGCCTAATGAAAGATCACCAGGTTCTATCTATCATAGTTTTCTAAAGAATTATCCTTATAAGGACGAAAATCCTCCTACCTTTAAAATCAATGTTTGTCTTTTTAAAACCCAAGGATCCTAGTTATTGCAAGATTCTAATAAGGTGGTTAGCTATCTCAAAATTTTAGGATTTTAAGGGTTTTTGTAAAACCTATACTCTTTAGGATCCTAATCAACAGGAAAATCTATTTTAATCCTATTTTTACAATCACATCAACCATACAGGAGAATAAATAAGCATCCAAAAGCATAAAGATTAAAGGGGTTTCCCACCAACCCCACACATAAAAAATAAAATTGTCTTAAAAACCAAAATATTATTTAAAAAAATTATCAAACCTAATTCTAGGCTTGATCATCCCCAAACGGGGTCTTCTTTGTATCGTTATTCTTTTCTTCCTCCTATTTCTTCTACTTCTTTGTAGGATCCTGACCAACATTAATAGGCTTTCTAGTAAGATTAGCTAGGGTTTCTCGCTAAGCAGTCACATTCTAGGATCCTGCATTCTCCACATCCTTTGCCAGCTTGATCTTTGCCTCCTAGATGGCTTTAACGATACTACTTTTGAGCTTGGAAATCACCTCTTTGACTTCCATGGCAAAGATCCCTGTTGATCCCATCTTGCTCCTTCAAGGTATGTTCTTCCTATTCATCTCTGAGCCTTAGATCCTCGGTCGATCGAGAAACATGATCAAGAACTTGTAAAAGATCATGGTAAGTAAACTAAAGTAAAATAGAAAGGAGCTTGAAAGTAATTACAGATTGTGAGAAATAGATTAGCTTCCATAATTCCTTCTCTACTCCAAGGTTCTCCAGGCCAAGATCTGGGTCCTCAGTCGACTTCCTCTTCTTGGATCCTGAGGTCTTGATGGTTAGATCAATTGAAGCCCTCTTTAGAGGAAAAGAAGATGATGCCCTTTCTTTCTTAACCACGACCTGGCTACCAAACTTGATATCAACAAGGGTGAACTAAGCACTGAAGCGAGTAGCCTTGAATCCAATACATAAAAATGAATTTCAATAGATTTAGGATCCTTCATATAAAACAAAATAAAATAGACAAACAAAGGATCTTTACTTGTCGAGATTGAGGAAGTAGCAGATGAACTATCTTGGAAGTTGGGTTGTTCGAGCCTAAAGGATCTTTCATCCTCGGGCAAAGCAAGAAAATTTTCAACCTTCTGTTCAGTCTCTTCAGTAGATTGATCAACGTCTTTGAACTTGAAAGCTACATCAAAACCACAAAAAACAAGTGTGAATTTCAGGATCCTTTGCATAATAGCATTAAATCCTACCCTTTTTAACCCAAGTTTTTAGCAAGAGATCTCTATTGGGGATAGAATCATGCCTTACAAAGAAATATATTTCTTTCCAGGCAACATCATTTTGTTTTGATTTCAGAATAATATGTGATTTGTTACATTTGGCTTTGAGTAGGAAACAAGAATTTTCGGAGGTTGAAAAAACATAGACATGGGTTTACTTGGACAAACCAATGTCAAGATCCATGGAGTGATTTAGATGGTCGATCCACAAGAGAGTCTTCCATATCACTGGCATATCGTGGATGTAGGAAATTTAGGTGACCTCAAAGAATTTGGAAACGATACTAGAAAAAGGGTAAGTCACGCCTAGAGAGAAGGGGTATTCAGGAAAGCAAACCCAGGTAGTGGAGACGAAATTTGGTTGAGCCAGAGCATCTAAAGTCTTAAAAATAGCATCGGAAGAAAAAGCCTTATTAGCTATCAGGGATTCGATGTCTTCATAATCAAAAGATCAATTCTATTCATAAGACAGGATCTTTTTTTTTTGGGAAGGGAAATAATACTAGCACGAGAACCGAGCGCTTTTATTTTTGCTTGTGATCAACAGATAGGAAAATAAGAAGAAAGGAATAAGAGGATTACCTTGAAAATAACTAGTAATGTTTGAAAGAAATCTAGAAGAACTCAAGAAAAATCAGGAACCCATGCGTAATATTTATGTGAAGATCACAGGGGAGAGATAAGTTATTTGACAGAAAATTATTCCTATCTTAACTGCTAGAATTCTATATGTTATGTTTTGGTCAAAAATTAATCAAGTATAATTCAACCAAATTGTATGAGAGGTTGTGGTGTTAGGATAATAAAGGTGCAGAATAATAATCAAAGTGAGACAAGTGAGTTACAAGGAAAGCCCATGATCCTTTATAGGATCTCTGGCATAAAACCTTGGGAGGTGATAATGATCACCTGCCTTGTTGCTTTTTATTAATTTTAATATAAGACTAAAGAGATGATGAAGATAATACGAATACAAGTGTAATCGTAGAGTTAATTGTGTGTGTAATGTGCGATTTATAGGTGTAATTTATAGTCTAAGCTAATAAACAAGAAGTCAGATATTTATAGGATCCTCCTTGAACAAATATTTGCAAGTTTTTTTTGACTTTGTATTCTTGGTTCTTAAGCTTGGTTGAAGTGATTCTCCATTGAGAATGAGTATTGTGTTAACTAATTCTGCACAAATGAGAAAAAGAAAGAATAATATAACCACTATAAGTGTTAGGAGATATTAATCATAATAATCAGGATCCTATGATGTTTTTGAGGATCCTGAGGGTTTAAGAATATTACAGATCCTAAATATGATTCTGGGATCCTGTCCTTAACAATTTCACCCAAATTATACCTGCAAAATACTAATGTTAGTTTCCAAATATTTGGCGGTATAATTCCAAAAATTAAAATAGATAAAGAATTTGAATTCAAACCCTAATCAGATAGGATTTATCCATTCCATAAGCACCATTATGCAGTCAAATCACACACATGCATTCTCTCTTTGTTATGTCACTTAGGTTAAATAGGGTAACCGACTTGAATTCCTTTACCTTTCCCAATATTTCTCTCGATTATCTCTGATCACCTTCACAGGTAATTTCTTTCTCTTCTTTTCCTTTTATTTCCCTCTTTTTCTGTTCACGGGCAAGAAGGTAGCCTATTCTCGTGCCAACATTAATGTCCCTTCCGAGAATGACTTCATCAATTAGGGGATCCTGGCCTATGATAAGGTAGGTTCATTTGATAATGAAGACATGTAGTCTCTCAAAGTCGGCAAATCTTTTCCTTCCCACATAATCTTCAGATCTTTTGATGCTTTTAAGCTTGATTTTGTTTGTCCTTTATGGGTACGTTTCACTGTGTATCCCTTTTCTTTGGACCTCAATAACCCTTTCTTGGGTATTGTTGCCAATTTCTTCCAAGCCACCAAACTTTCATATATTCAAGCTATGCCTATTATCTGGAGGATTTTACTATGGATTGATTGAGTGAGTTATTGCCATAATTTGGACATAGGTCTTGTCGAGTTGGCTTATGTTTATGATCTTGTTACTTTTGGGAATTCTCATTTTCTGCTTAAGTTCAAGACCAACAAAGCTCCTTTTATTCTAAAAAAAACACAATGATCGAGCCTGGAAGGAAAATTACTTTTTTGTGAGACGTGACTCCATTCCTAATGGGGATCTCTTGCCCAAAGCTTGGGTTGAAAAGGGCAGGATCTATTTGTTGATCTTGAGGATCCGAGGATTTACTCTTCTTATTTTGTTCATTTTGATGCAAGTTTCAAATTCGGAGAAGCTTTTCTGTTGTTGAGGATACTGAGGATAAGATCATGAGTTTCCTTGCTTTATCTATAGATGTCAGATCATTCAAGTTTGAGTATCCTATCCCTCAAGTAGGTTCATCTACCACAACTTCAATGGTCACTATTAGGAATTCTTTTTAGTGTATTTATCTGTTCCGACAATTGGATCCTAAACTGACGAGGATCCTTCTCAATATGTAGGATCCAAAACCACTCGTTCTAGTGCTTAATTTTTCTTATCTAAGCTTGAAGATGACATCTCTAGTAGCCTGCATGTGGGGAAGAAGGAAAATATCTGGCTCCCATCCTCTCGAGAAGACTCAACTTGATCTCGCTGTGAAGACCCTGACATCTCGCAAGAGGAGATCGTCCGACATCTGGGGTCTTGAGAATGTTGGAGCAGATGAGGTGCTAAAGAAGTTGATGTCCTTCTTCCAAACCGTGAATATTCTTGTGCTCTTCTCATTTAATTTTATTTTTTACTAACAGTTTCCCTTCTTAGGTCAATGATCTCGTATCTAGATCCCATGAGGATCTCAAGGTCAAGATTTCTCAAACATAGCATGCTTTAAGGGAGTAAAACGAAATCAACAAGGAGATCCAATAGAGGGTGGAGAAGTTGTCTAAGGAAAAAGTTGAGAAGGAAAAGGAGCATGTGGCTGAAATGGAAGAGGTGATTGCCGAAGTGACGATGTACGTTGCTTTTGCTGTCTGGGAGGCAAAGATTAAGCTTGCAGAGGATATTGAGAATACGGGATCCTGGAATGTGGCCATATGGCGTGAGGCCCTAGGCAAATTAACTAGTGAGCCTTTTTTTCCAGTTAGGATCCTGCATTGCATCCAAAGGAAGGAGGAGAGAAAACGGAGGTGGCTCTGGGTGGTTGTGATCATTTTTCAACTTAAACTTTATTTAGTTAGAAACAACGTTAATATTTTGGGCAAGTAAGACAATATTTCACTTTTTGTGGGGTTATCGGATAACCCTTTTTAATCTATGGTTATTTTATATTTCCCTGCTTGCATGGTTAACTTGTGTGGTTGTAGTAATAGGATTTCTGAGGATCCTTACATAATCAGGATCCTAAAAAATTCATAGCTTATAATAACTCTAAACAACCTAAAAATACTTAGTCATCAATTTGGGATAAGACTTGGTTGCTCTTTAGGGTTTATAACCTTTTGATTTAAGGGGAATTTGAAGTTGTGATTCCTTTAGTAGGATATGGAAGTTTGCGTTTGAAAGGATCCTTTCTTTAAAAGTTTATCATAGAAGATCCTTGTTGGGCTTTTACTTAGAAAACCAGGGAGGATCCTTGTTTGTAAGATGATAATGCTACAAGCCTTACATATTCCCTGGGAAAATCCCAACTTATGAAATAATGACAATGTTTATGGACCTTAGCAAATTACTAGGGAAAATTCAACTTAAGACAATACCTTAGCATTATAAACCTTAGGAAATTACTGGGGGATATCTCAACTCAAGATAACACGTCAGTGTTATAAACCTTAGCAAATTACCAGGGAAAATCCCAACTCAAAATAACACGTCAGTGTTATAAACCTTATAAAATTATAGGGGAAAATTCCAACTTAAGATAACTCGTCAGTGTTATAAACCTTAGGAAATTACCGGGGAAAATCTCAACTTAAGATAAAATGACAGTGTTATAAACCTTAGGAATTTATTGGGGAAATCCCAACTTAAGATACCAAGTCAGTGTTATTAACCATAGGTTTAATCATCATGATCTCAACATATGTTAAAAAATAAGAGGGTTTCCATGTAACTGAAGCGTGAAATGATCCCCTTATTCTAATCCATACTAAGATTTTGTGTGCCTAATCGAGGTGTAGAAACCTTAACTCGTATGAAAGTGGTAATCTTAAAACCTTAGAGTGGATTAAGTACCCTTATCTTAGGAGAGATGACCAGTCTCTATTCATAGTTTCTAGGAAATTTGCGACTTGCAATCGTTAAGATCATAGAACAATGTATCTATCGGGATTCCTGAGTGCTAGGATCCTCGAATGTTAGGATCTTTGTGTGTCAATATCCTTGAGTTCCATCGCATTGTAAACATTACCTTGGGGTGGGTGTTAGCTTGGTTAACGCCCCTGATGTGTAACATCCCGACTCCCAGGTATAATAATTATGTATTTATTTATGAGTTGATTAAGCAACTCGATGAGTTGGATGCCCCAACTCGTTGAGTAGAGATGAATTGGCCACGTGGGTTTTATGACTAACTCGACGAGTTGGCACTGTGAGAGGAAACCCTAAATCTTCGGGGATGGGTCCTATTTAAAGGACCTTAAGCCCTCATTTCTGCCTCACCGGCCACCTTACTCCCCTGTGTGAAACCCTAATCGTACATATTGATCTAAGAGAGAAAGAGAGCTAATCTTTGGGCATTTTAGTACACTTTTGGAAGAGAAGAGAAGAGTATCAAAGAAAGGAACAAAAAGGGACTGTTAGATCTGGTGTTAGTTCATTTATAGCTTCTGTTAAAGGTAAAAAGTCTCCACCTTGCTCATTAGTTTGATTAGATCTCATTTTTATGGAGTTTTAGGGCTTATTCCATCTTTTCTTGAGACTTTGAGTGTGTTGAGCTTACCAAGAGATTGAGACTTCAGATCTGGACCTTGTGAGGTCTCTAGAGTCCAAAGGTCCCAGCTTTATCCAACTAATAGAAGAGCTTTTATGATTAAGACCTTAAATGGAACTTGTTTTGGCATTTCAATCCTTAAGTGCCATGCATGGATGTAAAGCTCATAACTTTATGTGGTATCTCAGCCTTGGGAGGCTATATCTAGAGTTTGGGGGTTGTAAATCTGCCTTAAAACATTTGAATGAGAACATAGGCTGAAGGGATTCGCCGAGTCGGTGAACTGACTCGATGAGTCGGTTAGGGCTTTCCCCGACGAGTCTGGACATGAGTAACTCGGCGAGTTGGTGAGACAACTCGATGAGTTAAGTGGGATTTTCACGGCATTGCTGAAGGAACGAGGGGACTCGGCAAGTCACATAGATGCACTCGACAAGTCAGGTCAACATGGACTGTTGACTCGAGTGTTAACTTTTGTTGACTTTAGGGTTTGGTCAAGACAGGGAGTATGGGGACCATGGAGGGGGAAAATTGTCTTCTACCCATCCCAAGTGTTAGAGAGAGGAAAATAACATTTGGTTTATTTATAGTTGTGATTGTAGTGTTAATTAGAGATAATTATCATATGTGTTAGGCAAAGGCCGGATCGGTGATTCGTGTACGAGGTTTATTTGCTTGCTTACGAGGTGAGTCTTCTCACTATACTTACCTATAGTGGTAATATTTGTGTGACCGGAAGGTATTATGTGCTTATATTGAGTATTGTGATATCTTGCATTATGTCTTTGTGATTTATGTTGTGTATCATTCTGATCTTACTGAGTTAGGACCGGAGGGTCCACCCGAGTTGTGGGACCAAAGGGTCCCACTGAGACACATTGACCGGAGGGTCTTATTCGAGTATAGCCATGAGAGGCTAATGAGATGTGTGTGGTATTTTGGGGAACTCACTAAGCTTCATGCTTACCGTGTTATGTGTTATGTGTTTCAGGTACTTCTCAGGATCACGGGAAGGTGCCGACTTGATTGTACACACAAGACGAAGTTATGTTTTGAGGATCCCGGATTGTGTTTAAACAATTTATGAACATGTGTGTTTGATAAATAGTCATTTTGGAGAGTTTTGAAATGTGTTTATGAGGTTTATGTGATTTTTAAAATGAAAATTTTGTTTGAAATTTTACGGTGTTACACGATGCTTAAGTTAGTAGTGGTTTTTAGAAGAGTAAATTAAAGAATAAATCATAAGTAAAGGGTAGAGATAATGTACCTTGAGTTCGTCAAAAGTGATTTATGCAACTTACATGAAATATGCCTTCATATGAATGGCATTCCAGGATCTTGGGAAAATATTCCCTTCAAGGGTAGCCAACCAATATGCCCCCTTTCATGCTTTTGAATCAATGAGATATGGTCATTCCCATTTAGGTGCCAATTTGCATGCATTGGTATCCTTGGTATTTTGGAATGTCTTCTTAAGAACCAAGTTAGCTACTTGGAATCTTCTATTTTTGATGTTCTTGTTATACGCTTCAGCAATACTTTGTTGATGAGTAACAATATGGATCCTATCATGATCCCAGAGTTCATCGATGGTGTCAAGATCCTAGGCAAGGATCCTATCTTTGTTTTCTTGATCTTGCAATTGGTATCTTGCCGTTGAGGTCACTACTTTAGTAGAGATCACGACTTCTGTTCCAAATACCAAGGAGTGTGGATTTTGGCCATTGGTTGTTTTTAAAGTGGTCCTATCTACCCATAGGACGAAAGGAAACTCTTCTGCCCATTTTCCATTCTTCTCAACTAACATTTTCTTTAAATTGTTGATGATGATCTTATTGTTGAATTCAACTTAACCATTAGCTTGAAGATGAACATGAGTGGGAATTATCATTTTTATTACCCAATAATTGTATACATTGAAACATAAGTACATAAATAACCATCATATCATATAATTATATCAGTTACATGACCCACATGTCACTTAGTATCAAAATACATTACAAGGTTTGCATGTTATCAAATAAAGTAGTTCCCATAATGATATTTGGTGTCTTGTCTTCAAAAGTAGCTCCACCGATCTGAGCTTAATTGTTTTCCTGAGATTACATGTCGTTTTAAAAGTCAACAAAAAGTTAAGTTCATAAGATTTTAGTAATAGAAAAATCCGATGTTTTTCTGTAGATGAAAATCATATCTTTGTCTTGTAAAATGTTTTGTATATGTATGCCTTCAGCGTAAATGAAGAATTTATGTGTGTATTATGTATCCAAAAGCATTTATAAAATAAAAGTTCACATAACTTCTAAACTTATAAAAAGTGTGACTTATTATTTGATTTTTATTATCCAAAAATCGAGTGTATAAGTAAATAACCATACTTATAAATGTAGTATATAAGTAAATAACAATTCTTATAAATGTTGTGTATAAGTAAATAACGGTACTTATAAATGTAATGTATAAGTAAATAGCCATACTTATAAATGTAGTGTATAAGTAAATAACCATACTTATAAATGTACCGTATAAGTAAATAACCATACTTATTAATGTATTATATACGTAAATAATCATACTTATAAATGTTGTGTATAAGTAGATAATCATACTTATAAATGTGTTTTCGCTAAAATTTCACTATTCGATGTTATCGTGAGCCCCTATAATCGAGCTATCGGTTGTAATGCTGCTCGCCACGATGCTTCTTCGGACGTCATGAAATGTTAAGACAATTGTCACCCTTGATCTATCGATCGTGGTTGTAGCTAGCAACCATAAGTGGGGTTGTCAATCCCATATAGATCTATACATAATTCTCCCACTCATTTAAGATTTAACAATTATAAGATCGGGTCTTAGTGTAATGGTTGAAGAAATGTCTCACATAGCCTATCGAAAGTATGTTATTATAGGTTGTAAATGTAATCGAAGCTTTTCCGTGTTTGATGTATTGTTCCAAATATGTGTTGGTTACCCACTATGTAATAGTATTACCTAATGGATAATGGTATTATCCAAGGGGTAATGGTTTTATCAAATGTGTAAACACAAAGTTTTAATCTTTCAAAACTAGACTTTTGGTAAATATGTTACTTTGTGTTTACCCAATGTGTAATAATATTATCCAATGGATAAAGATATCATCCACCATACAATACCTCCAATATGAGAAACTTGTGCATATGAAAGAATAAGACTTGTGTGCTTTCTTTGAAAATCATGAATATATGTATATATATTCATAAAAAGAACATAAACATGCATGTACTAGTATTACTCAAAGGTTAAAAGTTTTCTCTAACATAAATTAGATCTAGGACCTTTGTGTAAAGTTATTGTCCAAAATGTATTTTCTTTGCATGACATGTAACCTCCCCCTAAAGTGTAAAATGAGTGAAAACTAGTAGAAATGGAGGTATGAACTCACTTTTTGTGCTTTCCCTAGAAGATGGTAAGAAATAGTTAGAAATATGAGGTAGAATTCGAGCTTTGGAAGACAACACCTCCTTGAACTTCAAGATTCTTTCCTAGGGTTTTTGATTTAATATTATGCGTAAAATAACCAAAAGATGATGATGGATGGGTGATAGAACTTGAAAATTTGGAAGAAACACTTACCAAAAGACTTGCAAAAACACTTCGAAACAACTTGGAACTCTTTAAATCACTAGAGAGAGTGTAAGAAGGTTAAAGATGGAGAAAGGGTGGGGAGAAGGCCATTTGGCCGAGTTTTATAGAGAGGAGAGGGGAGAAGAGTGGTTGGTTGCATAGGGAAGTAGCAAATGGTGTTCTTTTTATTATAAAATTCTAGGGTTAAAGCTTTTAAAATATAATAATCAAGGTATGGTTTTCTTTATATTATAACATATAAAGTAAGATTTCTTTTGATTATAAAACATAAAGGTGGTATGATGGTATTGGATATGGGGAGATATGTTGGAAGAGGAGAGACATAATTCGTCTTATTCAAGTTTTATAAAAACTAGATTCTTTTATAAAAGTTTGGCATTTTTATATAAGTGTGGTAGGATTTGAGTAATTGGTAAGGTTTAATAACTAATAAAAATGATGTTATTTAGTATTATTAATAATAATATTAATACCTTATAGTTTGACTAGTTCCCAATTCGTTATTTAATATGAGTGTTAAATTGTGATAACTTTCGTTTTCTTGATGTATGACATTTTTCCCAGAAATAAACCGTATCAACTAAATACTAGGTCATATGATGTTTAAAACGTGTTTATGGATTTGTGAACACGTAAACCTCGTGTTATGAACATTACATAATTCCCGGTAATATTTGTGTGTTTTATCGAATTCCTACATTACCGTAGTTTATTGATCGCAATAAAAGTGTTTATTTGATAATGGATTCAAAATAGCATATGTAGCATTATAATATTCAATAATACATTAAGGATGTTATGAAAATCACATTTCGCCTTTTCGACCTAATATACGCACAATTTACTTTTGTTGACCCTTGTTGACTTTTCTTGACCAAAATTTGACGGATGTCACACTCTTGCTTATGAACTGGGATCCATTATCACATATGATCTCGACAGGGTTCCTAAACCTGTCAAGGTATTACTTTTGATAAATGAGACTACCTCTTTGTCTCATATATGAACAAAGGCTTTAGCCTCTATCCACTTTGAGAATTAGCCTATCATCACTAGCATGAATACCTTTTCACCAGGAGCCTTTGGTAGCTTGCCAACTATATCTATTCCCTATTTCATGAATGGCCAAGGGGAAATGATAGGATGCAATGGTTCTACAGGTTGATGAAGGGTGTTGATATGTATTTCACTCACATCTTTGGGCATGTAAGAAATCATCTTTTTTCATTGTTGGCTAGTAGTATCCTGTCCTTAACACCTTGGAGCATAAGGATATGCTCCTAGTGTGGTTGACGCAATCTCTCCTTCTTGTATATCTCTTAGGACTTCTGTAGCCTCGTGATCTTCTAAGCATCTAAGGTATGGGCCTGCCATGGATTTCCTGTATAGTTTTCCTTGGATCATCACAAAATGTGAGTCCCTCATTTTGAATGGTTTATCACTTTTCTCTTCTCTTGGGATCATGCCATTATGGAGATATTCCACAATGCGCTGGATCCAGGATTTCAAGTATTACGGAGGATCCTGGATGTTGGGATCTTGATGATTATGATCATGAGGAAGTGGTCGAGGGTCAGGATACTCGATTATTGCTACGTTAGTTGTTTGATCATGGTCATTGGGATTATTTGGTTCATTGGAGGGATCTTATATCGTTAGGATCAATATATGGGTTATAGGGATCCTGACTTCTAGTGGGATCCTTAGGGAAGATCCTAGGTTGGCTAGTGCATCTGCCTCAACATTTTCTTCTCTAGGAACTTGGCTCAGGCTAAAAGCTTCGAATTAGGATCCTAATTTTTTGAGGATTTAGAGGTATAGTGCTAGTCTTCCGCCTTTTACTACATAGGATCCATCAAAATGATTAGTTAATAATAAGGATTCAATAGATACTTGAAGATCCTTGGCCAACTATAATCCCATGACCAATGCTTCGTATTCAACTTTGTTGTTGGTTGCATCGAATTCACAACTGACCGCCTGGGGTATGATGTCCCCCTGTGGTGATTTTAGTATGATCCCTATGCCCGTTTCTCTAAATTTGGAAGATCCATCAGTGAAGAGTATCCATTTTCCCATGTTTTCTTCTTTTTGGAGTTCCATGCTTTCCAACTCTGCTTCAGGTTGTAGATCATCACTGAAATCAACCATAAAGTCTGCTAGCGCTAGTGATTTTATGGATGATCTTGGTTCATATTTGATGTCATATGTTGTTAGCTTCAAAGACCACTTTTCCATCCTACCTGACATTTCTAGTTTTCTCATAACGTTCTTAGTGGGGTAATTTTTCTTACATGTATTGTATGTATTTCAAAATAGTGTCTTAATTTTGTGGAGGTAGTCAAGTATTAGTCTTTCAAGATGGGAATGCTTGCTCATAGGATCCAAGAGACTTTTACTTACATATTAGATGGGATGTTGGTATCCTTTGAGATCATTGGCTAGAACAACACTTACAACATTAGAGGATACTAAAAGGTATAGGATGAGTGGTTTCCTATCTAGTGGTTTCACCAGCAATGTTGCAAAAATTAAATAAATTTTAAATTCTTGAAAACATCTTCATGCTCTTTAGTCCAATCAAACATTTTGTTCTTCTTCAAGATGTCATAGAAAGGTTTGCACCTTTTTCAGGGATCTTGAAAAGAACCTGTTTAGTGCTGCTATTCTTCCTATTAGTCTTTGAATATCCTTTGTCGAGGATGGAAATCTTAAATTGATGATGGCCTTTATTTTCTCAAGATTTGATTCTATTCCTCGTGTAGTCACAATGTATCCAAGGAAATTGCCTGATCGCATTCCAAAATGACATTTGGAAGGATTCAACTTCGTGTTGTATTCATCTAGTATGTTGAAGGCATCTTAAAGATTAAGGTGATATTCAACTTTCTTTGCTTTTACCTCTATGTCATTGATGTATACTTTCACGGTGTCCCCCAGTTTATCCTCAAACATCCAGTTAACTAGCCTTTGGTACGTCGCACCTGCATTTTTAAGACCAAAGCGCATAGCAGTATAACAATATATACCTGTTGGGGTTATGAATGCGGTATTCTCTTGGCCAGATGGTTCCATTTGAATTTTTGGAACCCTTCTGATGCATCCATTAACGTTAGTTCATGGCCAGTTGTATCATCTATCATGGAATCTATGTGTGTTAGGGGAAAGGATCCTTGGGACCAGCCTTGTTTAGATCCGTATAGTCCACACATGCTCTCTATTTTCCATTGTTCGTTTGTATGATGACCACTTTGGCTAGCCACCTTGGGAACTCTACCTCCTTGATCATCCCTATTTTAAGAAGTTTTTCTACTTCTTCTTGGATGATCTAATTTCTTTCAGGTGCAAACTTTCTCTTTTTATGGTGTATCGGTCTGAAAGAAGGATCAATATTAATTTTATGAGTTATAATATTTTTTTTCTATACCTGTCATGACCTCATGCTTCTAGATGAATGTTTTGCTTCTATCTTTTAGGAATATTATTAGTTCTTTCTCGATTTATTCTGGTATTAGGGACCCTATGAGGACTTTGACTTCAGGATCCTCGAGGTTCAAGGGCACTTCCTTCACATCCTGCTCTTTTGTTTCTAGCGCACCTCGTGCCTCCTTCTTTAATTTCTATGCTTGTAGTGGTATCATTGAATATTTCATTGAGGTATTATAGCACTCCTTGGATTCTTGTTGATCACCTGTGATTTTTACTATCCACCATGGAGTAGGCATCTTAACATACCGATGGTAGGTTGAGAGGATAACCTGCATATCATGGATCCATGGTATACTTAGTATAACATTATAGAAGGATAATGTATCCATTACACAAAAGCATTTCATAGAGTTTACCGCTCTATGTAGATACGTAGCTTTATTTTGCCGATTGTATGCTTTGTTTCGCCACTGAATCCTATTAGCACTGAGGATCTTTTGACTGTTTTGGCTTCAGGGATGTTCATCCTTTTTAAAGCATCCAGTATTATAATGTTGACCGAGGATCCTCCGTCGACAAGGATCCTTTTGACATAATGGTTGGCGATGTAAATAGTGATCACCAGTCCATCGTGGTGGGGATATTAACGTTTGTTCCATCTCTTTGTCGAAGGTAATTTCCTTTTTGTTCGTGATCGATGTATTCTTTCGAGGCCTTTCTTCTTTCTCCATTTTCAATACTTTGGCATGTCTTTTTGATACAAAATAAGAGGTTCCGTAAATGTTAGATCCTCCAGAGATCACATTGATTACCTTGGCATTTGCATGAAGGTTACTGATCTCCTTTCTAAGGGATATGTAATCTTTTGTAATGTAACTAAAGTCCTTGTGGTATGCACACCATTTGGACTATCATTCCAGGTCGTGGATTTTTCTCCCTTTTTTGGCTATCTTACTTTTTTGACAAGATCCTGCATAGCAAATATCAGACCTGAAACATCGACAGAAAAAATAATCAATGATATTAGGAAATTCTTCTTCCTCCCCTCCATCTTCAAGGGCATTAACCCTATGATGATCAAGTCTAGAATAAGGTTTGGATTTATAGGATCTCTGGACCGAGGAGTCAGCCCTCCTATTAGGTTTGTCATATGAGTTTGATAGGTTGATCCTCTTTTGGATATCCTTGCTTTCTTCGAGTGCTATGAACCTTAGTACCATGCTCCTTACTTCCTCCATTCTTTTGCATGGAGTCATTACAAGGTATTCATAGAAAGGAGAGTCTTTCTTTAAGCCCATTTTGAAGACTTCTATGACAGTTGCCATGTTAATCTTAGGGATACTCAGAGCTTCCCTGCCAAACCTGTTCATAAAATCTTGGAGGGATTCCTTAGGATCCCGCAACACCCGATAGAGATCACTAGTGATCTTTTCAAATGTTCTGCTATAAGAAAATTGGTTATTAAAAATATTAACTAAATGTGAAAATGAAGTAATAAAGTGGGGAAGAACATTTAGCATCCATTTCAAGGTTGATCTTGTGAGGTTCAAACCAAAACCCTTGCATAGGAAAGCTTCCTTCAAATATGTAGGAATGGGGATGATCTCCATTCTTTACATGTATTGTGCCACATGTTCTTTAGGATCCGTAGTCCCATCGTGTAACAACCCATTGTTTCAAGCCGATTTAAGGCAAAACTTGTTCAAATAAAAGTTTAATATTTAATCAAGTATAAGTGAATTCATAATAAATTGAGACCATAAAACTTTGAAAGCCTAGAATGCATGCTTATTTATCTTGTATGTAATTATAATATATGGAAAATCATGTTAAGTGAGCTAGTATAAGCCTAATACTTAACTTAAAATCATAATATATCATATGTATATGCAGATTTCGGTTTTGGGAATCAATCTCAAAAGTAAAACTAAAAATCCTCTTTAAAATAAGTCATGGCCGAAAACCTTATTCTTGGATGAAGCTTGAACGAAATCACATTTGTGCCCCCACAAGAGGACGAAAATCATGAAATTTTTGGCCTTATAGGACCAAAAACTCTATCTTAAGGCCCATTAAGGACCGCAAACCTCTCCTCTATATATAAACAAAGTTCACGTAATTTTATTTAATTATAAAATTACAATACAGGCATTTACAATCAAGTAGGAATTAAAGGACCCTTATTGCTAATTCTAGGATTCCTTGGTTTATACATCCTGGCTATATATAAATAATATCTGATAGACAGTGGGATGGGTGCTTTCTTCTTTACTTCCTATTCCTTGTTTGGTTGTGGGCTTAGGGCAAAATCACTCAATCAACTGTCTGTTCGATCTTGATTATATATAATTCGTATGCACTAAGTAATCATAGGAGGAACATATATGGGTTGTGCCAATACGTACTGGTATAACACACCATTTTCTAGTACAAAACTTACAACTTTGGGGAAACACATATATCAAAGCAGTTTTATCAAGTAGCAAAACAACAAGTATACGAACTTAGCGTACATTAACATGAAGTCTAATATTTTTGGGATCGTCCTTGAACAAATATTTGCACGTTGTTTGACTTGGTATTCCCGGGTCTTAAGCTTGGTTGAAGTGATTCTTCATTGAGAATGAGTCTTGTGTTGACTAATTCTGCACACTTGAGAAAAAGAAAGAAGAATATAACCATAATAAGCATTAGGAGATATTAATGATAATAATCAAGACCCTATGATATTTTTAAGGATCCTGAGGCTTCAAGAATGTTAAGGATCCTGATATGATTATGGGATCCTACCCTTAACACGTTATAATTTAAATTTTAGAATCCTTACTTTTATTTTTGTATTAAGTTTATGATAACTATACTCTTTCAAATATCCATAATTAATCTGACATATTTTGTAGGTATAATTTGGGTGCAATTGTTGAGGGTCAGGATCCTAAACCCTATCCATGATCCCGGATCTTATGGATTTTAAGGATTCCGAAACATATATCACAAATAGTCAATAAAAGACTCATATATTGTGGAGAATTACTTTAAACTAGCTTAAGACCCAGAAGTGTCAAGTCAAAACAACTTATGAATACTTATTCAAGAGGATCCTGAAAATATCAGACTTTTAGTTATTCAGATTATACTGTAAGTACACATGAATAATTCACACTATAGATACACCTAGAGCTACTCAAACACTTGTATACATATTCATATTTGTAACATACATTCAAAACAATAAAATCAAACACGGTAGGTGATCATTATCACATCCCAAGGTTTTATGTCGGAGATCCTATTAAAGATCAAAGGCTTTCCTTATAAATTACTTGTGTCATTTTGATCTCAATTCGATACTCATCATAGCTACAACACCACAACCTTTCATCCAATTTGGTTGATTTTCATTTGATTAATTTTTGACCAAAAATAATAAATACATACTTAAATCTCACGATCTGAATAGTCTCTACCCGCAAATTGAACATGACCATAAAACTTTATTTAAATTTGAATGTACTGTTATTTTTAACTATGATATAATGGTTAATCGATGTATATAGATATATTTTTATAATCATGACCTCTTAATGGTTAGTTGATTTAAAATATACTTGTTTGGTAAGAAAATTGTAATTATAAAATGTTGATTTTGATCACCTTTTTTTAATTTAAGATTTTGATGTTGATTTTATATTAAATGTTTTTATTGTTAATCAACATGAATAAATATATATTAATTTAATAAAAAGTATTGGACCAATTTTAGTTCTTATCATGATTTCTATTTTTAAATATTAGTTATTATTTTTAAAGTAGCTTAATATGTTTTTTTTTTCTAATTTTATGTTATTTGCAACTAATATTATTTTTAATTAATAAAAAGTTGTCTCTTTGAAAAATTATAATGACTATAATACTTTTTACATCCATTTTTTATAATTTGAAATTTTAATTTATGTTTTACATTTAAAATTATATTTAAATTTATTAGGTTTATGATTTATGATTTTACTTTAACATTATATTTAGATTAAAAAACTAACTATATTATAATAATGATTATAAAGTGATACCATTAAAAAGATATTGAAAATTAATAGTGGAACGGAAATAATAAATTAGTTTAATATATTAGTGTAATATCCATTGTTAGGGCCTATTTAAAATCATGCTTAAAATTTAGGATTTCCAAAATATGATATTCAGATTTTAACCCAAAACAAAAAACATAATTCAAGTTTAAATACTATCGAAACTGTTACTAATAAACATATCATAACAAGATTTAACTTACCACACATTTTGTAGCCTTAAAAATCCAAGCAAACCTCTAACTCAAGCTAGGGTCATCAATCTGAATACACATAAAAATAAGTTAGGCAATGGAATTGCTTCATAATTTACCAAAGGTTAGTTCATTTGGAGTAAGGGATAACAAACCAACTTATTCGAACCAAGCCTCCGATAAAATATTTAAAACATAATAAACACTCAGGTTCAATAACCCAAACCAAATCATGGGTCTTATATGCCTAAAGATCAATTGTGACAGTCTCATTTCAAAACATGTAATTAATCTACACTTTTCTAAAATGGGTAATTAGGAAATCGGTTTATATATATATATATATATATATATATATATATATATATATATATATATATATATATATATATATATATATATATATATATAATACAATACATGCAACAATCCCAAACCCATGTCAATCTCGATAAGTCCAATCTTACAAAATGGAAATGAAAATTTGAGAGGTCTCATTTCGTGTTTCTAAAGAAGTTAGGTTACCCACCTCTATATATGTTTAGGAAGAAGGGACTCCTATTTTTAACATCTGGTTAAGTAGGCCTCCCACTATCGATTTATATAGCCATAATCCCTAGTCCCGAACAAGAGGTAGCTTGGCCTCATGTGTATATGAGGATTGTGTAGAAATATACTCATAACAGCTCAACACAGAAAAAGTCTAAAGGACTTGACCACTCATGTAACATTCCAAGTTCAGTAGCAAGAGTTCACGGGTGTAAAGTGTAAATGGAAAAGTAGACTCGGCGAGTTGGAGCTTTAACTCGTCGAGTCGGAACATATGTTGGGCACGTGATACGTGACCTGAATCGCCGAGTCGACGGCTGGACTCGACGAGTCAGTGCTGGGAAGAGAAAACCCTAAATCTTAGGGTTTGCACCCTATTTAATGGACCTTATGTCCTCCCCTCAACCTCCTTGTTACCCTTGAGAATCAGTAAACCCTAAAATCGGGTGAGCTTCCATTGTTGAAGAGATTTGAGCTTGGAGGAGGAATATAGAGAATGAAGCTTGTAGATCAAGAGGCTAGCATCAAAGAATCCTTGTAGATCCAGAATCTACTTCATTGTGGGCACGTTTATGAGGTAACAAGATGTTACCTTGAGTTATTCCCTTTTAGACTCATTCATGGTTAAGGTTTTGGGGGTTTTTTTAACTTGATGGGGATCTATTTCGGGTGTAAGGACTAGATCTGAGGTTGCAACTTAAGATCTAGGCCGGTTTGGTCCATGAAAGCATAAAGCATCAACCTTTGTGCATGTATAAGAGCATTCTTGTTTGGAACCTTCTTTCTAGCTTATGTTGAGCCTATATCGCCTTGCACGCACATAAAGTTGGAAACTTTACGTGTGAAACTAGCCCTAGGAGTCCAGATCTATGAGTTGGAAGCAGTGAGATGTTATGAAATCGTCTGAATAGGGATGACTTAAGTAGACTCGGCGAGTCTGTTCTTGGACTCGGCGAGTTGTGTCACAAACCCTAACCCAACTGGTTATGATGCAAAACAGTGAGTTTAGTGGTGACTCAATGAGTTGGACAACCTAGGACTCAGATTGAAGGACTCGACGAGTCATGGGGTGACTCGATGAGTCCAGTCACGAATTGTGGGGTTCTGAGTTCATGAACTCGGCGAGTCACTAGGATGACTCGGCGAGCAGGGTCAACTAGGAAGGTTGACTTTGACCAGGACTGTGACTTTGACTAAGAGTTGACCAGTTTGACTTTAAAGGGTATTTTGGTAATTTGGGCTCTGATGGTTAAGATTTCAATGAAGTTTTAGGCGGTGGTGTTCGTGGCGGTGATCGGGAGTTTTGATCTCATCTCTTCAGTTCGGCATTTGCAAGATGAGTTATCCTCACTATACTCAAGGGTCTAAGGCACCAAGGTCGACCCTTTGATTTGTATTTGAGATAGTTACGGTTGTGACATGATAGATCAATATCCTCGTATATTGGATGTGGTTATTCTTAGTGACCTGTAGTTAGGTCTGACTGTCTGCATGCTGGTAAGAGATTACCTGTTATATGTGCACTTGGTTGATTGGTACTGGAGGGTATTCCATTCCGAGGATGATAGGGCCCTAGTATGTCGTCCCTATAGAATGTTATATAGTTATCCGATAGGTGCACATGTTTAATAGTAGGTGGGCATTCCAACCCCATGGTTGTGGACCAAGAGTATTCCATCCCGGTAGGATGATTGGACTCATAGTAGGTGGGCATTCCAACCCAATGGTTGTGGGCCAGGAGTATTCCATCCCGGTATGATTATTGGACTCATAGTAGGTGGGCATTCCAACCCAATGGTTGAGGGCCTGGGGTATTCCATCCTGATGGATGATTGGACCCATAGTAGTTATTGTATGTGTAGGAGTGTGGGCATTCCAACCCAATGGTTGTGGGCCGAGAGTATTCCATCCCGAGGATGATTGGACTCGTAGTATATTGGCATTCCAACCCGATGGTTGAGGGCCAGCGGTATTCCAACCTGATAGTTGAATGGACCCATAGTATGATGTTCGTTTCTGTATGTGTATGGTTATTTTGGGGGTAACTCACTAAGCTTTCAGGCTTATAGTTTTCAGTTATTGTTCCAGGTACATCAGGAGATCGTGGCAAGGCAAATGCGTGATCGTACCGCTCCTCATTTTTATGATGTTGTTTCTGGGAAACCCTGATAATATACTATTTGGAAACCTTTTGTAATAACTAATGGAACATAGATTGTTTTTGAAAAGTTTAAATTGGTTGGAATTTTTTTGGATGGTACAAGTTGGTATCTGATCATTGGTTTGAGTGAACTGGAGGAACATTCGTGTGAATCCAGTCTCAAATCAACGGAAGTTTTCAAAATGATTTAAAAAAAAGGTTTTCAAAATAAGTAAAAGAGGATGCAGGGTGTACGATCAGCCAAAGCCAGAATGTAGACCCCAAAAGACCATACAGTTATTTGATTTTTTGATATGATAGATCAACATGCTAGTACTAGGCTAGGGATCTTCAGGAATTTCATGATAGAATTGCCTGATTACATGATGCCTGGTAACCTAGGGTTCTCTTTATATGGAATTGACATCATTACTGTAGTTATTTAGTGTATGAATCACGGTTATATATAACTAAGATCTTATAGCCTAAGAATGTTTGATTTGACCTTATGTTCTGTTCTTGTTTGATTGGGAGCTTAGGGTAGGATTGGATATTCGAAAGTCTATAGGGTCCAGCATTATGTGTGACTAGCATAGACTAGTGTTGTAGGGTTGGTGGAAGTTTCATGGATGGGTGGGTTCCGGGACCGATAGGCCGGTTATGAGATATTTAGCACTCCTCTAGGAGCGAGGATTGAGCGTTCAATATGTATGTTTATGTCATTAGGGTGTTGTGATGATACTTGAGACAAATATGGGTAGGTGTGGAAGGTAGTATGGGCCCTTATTACTGAAAGCACATGACCCATATGTGTATCAAGGAAGTCACAACCCCTAGGGTTTTGGTTGGGAGCTAGTTTCCGGCCGTTATGAGAAATGTCTAATGCCCTTTTTTGGATGTATTTCAGTATGGTGGTTACGAGATGCTTTGGGACTGGATTCGATTCGGGATCAGGAACAGGAGAGGGTGGTCAGGATGGATCAGCACCACCCGAGGCCATTGGTCAGATGAGGAGGGATGAGTTGGATGCTAGGATTCGTGAGATCCTGCATGATGAGGTTGCTGCTATGTTCCGATCTTAGTTACCAGAAATATTTGGGTCGATCAAGACGTCCATGGTTGAGTACTTTGATGAGCGCTATGCAACTCTTATAGAGACGTCTGTCGTGGCAGCTACCGCGGCTGTAACAACGGTAAGGGGAGGATCCGGTAGGGTTTTTCAGTATCGGGACTTTGATAATATGAAGCCCCCTAATTTCGAAGGGGTTCAGGATCTGATGAGATGGATGTCGGATGTAGAGGCATATTTCTTCACGTGTTCATGCCCTACTGCTCAGAGGGTGTGGTGTGCTATGAACCTATTGAGGCTCGGGGCAAAGGATTGGTGGAGATTGACTACTGGATCATACTCCAACGTGCAGCGGGATGCGGTTACTTGGGATCTTTTATGGGACATGTTCAGTACTCGTTATGTTCGGCGGGTTGAGCGGGAGAGGTTGGCTCAGGAGTTTTTGGAGCTGAAGCAGGATTCAGAGTTGGTGACGAAGATCACCAGGATGTTCACGGAAAGGACGATGTTTTGCCCTGAGTTTGCTTCGGAGTAGGCTCAGATGACCCGGTATCTGAGTATGCTCAAGAGGGATATCAGCCAGTTTGTGTCTACGTAGAAATGTGATACATTGTTAGAGCTGCAGAAGGCCGCCAGGCGGTGCGAGTTAGAGATAGAGCTCCAGTTGAGGGAGCAGAGGCAGGCCCCAATGCAGTATCAGCCTACCCCAAAACGGTCGAGGGCCACTGATTATCAACAGGGAAGTCAAGCGAGTCGCACTTGTGGGAAGTGCGGCAAGGTGCATGATGGAGGTTTTCGGTCTTCTTCTGGGTGCCACAAGTGTGGCAAGGAGGGTCACATAGCCACAGATAGCAGACAATAGACACCAGCTTCTGGAGTCCGACTTTGTTATCATTGCGATCAGGTGGGCCATATGAAGGCCTAGTGTCCTCTTTTGGCTGCCAGGCCAGTGCAGGCCCCATCACCAGCCACTTTGAGACTTACTGACGGGGGTCAGGGCAGAGTAGAGCCTCCGAAGGCTCAAGGACGTTCTTATCAACTTATGGCCGAGGAGATTGGGACAGCACTAGAGGTGACGCCCGGTATGTCTTTTCTCTAATCTTTCGTTCGTATTTGTATTATGACATATGTTTCTTTCTGCCTAAGTTATTAGGGTATAAGAGATGCAAGGGAGGATTTATTGTTAGGGGATCATAGATGGTAGGCTCCAATGGTGTGTTCAAGAGGAAGAGATAAGATAGAGAATCGTAAGACCAGATCAAGCAGTCGGGATTCAGGGATTCAGAAATCATCAGGCTAAACTCAGATAACTTGAGGTTTGTTGCCTTGGATAGGGAAAATTGAGCCGCGTACCAGTTTCGCTGCCAGTAATCAATAGTTAGTGTTCTAAGTAGGGGAGAATTGGAAATTCTCGGATGGAACGTTTGCTTTAGAAGACGCTGCCTGGTGCAGTTTGGATGACGGTTACTAGAATGGTGCAATGAGGTGGCCTAGTTATGCTGAAGACTCTGTATGAACGCTAGATCTATGTGCAGGTATGAAGTATATTGCTATGGTAATAACAATCAGTGGATCTATCTTCAAGTGATGGATATGTTGGGGAAGTGTGATGAGGACTTTGTAAAGGTTATCAGTTGTGTGTTCAGGTGCTGAGTATATGTGTTATGGAATATCATCGTGATCTACAAGTGGATAGTGTAGAGAGAAGCTTTGATGTTGT
Source organism: Lactuca saligna (assembly GCF_052625555.1). Lineage (NCBI taxonomy): Eukaryota > Viridiplantae > Streptophyta > Magnoliopsida > Asterales > Asteraceae > Lactuca > Lactuca saligna. The sequence continues at coordinate 19,542,689 of NC_136422.1, forward strand.
GTCAATGACTAATGTTGCAAGGTCGGGGGGGGGGGGGGGGGGGTTAAGCCTCCTTAGAGTTGAAGGAGGTGAGTATCTCCAGAATGGAGTATTGTACAGACTCGGAAGCAATCTAGACCTATGTTGAGGACCATGTGAGGGTGTTCCAGTCATGGGTTGTGGGATTAGAGATTATGTGATTATGTATGTTGTAGGAGCGCGTTCGTATTGGACGTATTGTTGAGATTTGGTTGAGCTGTGCTCGATTGTGTCGAATCAGAGAAGTTTGAAGGAAATGGAAGGATAGATCATTAGATACCAAGTATGGTTGTAGACATGAGTTATGTATGTAGTGGTATTCCAATATAGGGTATTCCATCCTGACGATGACCGGACCCTATGAGTGATTAGACCTGATGTGTTCGGAATTCCAACCTGAGGGTTGATTGGGCTAAACATGTGTGAGGATACGAGGGTATACCATCCTAGGGATGACTGGACCCGTCATATGCGTACCTGTTATTCCAGTCTGAGTCTGATTGGGCCAAGTATGAGTTTTATGTGATTAAGTTGGTTGTTCATGAGAGTTGTTCAGAAGTTGAAGGATGCGTCATCCTGTCAGCATGGAAAGGGATCAGATTAAGGAGGAGAACTGGATGAGTTTCCAATATTGCAAGTTACCCGAGTTGTTGTCAGTTTTGACATGAGAAAGATAGCTTAGTGCTATGGCAGAGCCCAGTGAATTATAATAGTATTCATCTCTCGCAATTCACAAAAGTATTTGTGTGTCAGGAAAGGTGGCAGTATCATCAGGTGGTACTTAGATTGAGGTGTGCGGGTATTAAGGGAAGCGGTTGGTGGATGGTTTGGAGTGATAGGCAGGAATCCTGCGCAGGAAGGATTTGTCGTAGAAAAGATGCGGTAGTAGTGCCCGAAGAAAATTAGGATGGTTGAGAAAGCGGAGGCTGCAATGTAGGAGTGTTATCCAAAATCGTGTGTTGCAGCCGGCTTCGAGGACGAAGCCTAATTAAGTGGGGGAGAATTGAAACATTCCAAGTTCAGAAGCAAAAGTTTAGGGGTGTAAAGTGTAAATGGAAAAGTAGACTCGGTGAGTTAGATCTTTAACTCGTCGATTCGGAACGTGTGTTGGGCACGTGATACGTGACCTGAATCGCCGAGTCGGCGGCTGGACTCGATGAGTCAGTGCTGGGAAGAGAAAACCCTAAATCTTAGGGTTTGCACCCTATTTAAAGGACCTTATGTCCTCCCCTCAGCCTCCTTGTTACCCATGAGAATCAGTAAAACCTAAAATCATTTGAGCTTCCATTGTTGAAGAGATTTGAGCTTGGAGGAGGAATATAGAAAAGGAAGCTTGTAAATTAAGAGGCTAGCATCAAAGACTCCTTGTAGATCCGAAATCTACTTCATTTTGGGCATGTTTACAAGGTAACTGTAGGGTTTTGAGCACTCTAACACTCCTAAGTGTACATGCAACCCTAAATACCTTGAATCTATGTTTTCTCTATTGTACATGCAAATATGAATATTCCAAGGTATTATCCTAATCTAGCATACAAAATAATGAATATAACAAGATAGAATACATACCTCTTTGATGTAGAATGTCTTCATGAAGCTTGAGTGCCTAGTGCCTCAAGTGTGACACCTCAAATGGTTCACACAATGCCAAATACACTTGGAATAACTTGAGAGAATTCTACAACTTATGAAATCGGCTAGCCCTTCTTTTACGCACACAAGTGGCCGATTTTGGTGAATAATATGATGCTTATATAGCGTGTTACAATTAGGGTTACACCATGTAAGACCTAATTGTCATGACCTTTCATTTCCATAACCCATGGGTTATGTAACCTCCATGGAGCATCCATGGAGTATCCTATGGGTTCAACCCAACTAGATAATCCATGGAGCATTAGCCCATTATATAAGTATGGATGATTTACACAATCAACCCATATATTTAATTAGTCTTCTTTTGATCACATAATTAATTCTAAATTAATTCTTGATCAATACTAATTAAATATTATTATTCTTATTATTAATATACTAGAACTTATAATATATTAATAACCATAAGTGTCTTATTTCTCTCACTTAGTCTATCCAAGTGCATGATGTCATGCAACCCAAATGGACCACACCGTGTCGGGTCAAGTCTTACCAGTTATAGTTATGGACTTAGACATTAATCCAACAGTCTCCTACTTGGATAAGTCTAAAACTATTATTGTGAATGACTTCAAGAACCGACCGGAAATCGTAGCTCTCAAAAGCTTCTTTCGAACTCTGACCTTGCCGATGATCTTTGACCTTTGTCAATGAATTGTCCATTAGATTAGTGATCATACATTCCTCCATTCTAGATATCATATGGACTGAGACATGGGTTGTAAATCATTCTCTCTGTCCATCTGTTGTTTCCCGATTTTCGATTCATGATGACTGACTGATTGAACAGATCAAATCAGTCCTGGCTTGGCCAAGCACTCACATGTGCCATCATTAAATCACCGAGGGGCCCACAAATATCGCTTTTATCCCAAAGGTAAAAGGAATGGATAAACTTCAACTCATATGACTTGTTCTACTACTTGTTGAATCATACACAAAGGTACATTTTATAACATCGAGTTACCAATGCGGTTTCGTGCAATCAATGAACTATCAACTCATAGTAACAACTCATATCTCTAGGTTTGAAGAATATAAGATATTATCGTCTCGTGATCACTCGTGATAAAAATCCATGAAGCGATTCCAATGAGCGTGGGTTGAATCCAATACTCAGAACTTATGAGCACTCATGAGTGTTGTAGCCCTTTGTCCAACATCTTAGACCTCTACAAGCCAACCCATGACAGTCTTAATTCATATCTACTTCCAACATATGATTGACTATGGATGGTTTGAATAACTTAGTCAATAAGAACAATAACCTAGTTATTCTGGAAGTCAAAACATGCAAAGTGAAACACAATAATAATCGAATCCAATATGGTCTCAGAACTTATGTTTATCACCATATGATTACACATTATTCATTGTATACTGTTTCAACTATCAACTTTATTCTTGAATTCAAACAATAGTTGTCCCTTGCTCCAAGCATGTGCACTATGTATTTCTAAACACCAGTCATGCCACACACCAAGTATGCATACTATGTTTTTCACAGTCCAAAATCCCTACCGCAAATGCAAGAATTCCAAATTCATGCCATTTACCGAAATCTGTTAGATTCTAAACTTATATGCATCGATCCTCTTGTAATGATTATGCACAAATTCACAAAGACTTGGCAACAATCATTACAGAGTATTCCAAAGGAGATCAACTCCTTGGAAACATCCTTCTTTCATTAAGTTTCCTAATTTTACACAGATTGAATAATTTCTAACTTTGAAACATTTCCATATTCCATTTTGACTATCACTTCTAAACAAGAGTTGCCTCCTTACAGATTATGTCAATATGCTCCTTCCAAAATTATCACTATACTTCCAAATGTCCTTGAGCAACCAATCTTTGGTAACCTTAGATTGTCCTCGACAATTGTTTAATCCTTTTAGTCATATCCAATTCTAGACCTTTTCCCTTCTTAATGCCCCAGGCATTTGGAAAATTTTAGAAAGGATGAATATAGCACATGTAATCGATCCTATATCCGAAGTACATGGAACACGATTCATGATGTCTCACATAAAGACTAAACCAGTCTTTTGCTATAATATTTCCATTTCAATTTGCCAAGTTCTCATAATTTAGATTATGAAAAGAGATGCCGTAATCATAATCAAATTTTAGAACGCAAATAATGGACCCATATACAGAATTTCCTTATGTTGAGCCATTCCAACATGAAATTCATATATATATCCTTGACTAAATGATTAAAACCTCACGGTCTAAGCTTATAGGTTGGAGATGAAGTACAATTTCCTCTCCCTTAATTATAGCAAAACAACTTTTTCCCAATTGAAACTTTTTGTTTTCTATAATTAACATTGCTAACTTGCAATACTTATCATAATTATCATGCTCCCACTAACATGATGAATATTAGCATAACACTTATGCTCCCACTAGCTTTGACATGCATGCAGAAATTAGCTGGACTTCTAGAAATCAATACTTTCTTGACTTCATTACCAAAGTTCATATTTTTGATACTAGATTGCTTTGATAAAATTTTATCAAAATCATACACCTTTCATTAGATAGCTCATAGGTGTGTCTAAACAATTTTAGAACTATGAAAAGGGATACCGTAATCATAGTCTCAATTGTTTAGACCTTTGCCACTTCTCACACGTCCATGTTAGTGTGCCGGTTAACCACACACGCTCCACTAACGACTTTGAGAATGCAAATATCACAATTTCTATCTAGCTAAAATCTACTTAGTGAAAGTGTTTCCTCACCATCATTTTCATGAATCGAAGAGAAACCTTATGAAACTTAGATTTAATGGTGTATGTGCTCTTATCAATGTGAATTGTCAAAACCATAGTCACAAGACAAGGATAATGACAAATCCAAACTCATATGGACTAAAATCAATCTTAATTTCTTGCCATCTGGTAGCTCAAGGGCCTACCATTGCTTCCAAGTTGTTGTGCAACCAATTGAGAACTCTAAGAACTCCTATGCAAAGCCAACTTTAACAGGAATGGGCACACAAATAGAAATATGTCAACACAATAGGTTATAAATCTCACATCGTGTGCTAGTGTTAAACTACATGTTTTTTTCCTTGATTAGTTCTTGAGACTTTCAAGACCTTTAAGACTCCCACTGTCCTCTTGACATATAAGACTATCTTTTCAAATATTCAAGAGATATTTTAGATTCTTTATCAATACAAACACTTCACACAATTGGTCTTAGTTGGTCTTTGTTTTATCCAAAACATCACAACTTACCAATTTCAAATGTACAAAAGTAGAATACTTTTACTCTTACATTTGACAAGTGTTTTAAACCTTCTTCAAGACATGTCACTCAAATTACAATCTTGGAGTATGACTCTAAGACTTGTCTTGGAACAAAGTATGACTCATCTTCTTGATTTAACCATTTCAACAATTCAAGTTCCTCTTCTTAGTCATTAGAATGCACTAATATTTCCTTAGAGAACTACTTTTGATATGGTTTCTTAATGATTAAGATGATCACAAAACTGATACTAAAGTACTCTCCCATCTTTTCAGATTTGAGAAACTTTTATCTTTCTGCCTAATTTGACTCTTCTTATTCATTATGCCTTACATTGAAACTTTTCAAATGTTTCAGAATTATACTTAAACTTGTAAGTATAACTATATTTACTGAACTTAAGTAAATCATGACGAATAGTCTTATCGATCTTTTGTGGTGGACTTAATCAGTGCACAAGAATGTGTACTCTATCCCTTAGTCCGTTACTTGACTCACACATCCATGTGAACAGGTAGTTAATCTTAACTTTTCCAATGCTTGAAAGTTCTCATTCATCATGTTATACAACTTGCATGATTCCAAGTTCCGGTCCAATTGAAACTTGGGTGTTGAGGATCTTTCCTTCTTTGGTAAATTTAGACACTACCACAAATGAAAGAATTAAATTCATATTTCCACTCTTGCTCTTAGTGGAATCTTATAAGAAACAAAATTTTCCACAGATGCCATTGTAAGGATATTTTAAAATAAATAAAATCAAAATTTCCTTTTATTTTAAAACTTTGCGGAATAACTAATCCTTACAATGAAAATGTATATGAAAACTTGTTGTTATCTATTCCTAAGCAATTTATCATAACTCCTAAGAAGTAGCTCAAGAATCCAATCTTCAAACTATGCGATAGAAATCCATTTACGCGATCAGATTCAACATATTCTTTCTTTAAGTTTCTTCAGTTCTCTTTGATTCTTAAACCATCAACATGTGACCCAGTCACATCATGTATCAAGAATCTCATAATAGAAACTTAGCAGAGTTAGATAGTGGACTTTACCTAAAGTAGAGTCAAACTTATTGACTTTAACATCCTTAGGTAAATTGGCAGCTTTGCAACCAATTCCCCTTCCTTTGGCAATTTAACATATGGACACTTTGGTAATGGAACATGGGACTATCATAGACTTAGCCTTTCTCTTTACCATTTGGTCAACCAAGTTGACTATGGTCGATCCCTTTCCACTGGGAAGAGAGAGAGTTTTACTAGATATCGAGTGTCATCATTGTCAATGTCCATAAAGTTTTAGGAAGTTGATCTTAGCAAATAGATAAGATTATTAAGGGTCTTGTCATAGTCTATTTCATAGGTGTTCCAAAAGAACTCACTATGTGACTTAGAAAGTAGTTGTACTACTAACTTTCCCAAGACTTTGACACCCAACTCTCCCGGCTTGTCAATATGTGACTACATCTCTAAGACATGACCACACATAGACCTTTACTTGCCAATAGGGCTTGAGTGACCTTAAACTTTTCAAGAACTTGTGGGTTAGGGAGAATAATTGGAGGAGGTGAAAGAAGTATGATTTCCATGGGACATCATCTTCATTTAAGAAAGCGTGTTTCAAGAGATTTGGGAAGATCATAAATGTCTAAACCAGACATCTTTTGGGAGATATTCAAGATAGTTGATTTAAAGTCCTTAATATAACACCCAATTTGAGATATTAAGTCTAGGACCCTACAAACTATTTTATAACTCGAAAGAGGGATGTCGTAACCCAAGCTATAAAATATTTGAAGGTAGGTGAATGATGATTCACCAATTTCCACAAAGATAAACAAAACGTATTATTAGGTTTTAATTGGTTTTGAAACTCCTAATGTCTTTTGAGATTCATTGAACTGTTCAATGGCATGTTTCAATCTCGAGTGTGACCTACAGGTTTTGTGACTGGGATGCCGAGGATCACAAAACAAGGTGTAAAGTAACCACATTCAAATTACTTGGTACCCTTAAGTGTTTACCCCTCAATCGATGTGTCGGTTAACCACACACACTCCATCGATACTATGATAAACATTAAGTTACCCTTTGCCTACCTTGTTAAATACGAGTTAGTGTGCTGGTTAACCACACATGTTCCACTAACCGACTTAAACAAAGTGCAAAGTGTAATTTCATGGATTAGCACCTTATTCACATTTTCCTAAGTAACTAAGATTGGGTATTTATAAATGGTTTAGGTACGTAGTATTTATCATTAATACTTTTAATGAAAGGAGAATTCTAGTCCTTGTCCTACCCGTTCGGTTAACTACCCTCCACCAGTTAAGGAAGCGGTGGGTGAGAGTGGACACCCATTAAGTTGCCATTTTATAGGCAACAACCTTATACCCCTCTTATAGACCGGCTTCGTGAATGACGCCTACTAACGGTAAGACTGACTTGCTCTTATACATATTTATTATTATTAACTTATAATATTATAATAATATAAGGGTTGAATTTTAACTTTTAAAATTCTAAGGGCTTAACTCGGAATTAAAGTATTCATAAGAGAAAACTTTTCAAATTCCAAAACTTGAGGGCAAGTTTTGAAAATATTCAAAACTAATTAATTCCATAACTTATGTGTTTAAAGTAGTTTTAATTAAAAATTCTTCAAGTTCCATAACTTGAAGACAAGTTATGGAAGACTTTAAACTTAATAAAAGAATGTAACTTTTCTTTATTTTATAAACTTATGGAATTATTAAGGTTACACACTTTATTCTTTAATGAAGTGACTCTTGAACCTCCATAACTTGAGGACAAGTTATGGAGTCATAAATCCAATTAATGATGACAAGACTCTTCATTTTTTGTAACCATTGCCAACTTTTATGAGTTTTATGAATCTTAAATGTGTCTTTTAATATAACTTGAGGACAAGTTACAAAAGCACATTTTAGCATTAACTCTTAGATTAAAATGGATCAAACACACATAATCAATCAACATTTTCTATTAATCTAAGCAACTCATACAAACAAGATAATTGAAATCAACCTTTTTCATGAAATTAGAGTAACACTTTAAACTAATACAAAACATGAAACTTTTGACAATTATCTTTGAAATTGGATTAGCATGAACATTACCACATCAAAAACAAGTTTATAAGTCCAAAAACATCTTAGGGTAATGTTCTTAGTCCAATTCTAGCCAAAACAATAGAATATATGCTGTCAGGGGGTCCAACTCGTCGAGTGCATGAACCAACTCGGTGAGTTGGATGCATTTTTCCTTGGACTTGGCGAGTCCATTCATGGACTCGGCGAGTCTGCTGTGCAGACAACATCAAAACTCGATTTTTCAGCTACTTTTGCAAGTATAAAAGGAAAACAAGCCTAGGCTCTGATACCACTGTAGGGTTTTGAGAATTCTAACACTCCTAAGTGTACATGCAACCCTAAATACCTTGGATCTATGTTTTCTCTATTATACATGCAAATATGAATATCCCAAGGTATTATCCTAATCTAGCATACAAAATAATGAATATAACAATATATAATACATACCTCTTTGATGTAGAATGTCTTCATGAAGCTTGAGTGCCTAGTGCCTCAAGTGTGACACCTCAAATGGTTCACACAGCACCAAATACACTTGGAATAACTTGAGAGAACTCTACAACTTATGAAATCGGCTAGCCCTTCTTTTACACACACTAGTGGCCGATTTTGGTGAATAATATGATGCTTAGATAGTGTGTTACAATTAGGGTTACACCATGTAAGCCCCAATTGTCATGACCTTTCATTTCCATGACCCATGGGTTATGTAACCTCCATGGAGCATCCATGGAGTATCCTATGGGTTCAACCCAACTAGATAATCCATGGAGCATTAGCCCACTATATAAGTATGGCTGATTTACACAATCAACCCATATATTTAATTAGTCTTCTTTTGATCACATAATTAATTCTAAATTAAGTTTTGATCAATATTAATTAAATATTATTATTCTTATTATTAATATACTAGAACTTATAATATATTAATAACCATAAGTGTCTTATTTCTCTCACTTAGTCTATCAGAGTGTATGATGCCATGCAACCCAAATGAACCATGTTGGGTCGGGTCAAGTCTTACCAATTATAGTTATGGACTTAGAGATTAATCCAACAGTAACAAGATGTTACCTTGAGCTTTTCCCTTTTAGATCTATTCATGGTTAAGGTTTTGGGGTTTTTTTAGCTTGATGGGGATCCATTTCGGGTGTAAGGACTAGATCTGAGGTTGCAAATTCAGATCTAGGCCGGTTTTGGTCCATGGAAGCATAAAGCATCAGCGTTTGTGCATGTATAAGAGCATTCTTGTCTTTAACCTTCTTTCTAGCTTGTGTTGAGCCTATATCGCCTTGCATGCATGTAAAGTTGGAAACTTTACGTGTGAAACTAGCCCGAGGAGTCCAGATCTATGAGTTGGAAGCAGTGAGATGGTCTAAAATCGTCTGAATATGGATGGTTTAAGTAGACTTCGCGAGTCTGTTCTTGGACTCGGCGAGTTGGGTCGCAAACCCTAACCCAACTGGTTATGAAGCAAATTAGTGAGTTGAGTGGTGACTCAGTGAGTTGGACAGGCTAGGACTCGGATTAAAGGACTTGATGAGTCATGGGGTGACTTGATGAGTCCAGTCGCGAATTGTGGGGTTCTGAGTTGATGAACTCGGCGAGCCTCTAGGATGACTCGGCGAGTAGGGTCAACCAGGAAGGTTGACTTTGACCAGGACTGTGACTTTGACCAAGAGTTGAATAGTTTGACTTCAAAGGGTATTTTTGGTAATTTGGGCTCTAGTGGTTATGATTTCAATGCAGTTTTAGGTGGTGGTGTTTGTGGCGGTGATCGGGAGTTTTGATCTCATCTCTTCAGTTCGACATTTTCAAGGTGAGTTATCCTCACTATACTTAAGGGTCTAAGGCACCAAGGCCGACCCTTTGATTTGTATTTGAGATAGTTACATTTGTGACATGATAGATAAGTATTGTGGTAGATTGGATGTCGTTATGCTTAGTGACCTATAGTTAGGTCTGACTGTTTGTATGCTGGTAGGAGATTACATGTTATATGTGCACTTGGTTGATTGGTAGTGGCAGGTATTCCATCCCTAGGATGACAGGACCCTAGTATGTTGTCCATATAGACTGTTATATGGTTATCCGATAGGTGCACACGTTTAATAGTAGGTGGGCATTCTAACCCGATGGTTGTGGGCAAGGAGTATTCCATCCTGGTAGGATGATTGGACTCATTGTAGGTGGGCATTCCAACCCGATGGTTGAGGGCCTGGGGTATTACATCCTGATGGATGATTGGACCCATATTAGTTATTGTATGTGTATGAGTGTGGGCATTCCTAACAGGCTAGGACTCGGATGGAAGGACTCGATGAGTCATGGGGTGACTCGATGAGTCCAGTCACGAATTGTGGGGTTCTAAGTTCATGAACTCGGCGAGTCACTAGGATGACTCAACAAGCAGGGTCAACCAGGAAGGTTGACTTTGACCAGGACTGTGACTTTGACCAAGAGTTGACCAGTTTGACTTCAAAGGGTATTTTGGTAATTTAGGCTCTGATGGTTACGATTTCAATGAAGTTTTAGGCAGTGGTGTTCGTGGCGGTGATCGGGAGTTTTGATCTCATCTCTCAGTTCGGCATTTGCAAGGTGAGTTATCCTCACTATACTCAAGGGTCTAAGGCACCAAGGCTGACCCTTTGATTTGTATTTGAGATAGTTACGTTTGTGACATGACAGATAAGTATCTTGGTAGATTGGATGTGGTTATGCTTAGTGAACTATAGTTAGGTCTGACTGTCTGCATGCTAGTAAGAGATTACCTGTTATATGTGCACTTGGTTGATTGGTAGTGGAGGGTATTCCATCCCGAGGATGATAGGGACCTAGTATGTTGTCCCTATAAACTGTTATATAGTTATCCGATAGGTGCACATGTTTAATAGTAGGTGGGCATTCCAACCCGATGGTTGTGGGCCAGGAGTATTCCATTCTGGTAGGATGATTGGACTCATAGTAGGTGGGCATTCCAACCGGATGGTTGTGGGCCAGGAGTATTCCATCCCGGTAGGATGATTGGACTCATAGTAGGTGGGCATTCCAACCCAATGGTTGAGGGCCTGGGGTATTCCATCTTGATGGATGATTGGACCTATAGTAGTTATTGTATGTGTAGGAATATGGGCATTCCAACCCGAAGGTTGTGGGCCGAGAGTATTCCATCCCGAGGATGATTGGACTCGTAGTATATTGGCATTCCAACCCAATGGTAGAGGGCTAGGGGTATTCCAACCCGATGGTTGAATGGACCCATAGTATGCTGTTCATTTTTGTATGTGTATGGTTGTATGTGTATGGGTATTTTGAGGGTAACACACTAAGCTTTCGGGCTTACAGTTTTCAGTTATTGTTTAAGGTGCATCAGAAGATCGTGGCAGGGCAAAGGCGTGATCGTACCGCTCCTCATTTTTATGATGTTGTTTCTGGGATACTCTGATAATATAATATTTGGAAACCTTTTTGTAATAACTAATTGCACATGGATTGTTTTTGAGAAGTTTAAATTGGTTGGAATTTTTTTGGATGTTACAACTCAATTCACACATCTTAGTATGTATGCACAAATAGGTTGCCAAAAACAATTTCTAAAATAAAGCCCTTTTTCTTTTATAACCAAACGATTTCCATAATGTTATTTCATGAATGCACATATAGTTCACATAGCAATCAAGGTCTATATATAAAATCATAATATGTAAGCCATCAAAATTATCAAAACACAAGGAAGATAGCGGATGTGTGTTTCCGATAACTCACCTCAACCCAAAGTTAGAAACACCATGTACTTTTTCACTTGAATAATACATCTTCAACTAATGCTTCCAAGTCAACACCGACTATCATTATCACAAGGTTTCAAAAGGTTAATATACCCTTCTATGGCTCAACTCATCACTCTAAACTCACAATGCACCTTTAAGTATCCAAATATATATGAAGGAAGCCACATGAGACACTAAGAAAGATTAAAACTCAAAGAAATTAAATATCACAATGTAGAAAATGAGACAGTCTAGAGACACATCATGCTCAATCAATAGGCATGTCACGCTCCACGGACATCTGGACATAAAAATGTTGTTAAATGCATATTAATCCAACCAACTTTCAATATATATTCAAAACAAATACAACGACTCAAGAAATTCAAACAAAGGTTACAAAACTTCAATTGAACATAAGAAATGATCTCTAAATGGTTTATATCCTTGGAATGTACTTTAAACGCATGCACCTACTAAGTCTATTTCCATGAGGGAAAGAGATGTTATAGGAAAGTAGAACTTGAAACATATCTTAATACCAAGTTCCACATCCTTAGGAACTCTACAAGCCAATTGAGCAACATTTATAACACTAGATGATTAATTTTCTATACACATCATCAAGGGATTATAAATTATCGAAAACATACATAAAGATAATATTGTATCAAGAATTTGAGATTAGAACATAGTTCCATCATCAACAAGGTTAAGAATGTCCAAATTAGATATCATCAAAATAAAGTTTTGCACCAAACTTCATAATCTCACAATGAGACAAGGATTGTCAAATGAATTATAGATTTGAATGGAAAGCATAATCTAGACATAACCTTAAACTTATATCATTATTTGGAATCATGAAATTAGATCTATGACATTTAGGGTTTAAGAATGTCCAAATCATCACACAGAAGGTATACTTGAATCAACCATTATGAAATTTCATCATTAGTCATGAATTGACAAATGGAGAATAAATATGAAAGGAAATTTCATCATTAGTCATGAATTGACAAATGGAGAATATATATGAAAGGAAATTGATAGTATAATCATAAACTCAAGTTCATATCATGTCTTGGTACACAAAACTCATATTTGAAGAACAAGGGTTTGAAAACCCATCAAAATAATATTCAAACTCATAAAACATACAACCATTTGCTACATAGAGCTTGGAGATAGATCAACGAATGGAATCATGACAATAATTTCATATAAATAACACAAATGAAGTATGAATTTTAGATTTGCAAACCCACCTAAACCCTAAATTAACTTTAAGGAGTAAGGGCAGAAACGACCTTCCAAGAAAAATGATGAGAGGATTTGAGCAAAACTTCATCTAGCAATTTCAAGCTTCAAGTTTCCATGAGATTGAGAGGAAAAATAGAGTTTAAGTGGGGAAGAAATCAATAGAATCAATTGGGGAGAAGGGGATAAAGAATGAGATGAAAGCTAGAAAATCGCTATTATAATCTGCCTAATGTCAGGGACGTGCTACGTGAACTGGTGTTTGGGAAAATGTCAGGTTTTGGTCCCTCTGCTTAAAACATTTTCAGAGTTCGTCCCCATACCAGCCAAAAACTTACATTAGCACAAATGATCCTTTTCCCATCCTAACTTATACAAACGAAGTCCAGGCTACTTATTCAGTCCACTCTCAAGTCAAACACAAGTTTTCTCTAATTTAACAACATTGATCCATCACTACAAAAGTCTTATTTTTAGAGATATCTACCTGATCTTAAATATAAACTAGTAATGAGACTTATTACTTTAATTTATCCGTTGATATTATTTTAAAGTTGTCTGCTTTTATTTAAGAATTTTTTTTTATTTTAAACTTAAAATTTTTGTTTTTACCAAAAAACCTAAAACTTCTAGCTTCATGATATTACAATCAGTTGAGTGTAAATTGAAAGCTTAAAAGTTTTAAATGAATAAGGTTAAAATCAAATTGTTTGATTCAACGTTAATATGTTTAATCAACTTGAATAAACATATTTTAATTTAATTTTTAAAATTACTTATTTGACCGATTTTAATTTTCATTATGATTATTTTTATTTAAATATTAGCAATTTTTTAAAGTAATCAAAGTAATTTAATTAATATATTTTTAAACTTTATGCTATTAAAAGTAATATTATTTTTAATTAATAAAAGAATATCTCTTAAAAAATTATCAAGTATTATGAAAATAATATTACCAAGGAGCTAGTGTAGTGAAAGCTGATTCAAGGCCGCAAGCAAAATAAAAAATGAGGTGTTTATCTAATTTTCTTAAATAAAAAAATGATTAATTTCTTAGATTCTTAAAGAACGAGTTGGAATTTCTTCGTCTTCTACATCAATTTTCACTCTAATCTTGTTTTTTTCTTCTTTTTTGCCGCTAACTAGACAACTAAATACTATTTTTTTTTTAATTTTATTTTATTTTTAATTTATTTTTTTTAATAATAACATAAATAGATACATAAAAAATGGCTTATAAAAATTTGGATTCCTTAGATCATCATCCATGTTATCTCACCCATAGATACGCCAAACGTAATTGTATATCATTGATACTTAGAGCATCCATAATAGGGTGTTTAATGGAAGAGTTGAATGAGATGTCATGCCTACTTGTCATTCAATAGATACAACTTTACCATTGTGAAATGTCACCTTGTCATTCGGATTTAAAGTTAAACGGTCATTGAACTCTTCAATGGGAAAAAGAAAGTATTTAAATCTTTAAATAAATATTCTTTTAATATGTTCCATTGAGCTTGTAGAGTTTAATACATTGTAAGATAAAAATGAATAAAGTTGTATGGAATAGTAAATGATAATGTGACATTCTATTGAACTCTATAAACTTCAATACATTATGTATCTAATCATATCATAATCTTAAACATGGATAAATGTTATCAATTAAAGGCAACATTGTTGACCCAAAATTTATGATATTTGTTTCAGTTGTGTTTAATGACATTTTCATTAATCACATTAAATAATTATAAAACATGTTTACTATTTTTTTTATGGAAAATAACATATCACGTAACATAGTTTTCGTTTGTACACATTATTTATTATTATTATTATTATTATTATTATTATTATTGTAAAATAAGCCTTTGAACTTATTATTTTGGTCAACATTCAATCGTCATTATGACCAACTACTATATGATAAGCTTTCAGTTTATATACATTTAGTTCTTACTGTTTTTTTTTTTTTTGACAAAATAAGTCTTCGTTGTTTTTCTATATATTTAGTACTTGTGATGAGTTTCTTTAGGTTTTGCTCATGTGACATCTTACATGAGACTATAACTAATAAGGTGTTCTCACACGTGGCTCGTTTGAACACTGGAATCATGTGTTACTTGCCATGGTTTTGTTTTTGTTTGTTTCTGTTTTGTATTGTTTATTTATTTATTTATTTATTTATTTATTTTTGTTTCTTTTATGTGAACAACTCTTGGTTATGGTTATATCATATTGATATTAGTAACTATGATAATACAATATCAATTATCTTTAATACCAATATAAATCGTATTCAATAGTAATATCAACTACATTACATCATATGAAGAAAATACATTAGCCATAATGATTTTTATTGTTGGAAATAATGTCCATATTTATAAAAGTTAGTTATACTATTAATAATAATGGCATAGTCTTTTTAGGTTACACGTAAGGACATGAAACCTCTTCTTTTAGGGTTACAAATTCATCTTCAAAATTTGGGATCAATTTGATAAGAATAAGAAAACTCATTTGTAGAAAAATGGTCAAAATTGACATACCAATGAATTAGGGAATACTCAAACTTTTTCAAGGTGTTATTTTGTCTTGGAAGTACGAATTCGAGCTGAGAGAAAACTATCACAAAGAATCCAATTGTCTGCTATTGAAATAGATAGAACAAACGCCGAAAACATATTCTTCTTTGAGAAAAATAGGGCACCATCATTATTTGACTGATTCGTGAAATATGTTATTGATATCTATGCGAATACCTCATTAATTATTATCCTACGTAGGATGTCACGTAAGAAAACCTAAAGGAAATTGGTAATAAAGACTGAATGTCTACACAAACAATAATGATTTATTTTGCAGCAAAAAACATAAAATACTAAATTCGTACGAACTAAGAACTTAACCTGAAGCAGCCAATCATAACCTAGAATAGCCGGTCATAAGGACCGAATATACAAATTAAATGACTTATTTTACAAGAAAAAAACAATAAGGACTAAATATATACAAAACGAGAACTATTTTAGCATTTTAGTCATTTTCCTTTTTTTTTTTTTTTTTTTTTTAATAATCATATACTCTAAAAAATTAGAAAAATTAAAAATAATAATTGTTATCAAAACCTCGCTAGGGTTTAGCTCTTTATCCCAACTTCGGAGAGATTACGTAGCAATATTTAAGTCAGAATTGAGAAAAAAAGAACACATCATATGCTTGAATTAATATTTAATATAAGATATATAATAATAACTCCAGAACTAAAACCAAAACATGGAAACAATTAGATTATGACCCAAATTTAATTAGAATTTAGAAACAAAAAATAAAAAAATAAAAGTTATTGGCAGCTCCACAGCTGGAACCATCAAAGATGCAGATCAACGTCTACACCATCACCGTTATCATCTGCTGCTTCGATTATCCTTGACGAATTTGGACTCACTCCGGCAGTGGTAAGGCTGAGATGCGGTGGTCGTCCGATGTAAAACCTGCTAGGAAATCTTAGAGGAACACCCGACAGTACCTGTGGTGGTGACGAAGGACATATATAGTGATCCACCACCGCCATCTGCGGTTGCTGGAAATGTCCAGATCTTGCTGCATGTGCATTGATAATGGTCACAGGCGCTGCAAAACGCCGGTGATGGTTACTCATGAAATGCACCCTTTTTAATCTTTGTCGTTCTTTCTTGTGTGCATTCTGATGGCCACCTAATGCTTGAGAATTGGCGAAGTCTCTTTTGCAATATTGGCACTCGAATCTTTTGTTGTCACCGTCTGGTAGTTCTGTCGCCGGAGCTATGCTTCTATCAGTGACGGCAACACCAAACAGCTTCATTACTGAAGAGGAGGAAGAAAATGAGGCATTATGATCAATGAAATCACTCAAGTTTCTCCCTCGTGGTGACGATGAGCTTTCTCCCATTGTGAATATCTGAAAAATAACAATACACTGAGCAGGTCTATATATATAAACATAAACATCGATTTTAAATTTCAATATGAAATTAATTCGTATAGTTCAATCTCGGGAAATTTTCAGATTTGATAGAAAGTGTTAATGGGACCCAAAATCCATTACATCATTGTCGAATTTCTGTTTTAGTTTATCTAATTGTCTTCTTCGTTATATAAATGAAAACATATTTGTTAGAGATGAGCATGGGTCGGTTTGAGTTGGTTTTTGGCTAAAACCAAACCAAACCGTAGAAAGTCGTTTTTTCGGTTTTTAAATCCATATAGGTTTGGTTTTTTGCATGGGTCGGTTTTTCGGTTTTCCGGATTGGGTTTTTGGTTTTAAACCGTGAGTTTATGGGCTTCTGTTTTATTTATTTTTTATTTATTTATTTATTTTTTTTAGTTTTTGGGTTGAAACCTAGTGAAAATACGTTGCGATAAATAGTATTGTATCTACTTTAAATAGATTAAAATAAAGAATACGAATTTTAGTATTATAAAAGTATAAAAGTGTTCAAAAGATCAAAGTTTAACACCATTAACATTTTGTTGAAAATAAACATAAAGTATTAAAGAGATAAAATCTAAAGTTTAAAACTAAAAGTTTAAATCATAATATAAATAATATATATGTGGGTCGGTTCGGTTTTTATGGACGGTTTTATACGTCAAAAACGAACCAAACCGTTATTTTTCGGTTTTTGTAAAATTCAAACCTAAACCGTTGGTTATTGCTTTGGTTTCGGTTATGTTGGTTTTTTTGATTTTTCGGTTT
This sequence comes from Lactuca saligna, assembly GCF_052625555.1. Taxonomy (NCBI): domain Eukaryota; kingdom Viridiplantae; phylum Streptophyta; class Magnoliopsida; order Asterales; family Asteraceae; genus Lactuca; species Lactuca saligna. Next base: position 19,560,531 of record NC_136422.1, read on the forward strand.
TCGGTTAGGTTTTTTTCCATCCATAATATTTGTAATGTCTCGGTTATGAATATACTTTCAATGTAAAATGTAAGATTGTATTTCTCCATAATATCATCTTAATTCATATATATATATATATATATATATATATATATATATATATATATATATATATATATATATATATATATATATATATATATATATATATATATATATATATATATATATATATATATATATATATGGAAAACTGCAATAAAGTCCCTACATATCGGGCTCATAATCGATTTAGCCCTTATATATATTTTTTATTCAGTTAAGTCCTAAATACCGGTAATCGTATTCAGTTTAACCCTTTGACCCGGTCAACAGGTCATCCAACTTTCAAAAATTATATTTTCGGCCCAGATTTCAAAATTTATTACAAATTTGGTCCAAAATTTATACTTTTGGCCCATATTTTAATTTTTTTTTTTTACAAATTTAGTCCAAAATTTACCATTTTTGCCCAAATTTGAGGATTTTTATTATGAATTCATCCTAACTTTAGTTTTATTTACAACTTTTTTTTCTCAAAAGTTGGTTTCTAATATGTTTTTTCTTTAAAACTCATATTAATACAACAAAAACATATTTTCACATAAAAATCTTATTTTTTTCTATATAAAAACTTTTTTAAAAAACTTTTTTGTATATGAAATATCTAATTATAAAAATAGGTTTGGATTATTTGTATGATTTCTCTTAAAAAATCAATTAAGAAATTAAAAGTAACCCTAAATTATACTATTAAATTATAGTTTGTCAAAAACTAGTTACACTAGTTACCCTAAATTAAAAGTAACCCTAAATTATACTATTAATATAGATATTTTAATATGTATTCTATTTAGTGTGTATTCTTTTTTCTATGAGATTTTAATATAGTTGTTTATATGTATTTTTCAATTTGTTGCATCTTTGTAAATTAAATCATACCTTTGATCACATATATATGACAAAAGGTATGTAAAGTTGTTCTAATATCATATATGACAATCTATATTGATTTCAGTAGGAGTTGTAACTATCAACGTTTGTAATATTTTTTACATTTGTTAAATGTCATTTTCTGCCAAAAACCTCCTTATCGACAAATGACAATTGCTCAATTCTAGATAGTTATTTTTTGTGATTACAACAAATAAAATGGACACATGAATCCGATTTTACAAAGAAGTTTAAATAAAGAAATCCAAAGTGATGATGAACTATATGTATAAACATGTATTCAGCGAGAAACAAAAAATATGAAGTTTTCAATATGTAGCATCTTCTATTATTTAAACTTTTCCTATAAAAGTGATTAAAGAACAAATAAATAATATTAAAATGAGTGTAACTAGTTTTTGACAAACTATAATTTAATAGTATAATTTAGGGTTACTTTTAATTTCTTAATTGATTTTTTAAGAGAAATCACACAAATAATCCAAACCTATTTTTATAATTAGATATTTCATATACAAAAGAGTTTTTTAAAAAAGTTTTTATATAGAAAAAATAAGATTTTATGTGAAAATATTTTTTTTTATATAAATATGAGTTTTAAAGAAACAACATATTTGAAACAAACTTTTGAGAAAAAAAAGTTGTAAATAAAACTAAAGTTAGGATGAATTCATAATAAAAATCCTAAAATTTGGGCAAAAAGGGTAAATTTTGGACCAAATTTATAATAAATTTTAAAATCTAGGCCGAAAATGGAATTTTTGAAAGTTTGATGACCTGTTGACCGGGTTAAAGGGTTAAATTGAATATGATTACCGGTATTTGGCACTTAATTGAATATATATATATATATATATATATATATATATATATATATATATATATATATATATATATATATATATATATATATATATAAGAGCTAAATCGATTATGAACCCAATATATAGAGACTTTATTGCTGTTTTCTATATATATATATATATATATATATATATATATATATATATATATATATATATATATATATGTTCATGTTCATTTGAGACCATTCTAATTTTGTGAGACTGTGAGACCAAATCTAAAAATTATTTTAAAATGCAAAATAAATGGAAAAATCCAAAAATTCTTTTTTTAAATATTATTTTTGGAACTTGAATTAACTAAAAAAAATAAAAAAAAATTCCATTTTTTTTTGAAAAATAAGTGAAGTATTCTAATAGAATATTACACTGACATATTCTAAAAAATAATTTTAAAATGCAGAATAAATGAAAAAATCCAAAAATTATTTTTTAAAATATTATTTTGCGGAACTTGAATTAACTAAAATAAATAAATAAATAAAAATAAATTCCATTTTTTTTTGAAAAATACGTGAAATATTCTAATAGAATATTACATTGACATATTTTAAAAATAATTTTTAAATGCAAAATAAATAGAAAAATACAAAATTTCTTTTTTTAAATATTATTTTCGGAACCTGAATTAAATAAAAAAAATTAAAAAAAAATAATAAAAAATAACAAAAAAAATGCATCTCACGATCTCACAAAATTAGGCCGTCTCACATGAACCTATATATATATATATATATATATATATAGAGAGAGAGAGAGAGAGAGAAAGAGAGAATATTATTTGAGAACTTATATATTACTAGGAACCCGAGAATTAAAATGTAATATTAGATCAAAATGTTAAGGGTTAAGATTTTTTTTATGGTAATCTTGTATTTAACTAAAGACTAAACGGCAAATATGGGTTTTTAGCGGAGTAATGGATGACGTAAAAAAGTTGCAGAATAACGTCGTTCTACTCTTGTTTTTTGGAAATCCCGGAAGTGATAAGGTAATTTGTATTTGAATACAAGTATGCGTTTTTATGAATCATTTTAAGCATAATTGATCAATTATGTGATTGATTTCTCTTCTTATTATTATTGTTGATTCAGTTGCATATAGTAGTAAATCTATATATCCACATTATTAGGGATGTCAACGGGGACAAACTGGATGGGGATTGCATCCCCCGTCCCCGCCCCCAAATTTTCCCGTTCCCCGCCCTGCCCCCGAAATCTCCATCCTTTCCACCCCCGCGCCCGCCCCTCGAATTCCCCTTCTGACCCCCGCCCCGCCCGCGAATTCCCCTTCGCTTTGCATTGTTCAATTATTCCCAATATATAGTTCAAACAATATGTGAACTAAAGATGCTTGTCTGGCAAGGAGAACAAGCACTTCTAAACATTTACGCCTTCTTTATCACGCTGTTGAAACACCACACTCCAGTTGTCTTTCTCAATTTTTCCTAGCCTCATCTTGCTAATGTCCTTCGAAGCTTCATTTGGTTGCACAGTAGGCTTCTTTTGGAGTACAACCGCGATCTCTACATCCATTTTCAAAACTTATTGAATATAGGAGACCGACACCCTTTTCAGGTGTGCTACAATGGGTTCGAATTTTTGTTCATCTTTTGATAACAAGGAGAACAAAGAAATCCAATCGTATGGATTTAGGCATGGCAAGTCAGCGAGAGTGAACTCAAAGGTCGAATTCCCTGCTCCTCGGATAGCTTTGAATCGAATATTGATGAAGCTCTTAGTTTGAACTGGTCCAGAAACTTTAACCGCATAAATCTTCTTTGAACTCCATGTTTGATACTGAGGCTTTCCGTTCTTGAGATAAAAGGGAGAAGCATTTGGTTGACATCGTTGTCCGAATCGGGAGCATTCGCAATCCTGTCAAACCATCTAAACAGGAAAGCTTTCGGAGTGATTGGAAAGTCAATCTGAGACTCGAAAGTGTCTTCCAATTCAAACGAAACAACTGGCTCCAACCAGTACACATTCGTATTATCGATTGTCTTGTTCAAAATTCACTCCATGGACCATGGAAGGAAGAGGGCCTTCTGAGTTTTGGGTGTGACCTGGGTATCACGAGTGAAAGACCCACACTTCCATATGAAGCTTAAAACTACATTATATTACTCCAAAACATACTACAAGCATATTCATAAATAATATTTTACATTGATAGTTTGATTACAAAGGACTATATACAAACCGACTATTTAAACTATTACAAAGTGTTATATATTACATAACTACCTAGGATATTATAGTTTTATACATACATGAACACTAATTACAAAAATAATAGTATTATCTATTCGAAATCTTCTAACAATATATGTCTATACTGGATCCTTATTACCCGCAATGGTTAAACACTGAGAGGGATAAGCGGTGACGCTTAGTGGGTTTAATAATAGATACAATATAACGTTATGCCATATATGTGCTGGATTAGTGTCTAAGTCCATAACTATTTTGGTATGTACTTGACCCGATGGTGCATGGTCCTTTTGGGTTGCCTTCACCAAAGCAACTTGATAGGATGAATTATGGAGAGAAAGGATTAAATATGATTTATTAATATATTATGGGAATGATATATTAAAGGAGAAAACATATTGTTTAATTTATATTAGTCAATAATTAATTGGTAATTAGTTTTGTGACTAAAAGAGATTAATTAAACTTAAGGGATTGGAATTGTAATTATAAGATAATTATAATTTGGACCATGGATTGCCTTATATTAAGGGATGGACGAATTCTAATGGGAAACCCATAAGGAAATCGTCCATGGGCTTAATTAAAGGAGTCTATGTGTTGCTTAGGGCTTAAGCATCCAAATTAGGGTTTCCTTGTTAGATAACCCTAATAGCCCAACTATATAAAGACCCCTTAAGGCTCAAAAACGTGGCTAATGATCTTTCTAGGGTTCTACACGTTTTTGGCAGCCTCCAACCTCTCTCCTCTTCATCCTCTTGCTTATGGTGTTTGTGAACCATTAGAGGAGTGACACTTGTGACTCTAAGCCTTCCAAAGTCATTACAAGGAGATTTGGGATTGTTATTGCTACATAACAATCAAGGTATGCTCTTAAACCTAATTACATATTAATATGATTACTTGAATGCTAGAATTAGGGTTTATAGTCTTGGATTCAAAGCATGTACAATAGAGAAACCTAGATCCAAGCTTTAGGGTTTATATGAGCACATAGGATGTCTTGTGACCAAAACCCATCAGTGGTATCAGAGCCTAGGATGGTTTCAATTGTATTGATGCATTGTATATCTAAAAAATTCGATTTTTGATGTTTTAGAGGCTGGACTCGCCAAGTCCATAGCTGAACTCGCTGAGTCCAGGGTGACTCGACGAGTCCAGGCTTGACTCGACGAGTCAACTCATCAGATAGTGCTTATCTCTGGATTTCTTGCTGTTTTTGCATATGGATAGTTACCTTATCATGTTAGATCAATATTAATCCGATTATATGATATAGTTGACTATATTTTTGATCTAAATGAAGATATTTATCAATTAATAAGATAATTGTTTCCTTATAAGATAATTGATTAATTATTTTGAGTAAATTGATAAATTGTTTTGCAAGAAATCATTATATAAATCAAATATGGATAATTGTGTGATTAAATGTTAATTTAAAATTATTTGTTATTTGATCCTTGTTGTTATGAAAAGTTTCATATTTTCCCCTTTAGGTTTTATAGTTTAAATTTGAACCCAAAAGTTTTGAAGTTTTGAAATTTAAATAGTTAAAACCCGAATGTTTTGAAAAATGTATCAAAACTTGCCCTCAAGTTTTGGAATTTAAAAGTTGATTAAAAGTTGATTAGGAATGTTAAATTCTAAAACCCTAGTAATGTTTTGAAAAGTTCAAATCACTCCCTTATGGTTTTATTAATTGATTAAGGTGTATAATTAAAAGAGATTAATAAATCCATAAAAGTTTAGGTTAACCATTTAATTAAATTAAAAGTGTAATTGTTAAAGTTAACCACATAGTATTTTAAAAGTATAAAATGCACCCTATACTATATATAACATTAAAAGTCTAACATTATATATATATGTATGAGTAAAAGTCAGTCTTACCGTTAGTAGGCCTCATTCACGAAGCTGGTCTATAAGGGGTGTTTAAGGAAATTACCTATAAAATGGCGATTGAACGGGTATCCACTCTTACCCACCGCACTCTTGACTAGTGGAGGGTCGTTAGCCGAACGGGTAGGATAGGACGAAACCTTCCATTATAAGTATAATGAAATACAAAGTAACTAAATGTTTTTCTAATTCCCAATCTTAGTTACTTAGGCAAAAGTGAATTGATGCAATTCCATGAAATTACACTTTGTGCCCTTGCGAAGACGTTAGTGGAGCGTGTGTGGTTTACCGGCACACTAAATGGTTCTAAGCAAAGGTAGCAAAGGGTGACTCAATGTTTGTCATAGTTCGGTGGAGCGTGTGTGGTTTACCAGCACATCGAATAGGTGATTGTAACATGTAAGGGCACCATGTAAGTTTGCATGGTGATTCACACCCGCTTTGTGATCCTCGGCATCCCAGTCACAAACAAGAGGGGCATATCGAGATTTAAACATGCCATTGAAAGTTCAGTGAATCTCAAAGGATCTAGGAGTTTTCATATATTTAAAACTTAAATTTCTTTTTCGTTTTTCATGGTGGAAATTAGTGAATCGTCATTCACTTACCTTCAAATATTCTGCAACTAGATTACGGCATCCCTTTTCTAGGTTGTAGCGTATTGTGTTGGGTCCTAGCCTTAGTATCTCATTTGGGTGATTTACTAAGGACTCAATCAATCAACTAACTTGAATTCGTTTTCTCCCGTTTTGTAGATGTCAAAGTTCGACAACTATGGTCTTCCCGAATCCCGTGGAACAAGCATTCCACATGAAGATGATATTCCACGATTTGATCGAGGAACAAGAAATCATGCTTCACTTCCTCCTCCTCCTCCTCCAATTATTCTCCCTAACCCACAAGATTGTAAAATTGAAAAGTTCAAGCTCACTCAAGCCCTTTTGGCAAGTAAACATAAAGAAGGAAAGTCCGTGTGTGCACACGTCCTAGGGATGAAGTCACACATTGATAGGTTAAGAATGATGGGATCCATTGTCGGTGAAGAGATGGCTGTTGATTGGGTTCTTTAGTCACTTCCTAACTCGTATAGTGAGTTCGTAATACTATATGATCAACCACGACGTGACCCTTATTGATCTCACCTATATGCTTATTGTTGCTAAATCAGCAATGGTTTGGCGCAATAGAAAAGCAAAGTTGATTGGTGAATCTGCCTTCAAGACCTCTATGGATATAGACAATGGTAATGAAAGACATGCAATGATCGAAAAGTTTGATCATAAGAGAAAGGCAATGTCTGAAGTAGTTCCATGTGTTGTTCTAAAAGAGTCAATTTGCTTTTATTGCCAAGAGAAGGGGCATTGGAGACGAAGTTTCCCTATTTACCTAAGAGATCTAAGAGATAGGAGAGTCAAAAGTATGACTACGCTTCAGGTAAAATCCACTATCTAACTCCGTTAAGTTCCTATTCATTGATTCTTAATACATGATGTGATAAGATTGCATTTGAATGTTTTGCAAGATCGGTGAAAAGAAAGGAAGCTTGATAAGAGAGCAAGATGAATCTAATCACAAGAGATGGATCTTGATCGCATGGACTTGAAGATTGGATTTTGAGCTTAGATAGTTATGATAGAGTTGTTATAAATTTTCATTTTACATAGTTTTCAATAGATTTTGCATTGTAAGGACAAATATTTTTCCGCTGCTTTTATAAATAAAATAAATTTTGACTTATTTATTTATTTGTTTACTTCCTTGCAATGAAATCGTTATGAAAATTGATGTTTGCATATTTCTACAACGAATGGATATGATTCTTAGTTATGTTATTTATGGAAATGTCGAGAATTTACCAAATAGGGAGAGTTTCTCATCGCCCAAATTTCAATTGGACTGAAATTTGGAATCACGCAACTTGGTTGCATGATGAATAAAAAATTTCATATTTGGAAATTAGACAAATTCGTTGACAAAGTGTCAAGTGAAGGACTAGGAGATCAAGTACACAAAGTTGCGTGTTGATCAAAGTCCACCATAAGAGTAACAAAGATATTCGTCATGATCTACTAAAGGTTTAGTAAATATGATTATACTTATAAGATTAAGTGTAATTCTGAATTGATTGAAAAGGTTTAAATCAATAGTAGAACGAATAACAAGAATCAAGTAGGCAGAAAGATAAAAGTTTCTCCATTCTAAGAAGAAGGGAGAGTACCTTTTATGCTTTATGATAGGTCTTAATGATTAAGAACCATATCTCAATTGATCCTCTAAGTGAGTCTTAGTACAATTGTATGTTTAAGAAGAGGAATCAAGAATTAATGAAATGGTTAAATCAAGAAGTCTATCATACTTCTTTCCAATAACAAGTCTTAAAGTTAAGATTGTGACAATGAGTAAAAAGTATTAAAGGTTTATAACATTCATCAAATGTGGAGAGTTGTGATGTCTTGGATAAGACAAAGACCAACTAGGACCAATTTATGAAGTGTTTTGATAAAAGCTACACTAACTCTTGAATATTTGTTTGTCAAGAAATGGTTATTGACAAAAGAATCTTATATGTCAAGGAGTCAGTGGGAGTCTTAATGGTCTTGAAAGGTTTCAAGAACAAATCAAATAAACCTTATCAACCATCACTAGCACACGAGTTGAGGCTTACAACCTATCGTGTTGACAATATTTTGTTTCTGTGCTATTCCAATTAAGTTAATTATGCATGTGAGTTCTTTGAGTTCTCATTTTGAACGCATAAAAGGCTAGGCACCTTAATCAATGAAAGATACATTGATAGGAAAAGGTGAGCTGCTTAACTACTTGGAAGACGTGGTGGGCAGCTGTGCTACCATAAGGCAAGAAATCAAGATTAAAAAAAAAAGGCTCGGTCCATATGAGTTTAAATTTGTCGTAAACTTTGGTTTTAACAAATTCACATGGATAGGAACAAATACACCATTTAAATCTAAGTGTCATAAGATTTCCTCCTTCATGAAAATGATTGTGAGGAAATGCTTTCACTAAGAAAGATTTTAAGAAGATAGTGATTGTAAAATTGCATTCTCGAATTCGATCATGGTTACGGTATCCCTTTCCATAATTTGAATTGTGAGGTTTGGCATTTAGTCTTAATTGTTAAGACACACATATGAACTATCTAAGGCAAAGGTGTATAAGTTCAAGAAGTCTTGATAAAAGATTATCAAAGCACTAAGTATTAGAAACATGGACTTAAGAAATTTAATAGGTATTGTCTTTCTGAAAGTTAAGATGTTTATGAATACATGTCGAAGCTAGTAGGAGCATAAGTGTTATGTTTTATAGTAATCATCATGATAGTGGGAGCATAAAAGTTATGATTGTATGATTATTATGGAAAGTATTGCAAGTTGGCAATATTAATTATAGAAAAACAAGAGTTATACCTTGCAAAATCGTAAGGGTAGTAAAGTTGTTTTGCTATAATTAAGGGAGAGAATATTATGCTTCATTTCAAATCTAAAGGATTAGGTTGTGAAACGTTAATAAATTTAGTCAAAGGTACATAGTGTGTTCTTAAAATTTCGATTATGATTACGACATTCCTCTTCACAATTCGAATTTTGAGAACATAGCAAATAAAACATTGTGCATCGAGTCCCATACGCTTTGGGTATAGGATCGATTGCAAATCCTTTAATGTTTCATTCTTAAATTTTCCAAATGTATAGCGCATTTAGAGGGAAAAGGGACTAGAATCGGTTTTGACTAAAATAATTAAACAACCATCAAAGAACAATCCAAAGTTCGACGAGGATTGGTTGCTTGTGAGTAGTTGGAAGCATGGTATTGAATGGACCATATTGACATTATTATGAATAGATAAGATTCTATTAAGAATAAGTTGTCATATGGAAAATATGGAAGCGTGTCCATATTGGGAAGTAACTATTGAAAATCTATGACAAGATTAGAAACTTTTATGCAAAAGGATGTTCAAAGGAATGTACTTTGAGTGAGAGACATCATATCTAAGGAATTGTCTTGTAACAATGTCCGTTAGAGAACTTTGCAATATCATTAGCAATAGTCTTTGTGACTTTGATGCAGTGACATTACGAAAGGATCGTTGCATAAAGTGTTAGAATCTGGCGTATTCTATAAGTAGCGAGAATTTGATATTTTTTCACTTATGAAAAACGGATTTGGAGTTGTTAAATGAGGATGACTGGAAATGTGTCCAATATGATCTATATCACAAAGTAAGAACCATAGGTAAACATTGTGTGCATGCTAGGAGCATGGGACAAGTGTAATAATTCAAGTAAGAAGTTGACTACCCGAAACGACAAATAATGAGTAATCGATATGGTGATAAATAAAAGGGGTTTTATTTATACTCAAAGGTTTGAGGCCATATGGGATTTGTATTATTCTTGTGTTTCACCTTGCATGTTTTGACTTCCAGAATAATTGAGTTTATTAAGAATAATCGAATTATTCAAACGGGCCACAATCGTTCATATGTTGGAAGTAGATATGAATGAAGACTGTCGTGAATTGGTGTGTGGATTGTCTAGAAAAGTATTAGGCATAAGCAAATGTTTGCTGCAACGTTCATGAGTGCTTATATGATTTGAGCATTGGATTAAACCCACGCTCACTTGGATCACTCCATGAATTATATCACGAGTGATTGGTGAGACGATAACATCTTATATTCTTGAAACTGAGATGTGTGAGTTGTATCTTGCTAACCGGTTGCACATTGATAATATGTAAACGCACTAGTAACTTGGTGTTATAAAACATATTGTTGTGTGTAATTTGGTTAGTAAGTGCAAGAAAGCATTGTATCAAAGTTCATCCGTTCCTTTTATTCAAAGAATAAAAGCGATATCTTTGGGCCCCTCGATGGTTTAGTGATGACATACGTAAATGCTCGGCCGGGCTAGGGCTAATTTGATTTGTTCAATTAGTCTGTCGTCATAAATCGGAAATCGAGATATAGTACAAAGAGAATGGTTTGAAATCATATCTCATACGATATCTAGAATGGAGGAATATATGATCCCTTATCTAAGGACACGCGTATCTGATATGATCAAAGTTGACAGCGGCTTTGGAAAGCTACGATTGCAGATCAGGATCTGAAGTCATACGCAGAATAGTTGTTAGACTTATCCAAGTGGGAGACTATTGGATTAGTGTCTTAGTCCATAACTATTTTGGTATGTACTTGACCCGATGGTGCATGGTCCTTTTGGGTTGCCTTCACCAAAGCAACTTGATAGGATGAATTATGGAGAGAAAGGATTAAATATGATTTATTAATATATTATGGGAATGATATATTAAAGGAGAAATCATATTGTTTAATTAATATTAGTCAATAATTAATTGGTAATTAGTTTTGTGACTAAAAGAGATTAATTAAACTTAAGGGCCTAGAATTGTAATTATAAGATAATTATAATTTGGAGCATGGATTGCCTTATATTAAGGGATGGACGAATTCTAATGGGAAACCCATAAGGAAATCATCCATGGGCTTAATTAAAGGAGTCTATGGGTTGCTTAGGGCTTAAGCATCCAAATTAGGGTTTCCTTGTTAGATAACCCTAATAGCCCAACTATATAAAGACCCCTTAAGGCTAAAAAACGTGGCTAATGATCTTTCTAGGGTTCTACACGTTTTTGGCAGCCTCCAACCTCTCTCCTCTTCATCCTCTTGCTTATGGTGTTTGTGAACCATTAGAGGAGTGACACTTGTGACTCTAAGCCTTCCAAAGTCATTACAAGGAGATTTGGGATTGTTATTGCTACATAACAATCAAGGTACGATCTTAAACCTAATTACATATTAATATGATTACTTGAATGCTAGAATTAGGGTTTATAGTCTTGGATTCAAAGCATGTACAATAGAGAAACCTAGATCCAAGCTTTAGGGTTTGTATGAGCACATAGGATGTCTTATGACCAAAACCCATCAATATGTACTTCAATATGGAAGAAGCAAAGAGGATCAAGGAACAACAAAGGCAAATGTGAATCATGTGACAAATTTTCCATATCAATCAATGATTTGATTCAAAGATATATAATCAGTGAGACATAACAATTCCAATACTTGATATACATCAATAAAGCTTCGGCCCAAGTGGCACAAAAGACATACACTTTCTGATTAAACATTTTTAAAGACTTCAGGCTTTTAGCCCTATCTAACCTTCTGCCAATGCCATAAGAGTAGAAGTCATTCTCTTACGAGACATGCTCTACACGGCCAGAGGCTACATACCAATACCACTATGAATCTAAGTCCTTCCACTGATCACATGGTTAAAGATACAACTTTGCTACCATAATAGCATGAAATAATAACACGGGAAAGCACATAACACATATAACACATAACATACAATTGTTCATATATATTGAACTCACCATGAAATAACTGAGAAATAAATGATAATTTGGGCAGGACTTCGGCTCTAAATATGACTTTCTGCTATAAAACCGGGGATTTTAGTTGAAAACCGGCCTTACTTGGGCAAAGTTTCGACTTCAAAATATGATTTTCTCGGGAACTTCGGAGCGTCGGGACTTGCTTTGAGCATCGGGGATAATACCGGGAGTTCGAGGGTATTAGGGTAAATTTAGAGAGAGAAGAGAGTGTAAAATGATAGATTTTGTAAACAAAATATGGCAACCTTCGCATCCTTCATATAGGGTCCGAAGCAGCTCACTACGTGGGGCGTACTGCTTGGTGGTCCTCTACATGGGGTGTACCCCTCATACGCAGGGCGTACCTGCATGGTATCGATCGATCGGAACCCGAGCATCGGACGTCTCAAGAGTGCATGATACGTGTTCGTCGAATCAAGTACGATGGGCGTACCCTTCGGACCAGCCTCGAAATTTGTGCCATAAACTTCAATTTTTCGTATCTTTCGCATACGAACTCCATTTTTGACGTTCTTTATATCCACGCGTAGGTGAAATTATGCTCTACAACTTTCATTTAGATTTCACCGGCTAATTTTGAGTTTATTTTTCTTATTATATATTTAACGATCCAAGACAGGAAAAGTCCGTTAAAAATTCATAACTTCTTCATTCGACGTCCGTTTTCGTCTGTCTTTTTACCGTTGTACTACTAATGACGAGACCTTCCATTCTCATTTAGGTTGCATCGGCTAAAAATCACTCGATATTTATTTTGAGTTTTTAGTTGTCTACTGCTATACTGAAACTTAGAAAAATCATAACTTACTCATACGAAGTCAGATTTTGATGTTATTTTTATGAAAATTCTCGAATTAATGAATAATACGACTTTTATTTAGATCATATTGGCTAAAAAGTAGTTTATCAAAAACTCACTTTTTATGTCATACTATGTTGTACTGGTTTTGTTGCGAAACTTCAATAAGTCATAACTTCCTCGTTATAACTTGGATTTCGATGAGGTTTTCGCCTAATTGTTTCTAACAAGATTCTTTACAACTTTCAATAACATTATTTCACTTATTTCCAACTCCATATTTTCATTAATTTCAATAACTAACACTTGATTGGAATCTCATAAGACTTCCAATACATTTCGAATGATTCTAAACATAGTTTAATTCAATTATAGTAAAAACTATCTGTTAGAACTCAATGATCAAACTCATATAATATTTCATAATATTATTCACGTTTTAAAATTACATAACATGATAATTGAACATGTATGTTACAAATACCTCCTCCTTTTGAGGATTTCGTCCCTGAAATTACATCGATTTAAAAAAAAATGGGGATATTTCGCTCTTATCTCATTCTTATTTTTCCAAGTATAATTTGGGCCTCGATGGTGTTTCCACTTGACAAGTACCAACTCCACTTCTTTATTACATAGATTAGTTGTTCTTTCGTTTACGATCTTTTGAAGCTCTTCTACATATGTTAACTTATTATCCAGTTTCACCTCGGATAATGGGACTGTTTCATCATATATGCTTAAGCATTTGTGTAGATAACTCACATGAAACAGGTCATGAATACCTGCCAAATATTCGGGTAATTCCAAGCAGTATGCTTGTTTACCAATTCTCTGGACGATTTTGAAAGGACCAACAAATCTGCATCTCTTAAATAGAGTTCTTTCGGCGTGTCCCATATCTCCTTCGCTGTTTCACAAGAACTCACTAGACGAAATGTGTGTGGAGAAGGGTGAATTTGATAATCCTCATTGCCTTGATGTTACTCATTAACTTCTCCTTGTCATCTTGAGGAATGTTCATTTGTTCAACGAGAAGAGTGTTGTATTCTGCTTGAGTTTTAATGACTTTCCTTGTAGCAGTGTGAGAAAATGTATGTTGACTTATTGACTTCCATATCAATGAACCATGATCTTTAAGACCTAGCACGTAGTCCTCGAAGTGCAACACTCATACTTCATAATCTTGTGGAAAAAGAGCAAGGATCCTGGTAGTAGATCCAATGCTGCTTAATAGATTGAAGGAAAGAGTGTGTGGACCTTCTGGTTGCATGATGTTGATTCATAAAAACCTAATAAGAATCAGATGTGTAATATAATAATCGAGTTTAGGGCTAAAAAAGAAACCAGATCTATTGCCTGCAATCGATGAGAATGATGAAAATGACAAGAACGGATCTGGAAAAAAAACTTAGAAACCCTAATAAGCTGGACAGAAGATATACATATGAATTACACAATCTCCTGCTTTGATTCCAATTGTTGAAACAATAAACTTAGATCGATAGATCCTTTAAAAAGAAAGTGAATCAAAAAGAAGAACAGTTGATCAAAAAGGTGATGAATGATTATATTATCAAAGCTTTATAAGAATTCTGTATGAACTTCTCTGTAAAGACGATGTCGGGCAATACAATCAATTAACCCAAATACAAAACATGCATGCAATATTTATAGCCTAACCCTAGAACCATAAATACAGATGGACAGGTCCAATCCGTTTAATTAAGGCTAAATACATACATAGAAAATTTAACACAATAAATAACTCAACAAATAATATATATATATATATATATATATATATATATATATATATATATATATATATATATATATATATATATATATATAATGTGTTGAATGTATGTTTTAGTCTATCATAATTTAGGGTGTTATGCTTGATTATGATTTAGAAATGTTATATGTTTAAATAGTTAAATGTTACAGGGCGTACAAAAGTCATATAAACCATCTAAGAATCCATGTCTAAATACCCATGGATTTTCATTACTAAATGGAAATCATTATTTAAATGTTGAAAAATAAATGTTAACATTGATATGTAAAAGTTTTTGATTTCTCTTTATTTTTTCGAAAATATTCAAAAGTCCACCCTTCATTTTGATAATATTTATTTGTATTGTTATTATTCATTGAATCTGATTTTCTTATGATATTGATTTAAATTATGTGCTATCGATATAGGTATTTGCATCTTTAATTTAGTTAAAATTTCACCTTTTATTTTATTTTAAAAATAAAAAACTAATGTTTCCCCAATTTTGCACTCTTTTTTGCAACTATCTCAACTATATTTTACTAATTAAATGGATTTTCCCTGATTTTGCAATCTTTTTTGCAGCTAAGTCAACTATATTTTAATAATTAAATGGAAACAAGGGTATAAGTATAGTGATTCACATGTAAATCACAAGTGAATCGTATATGAATTACATGTAATTCACATTTAATTCATATATGAATCACATGTAATTCAGAAGTGAACCACAGTTAAATTATATGTGATTCATATGTAATTCACATATTAATCACATGTAAATCTCAAGTGAAACACATATGAATTATACAAGTGAATCACATATAAATTATGTATATATGCACACATACATTTTGTGTGAGTTTTCTTCGTTAATAACTTTTTAAAATTTGCTTATGAATTTAACATTTGAATCTTAAAAGATATAATTAGATATGAATATCACATCATATAATTACATGTGAATCTTATATAATATAACCACATGTAAATCTTACATAATATATACATATGTATTTTTGTGAGTTTTCTTATACTAATAATTTTTAAATTTTTTTTTCTAGATTTTGAAAGAATTCATGGAAAACAATAAGGATGTGAAAAGTGATGAATTGAAGAAAATATGAAAATCTTGACACGAAACATGTTTGAAATTTTGTAGCATTTTTAATTTTTTATATTTTATTTTGTATCAAATATATTAATTATACTATTGTGTATATAGATTAGTAAATAAAAAAGAGTTTTTTTTTTTTTTAATAATTTACTTACAATATTATAATATACGAAATATATGTATATATACACCTAAAACATTGACTTTTTCGGTTAAAAAAATATAATTTTTTTTTAATTTACTGATTTTTAAAAAATTATTCTTTTTAAAAAATTGCAGTTTAAAAAAATGATTTTTTTTCAATTTTTTAAATTAAGGTTTTCTAGAAAAAAAAAAGTAAAAAATCTACATTTTTTTTAAAAAAATAAATTATTATTTTTATAAAATAATTCAAAATTTTGAGTTATTTTGTTGATTTTTAGACATGTTTATTAATATTTCTATTAACACAAAATTTAAACATTAAATGAGATTTTGTAGGATGACGATCATGCACTTAATGAGTTAATTTTGATCTAACGCTCCATCTTGAGTTCTCGGGTTCTAAGGAAACTATGAACTCACAACAAATCTCTCTCTCTCTCTCTCTCTCACACACACACACACAGATATATATATATATATATATATATATATATATATATATATATATATATATATATATATATATGAAGCATCATTTTTTATACTGTTAATTTCATTTTATATTGCAAAATTGCAAACATATGCTGGTAGTCATAAAAGAATTAACACTATTCAACCGCGAATATTGTTTTTAAAAGATGGTTGTAATTGTTCTAATGAAAACAATAACCGTAATGTGGAAATTGAAAATGATGGTTCTTTTTTAAATATATCAATACGGATGCTGCTAAGAACATGAATATGAATGAGAGTCACATTTAACGTTCAGAGTCTCAATATAATACTGCTTATGAAGATGTTTTATGCGGTCGTGGTATTAACACAACTCTAAAAGGTATTTTGAATTTCAGTATCTATTAGAATTGGTTCATTAATGAATATAAACAATATACATAATAATTTTACTACAAACATATTTTATGATGTAGAAAGTTTTTTTTTTCATTGATGAATCATCTAGTAGTAATCAATATCAGTCTCTTAGGAGGGTCATATTTGATGGATACCAAATGTACATGTTGGAATATGGCCATTAATGTGATCAAGATATCAATCATATGATCACATCAAAGCTATGTATTACTACTATGTTGTTGAAGGGGGATTTGATATTAGGAAAACAACTCAGAAGAAGATCAATGGATTTGTTACATTGAAATATTTTGTTTGTAATCGTCAAGGTGATCCCAACACGTCTAATCTTGATACATTGGATTCTAATTCTAGGTACAAAAAAGGGTTGATATGCATTGATATAGGTTTGAAGCTAGTATAAAATGTAGAACAATCCCTTTCAAATGAACTGGAAATATATGATATTGAGGAAAGGCGTAATCATAAATTTTTGTCAAGAACAAAAATGAAGCTTTATTCTATGCATAAAGTTTTTATTTTTAAGATGTCAAGTCAGAGTGTTGGTGTTTAGGCAACACATCGCTTGTTTGCCGGATTAGATGGAGAATATAATTATCGAGATAGAAATGTTAATGACTTCAAGAATTTTGCTCGTGATCTAAATTCTCACGTTGGTGAATCTGATGCACAATATATTGTTGATAAGATGAAAGAAACGGTTAATCATGTTCCTAGCTTTTGCATTTGAGTAAAAACAGTTGAAAAGAAGCTTGATGCTATATTTTGGGCAGATGAGACATCTAAACTACATTAAAAAGAGTTTGGTGATGTAGTTTCATTTCATGCTACTTTTCGAACCAATTGGTAATTTATATGTTACAATATATATATATATATATATATATATATATATATATATATATATATATATATATATATATATATATATATATATATATAAGAATTTAAACCATTTTTGCCGGTCTATATGTTAGTTACGATATGGTGTTTTTGCAATTTACCAGTATTCATAATTGTATGATATGTGTAACATTTGGTGCTGATTTGTTGAGTCATGAGGATGGTGAATCTTATATTTGACTATTCAAATGTTTTATGCATGCTTTAAAAAAAACCTTTGGTAGTTTTACCAGACCAATATTTAGCGATGATAAAAGCGATTGAAAAGTTTTTTGATAAATCTAATCATCAGCTTTGTATTTGGCATATTACATTTAAATTACAATATAATGTATGTCAATTCTATTATAAATTTACTAATTATTATAGTTAAATACAGTTAGTTCTAATATGAAGTTTTAGATAGTACAAAGTTATAAAAATATAAATAATGTGTTATATAATTTTTTTTTTAAAGAATGTAGGTTTGTTGGGATCTGTACAATAACGTCAAATTTAAGTGGAGATTCAGTTCTCCTATATGGAAACTCCAAGATTGATTTAGATTAGTTTGAAGAAGAATGGAAGTTTTTCATTGAATGATAACAAAAGGTCTACTTTAATGTTTTGAGTGGGAGAATAGTGTATTCTTGCGTATTTTATCGATATACTTATGTCGGGTTTAATGTGTACAACATCACATTCTGAGAGTTCTAATGCTACTTTCCAAACTCAAACATATTTTGGTATGAATTTAATGAAATTTTTTTTATTTCTTTTGAAATGTCTATGGAGAAACAGAGGCACAACTAAAGTGTATTTGATTTTAAAGACACTCAGAAGTATCCTAGAATGCCAACACTTTTGAGTATTCAGGTTGACGCGTACAAGCAATATACATGTTCAGTTTTCCGTCTAGTTCAAAAGGAAATAAAACATTCTGTTGTGTCATCTTTTTAAATAGCTAAAAATGTTGAAAAAGATTTCAATTATGTTAATATTGTTGAAGAGAAGAATACCTAGAACTTGGAGTGTGGTAATGATAATAATGACGATGATGATTAATATTATGATGATATATTACATGACAAAGAGTTTATGGTATTTGAAATAAATAGTTTTTTTATAATTTTTAGATAATTATTATATATATATATATATATATATATATATATATATATATATATATATATATATATATTCAATGTTAATATTTTTTTCAAGTCAAAGTGGTAGGAATAAGCAGTTTAATTGTAGTTACATGATGTTTTAGCATTTTGGCATATTATGTTGTCATATCTTTCGTGTATTTAAAAATACAAAATTACTCAAATCCGCGAGAAGTATGTTTTGAGAAGTTGGGAAAGAAGTATTATACCAATTGAGATTCTTCGTAAGAAATTAAGATATGATGACAATGATGTTGCTTTTGATGTTTTTGTTATTGATGTATTTGCATCCATTGACAAATGCCTGTCTTCGTTAAGTGCCAAGAAATGAAAGCTGGAAGAATATACGTTTTGTATTAAAGATTTGGAAAGTAAGTTCTTTGATGAATAACCATGTAACAAAGAAGAAGAAAAAACATCTGAATATGATAAATTTCTTGCCATAACAAATCCAACTTAGTTTAGAATAGAGAATCTAAATGGTATAAGAAACAAAAGAAGTGGTAGGCATATAAGGATGAAGAGTCTAAAAAGATTGTGATTGAAAAAACATCAAATATGAAAAGGAAATGTGCATGTTAAGGTAAGCCTTCACATCATGATGCAAGAAATTGTCCTTCAAAGAAAAAACATTCTGAGTAGTTAAAGTTGAATTGCTAAGGTGTTTTGGGTTGAATATTTGAACTATGTTATTTTAGGTTTACAATAGTTTTTTTATTTTTATTGGTTTTCATTGACTAAATTTGTTTGGTTTGAAATATTTTGAACTGCTTTTTTTTTATATTTATTTTAGACTATTTTGAATTGATTGATATATTTGGTCATGTATTTAAGTTCTCTTATGAATGATAATCATTATATATTGAAGTTTATAAGATTTTTCTTTATGTCATATATTATATGTTGAATGTTGCTTCAATATACACATATTCTTATTCAATCATCATTTTTTTATGTTGGTTCACAATATACACATACACATTATAAAAAAATGAATATATTTGTATATCTATGATGAAACACAACTCATATATAAACATATTACATCATTAACATTCAAAGTTTATAATATAGATAATTAGCAAAAAAAAAAAAAGCATAAACCTTTTACTATAAAAAAAACCACTAAAAATGTAGTATATAGTCTTAAAACCTTGTTCAATTAAAATCCTAACACTTTCATTAATAGGCAAGAACCATGGTTTCATATAAGTTGGGGAAACCCAAACCCCAAACTTGTTAAAAAAATCTTGTATCTTCGAAAGTGACAGATGGGTTTTCTTCAATGAACTCCATGATCATTTTCTTCATCTTCTTTGGAAAAGTCTTCCTCAGACGATTAGGATAGAAGCTGCCACATTAAAGTTCCCATTCTCGACATATATATGTTGAATAAAGTTACAATAACCAGGAAGCATATTTGTATATAATGAAGAGAAATTAGAAGGGGTTTCCAAATAGATTAGCCCATAATCAAAACACTCAGTTACTTAATGCACATAAAAGAATGATTTACTATGGTAACCTAAAGATCTCATAATTTCTTCAACAGTTTCATAACAAAACTTGTTGATTTAAATAAAATTAAAAAAATCGACCCTGCCTCTAATGTAAGAGCGACAGGGTGTCTGTGAACTTGCGTCCATATGCTAGTCTAATAGAGAAATACCTTTTTTTTATATGGACCATAGAATTCATCACCTGTTAAATTTTGAAATGGCCTTCTGATAATCCAAGTATCACCCATTTCTACCATTTTGAAGATCTATTTTTGTAGATGTATGTGAAGAGTTTAGATGAAGAAGATGATTCTAAGAGGAATATTGTGAAAATGTGAAGAATATATTGTAATCATTTTATTAGATATGGACCGATTTTATATTCAAATCAAATGTAATCATATTTATTATAAGTATAGAGTTCCAATGTTCAACAACTGTTTTTAATAGCTATATTTGGGTAAAATGATGAATTATTTCTTTTTCTTAAATGGGATCATTATAATGTTCTATATAGAATCATATGTTTTAATACATGTATTTTAGAAAAAAAAAAATGTATTAGTTTTGTAATTTCGGAAATCTTATATGTGAATGTATGATAATTATATTTGTTATATATAAATTTATTATATCGTTATTTTATGAATAGTTCAAATTTCATATTGCATGAGTATTTTTGGTTATTACTAATGATTGTATATAGAACACATTAATTTGTAATGTTATCATTATTTAATATAAGTAAAGAATGAATCTTTTAAATATAATATAAGAATGTAATCTTTTTAATTATTTAACTTTTTTCATTTATTGTGTTAAATTTATTTATAGTAATCTAGATACTTTTTGCAAACAATGGAATTTAATATTAAATATTGACCAAAACAAATTAAAATTAAACTTAATTATAGTTCCAAACTTCAAAACATAATATCCAATTCAAAAAATTCAACAAAGTTATAATGGTAAGGTAGATAAAATATTCTAAAAAACCAACTATAACTTGGAAATATGGAATCTAGCCATATAATTCATTTTTTCCGCTCAACCCTTATTTTTTTTTCTTCTCTTTCTCACACTCTCCAAAAATTTCAATTTCTACATAGATTTCATGTCTTCTCCCATTACAGTTTTGTTAGAAACTTATGTCTCACTCTATTAATCAAAAAAATGTGTTGTCTCATATCTCCATTGAGGTGACATGGCCATCTCATTCCATGAATCTCATTAGAATCCCCCCAGATTGTCACATGACCATCTTATTATCACCAATGTATGCTTCCGTGAAGCTCATTAGAATCACCCCAGAATTTTGAATGAACTCCTTTGATTGGCAGAAGAAATTATGATGCAATGTAATGACATAATATAAACATAAGTTTTATTATAATATGGAAGTTAGTATTAGCTATAATAGACACATTATTTAATTATATTACCATGATGGATGAGATTTTCCCATATGATGAAATTCCATCTTCTTGAACAATTTTTGTATCAAAGATAAGGAATGTACACTTTCTCAAATTGAAACAGATCAAATACCCTTTATTATCATCACAAATTGGAAAGAATACCTATTATTGAGTATTACAATATTATTATACTAATTTGTATGTTTCATACTAAATGTTCTTAAAATCTTGTTTATAATACACTTGACAGATCTATTTTTGATAGATTATTTCCTTCCATGACTCCTATCACACCTAATTCCATTGATTCGACAAAATCATCGTGGTTGAATTGCCAATTTGTTCTTCGTACGAGCTAAGTATCTTCCTGTTTGATCAATGATAAAACAATATATCTTATAAACTTTTAATATATTATTAAATAAAAATGTCATTATTCACTTACCAGCATGTACATAGGGAAGAACATTATTGAATATAATGATTTTGCCTTGACCTCTAGCTTGTTTAATAGCACCGACCAAGTGTCAAGAATTCCATGATGAACATCCACACATGATGCTAATGTTTGTACACTTTTTAAGCTCAAATATCAATGCGCTCCTCCATCTTCCTATATGATTGTACTATCATGCAAAATATTATGTTATTAATAGTATCATTAAACAATAATATAAATTATATAAATATTTGAGTGAAATTTAGCTATCATTTGTTTATGTCCCTAAATAAGTTTGCCACAATAATATATCTTCCATACTAATTTTTCTCCTTCACAATACAAACACGATTCACATATGGTGAGCAGAACTGGTTTCCAATTTTTATCACCCTCTTATCATCCACATTCACATTAGCTCCAATATACTGATTGGTAACTTTTCTTATCTCAATTACTTTGTCATTTTTTGGAATTTCAACATTCTTAACAAATTACATGGTAGCGTAGCAGATAGATTTGTTAAGGTACTCTTCTTTGAAGTGACAATTTCTTCTATGAAGCTTGGTGTCATAGGAGACACTTCTACAAGTCTAGCTTCTATCAAATTAGTTTTCAATAAATGATTCGGTGTTGAGTACAAATTTGACATTGTATTTCAACAACTTTTTTATCATTCAAAACTGGGATTTTATGATAGAATTAAGCTCTCCTTTTACAACAAACTTTTCTATTAAACCGTGAATTCTAGTTTGTTTATTAGAAGAATATCTACATTATTTAACACATAAATCTTTACTTCTATAACATTACTCCCATCATAACAATGCACTACACCAACATTCATCTTTAAACTACTTATGTTCATGTTAGAACAATAATATACATGGTCATTTCCATATTCTCCATAATTCACCAAACCTTCATGCAAAATTACATTATGTTTTTCTCCCACTTCCCTTGCTACTTCTTTAATCCCATAACAATACTAATTTTATAGATCTCTCAAAACATAGTTAACAATAAATATGTCCTTTCTGTATACTCATCTATACTGGTATTAGCTCTCATGGAACCAATATCAACTTTATTGGCAAATCTGCTTGATGTACTTTTTACACCAATTGTAAAGCTTTCTTTAATTCTTGTGAATAATGTTTTTGAGAACAGGATTTCACAAGTATCTAACCATCTTTTGATTAATGTATTATACAATGAAGTCAACATTGCAGATACTAAGGTGTTTTTGATTAACAACCTTTGTTCTTCAACCACTTGTAAGACATTTTGAAATATTTTACATATAATAAAAAATATTTTACATATAATAAAATATTTTACATAAATAACTTTATTTACATATAATAACCTTAAAAAATATTTGAAAAATAGTTAACCTCGGTAATAGTTGTATATAAAATATGTAATCATTATAACCTCAATACCCTCTTCATTGGAACTAACTGCATTTATATAAATATTTTCATTGCTTAGTTACAATGATCTAAAAACTCCATAATTTGTTTCATATTCTTCTTGAACTATGAGGTGCTCTGAATCCAATTCACGGATGAATGGTTGTTGTCTTCTCAATTCCACATCCTCACAAACCACCATATCTGATGGGATTTAGGTAAACAAACAAAAATAAAACCCTTAAGTTTACATGTAACCTAAATAGGATCTATGTTTTCTCTATTGAACGTGTAACTAAGAACATCAAAAAGAACCCTAGAAACCTTAGGTTATTTTCGAAAATTAAAAATTAGGGTTTAGGATTACATACCTTAAATGTTATTGTAGTGAATAGTAATGATTCCTCCTTGTAGATCTTTTAGAAGCAAGCACCACAAGTTCCATGCCTCTTTGGTCCTTATATAGTTGAGGAAACTTGGTACAAAAGCTAGGGTTTAAGGGATAAGCCCTAGATAACCCAACTTGGTGACCAAGCAGCCTAATCCCTTTATCCAAGGGCCTTGGACAAAATCTTCTAGGCTTGCCCTAAAGATTTTCGTCCACCTCATCCAATGAGGTTCTAGAGTCTTCATTCTTCAACTTTCAATAAATAACCAAACAGTCCCTACACATTTAATTAATTCAATTAATCCCAAAATTAATTACTATTAATTTTTGATTAACTATTAATCAAATAATATGATTTCTAATTAATGTATTATCTTTATAACACATTAATAAACCATTTATCTAATTTATTATTCACATAATCAATTAGTCTCTCTCTCTCTCTCTCTCTCTCTCTCTATATATATATATATATATATATATATATATATATATATATATATAAGTTATCATGTCCAATTGCTAGGTTTGAAGGCAACCCAAAAGTATTATGCTATTATTACTTCAACTATATACTCATTTTAGTTACAACTTATCATAAATAAGCTTTAAAAATACTTTTTATTTAGATAGAAACATGATGCAATAATTAAATTGTAACATAAATAAATATCATAAAACATACCATTAACTACTCCAAAGGTCATGTATAATAACACTTTAGGCCGATTGGTCACCATTTTAGTTAACTTCTCTCCAAATAACTTATCATATAGCCACACCAATCTATAGTCTTCACTTAATGACTTTCATTAGTTTTCTAATAAAAGAAGTCTTGGATGATCTACTGATGCTTGAATAATTATACACTAGTTAATCCTACTAATGTAACTAATTATTACCTAAGGCAATGTACCTTGTTGAGAATAGTATAACACAATAGACATGTATCGAACACATGGAACAGGATGATTAGCTAATTTTTATCTACTACTAACTAAATTACTGATAAATTTAGAAAAATGGATTTTCTCTAGTTTTGCAAGACTAGAAACTTAATTAACTAAACTAACTAACTACCAACTATTAAGGCAAATACTAAAACTAAAAGCAAGAAACACAAAAGACAATTTAAACCAAGGTAATTTAGAGACTTTCGTTTAGCTTTGATTTACTTGCTATTACGGTTGATTTATGGAAGTGAAATGGATTAATGTTTCATTGGTTACCGATTCCCATGATGACCAATTTAATGTTCACTAACTTAATCATTTAGCAAATAAGCTCATTTATACAGTGATCAGGAGGACAAACTAACAAATTTACTAGTGTTGAGTTAGAGTTGAATTAGACTTATAATAGATTGATCAAATTGGATTATTGATTCAATTCAGTATATGATTGGTCTTTATATATTAGCTCCTATGATTATTTACCGACTTTTTATTTAACCTTAGGTTTCGCAACTCAGCAATAAACAAAAAAAGTAGATCTCATAAGTATAAAAGGTTCTTAAACAAGCTAAAGTAACAAATAACCAATCCTAACCATAAATCAAGCCATAAAAAGTCAAGCAAACTTACACTAAATAAAATTCATAGGGTTTTAGCCCATGATTTCAGCAATCAAACTCAGAAAAGCCAAATTCATTATATTAACATGATTAAACTAAAGTAGAAAATTGCAATAAAGGGTTATATTGCCTTAATGCTCTCGATTCCCAAGCTATGACCGACTTCTTTACTTCCAAGCTTCAAAATGGATACTAGGACTTCAAATTTTGACAGTAGCTTCCAATAAAAGTTGTAATTTCGGAGGAGATTGGATTGTATTTATACTTTCCCCAAAAATAGATCACCACGACGTGGTAAGTCCAGAACATTGTGGCCTTCATGGTTATCCCGTATTCAACAAGTCTTCTAAATCAATCATGACACTCCAAAACACCACGTCGTGGGAATGTCACCACGACATGGAGAGTGTATTTTTTTTCTTTATTTTAATACTTGATTCAAACTTCTACCTTCTGACTTTCTTTTTGCTCCAAGCATGTCTTTTAGCTCTGCAACACATTACCTAACAGATTAAGTACCTTTTGTTTTATAAATGGCATAAAAGTAACTAAAAATATTATGATATGATGTAAAATTATATGTATAGATATACACATATCAAAATATCCCAAACTTATTCATTGCTTCCCCCAAACAAATTGATTATTTTTTCATCTTACCAATATTGCATAAAATAATCCATTTCATAGCCAACTATAATCCTAAGACCACAATGCATGTATTTGTGTCTATGGTTTCAAAAAACTCCCCTTTCCTATATACTCACATTCCTTATGAACCTTCACCCCTTAGCTTATACGACATTTATTTTTAAATCCCTCCGAATCCATCCACATAAATCTTTCTTAACCTCAAGGTAATTTTGGTTAAAGTACCAAGCATACATGAATTCTAGAAAAATTAGAACTTGATACCATAATGGAGCTCTTTGAAATTCGTCCATTCTTTGTTAATTGCCTTTCAATTTTTTTTTAATTCGCCACCTTTTTGTTTGATTTTTGGAATCTTCGACTTTTTGGATTTCTTCAGAATTTTAATCTTTGGATTTCATACTTTGACAACACCAAAATTCTTCAGCTTTTTGGTAATTTCTCTTATATATATATATATCACTTTTTTCCACTCAAGTCCTACAAGGAGCTTAACTTCAACCTTTATTGGTTAGAGGTATTAGCCTAAGTGTAATGACTCTATAAGCTTTCCTGGATGGATTTCAGGTACATGCTGATGAACTTATTACATCATAAAAGCTACCATATTATCTTTCATATCTCATGGGTTTTCACTAATAATGGGAAGCCACAAGTATACTATAACATATGTTGGCTCGGGTAAACATTTGGGCTCTCTTCGGATCATCCCATCCAATACTAGCAAAAAATTTAATTAGCTAGGTTTTCCTAATTTAAACAATTATTTGAAGTCTATATGAATGCATATTTTTAAACTAGCAATGCAATTTCTGAAAAACTAATGCTTTTTTCCTAATGCAATATACCCTACCCCACACTTATTTGATGCAATGCCCTCATTGCATGCTATACAATACATAAAAGGAAAACAGAGTAAAGGGAATAGAGTCTCTTAGGATACAACTTACATCATAAATCATGTTGCTTGTGTGTAGGATCGCTCGCTCATAAGTGTGAAAACGGAAGTGGTTGACCGCTACGAATCTTGACTTTAGCAATTGGACACTTATATGTCATAATGCATAGGACAAGACTCTAAAATTCTACTTGAGAAGTCACCACCTTGTGGTAGTAGGGACCACATCGTGTTGGGTGGTGGCATAATTGTTTTTTGTTTTCTGTTAGCAACACCACGTCGTGGTGAGGTTTACCACGCCGTGGTGGTAGTGAAAATACAAAAATGAGTGCATTCTTCAGCAAATTTCTTTAACAATTTGGACAATAATAAATATCTCTACTTCTGGAAACATGACTCATCTCTCGCTTGATCAAAATAATGCTTGAAATGCTCAAATCTCACCTCTCTCGCCACTTTTGTATCCTTTCTCTTGAACTCATTAGACTCTTGCGAAAATTACTCCTCTCCCAAACTCAAACATTCCTAAAAGTCTAGAGACAAGAATCAAATAAAATATATCCAAATCCTAATTTACCAATATTCAAGCAAACAAAGCAACAAAAACAAAACAAACCAAACAAAACACAAAGAAATTGTTTTTAATCCCATTCAAATAAAAGGATAAATCACTCCACATCCTTTATGTTGTGGCCACCTCCACTACCACTCGCTTTACCTGGTTGTTCTCTCCATAACTAATCCTAATTTGGTATATACGGTGTAACGACCCAAATTTTAAAAGAAAATTTTAATTTTTAGTTAATCAAACACATTTGCATAAACCATGAAATCCCAAGATAATTGTTTATAATCCACAATCATTACAACTTTATTTAAAAACATCAGAGTGTCCCATAACATATCAGTGAAAGAGTAGGAGAGAGTGCATGACGTGCCATCACGTCTTTCCCTTGCCCTTGGGCTCTGATGTACCTGAAACAAATCCGTAAACAGTAAGCTGAAAGCTTAGTGAGTTCCCCAGAGTATAACCACACACAAACCATATACAACATATCATACGAGCTAAAACAACTATACATAAGCCATGCATACAACATATAAGGAATGCATGGAAACCTTCCAAGGTCTTACTCCAAAAGCCACAGGAAACCCCTACGTGGTCTTGACTAGCCACCACTGGAACCCCCACGTGGTCTTGGCTAATTGTCGCGGGAACTCCCACGCGGTCTACACAAGTCATGCAATATCATATGAGCTAAAAAATCCACATTCTAAGAATCCCCGGAAACCCTCCAAGGACTTATATTAGATGTCATGGGAACCTTCACATGGTCTTAATTAGGCTGCCTCGGGAACTTCCTGGGGTCTTTCATATAAATGTCCTAACGACATATCACATAACCAAATATCAATCCATACAACAATACATGGGCCGGCCTTGGTGCCTTAGACCCATGGGTATGGTGAGAAGACTCACCTCTGTCTACTAAATGCGGAAGCTTCTCTCCTAACAGTCCATAACCTCCTATGCTGAATAATAATATTAATCAATGTTAGGACTTTACTTAATCAAAGGGAACCCAACCCTAAGTCCTTCCAAAAAGTCCCAATTATCCTTTCATTGTTAATCGGCCTAAAGTCCATGTCTAAAATCATTAATGGGCCTCTTGGATCAATAAGACCATACCATAACACCAATGGCCCAATACAGATAAAATGGCCCAATATTCTCAAAATGCAACCAAGTCCATTTACCAAATGAGTCCCAACATCTCAAAGGCCCAAAACAGATCCAAGCTCATCTGTAATGTGTACGCTTAGTGTACCACCCTAGTACGTGCAGCGTACACTGGGTTACGTCCAGTGTACAAACTAATTAGGCACTTTTTCCGTTAAGTGCTTAATAATCGATTCTTTTATGTCCAAAAGTCAGATCTAAGCTTATTAAGATGACCTAGGGCATAAAGTTGGCAACATTATGCCTTTGCATGCTTCATATGTTGCCAACACCCCCATTAAGACCTTTCTAAGGTTCTTAACTCATGCATGAGGTCAAAACATTCACCAAGACTCCATTTTTATGTTGACAAAAGACCAAGGGACCTCAAATCTGTCATTTCCATCCTCTAGAGTTGCTTAACTCACAAGAGGAGGTCCAAAATCAACCAAAGGGACAAAACTAGAAAACCCTTGCTAAATCAAATGAATAAGTGTTGGATAAGGTGTCTAAGTCCATAACTATTTCTGGTATGTACTTGACCCGACCCGGCATGGTCCATTTGGGTTGCATGGCATCATGCATTTGGATAGACTAAATGAGAGAAATAACACTTGTGGTTTATTAATATATTATAAGTTCTAATATATTAATAGTTGTATTTAATTAGTATTGATCAAGAATTAATTTGGAATTAATTATGTGATCAAAAGATAACTAATTAAATATATGCGTTGATTATGTAAATCATCCATAACTTGTATAGTGGGCTAAAAGGCTCCATGGATTATCAAGTTGGGTTAAACCCATAGGATGCTCCATGGGAGTTACAAACCCATAGGTCATGGAAATGAAGAGTCATGACACATTAGGGATTACATGGTGTAACCCTAGATGTGTCAACACTATATAAGGAACATATTATCCACCAAAATCGGCTACACAAAGAGAAGTGAGGGATAGGCCGATTTTAAGAGTGTGTGTATTCTCTCAAAGGTCATTCCAAAGGCATTTGGCATTGTGTGAAGCATTTGAGGCATCACACTTGGGGTGCTAGGCTCTCAAGGTTTCAAGGAATCAAAATCAACTACAAGGTATGTATTTCTAGATATCCTTTTAGGATTAAAGTTCCTCATGTATGCTAGATAGGATTATGAACCTTGGAAACCAAATTTTGCATGTATTTAGACAAACATGGATCCAAGGTTAGTAGGGTTGCATGTACACTTAGGAAGTGTTAGAATGCTCAAAACCCATCAATAAGATGGTAAGGTCCAAGATTTATACCTCCAGAAGCTTCTCAAGGTCGACTATATTCATATTCTTGAAACCAAATGACACTCCAAGCTTCCTTGACAGCTTCTCCTCCTTGAATGAACACTAAAAAGGATCACGCACTCTTAAAGCTCAAAATGCACTCACAAATGGTATTAGGGTTTCCATAGACATTTGAAGGTGAAGGAGGCTGCTTAGGATAAGACTCAAATGAGTTAAGGATGTATATATAGGTCTTAAGTCCGGAAATTAGGTTTTTGGCCCTCTGTTGAGTATGCTCGGCGTACCCTTACGTACGCCCCGCGTACGTAAGGCTCCTTCACGATCCTTCTCCCAAATTACGCTAAGCGTACCCTTAGGTACGTCCAACGTAAGAGAGTGATTATTTTTTCCAATTAACTCATTTTTAAGGGTTTCAAAGGTGTACCTGATTTGGAGTGTTACATACGGGTACACAACTGGATATGCTATGGGTCACTGAATGGTCATGTGTTGCATAAGGAGATCCAATTGCATGTTGGTGTAATTGACACCCGACCCAAATTATCTTGATACTGACAGAGAACAACATTGTAAGGGTCCATAGGAAGCTCGTCTTCATTTGGTATCACTAGTGGCTCATCATCATCCGCATGACCACCTTGTTGTCTCACCCACCTCCCAACTTGGTTTTTTGGGGTATCATTGGGAATGGATTAATTAACATACCCATTTTTAATGACAAATATTGACGCCCTTGTACAAAAGTGTGGAAAAAGATTTACCAGGATTGATTGTCAACATGACAGCTTTATGTTATTGTAAATTCTCAAATGACAATGGCAATCGGGTAATCAACATTGCACCATAAAAAGGAGATCCACGGTGATCATTTCCCACCTGATTCAACTACAATGTATGGAATGTCAACAAGGATATCAGGAGTGATAATCCTCCATATAAAGAAAACATTGAATTCTGGGACTTTCTCCCCCTCCTGTCTCTGGTTGATAGTGTTGGTGATTAAACAGTGAAGGAGGCGGTGTAAAGGAGACCAAATTTCACTTTTTTGTGCGGTCCCGAAATTGAATGTCCCATTTGCTATATTTGGCCAATAATGGTCATCCTTAAACCCCTCATTTGTCCAGATACAACGAGCAATAAAATCCACATATGATTCAATATGCACTTTGAATGTGATATTCATCGGGTCATGAACACTAATTTTTTGACTGAATGTTACAGATGCCAAAAACTCCACCACCCACTCCTTGTATACCGGTTCTTGAATATGGTGAAACAATCTCCACCGAGCCATGCAAACGAACCTCTCTTGAATGCCATCAAAAGATTAAACTACAAATGGTTCCATGGCTTCCGAGAAACCCACTTCCCTCCATCCAATTCCAGTTTTGGCTTTTGGTTCCCTTCCAGATTCGCTTACTTTGATTGATTCTTTTTTGTTTTCGGGCTCGTACCCTAACTCCTTTTTGTTAGGAGTATTCTCAAAATATTCTAATTCGCTTTCAAGAGTTCTTTTGCTTGATTCTCCTAGTTTGGTTGTCTTCTTCTAATTGAATTATGAGTCTAGATCATCAAACAGTGGTAAGATTGGTGTTTTGACCCTCGGGTCATAAATCACTGAAACAAAAACAATTAAAATGCGTATAAAGAAAAATATAAAATATAGAATCTAACTATTACGACACCACGACATGGTGTTAATGACCATGATGTGGTAAGTCAAATAGAAGAAATACCAAATACAAAAATTTAAAAGAAAACAAACAGAAAATTCCTAATAAAATACCAGGTTCAAATTAACTGAAAATGGACCGTTCCCCGGCAACGACGCCAAAAACATGATAATTGAATAATTATGCACTAATTAATCATACTAATATAAATAGTTATTACCTAAGGCAGTGTTCCTTGTTGAGAATAATATAGCACAAAAGACAGGTATCGAACATAGGGAATGAGATGATTAGCTAATTTTTATCTATTACTAACTAAATTAGTGATAAATTTAGAAAAATGAAATTTCTCTAGTTTTATAAGACTAGAAACTTAATTAAGTAAACTAACTAACTATCAACTATTAAGGTGAATATTAAAACTAAAAGCAAGAAACACAAAAGACGATTTAAACCAAGGTAATTGAGAGACTTTAGTTTACGTTCGATTTACTTGCTATTATGGTTGATTTATGGAAGTGTAATGGATTAATGTTTCATTGGTTAGCGATTCCTAAGATCACCAAGTAAATGTTCACTAACTTAATCCTTTAGCAAACTAGCTCATTCGAATGGTGATCAGGCGAACAAACTAACAGGTTTACTAGTGTTTAGTTCGAGTTAAATTAGAGTTATAATAAATTGATCAAATTGGTTTATTAATTCAATTCAGTACATGATTGGTCTTGATATATTAGCTCCTACAATTGTTTGCCCACTTTTCTATTTAACCCTACGTTTTGGTCAAAACACTAGTGCTACAGTTTTTGCAATTCACAAATATCAAAAGTTTCAAGTTCAATTAAGAAAGATGATCACACAATCTAGATCAAACTCAAAAATAAATAGAAAAAATAGAAATCTTAAGTATAGAAGGTTCTTTAATAAGCTAAATTAACAAAACCCAATAAAACTTAATTCTAACCATAAATCAAGCCATAAAAAGTCAAGCAAACCTACACTAAATGACAATCATAGGGTTTTAGCCCATAATAGCAGCAATCAAACTTAGGAAAAAGAAATTCGTTGTATTAAACATGATTAAACTAAAGTAGGAAATCATAATAATGGGTTATATTGCCTTATTGCTCTTGATTCCCAAGCTATGAGTGACTTCTTTACTTCCAAGCTTCAAAACGAATACTTGGCCTTCAAAAATCAGCAATAGCTTCCAGCAAAAGTTATTATTTCGAAGGAGAATGGCTTGTATTTATACTTTTCCTAAAAACATATCACCACGACTTGGTAAGTCCACCACGTTGTGTCCTTCATTGTTATCCCGTATTTGAACAAGTCTTCTAAATCAATTAGGATAGGCCAAAACACCACGTCGTGGGAATGTCACCACAACATGGAGAGTATATTCTTTCTTTATTTTAAGATATGATTCAAACGCTTAGCTCCTAGCCTCTAGCTTCCAACTTTCTTTTTGCTCCAAGCATATCTTTTAGCCCTACAACACAATACATAATAGATTAAGTACCATTTGTTCTATAAATGACATAAACGTAACTAAAAATATTAAGATATGTTGTACAATTATATGTATAGATATGCACATATCATCAACTCATCTTCATATCCGCAAATTTGTTTATGAAAAGAGTTATAAAATTCAGCCTGAAGTTGTTGTTTGCCTTATCGGTTTCCCTTATCCTTTATAGTTGTCGTTATTAAACCTTTTTTTTTCGTTTGTATTGTTCTTTCCATTCCTTATATTCTTCATCATTAATAGCACATTTAGATAATCTATTGCATTCTGCATTGCCTAATGGTATTTAAAGCATTGGATAAAGTATTCCCTGTCTAGGAATAATCTCTCACATTCTAGTCTGATAGAAAATGTTTCCTCATCGAATTTGTTAACCAAATAGTATGCAATGGGTGATGGTAATGTTGTCATTTAAATACTCAGCAAACCACCAAATCCATTATCTATTAACAATCCCCTTTGTTCATAAGATAATGATTTCACCACTAGGTATAAAGAATTTGGTGACATTCTTGTGCTAATTTTGTGAAAAATGATCAGAATCCAGTTTCCTTCATTGATTCATTTGTTCACTTACCTTACTTTTTGTTAATCGAATTTGTCGCTTACCAGGTCTTTGAACCGAGTCATCAACATCATGAGTACCTTCATGCATTTTCTACCTATTTTTCTTCTGTAAAAATCAAACACTGAAAATAATATATTTTCTACCATAAATTTTCAAATAACATATTCATAGTAGAAATACTTTAGATTTACAACTACATATTAAAAAGATATAATAATCATTTCTTAAAGTAATATAATATAATAAAGTCATAATGTCATAAAAACCCTTAAGTTTGGCAAAAAAAAATGTCAGTTTTACCCTTCCGCAGGTTTTTGGTTCGTTTATACCGCAAACTTGTCATTTTTTTTTGTTGGTTTTGCCCTTTTTACCTGTAATAGCAGGTTTCCAGTTTATCATGAATTATTTTTTGTGAAAAAACCCGTAAGTTTACAAATATTTTGCAAAAAAACCCTTAAGATTATAAACATATAAAATATAAATATATATTCAAAATTTGATAAAACTAAATAGTTTTTTAGAAATTAAATGTTAAAAATTATATCAAACTAATATAAGTTTTATTGAACTTATATTATGAAACCAAAACTGAAACATATTTTTAGCTTTACATATAGTAAATTTTATATTGGTTCAATACAAAATTTATATATATATATATATATATATATATATATATATATATATATATATATATATATATATATATATATAATTACATAGTTTAATCAAAATTTGAATATGTTTCTTATTTAATATTTAAAATTTTCAAAGAAAAATGAAAAAACATCTGTTAGTTAATAACTAATGATGCTAAAATAGTTCAACATATGAATAATATGACATTAATTACATTCAATTAATTTTTTTAAAAGGAAAATAAAAATATTTTATATGTTTAAAATGTTTGTATTTAAGAAATAATAATGTATTGTAATTTTTATATGTTTAAATAAATAATAATATTATCATATATTTTTTTATAAAATATCATAAGCATTTTAATCATAAAAAATAAACATATAAAATATAATAGTTTATAATTTCTAAAAAAACTTTTTAAACATATAAAATATATTTTTTCCTTATAAAAAAAATTAATTGAATGAAAATAATGTCATATTATTCATATGTTTAACTATTTTAGCATAATTAGTTATTTACTACGTTTTTTAATTTTGCTTTGAAAAGTTTAAATATTAAATAAGAAATATATTCAAATTTTGATCAAACTAGGTAATTTTTTTATAATTTAAATAAGAAAACGCTTTTACTATAATACCTCTATGTGAATATTACAGTTTGAGTTTTGATTTTCTTTCCTCGATTAATTCCTAATTATATGAGTTGTTGATTAATTCAATTTAATGGTAAAAACTAATTCCTTTGAAACCATAATTAACCAATGAACTAATCTTTCTTTCAACTTTTAAAGCTTATTTTTTATCAAAAAAAAAAAAAAAAAAAAAAAAAAAAAAAAAAAAAAAAAAACACACAAATTTATACATTTTTATCCCTTTTCCAATTATATCAAATTCGATTTTTTTTACGTCAAATTCACAATGTGAATTTTTGAAAATTCACAATGTCAATCCGAAAAATATTTTTCACATTGACAATATTAATATATGAATTTAGATTTTTTTTCGATAGAGAATAAACTCTAGAAATTAAAAAAAAATATATGGTTCCTTAAAGAACCAGTAACTATGGTTTTCTATTGATCTTTTATATATATATATATATATATATATATATATATATATATATATATATATATATAGAGAGAGAGAGAGAGAGAGAGAGAGAGAGAGAGAGAGACTTATGATAAAATTACTACTACCTTTGTTACTTTTTTGGCAAAACATGAAAAGTAAATAACGAAATAGGGTTCTTGAAAGTATTTGATGTATCATGGAACTATTGATGATAAGTGATTATTGATCAATAGTTGTAGTGTAACATGCAATTTCAATGTTACAATCTAGTACTCTTTTGTTGTACAATAATCACAAAAATTTTAGTTTTATGTTTAGTCATTAATGTTGTTTCTCATGAAGTTTCATACTAAAATAGTATGTCAATCCATTGTGATGAATTTGTATTATTAATGATGATGATTTCGCTTGTAACCGCAATGCGGTGGATATTTTATAATTATGAATAAGGAATACAAAGATATTTGGGTTCTTTTATTCGTTTTCAAATTCTTATTTGTTTTACACTTCGTTATTATTCGAGGTAAATATTAGTTATAGTTGAAGAAAATTACAAGTTTGTATAAATAATAATTTACAACGTTATGCACATGTTACATATATCCTCTATATTTAGGTTGGATTCGAATTTGGTTTTCATTTGTAGTCCCACAATTTAACTGAAGTAATAATTAGGATCGAGAGCCACTATAATTGTTTTTCCTCCATGCATATATATGTACGTTGGAGTTATTGACGTCGTTATTTCACTTATTTGTTTGTCTCCAACTCAGTAATATTCCTCTTTTAGAATGATGGGTTCTATTAAAACATAAGCTAATTTGAAAGACACTATGAAACCCAAACATGAACGGATTACAACATTGAAAAAAGGTTTGGGAGAGAAAAAACACCAATCAACCGAATTAAAGAAAGCAAACATGCATCTACTTTAGAGATAGAAATCATGTGACATCAATGACAAGCTTATTTCACACATGTTATATGTTTTGACATTTTTTTAAAATAACACTTCTATCAATTCATTTATCCTAACTAGAAATTGTCTTTGCAAAACTCCTAAGTTGCAAGGTGCGCTTTGTGGGTGGCTTAATCTATAAAATCTTAATTAGGCAAGGACCATTTCTAAAAAGTTTAAACACATACACCATTTGATATGATCTTTTCCGTAAAATTGAAGAAGGGACAATTTTACCATTTGTTTTTCATAGATTGACCAAACCTATCAACATACGAAAGCCTTATATATGGCGAAAACATCAAACCCAAAGAATATACTATTTAAAAATATGAACAATTTCTATAATAATAATAATAATAATAATAATAATAATAATAATAATAAACTGCACATAGACATTTTCTGTAAATTATAAAAACAATATTTATAATTTATTTTCTATATAACTACCAAACCTAACATAAAGTATTGTAGCCAATATTTAAAACCCCAAAATGTATAATTCATATGACATTTGCTTTCTATTATGTATAATAATATATAAGGGTACTTAGAGTTTATGTTGTAAACACTAAAGAATGAGAAACACGATTACACTTAGAGTTGCATGATCGTGTTTTTGATTGTGTGTCATATTTGGGGAGTAATCTTTGATGAAAAACATTAAAACTAAGGATTTTGTGTTGGATGTGACACATCTAGTCGATAAATGTGACATGTTGTTTTTTTTTTTTTTCAAAAGCTGAAAATCGGTTTGAAATCCTCGTAAATATTACATAATCATAAGGTCAATTAGACGATCGTTTTTTGCTATCACATGATCGTGGTTTGGCCTAAAATTCTTGAAATAATACTTCGTTTAAGAGTTTCCAGACTTATTTTTTTTCGGTTTTTTTTTTTTTTTTTTTTTTTTTTTTTTTTTCAAACACGCTTTTCGCAAACACAACTCTATCCACCTTAGAATCCTTATTTGGCTTTGCCAGCTACCTAAAACCACTCCTATTACTCATGTCATACTGCTGCAGAGCCTTTTCAAACGAATTTCACATGATTTCCAATCGTTTATAATGTTTGTCAACGATTTACGATGTTATGGATATTTCGACTCGACCAGTTGGTTTGGTTTATTCATTTTTACTTTATGGTCTTTATTTTATTGTTTTGATATGTTTTTAGCCATGTCGGGCTAAAAACCTTAGTTTTCGATTCTCCATATTTTTTATGTGAATAATCTAAGATTTGATTTTTAACTTGTGTTTTTATCTAGTGATTTTGTTTAGTGCTTTATAAATTTTTTATTTTTAATTCTTTTATATTAATCACCTAATTTAAGATTAAAACAATTTATTTAATCTGATGTTAAAATTTATAATTGTTTTAATCAACTAATAACAAGAAACAAGCATCAAATCGGTTCCTAGTTGAGATTAAAGTTGATGCAAACTAAAGATTGCATATTTTTATGCGTCAAAGATTGTGAGAAATATTGAATGTTTTTAGGAATTTTATATAAATCGTAAATTTGTTTTTTTATTTAATTAAGAGGTTATATGATTAAGTTAGTTAAAAGTTAGGATTAATCAAAAGTTTATTTTGATTAATAATTGAGTAAAAGAGAACTTGCTAGAGCTTATTGTTAGTTTTTATTAACAGCTTAGATATAACACATTTTAAATATTGATATCTAGATTAATTGCACAATTAGAAGTCTTGGCTACACTGAAACATTTTTTATTATTGAATTTTCTTAAGTTTTTTCACTATAATTTTTAGTTTTTAGTTATAAACAAAATCTTATGTTTTTATATTTTATATATTTGACTAGTATGTGTCTTGCGCAAAGAAACATTGCCTTTTAGGTTGTATCTTTTGGGATTTGACATTGTTTCCTTATGTTATCTTTAATGCATTGGAGGAAAGATTTTTATTTATTTAAGTGCAAACGACACATTTAACATATATAACTGGGAGACATAGAAAAACTGTAATATGCAAAAGCTTATCGAGTAACTCACTTAGTACCACAAAACATATGTATTATATGCAAAACGCCAACATACGTTAATCATTGCATATAAACCTAAGAATCGTTACTATCAATTATAGATATAAGTATATTTACTTTTCCTAAAACAGTTTTTATGTGATGTATCATATATCACTAGACAGACATGTTAATATTACCATTCACTACAAATTAATACATAATTTTGGTAGCTTATTTATGTTCTAAACACATTAATATATATAGTTCCAATGGCTAGCTTATTTATATTCCCTAAACATTAATACATAGTGTCAATAGCTTATTTATATTCCCTTCACACCAATACATAGTTTTGATAACATATTAACGGTCCCCATATACTCATACATAGTGTTGATCTCTTGTTTATATTACTTAGTAATACTATAACCTATTTATGTTCCTACACACTAATACATAGTGTTATAGACAATTTAATTCCCTTACACATTAATACATAGTGTTGGTAACCTATTTTCATAACCACTAATCTAATACCATAACCACTAATCTAATGCCAAAGAGCTTCTAGCCTAACGGTATCAGGTGATGCCCTCTCTTATTGAGTGTGTAGGATCAAGTCATGTCGTGGACATATGTCTTATAAAGCACGGATCTTTGGAATGGTTTAGGTGGTTGAACCACTTCTAGAAGGATGGGACTTTCGATCTTAAGGATTGAGGACTTTATGATTGAGCCCTTGCATGGTTTAGCATGTAGTTTGGGTTTTTGGACCTTCTTGCAGTCCCAAAGGATAAAGTTGGAAAGTTTACCCTTCCTAACGCATTTCTAGTCCAGTTCTGAGCCTTGGTGCAGTTGAATAGCTTAAGCTAATGGGAATTTGGCGAACACAATGTGTTGGCTGAAGATTTCCCGCATTTGGAACTGTTCATGGAACACGACGTGGTAAAAAAAAAGAAAATGGCATGTTGGGTAAACCTAGGCCGTTGACCTAAACGTTAACTTTGAATTTGACCAAGTTGACCTTAAGGGTATTTTAGGTAATCTGAGTCTTGATAGGATTGGTCATTTGATGGTTGTAGGTATTTGAGTTGTGAGCTAAGATTCAGAGTCAGACCTTACCAGTTCTGTGTCATTTGTGAGGTGAGTGCTCCTCATTGTACTGTCGGGTCGAAGGCATCAAGGCCGACCCTTTAGTATTCAATCCAAGGACCGATCGAGCCGGGGAGCAAGCCAGACATAAGTTATGGGCCTATAAAGAAAGACAAACTTATGATGTACGCTAAGGCGTAATCCAGTCTGGTAGTTGTACACCCATTGCAAGCTGTTATTATATTTTGGGCTTTATTATGTATCGATATTTTGGGGGAACTCCTAAGGTTTGGGGTTACATTTTTGGATTATGTTTCAAGTACCCCAGAGGATCGCGGGAAGGTGAAGGCGTGATCGTGCACCTCCTGATATTATGTTTTATGATTTTGGGAAAAACTCTGATGTCTAAACTACTTTGAAAACTACAATGTAAACAATTACGATTTTTTGTTAGTTGAAAAAGTTTAAAATTTTTATGAATTTTTACGAGTGTTACAAGTTTGTATCAGCGCCTTAGTTTGAGTGAATTAGAGGAACACTCCTGTGAATCCAGTCTCAAACTAAGGAAAAAGATTTTCAAAATGGTTTTGAAAATGATCGAGGAGGATGCGATGTGTACAATCAGTCGGAGCCAATAGCTAGACCCCAAAATACCATACTGTTATCCGATATTTTTGTATGTTAGAACAACATGCTAGTGATAGGCTAGGGATCTTTAGGTTTTTCATGATATAGTTTCCTGATTATAGGATGCCTGATAGCCTTGGGTTCTTCTCTAATGGAATTGACATCATTACTATAGTTGCTTAGTGTATGCATCATGGTTATACATAGCTAAGATCTTATAGCCTAAGAATGTTTTGTTTGACCTTATTTCCTGTTCTTGTTTGATCAAGGGCTTAGGGTAGCATCAAATATTCGAATGTCTATAGGGTCTAGTGTTATGTATGGCTAGCATACACGAGTATTGTAGGGTTGGTGGAAGTTTCATGGATGAGTCGTGTAGGGTGTGAGGATTGAGTGTATGAGTTTTCTAGAGAGTATTGTTAGGGTGTTTTGATGGCTCTCTGAGACAACTATAGGTAGGTATGGAAGGTAGTATGAGCCCATACTACTGAAAGCACATGACTCGTATGCGTAACAGAGCAGTCGCAGCCCATA
This sequence comes from Lactuca saligna, assembly GCF_052625555.1. Taxonomy (NCBI): domain Eukaryota; kingdom Viridiplantae; phylum Streptophyta; class Magnoliopsida; order Asterales; family Asteraceae; genus Lactuca; species Lactuca saligna. Next base: position 19,601,668 of record NC_136422.1, read on the forward strand.
AGGCGTTGTTGGGACTTGGTTCCCTGTTATAATATGTGTATTATCTGATATCTTCCTGATGTGTTTTCAGTATGGTGACTACGAGACAAGTTGATACCGGATCCGGATTGGGATCTGGAGCTAATAGGTGACTGGATAAGATGAGTTGGATGCCAGGATCAGGAGGATTCTCCATGGGAAAGTTGTGGCCATTGTTCGGTATCAGATACCATAGCTATTTGGGTCTATTAATACCTTGATGATGGATTTCTTTGATGACAGATACACAGTCGTTGCTGAGACTGTTGCTGATGCAGCCTCTGTAGTCATGGTCGTTGCGGGTGTTGGGTTGGGTCGGTTTTTTCAGTATCGAGACTTCAACAATACCAAGACACCGACTTTCGACGGGGTGTAGGACTCGATCATCGCCAAGAGGTGGATATCTGACGTGGGGGGATGTTTCTTCACTTGCTTGTGCCCTGCTAACCAGAAGGTTAGTTGTGATCTGAACCTTTTGAGGACCAGAGTAAAGGATTGGTGGAGGCTCGCTACTCGTTCCTATTCTACTGAGCAAAGAGCTGCTGTGACTTGGGAGCAACTTTCTGGGATGTTTTTCTCCCGGTATGTTCTGCTGGTGGAGCGAGAGAGGTTGGCCCAGGAGTATTTAGACTTGACGCAGGGTACTGAGATAATCACCAAGATGTTCACGGAGAGTGCTATGTTTTGCCCTGAGTTTGTTGCATCTGAGCAGGCTAAGATGACTCGTTACTTGAGCAAGCTCAAGACGGAGATCATGCAGTTTGTTTCTACTCAGTGATATGGTTCATAGTTGGAGATACAGGAGGCCGCCAGGAGGCGTGAGATTAAATTCATCTACAGATGAGGGAGCAGAGGCCGGCTCCAGCACAGTCACAGCCTGCGCCAAAGCAGTTTAAGAACGTTGATGTCAGATCTAGGGGCCAGAAGGGACACACTTGCAGGAAATGCAACATGGCGCATGAGGGTGCTTATCGATCATCATTTGGAGCCACAGTTGTACCGACAGGGCCACATAGCGAGGGATTATCACCAGCAGACTCCAACACTCAGTTCTAGGATTTGTTATCATTGCGAGCAGCTTGGCCATATGAAGGACAAATGCAGATCTCTTCCTACCAGGCCGGTGTAGGTTCCAACGCTGTCTACTTTGACGATCACTGACATGAGTTAGGGCAAGGCGGAGCCCACGAGGGCTCGAGGTCGCGCTTTCTAACTTACCACCGAGGAGGCCAAAGCAGCGCCAAATGTTTTGACTGGTATGTTTCTATTCCTTATCCTGTTGATTATGTTTTTTGTTATGCTTATGTTTGTACCTCTTTTAGCTACGTTCCTAGTGAACTCTTTTCCTGCTCTAGTGTTGTTTGACTCGGGTGCATGTCAGTCTTTTGTATCTCGATCATTCAGTAGGGAATTTGATATGTCCATTGGAGAGTTAGAGTGTCTGTTGCGAGTCTCTATCACCAACGAACACGAGGTTTCTATGGTTTTGGTATATCAGGGTTGTGTTCCGGAGATCTTTGAGGTGCATTAGCCGATTGATTTGACTCCTATCCCCATGGGGGATGTATGCATGATTGTGCGCATAGATTGGCTGAGCCGTTTTAGTGTTATGACTGATTGTGAGGGCTAGCATGTAGTATTTTGAACCCCAAGTGGGGGAGAACTGGTTATCTATGGAGAGAGCACCAGGATGGGTCTAGGGTTTGTTCCACAGCACGAGCTCGACAGTATACGCAGCACGGGTGTTCGGGTGATTTGGATTACGTGATGGATAACGTGTTAGGGATCAGGTTTCAATTTTAGAGCTCTCGGTGGTCAAGGAATTTGCCGATGTGTTTCCGGAGGATTACCCGGTGTGCCTCCTGAGAGGCAGGTCGATTTCAGGATTGATCTTGTGCTAGGTCTAGCCCCGATTGCCAAGGCGCCATACCGTTTGGCACCGCCCGAGATGCATGAGTTGTCATCTTAGTTGCAGGAACTGCTTAGCAAGCAATTCATTAGACCGAGTAGTTCTTCGTGGAAAGCGCTGATTTTATTCCTCACGAAGAAGGACGGTTCGCAATGGATGTGTATTGATTACCCGAAGATGAACAAGCTAACAGTGAAGAGTTGTTATCCCCTTTCGCGGATTAATGATCTCTTTGATTAGTTGCATGGTGCATCTTGGTTCTCCAAGATAGACTTAAGGTCTGGGTACCATCAAGTCAGGGTGAGAGAGGAGGACATGGAGAAGACCGCACTGGACTCGTTATGGGCATTACCGGTTCATGGTGATGCCATTCGGGTTTACCAATGCGCCTGCAGTATTTATGGATTTGATGGATAGGGTATGCAGGCCCATGCTTGATCTTTCAGTTATTCTGTTTATTGATGATATCTTGGTATATTCTAAGACTACAGAGCAGCATGAGGAGCATTTTCGCGAGCTTCTGGGGACTTTGAGATGAGAACGTCTTTATGGTAAGTTCTCGAACTGTGAGTTTTGGTTGTGAGAGGTTCAGTTCCTTAGACACCTTGTTAACCAGGATGTGATATTGGTCGATTCACCCAAGATCGAGGTTGTGATGCAGTGGTAGGTTTCGAAATCTCCCTCGGATATCAGGAGTTTCTTAGGGTTGGTAGGGTACTACCGCATATTTATTCAGGATTTCTTCAAGATTTCAGTACCCCTAACTTGTCTGACGAGGAATAAGTGGATTTCCAGTAGGGCCCTGAGCAGCCATCAACATTCGAGACCCTTCGGCAGAGATTATGCGAGGCCCTAGTTTTAACTCTCCCGAAGGGAATTATGGATTTTGTGGTTTTATATGATGTATCGATCACTAGGTTAGGGTGGTCCTCATGCAGAGAGGACGAGTGATAGCTTATGCTTCGCGGCAACCGAAGCTGCCTGAGACGAGATATCCAAGGCATGATCTTGAGTTGGGGGCGGTGGTTTTTTCCCTCAAGATTTGGAGGCATTATCTGATGGGTTTTAGCCATAAGAACTTTCCTATGTGCGCATGCAAAACCCTATTGCTTGGATCTAGGCTTTCTATCAAACATGCTTTTGAATCCAAGACTTCTAATGGCTAATTAGGTTAAACAATAACATTAAAACAGATCTAGAATCATACCTTTGAGTTCCTTGTTGATCTTCTTGTCTTGGAGCTTCTAGAGTCACAATTGTCACTCCTCTAATGGCTTACAAACACCAATAGCAAGCAAGATGATTTAGGAGAGAGGAGAGGGGATGGAATTCGACCAGAGGTTCCTTGCTTTAGGTTCTGAAAGGTTGTACATGAATTCCACACCCCAAGGGCCTATTTATACCTTTAGACTCCTTAAGGGTTTCACCCTAAACCCTAATTGGATAATCTTCTCTTAAGGCTATCCAAATCAATTCCATAGATATCCTTATGGACTATTTTGAGCTATCCTAAAGCTCTTAGAAACCGTCCAAAGTCCATCCTAATGGATTTATAGTCTAAAGTCTAACTATCAAACAATTGACAGTTTATACCCTCTTATTTAATTAATCTCTTTAAGTCACCAGATTAATACCAATTAATTTATGACTTATATTAATCAAATAGCTAAATATTATTCCTTATAATATTTACTCTCTCTTAACAAATCATCCTTCAAGTTGCTATGGTGAAGGCAACCCAAAAGGACCATGCACCACCGAATATAGTTATAGCCTTAGACACTATTCCAACAGTCTCCCACTTGGATAAGTCTAGTAACTATACAAGTATAATACGGTTTGCAATCGTAGCTCTCAAAGACGCTGTCAAATCTGATCTTATCAATCTTGTCCTTTAGATAAGGGATCGTACAGTCCTCTGTTAGATATCATGCTGACAATCCTATGGAATGATTAGTCTAGCATTTAGATTTCTCAATCTTCGATTTATTTGACATAGAACTTAATCGAACACATCAATTCAGTTCTGACCGGGCCCGGCACATAAGTCAAATCAAATCATCGAGTGGCCAAGATATCTCTTCTACCCTCTTAGGATAAAATTTACAGATAAACTTCGACTTATATGCATTTACTTATTCATTAACCAACTATACACAACAATGTGTTTTATAACATCAAGTTACTGATGCGTTTTCGCATTATCAATGCACAATCAATTAACAAATAATAAACCATATATCTAGGTTTTAAGACCATATGATATTATCGTCTTGCGATCACCTTTTATATCGTATTCCATAAGGTGATTCCAGCAAGCGCGGGTTTATTCCAATGCTCAAAACCAGTTCGTAAGCACTCATGAACGTTGCAGCAACTCTTGCTATGTCTAACACCATTTAGACACTCTACACACCAATTCACGACAATCTTCATTCATATCTACTCCCAACATATGAACGATTGTGGACCATTTGAATAATTCGATTATTCCTAATAAACTCAATTATTCTGGAAGTCAAAACATGCAAAGTGAAACAATAGTTAAACAACTAACATGTGATAGTAACTTTACTCATAAATAAAACTTCTTTATTTAATCATCAAATGTTAATTACATTTATCTATTATACGTTTCTAATACAATCTAATCTATGCTAATATCATCCTTCAGCCCAATACTCCTAGCATGCTGTAAGTGCTTAACCCTACTCAGTCCCTTCGTAAGCGGATCTGCTGGGTTATCTTCTGATGATATCCTCTTCACTACGAGATGTCCTTCTTCTACACGATGTCTAATGAAGTGATATTTTCTGTCGATATGTCGAGATCTACCATGATCCCTCGGTTCCTTGGTCAAGGCAACCGCACCTTCGTTATCACAGAAAATCTCCATAGGCTCCTTTATGGCCGGCACAACTCTAAGATCACCGATGAAGTTCTTCAGCCATATTGCCTCCTTCGACGCTTCGCTCGCTGCGATGTACTCTGATTCGCACGTTGAATCAGCTACGGTTTCCTGCTTGGAACTTTTCCATGTCACTGCTCCTCCATTTAGGGTAAAGACCCAGCCCGACTGCGAACGATAGTTGTCCCTGTCGGTTTGAAAGCTGGCGTCACTATACCCTCGCACCTTCAAGTCATCACTCCCTCCAAGGACTAAGAACCATTCTTTCGTTCTCCGAAGGTACTTAAGGATGTTCTTCACCGCAATCCAATGTGCTTTGCTAGGATTCCCTTGATATCTGCTAACCATGCTCAAAGCGAAGGCTACATCAGGGCGAGTACAAGTCATAGCGTACATGATTGAGCCAACTGCGGAAGCGTATGGTACTCGTCTCATTTCTGCTATCTCGGCTTCGGTACTCGGACTTTGAGTCTTACTCAACTTGGCATTTCCTTGTATCGGTAGTTCTCCCTTCTTTGAGTTTTCCATACTAAAACGTTTTAGTACCTTCTCCAAGTAAGTATTCTGACTAAGTCCAATTAGTCTCTTACTTCTATCTCTTACTATCCTTATTCCCAAAATGTAAGAAGCCTCTCCGAGGTCCTTCATAGCGAAGCACTTCCCGAGCCAGGACTTAACCTCCTGCAGAGTCGGGATGTCGTTTCCTATGAGTAATATGTCATCGACATATAGAACGAGGAAGCTTACTACACTCCCACTGGCTTTGACATATACACAAGATTCGTCTTCGCTTCGTACAAATCCAAACTCTTTGACTTTCTCATCGAAGCAAAGATTCCATCTGCGAGACGCTTGCTTAAGTCCATAAATGGACTTCTCAAGCTTACACACTCTATTCGGATGCTTCGGATCCACAAACCCCTCTGGCTGAGCCATGTAAACATCCTCAGCCAACTTTCCGTTAAGGAAAGCGGTCTTGACATCCATTTGCCAAATCTCATAATCATGAAATGCGGCAATTGCTAGCATCACTCTAATAGATTTAATCTTCGCAACTGGCGAGAAGGTCTCATCATAGTCAACTCCGGGAGTTTGAGTAAAACCCTTCGCAACCAATCGCGCTTTGTATGTGTGTACGTTCCCATCCACGTCGGTCTTCTTCTTGAAGATCCACTTGCACCCTACGGTCTTACGTTCGGGCACGTAATCAACCAAATTCCAAACTTGGTTATCGTACATGGATTGGATCTCGCTATCCATCGCCTCTTTCCATTTCGCAGACTCCGGGCCTGCCATGGCTTCCTTATAGCTATTAGGTTCATCAAGATTTACTAGTGTACCATCACTAATATACGTGTCCCCTTCGGTAGTAATATGAAAACCATAAAACTGGGGTTGAACTCTAAATCTATCGGAACGTCTAAGAGGTAAGGATTCGTCAATCGGTTCAACCGGAGTTTCCTCCTCGGGTTGAACGCCAGTGGTAGAGGTTCCTTCATCTATCGATCCTTGAATCTCTTCAAGTTCGATTTGCCTCCCACTGTCTCCTTGGGTTATGAGTTCTCGCTCTCGGAAAACTCCTCTCCTCGCAACAAAGATAACATTATCTTTCGGTCTATAGAAGAGATATCCAAAGGAAGTTTGCGGGTAGCCGATGAAAATACATCACTCACTTCGAGGTTCAAGCTTGTCGTGAGTATCTCGTCTTACGAAAGCCTCGCAACCCCAAACCTTGATATGTGCCAACGAGGGAGCTTTCCCTGTCCACATCTCGTGAGGTGTTTTGGCAACCTTCTTGGTAGGGACTCGGTTAAGGATATGGGCGGCAGTCTCTAAGGCATACCCCCAAAAGAAGATAGGTAGTGAAGCACGACTCATCATAGAGCGAACCATATCCAATAAGGTTCGATTACGCCTTTCTGCCACACCATTCAATTGCGGTGTCCTAGGAGGCGTCAATTACGAAACTATTCCACACTCCTTGAGATAATCGTGGAATTCAAGACTTAGGTACTCTCCTCCTCGATCGGATCGAAGCATCTTGATTTTCCTGCCCAATTGATTCTCCACTTCATTCTTGAACTCTTTGAACTTTTCAAAGGTTTCTGACTTTTGCTTGATTAAATAGATATACCCATATCTACTATAATCATCGGTAAAGGTCACATAGAAGCGGTTCCCATCCTTCGTGGTTGATCTAAAAGGTCCACATACATCGGTATGTATTAGGTCTAATAGTCCCTCACCCCTTTCACAAGTACTCGTGAAGGGTGACTTAGTCATCTTTCCAAGTAAACAAGATTCGCATGTGTCATCTTCCCTAAGGTCGAATGACTCCAACACTCCATCCTTTTGGAGTTGGGCTATGCGTTTCTTGTTGACATGTCCAAGACGACAATGCCACAAGGATGCTTTATCCATACTAGTGGAAGAATCAATATTCAAAACATCATTTCCTAAGTTATCAACAATCATAACAGTTTCATATATTCCATTACATGGTATAGCTTCAAAATAAAAGACACCATTTAGATAAGCCAAAATAGAACCATTCTCATTATTAAAAGAAAATCTAAAACCTTGTCTATATAAACCATGAAATGAAATGATGTTTCTAGCCATTTATGGCGAATAGCAACAATTGTTCAAATCTAAAACTAAACTATTCTTAAGCACCAAAGAATACACTCCAATCTTGGTCACAGGCAACGATCTTCTGTTCCCCATGATTAGATTGATCCTTCCTTGCTCCACATCCCTACTTCCTTTTAGTCCCTGCACATTAGAACAAATTGATAACCACAACCGGTGTCAAGAACCCAAGAAATAGCATGATTAGAATCGTTAGATTTTATTGCATATATACCTGCGAAAGATGGCTTGATCTTTCCTTCCTTGATGGCTTGCAGGTAATCCGGGCAGCTTCTCTTCCAATGTCCTATCTTGTGGCAGTGGTGGCACTCTGCCTCCTTCGGGTTAGAGCAGGGCTTAGAGGGATCAACTTTTGTCCCACTAGAAGAGGAACCATCTCGGGCTTTCACCTTTCGATAGTTATTTGAAGAAGCTTTCCTCTTCTTTCCCTTCCCTTGACCAATTGCCAAGACAGGAGCAGCAGACGGATTGGGAGTTGGTGCAACAGACTTGTCCTTGAAATTGCTCTCAGCAACCCTCAAGAGACCTTGGAGCTTACTTAGAGTGACCTCCTCTTTGTTCATGTGGTAGGTCATCCTAAATTGATTATACATTGGAGGAAAAGAGTGAAGCACCATGTCGATCGCCAAGTCTTCGCCGAAGTCAACGTTTAACTTGCGAAGGCGGTCGACATACCTTTGCATCTTTTGCAAGTGCACGGTAAGAGATTCTCCATGACCCATCTTAGCGGAAATCATGTTAGTGAAAATCTCGTAACGCTCTTGTCTCGCGTTTTGGTGGTACCTCTCCAACAACTCTTGATGCATCTCGTATGGATACATGTCCTCGTAGGACTTTTGGAACTCGGAGTTCATGGTGGCGATCATGATGCAATGTACTTTCGTCGCATCTCGCTCATGGGTTTCAAAGGCGGTGATTTCAGCGGGAGTAGCAATTTCGGGGTTGATTTTCTCGAGCTTCTCGTCGAGGACATACTCTTTATCCTCATAGCGAGCAATGGTGCGAATGTATCTTATCCATTCGCCAAAGTTCGTTCCATCGAAGGTGACCTTTTGGCAAAGGCTCATCAACGTGAAAGAACTAGCAGCAGCGTTGTTTGCGTTTGACATCTATAGAAAGGACAAAGATAGATTAGAACAAGAATCCCTAATTATCACCCAATAAGAAAATTAGGGCTAGGATCCAACAATAACATTTACATACTAGAAAAGGGATGCCGTAATCCAACATGCAAATAAATTGAAGGTAAGTGAATGACGATTCACTAATTCTTCAAAACTTAAACTTTTGGTCCTAAGTGTTTTTGAGAATTCCTAGGTTCGGATGAGATTCATTGAACTATTCAATGGCATGTTTAAATCTCGATATGCCCCTCTTGTTTGTGACTGGGATGCCGAGGATCACAAAGCGGGTGTGAATTACCATGCAAATTTACATGGTGCCTTCATTGTTGCGATCACCTATTCGATGTGCCGGTAAACCACACACGCTCCATCGAACTATGATAAACAATGAATCACCCTTCGCCACCTTCGCTTAGAACCAATTAGTGTGCCGGTAAACCACACACGCTCCACTAACATCTTAGCAAGGTGCAAAGTGTAATTTCATGGAATTGCATCAATTCACTTTTCCTAAAGTAACTAAGATTGGGAAATTTGAAAAAGATTTAGTTACTTCGTATTTCTTATTATACTTTTAATGAGAGGATGAGGTTGCCCTATCCTACCCATTCGGCTAACGACCCTCCACCAATCAAGCAAGCGGTGGGTGTGAGTGTACACCCATTAAGCGCCATTTTATAGGCCGCAACCTTATACCCACCTTATAGATCGGCTTCGTGAATGAGGCCTACTAGCGGTAAGACTAGCATTTAGTTATACATATATATATTATTCTAATAATATCATATAAGTATAGGGTTGCATTTTAAACTTTTCAAAATCTAGGGTTTGAAATTTAAGTTGTCTAAATTAAAGCTTTTAATCACAAATATAAATTTCAAAACTATAGGGTAGGTTTTAAACATTTAAAAACATGGAGGATCAAATAACAAATAATTTCAATTAACAATTAATATCTTAATTATCTTTATTTGATTTATCTTTGATTTCTTTGAGGATAATTACCAAAATAATTAAATAATTATCATATAGGAAAACTAAATATTTAATTAGTTGATAATTACCTTTAACTAGATCAAGATAACACTTATATTTATCAAGAAATCGGATTCATATTGATCTAATTAGTTTATGGAAAGTTTGGATAAGATAAACACAAAGAAATCCCGAATATGGCCCTTCCTGACGCTTGGACTCGCCGAGTGCACAAGGGGACTCGACGAGTCAGGCCTACTCGACGAGTCCACCATGGAACTCGACGAGTCAGTGACTCAAAACCAAAAAATCGAATTTTGCAGGTTTGTTTCAGTTATTCAAACAACAATTTGTAGAAAACCAATCTAGGCTCTGATACCACTGATGGGTTTTAGCCATAAGAACTTTCCTATGTGCGCATGCAAAACCCTATTGCTTGGATCTAGGCTTTCTATCAAACATGCTTTTGAATCCAAGACTTCTAATGGCTAATTAGGTTAAACAATAACATTAAAACAGATCTAGAATCATACCTTTGAGTTCCTTGTTGATCTTCTTGTCTTGGAGCTTCTAGAGTCACAATTGTCACTCCTCTAATGGCTTACAAACACCAATAGCAAGCAAGATGATTTAGGAGAGAGGAGAGGGGATGGAATTCGACCAGAGGTTCCTTGCTTTAGGTTCTGAAAGGTTGTACACGAATTCCACACCCCAAGGGCCTATTTATACCTTTAGACTCCTTAAGGGTTTCACCCTAAACCCTAATTGGATAATCTTCTCTTAAGGCTATCCAAATCCATTCCATAGATATCCTTATGGACTATTTTGAGCTATCCTAAAGCTCTTAGAAACCGTCCAAAGTCCATCCTAATGGATTTATAGTCTAAAGTCTAACTATCAAACAATTGACAGTTTATACCCTCTTATTTAATTAATCTCTTTAAGTCACCAAATTAATACCAATTAATTTATGACTTATATTAATCAAATAGCTAAATATTATTCCTTATAATATTTACTCTCTCTTAAAAAATCATTCTTCAAGTTGCTATGGTGAAGGCAACCCAAAAGGACCATGCACCACCGAATATAGTTATAGCCTTAGACACTATTCCAACATTATCTTCATGTGGTCTGTTGTACTATCTACACAGATTACAAGAGTTTGAGACACAATATGGATTAGCCGAACCTAAACATGAGACATTGCAGATGGCTGGATGTAGTCAAGGATTATAACGGCGAGATTCTTTACCATCCGGGTAATGTGAATATGGTGGGGGATGCCTTGAGCCACAAGTCAGTTGGACATTCTAATAGGTTGTCATGTTTGAGGATATCAGTGGATTCTACACTTGTGGAATTGATTAGCGAGGCTCAGACCAAGGGTGTCCGGGAAGAGAATTGGAAGATTGAGAGGATCAGGGGTAAGATCGCCATATTTGTTCCGGATAGTTGCAGTTTATTGACACATTTCAATCAGGTATTGGTTCCTATGTCTATTGGGGTCACCAAGATGTGTCGAGATCTGAGATTGAGCTACTGGTGGCCATGTATGAAGAGGGAGATTGCTTGGTACATAGAGAGGTGCTTGACCTACAGAATGATCAAGGCTGGGCATTAGAGGTCGCATGGAAATATGTATCCTCTGGAGGTTCCATGTGGAAATGGGAGCAAACTTCGATGGACTTCATCACCAAGTTGAGGAAAACGGCAAGGGGTTTTGATGCGATTTGGGTCATTTTGAATCGATTTACCAAGAGTGCCCACTTCCTGGAGATTTGGGAGTGTTCTATAGCTGAGAAGTTGGCCGATGTGTATATTCATGAGATCGTTGCTCGCCATGGTGTTCCAGTCTCCATTGTTTCATACTGTGATATTCGGTTCACCTCCCGTTTTTGGCAGACGTTCGATGAGGAATTAGGCATGGGGTTGCACTTCATAAAGGCTTATCATCCACAGACCAACAGCCAGAGTGAGAAGATGATACAGAATCTTGAGGATATGTTGCGAGCCTGTGTCATTGATTTGGTGGGAGCTGGGACTCCTACCTACCTCTTGTGGAGTTCTCTTACAACAACAATTTTCACTCCAGCATTGGTGCTCCGCCTTTTGAGCTCTTATATGGGCGGAGATGTCGTATCCCAGTCTCTTGGGGCGAGGTTGTACACAAGGTTATGGGACGGACCGAGGTGGTTCTTCAGACTACATATATGATTCAGCAGACCAGGCAGAGATTGTAGACTACTCAGAGTCGACATAAGAGCTATGCTGACCGACGCTGATCCGAGTTGGAGTTTCACGTAAGTGACATGGTGTTACTGAAGGACTCACCGTGGAAAGGTTTGATTTGCTTCAGTAAGAGGGGAAAATTGGGTCCCCAATATATTAGGCCATTCTAGGTGATTACCAGGGTTGGCAAGGTCGCTTACGGATTGGATCTTCCTGAGTAGCTCAGTTAGATTCACAACACTTTCCATGTTTCGCAGCTGCAAAAGTGCATATTGTACGAGGATGTAGTGTTATCCCTTAATGATGTTCATGTCAAAGAGCGCCTAAACTATATGGAGAGGCCTGTTGCGATTCTGGAGAGGAAGTTTCATGTTTTGCTTATCAAGGAAGTACCTTTAGTAAAGGTATGATGGCAGCATCGGATGGGCTCCGAGTGGACCTGGGAGCCAGAGGTTGAGATGCAAGAGTATTATCCAGGATTGGTTTCCGCAACAGACTTCGAGTACGAAGTCTAATTCAAGTGCGGGAGAATTATAGCATCCCGATGTTGTGGTACTTCTAAATTCTTTCATGTCATGATAATTCGTTTGGTGGTTGAAATCTTAGGGTTTAGACATGGTGTGTTGGAGGAACCAAGACGACATGTCCAGAAAATAAAATACGAGTGTTTTGGCTGAGGAACATGATGTGTTTTCCCTCTGGACACAGCGTATTGATTGTTGTGTGTGAAACCCTAATATTCTAGGGTTTAGTCCACCCTCAGCCTCCATCTTCCCTCTCAAGCTAAAAAAGAAACCCTAATCACTTCCTCTCCTACTTGTGAAGATAGTTGGTGTTTTGAAGGATGAAAGTGAAAGAAGGAAGCAAGGTTTCAGCTAGCAAGCATTATACTTCAGTGTAGCACTCTCCAGGACCATTGTAAGTGTTCAAGTCTCGATTTTTACCATTCCTAGTCTCTTGCTCTTGAGTTATGTCTCCTTTTCCTTTTTTATGGGTTGATGCATGGAGGGATCTCATAAGCTTTGCAACTTTATGAATCTATAGGTCAGGGAGACCTTGTAGTGGCTTGGATCTGGTTCCAACCAAAGTTTTGATGCAATGCATGGAAAGTAGGTCAAAAATTCCCTTTTTGACCTAATATGGGTTCAAGACATGCATGTCTTATAAAGCACGGATCTTTGGAATGGTTTAGGTGGTTGAACCATTTCTAGAATGAGCGAACATTGGATCTTAAGGATTGAGGACTTCATGATTGAGTCCTTGCATGGTTTTGCATGTAGTTTGGGTTTTTGGACCTTCTTGTGGTCCCAAATGATAAAGTTGGAAACGTTACCCTTCCTAACGCATTTCTAGTCCAGATTGGAGCCTTGGTGCTCTTAGGATCGAAAAGGAAGTTGAATATCTTAAGTTGTTGGGAATCTAGCGAACACGGCGTGTTGGCTGAAAATTTCCCATCTGTGGAGCTGTTCTTGGAACATGGCATGGTAAAAAGAGAAGACGGCGTGTTGGGGAAACCCAGGCCGTTGACCTTGACTTTGACTTTGAGTTTGACCAAGTTGCCCTTGAGGGTATTTTGGGTAATTTAATCTTGATGGGATTGGTCATTTGTTGGTTGTAGACATTTAATTTGTAAGCTAAGATTCAGAGTCATGCCTTATCCATTATGTGCCGTTTGTGAGATGAGTTTCCCTCACTGTACTGTCAGCATGAACACACCAAGGCCAACCCTTTGGTTTGATAACCTGATATGGTTGATATACTGAGTATGGAATTTATATGCGTGCTAGTCTTGATATACTAGCCTTGATATGCTAGTCTTGATATGCTAGTCTTAATATGCTATTTTTAATATGATAGTCTGGTAGATCTGTTGGACTACCTGTGATACTGTCTATTTATATGTATATGATATTATATGTTATACGTTGACATATTGTTTAGTTTGGGTTGAGGTTATACTACTCTGTTTTTTAGCCAACAAACCCTGGAGCAAGCTAGATATGAGTTGAGTGCCGTGGAGGGCATGTCAGACTCATACTGAGGGCTCATGAGCATTCCATATAAAAGATGAGGGTCGGGAAGGGCATGCCAGAATCATACTGAGGGCTTAGTGGTATACAATCCAAGGACTTATTAGGCCGGGAAGCAATCCATACATAAGCTATGGACCTAGTGGGCAAGCCAGACTTATGTTGTGGGCTTAGGGATATTCAAGTGTGTTAGTTGTATACCCATTGCATGTTGTTATTATATTTTTTGCTATTTATTATGTATCGGTATTTTGGGGGAACTCATTAAGCTTTGGGCTTACAGTTTTGGATTATGTTTCAGGTACCTCAGAGGATCGCAGGAAGGCGAAGGCGTGATCGTACACCTCCTCATATTATGTTTTATGATTTTGGGAAAAACTCTGATGTCTAAACTATTTTGAAAATTACAATGTAAACAATTATGATTTTTTGTTGGTTAAAAAAGTTCAAAATTTTTATGAATTTTTACGAGTGTTACAAGTAATCTAATACTTTGTGTCATTAACTTATTTATGTTCATATACATTAACATATAATGTTACTAATTCATTTGATCCTAATTTTGTATCACCAAGTATCCTCATGTTAGTATCATTTCCAATACATATACCTTTTAATTCTATAAGCACATACATAGGTTCATCGTATGAATAAAATATTTAACTCTTACCCCTTATTTATAATTATCATAAGTACACTCTCATTACCTATTTTGTATGGAATATTGATTTAAGCATCTCAAATTATCTCAAACTAATGGATCACCAGTTACCCTCATGTTGTGAATTGATAATGGTATGACGTAATGTTCAAAGGTACGACCTTGTAAGGCTTACTATTAGTCCATGCCATGGTCCCTCTCTCTTTGTGATGTTTTTAGACTTTTATGCATTAGTCATACATACATATATATATATATATATATATATATATATATATATATATATATATATATATATATATATATATATATATAGTGTCTTGTGTTGTGTTGGAGATGTTGGATCTTTGATTAAAAAGAGTTGTTATTAGTAGGGTTCTTTTTACTAGTTTTAATGAGAGGATATATGTAGGGTTTTCTAGCTACATATGTAATACCCACAGATTCAAGCTAGTCAATTAAGATATAATAAGCGTTAAAAATGAATTTCTGATAGAAGATTATTTAGGATAAATAATATTAACCAAATTTATAGTAAATGTGACAAGGATTACGTACATATAAATAACATCGAAAACCGACTTCGTATAAAGAAGTTATTCTTCTTCGAAGTTTCACGATTAAATCGACATGACTTAGCGTATCGTAAAAAGTGAAATTTTGATAAAATACTTTTTCCCTAAATAATCTACACTAAAGTCATAGAAGTCGTTAAACAAAGAGTGTTCATTTAAAGATCGTCCAAATCTGACTTCATGAGAGAAAGTTATGATTTTTCGAAGTTTCAGCATAGCAGTACAAGCATAAAAATCGAAATTTAAATCGGTTGATTGCTAGTTGAAACAATCTAAATGAGAATTAAAGATCATGTGAATATGAACCCATTGATATAAAGACAGTCAAGAATGGAGTTCGTATGAAGAAGTTATGAATTTCTCACAGACCATAACTGTCTCAACCGGTATAAATATGATTTTTTGTTAGAGCAAGAATTGAATACTAAGACTTCAATGAAAGTTGTAAAGCTCGTCAAGAGGATTACGAGGATATAAATAACGTCGAAAACAGAGCTCGTATGTGATAGTCATGGGCGTCCGAAGATCTGATAGAAACCACCTAGGCTAATAACATTGTAGCACCGGAGTGTGCCAAATGGCAAGTCGACTGCCCACTCCTCTAAGAAACATATCAACATGGATCCACAAGATCGTGACACATGGCACCACAATATGGTGACACGTGGCAATCTTTTAGAAGGTACGAGGTGGTTGATTCTACATGCGATACATGTAAAACAAACAAAGGAGCCAACAAGAATCAAGGGTGCGGTGCAACCTATGGCCATGCACGATGCACTCCCCTAGTAGCATATATATCCCTCCAATTTGCTTCCATTTCACACCAATTTCACTCCCATTTACATCTGAAATCAATTTTTTTGCTCAAGTCTGAGTTTTTTGTGGTTCCTTAGGATATTTAGCAAGTTCCTATGGGGCCTAGGAGTCTGGAAAATAGGATCTTTCGGTTTCGAAGTTTCTCCGAACGTTTTCCTGTTTTTCGCTAAAACCTTTGTAAATTAAGCTACACTCTTTTTCTTTTAGCGTAACTTATATTTGTAGTCATAAGTCATTATTATGAACGTATAAATAAGATTTATCAGTAATTCCAAGTCTAATGCCGATTGCTCTACTTATGGGGATAATGTCTAGGCCGGATTTAGGGAGGTGTTTAAATTGCGATTTCCAAACAACTTACTCTATATACCAAATGGACCTTACCTTAGATATGATCCTACTTGGTTGTTCCTTTCTTGATAGATCTTGATGTAGATATTAGGATTGTTGACCAATCTAGACTATCATTGGTCGCCAGGAATGTAATACTACGAGTTAGTAATATAAAATTAGGTCACGTTAGAGGAAAAGATAAATTACCAAGGAAAAGTTTTGTCCATATTCTGAGGCATCCACTTTTATCAAGTGAATGCAAAGTTACTTTCAGCTTACACATAGATATCAAGCATTTAATTTGCCTAGATGCCCTATGTGTTTATTACATGCGTTCCTGATAATTATGCTAAATGAGAATGATTTTTACTCGCATTAAATTATATTTTTTTTATTATGCTTATATTATATTGGGTAAAATGGGTAGAGAGAGAAAAGAGATAGAATAAGATTGAGAGACCATGGAAGAGATAGGATAGTGGTGAGCGACTATACGAAAGAAAATAGTGGTGAAAGACCATGCTAGATATAAAATAATGGTGAGAGACCATACCAGAGATAATGGTGAGAGACCATGCCCAACTAAGAGCAGTCATCTAGCAGAGTGTAACATCCCAAAAGTTCATAGTAAAATTTTTATTTTTAAAACCGTGAAGAATACAAACGATTTGTTCCAAAACCAACCAAAGTAATTACATTATTTAAATAACAGAGTAAAAGACATAAAAAGTTAATGTGGAAAACATCTGGGGATGCTGTGCAGTCACGCTGAGCCCTTCCCTTTCATACTAGAAGTACCTAAAACAAAGAATATAAAGTCGTAAGAACAAAGCTTAGTGAGTTACCCAAAATACCACATGTCATACATACAATAGATATTTTTATGTGCTAACCATAGTCTTGTAATTATGTCATGAGTCATGTCATGGTATTTCCTTGTCAGGTCTGAGACCAAACCCCTGAGTCTTACAAACAAGTGACAAGAGCCACCTCCTGGTGCAAGTATCACAAAGACAACTAGCATACTACACATATTTGTTGTCACACCCCCAAAACTGGATGGCAGAAACATCTGGGGGTGGATGACTTCATGAACAATATGACAACATAATGTACACTAGTGATCAAAGCAAACACAACCATCAAAAATATACTTGAAAACGTTGCATTGTTTCTAAGTATTGTATGTTTCAAACTAATTACATTATGATGACAAAAATAAATAGTATGATGCCATAACGTCCCATCCTTAAAAGCCTTGTGGTTACCTGTTTAATGGTTTCCTAAGAATACAAGTAGTTTTGAAAAATGTCAACAATTAAGTTGGTGAGCTCATAATAGTTTTTTATGGATAAAAATATGAAATTATTTCCTTGTAAAATGATAGTATTTGTTCCCAGAAAATCCAATATTTTTTTTAAAATGAGTTGTAGTCTTAAAAACCCTATGACCAAAAATGTATAAGTATTTCTATAATTAAAATATTATTATGTAGTTTTATTCTTATATAAAACCATTTGAACCCATGTTACTCCTTAAGCTGAATGTATTGTTGATTTCCCATGTGAGCTATCACAACCATGCTAAAACCGAAGTTGGGCTTCTACGATGTTCTTCAAGCATCGGAATGTTAGACATTTGTTACCTCAGAACTGCCGGTCTAGCTATAGCTAGCAGCTTAGGTGCGAGATTGTCCATCCCGTATAGATATGTACATAAGTTACATGCTCTCTTACCGATATTCTGGTTATAATTCAGAACTTTAGTGTGTAATCTGGTAGGTACGGTGAAGACTTTGTCTCACATATTTGTTTCAACAAATTTACGTTTAGTGTAATGAAAACCCTTGTATGTGTAAATATCACATTTCCATAGTATTTACATAGTGCAAAACAAATATACTTTTATATAATTATTCATCTTGTCCCAAAACGTTAAATAGTGTTAATGAACCATCAACTATACCTATTATAGTTTATTATAAATGTTTTGTTTGTGCCTACACACACACACACACACACATATATATATATATATATATATATATATATATATATATATATATATATATATATATATAAGTTAACATGTTTAGATATTCATACATAACATATAATTTTACATCTAACACAAATATATTAATATTTAATATGATGAAGTCAATTTTCCAGTTTCTTGGCCTTTTTACGTTACCAAACGATAAATATTGAACTATAAACTTTGTAAAATTTATTTTTACCTTTTTGCGGAGATTAAGTCAATCTAACCTTATATGTTTAAAACAACATATTTTAGGTTAAATCAAACAAAAATGGTACCATAACCTAGTCATGGCCACTTTTTTCTAGAAAACCTAAATTTTTACATAATATGATAGATTTTTGGGTTTTATACTTGTATAATCAAATCCTTGGTATTTATAACTAGTTTCATAACATATGTCCAAAATAACATATTTTGATTTGTATCCCACAAAAATGATGTAATAACTTGGTTAAAACTATTATTGCTAGAAAAGTTGTATTATGTTTATAAAAACCTTAGTTTTTATAGTTTGGTTTTTTTGACTTTTTCTTAAGAACATATAGCATGTTCATACTCATTTTTCATAGATTTTTATTTTAAACAACATACCACACATAAATGTTTATAATACTAAGTATTAACATTCTTTCATGTAGATAACACTTTTACACAACTTGAAGATAAAACATGTATAACAACTTGTATTATTATACTTGTATTCCTCACCCCCCCCCCCCTAATAATACTCGGATAAAAATGAAAATGAGGGGTATGAACTCACCTTGAGTGTGTTTCTTGGTGGATAAAGAGGTAAAGATGAAGGATTTAAGCTAAGAACACTTGAAGAATACTTGAAGGTCGAAATATCCTATGGATATTAACACATATTAGTGTGTGTAATTGTAACAAAACTAGTAATGGGGTTCTCGATCGAATATGAAGGAGGGGGAGGGAGGGTGGGTGGGTGGGTATGGGGTTGAGGAGGTATGGTATGGCCTCATGTAATTATATATTTAAGTATGACTTCTCAAATTTAATGATAATACTTTGTACATGTGTAATAATCATATAAAACAAAGGATGTTTCTTTTATTTTTATAAACGAATGGGTAATTTTTTTAAAAGTTTGTGATTTTTATAAAAACTATGGTAAAAATGATGTATATTAAGTTAATTTGAATCATCTAAATTCAAATTATTATAAAATCATTATCATCAAAAATAATAACGCAATACACGAAAGTTAGAATGATTTCTAATTCTTTTCGTTAACATTTGAGTGTTTAAGTTGCGTACAAAATTTGTCGCATTTGGTGACGAATTCACCAAAAATCTGTATATGTAACCTTTTTTATGAAATTTTCATATAATATAAGGTTTATAAACTCAACTACATTGTGTTATTAATATTATTTTTATCTAAATAAAATAAAATAGAATTATCAAAATTTTACGTATCTAACCATAATTAGGGTTTATATTCAATAATGGGCAACAAGAGAGATACTTTGTATTATAACTTGTCAATAGTATATTAGAAACATTAGGGAATATCACATTTCTCCAAAAATTCTAATACGAATTGAGTTGACCTGGATGACTTTTGTTGACTTTGTCACATTGTCCCCCTATTAGAGGGAATTTTGTCCCAAAATTAGCACTTAGAGTGGGTTCTCAAGAGTTCGGGAAAAGTTGTGGGTATTTTTGTTTCATTTGGTCCTCACGTTCCCAAGTAAATTCAGGTCAACGCTTGGACTTGTAACGCTTGGTCCAGGTATTATTCATTTCTCAACATTTTTAAGGATTTGAGTTGGAACTCGATGAGTTGGGGAGCTCCAACTCATCGTGTAGGAATCTATTTAGTCGTGGAGTTTAAGGATCTAACTCGACGAGTTGACGGCTAATAATGAAACCCTAATTTTAGGGTGTTGCATCCTATATAAAGGACTTAAACCCTCTTGGCTGGCCTCCCTACCAGCCTCCATCTCCAGAGAAACCCTAGATTCGTATGTAACGTCCGCAGATCCGGACTAGTCAATTTAGAGATAATAGGGATCGAAAACGACTTTTCAACAAAAGATTATTTAGAATAAATAATCTTAACCAAGTTGTATAATATGTCTCATGGGTTTCGTACATATAAAGAGCACTGAAATCCGAGTTATAACGAAGAAGTTATGACCCGTCAAAGTTTAGCGACGGAACCGACACGACACCTCGAAGACGTAAATAGTGAATTTACGATAGAGCTTATTTTAGCCTTAGTAATCTAAATGAAAGTTGTAGAATATGTTAACCTGAGAGCGTCCATAAAAAGGACGCCCAAATCTCACTTATTATGAGGAAGTTGTGATTTTTCGAAGTTTCGGCTTAACGATGTACAGCCGGAAGTTCGAGTATTAGATCGAGCGGTTTTTAGCCGACACAACCTAAACGAGAATCGAAGATCTCATTATTAGTAGCGTAACAATAAAAAGACAGACAAAAATGGACATCGGATGAAGAAGTTATGAGATTTTAACGGACCAATCATGTCCCGGCTTGTTAAAAATATAACTTTAAAAATAAAGTCAAAATTAGCCGACAGAGTCTAAACGAAAGTTGTAGAGTACGTATCCACCTACGTGTGGATATAAAGAACATAAAAAACGGAGTTCGTATGAACGAGTTACAAATTATAATAGCATATTTACGTATTAAAATAAAGTATAAATCATATATACGTACACACACACACACATATATATATATATATATATATATATATATATATATATCATTTGAAAGGTATCGACGATGCGGTCATTATAAGACTAATGTTGAGTTCTTTCGACATTAGTTTAATACATATATCATTAACTCCATTTAAAATAGTATTATAGAGGGGTGTTTAGTTGTTTATATAACTAAAAAGTCATTAAGTAATTATGTAGGGTAGTTTTTGAAAATTCAATTAGTATAAATAAGAGCCTTGGGCTCTCATATTTCTTACACCATTCTCTTGATTCAAGAGTCTTTCTCTCCTTATCCCCGGAGCATTTCGGTCCCTCGTGATTCGACTTCTCTTTTTGTAGTTTTTAGTATAGTAAGGTGAGCGCTGAAGCACTGCACAAATCTTTCTTAGAAAGATTCAACAAAGAAGTTATGCCCCTGCAGAGCCCGACTCCTAGCTAAAATCTCTTTGTAAGTAAGTTATGCTTACCCTATTTTAATATAGCTTATATTTAAAATTAATATTGTTATTATGAACTTATAATGAATATTTGAGCTATTATTATGACTTATATAAGTGTCGTTATAATACCTTTTTAACTTCTCGCGCTACGGAGAATCTAGTTTAAAGGGCCGCATAGGGTTGTTGGATTTCAGAAGTGCTATACGCCAAAATGGTCATGCCCTCCGGTGTTTTATGTCTGACCACTGTCTGTACATAGTGGTTGGAAAGTATTGTTTAAACGCTTATATAATAATAATAATAATAATAATAATAATAATAATAATAATAATAATAATAATAATAATTATTATTATTATTATTATTATTATTATTATTATTATTATTATTCACCGTAAATATTAGACTAAAATCTAGTGATAATAATACTAGGTTTCGTCGAAAGAAATTATTTTAAAGTAAACGAAGCGCTGTACGAGTACCAAGTCACTACCTTCTCAAGTGAGTGGATAGTTACTTTCATCTTACAATTAGATATGAGGTATTTAATATAAATTAAGTGTTGTGAGTGTATAGTTACTTTCATCTTACACATAGATATGAAGTATTTTATATAAATTACGTGCTATGTGTGCATATTATCTGAATACTTGTTGTCTATGTTGGATGAACGATTTTATACATGTTTTAAATGATATGAAGTGTATATGTATTCTTTCTTTCTTAATTATCTATATGTTTTTCAATCTCGGTTTTTTGAGATTAAAATTAACTATTGACTAGAAAGGATATATACACTTAAGTCCTAATATTTTCAACAATTTGACAAGAAAGTCATAAATATATTTTTTTATAGTATAGTCCTAATTCACGATTTAACAAAAAGTCATAAACTTTTATTTATAGTAAAGTCCTAATTACCGACTAACCGGCAAAAAAGGGTAAGCATGTCAAAAATTGTCGGTAGTTAGGACTTTACTGTAAAATAAAAAAAATAGGATTTTCTTATCAAATTGTTGAAAATATTAGGACTTTAATGTATATATATCCCTATTTTCATTTATGATCTTTATATACTTGTGTTCTTTATGAATATATGTATGAATGTTTTTTTTTCTCTAAAACACAAGTAAAAACATATGTGAGTAATCTAAACGAAAATTGTAGTAGACTCAAATACGAAGCATGAATAAAAGATCGTTAAAATTTGAGATCGTATGAAGAAGTTATGACATTCAAAACACAAGACCTAAACACCAAGCAATCGAGGCCATATTGATCATAAACATGAACAACCAAGAACACCTCATTAATAATCGTCATATGTTAGATGTGGTGAGAAAAAACCTAAATAAACATTTCATAAATACTGAATGTGTATAAAGAAAAACAATAACTTATTTTGTAACAAAAAAAATATTTAGGAATAAATGTGCAAAAATTGTTAAAGGCAATATATATATATATATATATATATATATATATATATATATATATATATATATATATATATATATATATATATATATATATATATATATATATATATATATATAGGAGGGTTCAATTCAGAAAAAAAAAGGTTGAGAATGGGGGATCATTCTCAGCCAATCATTTAATTAGCACCTTAACATAACATACACGGTGACAAACTTGTACATATGATATGTTATCCTTCAATCACAGATACGTAACTGTGGATAATTTGATAACAATTCAAATTCATTACTACTCAATTGTTCATCATCCAAATTTCTTCTCCAAACTTCAAAGATCATCTAGATTTCTTCAATTAAATCCTCGATCAACATCATCCAGTGTTAATCAATCATCCATCTTCGTCGAAAACACGTTTATCAACGTCATTCAACAGTAGACAAAAAAAAATCGTTTTTGGTTCTTTCAATCCAACCTTCATTTTTGCTTGAATACGAGCATATCTTCAACATCTATGATTAATTATACTCTCAGTGTCATTAGATCAACATCATCGATAATCAACAACAGCTTCACTTCATATCATTCATTCAACATCGATCATCAAACCAAATTTCGAAATTAAGGTTAGAAAAACATCAAATCATTTTTTTTTTTGAAAAATTTCATATAATTCTCTATCAATCTACTATTTTGTAAGTTTTAAATAGTCAAAATATCATGTTTTTAGCATTTTTGAAAAAGCTTACTCGTATGCACTCCAACTGTTTGATGAAATGCATAAACTAAATTACCACGTTAGATTCACATATGAATAAGTTTTCGCACCTTAATCAGTATATGATTATTAAAACACAAAACAAATATATAATTTTATATGTTATTCATATGTGAATAACATATAAAAATTATATATATTTGTGAATGTACCTTGTAATATTCATATGTTAATATCTTGTGTAATATTCATATGTGAATAAACTGTGTAATATTCACATATGAATATATCATCTAATATTCATAAGTGAATATATTATCTAATACTTACAATTGATAATACTATGTAATATTCACAAGTGAATGCATTGTTTAATATTTAAATATGAATATATTGTATCATATTCACAAGTGTATATACTATATATTATTCATATGTGAATATATTGTATAATATTCATGAATGAATATACCATGCAATATTTAGATGTGACTAGAATGTGTAATATTCACAAGTAAATATACTATATAATATTCACATGTAAATCTACCATATAATATTTATATGTGAATATACTATGTAATATTCATTTGTGAATATACCATGTAATATCACATGTAAATATACAATATAAACAACATATATCATATAATATTCACATATGATTATACATTCATGTGTGAATATATCATGTGATAATTAGAATGTAATAAATCGCTATTATTATGAACTAGAAGTATATTTTTTAACATTTTTTTATGTGTATTCACATGTTTTTCAGGTATCGTTATAACTCAATAAAATAATAACATTTCAATCAATGGTTTGTTCATATTCTGGTGGTTGACGATTGGTTGACGTAATTGAGAAGATATTATTGACGAAGACAATATGTTTTTATATTCACGTGTAAATGTTATACAATTTAATATATTCTTCCTTTTGATCGTGTTAAATTCAAATGCAAATGATATTCATTAACCAATACAATGTTGTTTGTCTTAGTATAATGTTGATTTTACATGTAAAATAATATTGTTACAATATACAAAAAAACAAAAAAACAAAAAAAAAAAAAAAAAAAAAAAAAAAAAAAAACTATTCACAAACCAATTCTTATAGTGTATTGTTTATTATTATATATAAATGTTGTATTCACAAAATAAATAAATATACATGTATAGTTTATTCACATAAATACAAATAACAGATTACAATGATGTTTTTACTAGTGGGATGGAAGTTAGTAACATCAACAGTAAATATGTCATAATGATTTCTAAACTTTATTTATATATGAATACATAGCATGTCATGATGATGTCATCACTAGTAGGAATGAAAGTTTAGTGACATCATCAAAACAGTTTGCCGCAATGAAGTTTAGTCTCGGAATTGGACGAAATTCGCATATTTGATGTAAAATGGTGCAATTACAAAACTCACAGCTTTGCCGTGACGCACGGTGTTTTTCGGCCATTCGGGACTGTTTACGGCCTCAAAATGACGTTTTTCTATTTTTATAATTTTCGGAAAAAAAAGTTATCATTTATTCACAAATGAATATAACATTAATAAAAATATATATGCTTATATAATTATTTTATTAACCTAAAAAGATTAGTTGTATGTGAATAAATATATATATTCTTATCAAACACTTTTTATATCTTTAATTTTATATATTTTGTAGTCCTCGGTTTTATTGACATACATATATATATATATATATATATATATATATATATATATATATATATATATATATATATTCACATTTGTTTATTACATGTATATTCATTTGTGAGTATTACATATGTTCACACTTAGATATAATTTTTATATGTTATTCACATATGAATTACAAACTTGCTTAGGACCTCAAAGCAATGTTTTTTTTTCGAAAAAAAAAACAATGTTTTTTTTTTCGAAAAAAATACATTATCATTTATGAATATTACCTGTATTCATTTGTGAATATTACATGTATTTGCATGTGAAAATAATTTTTATATGTTATTCACATATGAATTAGATAATTACTCTGTATTTTTAAAAGACATACATTGATTCTCGTGTAAAGACATATTCACTTGTGAATATTACGTGATATATTTAGTTTATGCATTTCATCGAACAATTAGCGTGCAAATAAATTAACTTATATAATTATGGTAAAAAAATTAACAATTGAAGCCAATAATTACAACACAAATCAAATCCTATCAAAATTGATCAATAATCAGTAGGTTTAGATTAAAAATTGTAAAATGTTTTATGAAAAACTTTGTTTTTCAAGCCTGAAAATCGATTTAAAAAAAATCTTCAAATATATGGTTATCTTGATGCACTTTCGATTGCTATCTATTTTTTGATATTGGTGAAGGTTCGATTGATGAAGTTTCGATGACTGGTGATCGCAAAATGATGTGACATCGATAAATATGGATTATGTTTATCGATTTTGCTTGACATCAATGAAACTGGACAAGATTGAATCACGATTTACACTTAATAGTTTGAATAAATGTTTTTGATGATGAATCACAACATTTTGATGAAATAACAAAGATATTTGATGAAGAATTGATGTTTTATGAAGTGTCGATGTTTTTTGATGATGAAGAGGTGGCGTTGATGTTTTTTTTATGAAGAACAGATGACGTTGATGAAGAACAGATGATGTTGATGGAGAAGATATGAATATACCATGTAATATCACATGTAAATATACAATATAAACAACATATATCATATAATATTCACATATGATTATACATTCATGTGTGAATATATCATGTGATAATTAGAATGTAATAAATCGCTATTATTATGAACTAAAAGTATATTTTTTAACATTTTTTTATGTGTATTCACATGTTTTTCAGGTATCGTTATAACTCAATAAAATAATAACATTTCAATCAATGGTTTGTTCATATTCTGGTGGTTGACGATTGGTTGACGTAATTGAGAAGATATTATTGACGAAGACAATATGTTTTTATATTCACGTGTAAATGTTATACAATTTAATATATTCTTCCTTTTGATCGTGTTAAATTCAAATGCAAATGATATTCATTAACCAATACAATGTTGTTTGTCTTAGTATAATGTTGATTTTACATGTAAAATAATATTGTTACAATATACAAAAAAACAAAAAAAAAAAAAAAAAAAAAAAAAAAACCATTCACAAACCAATTCTTATAGTGTATTGTTTATTATTATATATAAATGTTGTATTCACAAAATAAATAAATATACATGTATAGTTTATTCACATAAATACAAATAACAGATTACAATGATGTTTTTACTAGTGGGATGGAAGTTAGTAACATCAACAGTAAATATGTCATAATGATTTATAAACTTTATTTATATATGAATACATAGCATGTCATGATGATGTCATCACTAGTAGGAATGAAAATTTAGTGACATCATCAAAACAGTTTGCCGCAATGAAGTTTAGTCTCGGAATTGGACGAAATTCGCATATTTGATGTAAAATGGTGCAATTACAAAACTCACAGCTTTGCCGTGACGTACGGTGTTTTTCGGCCATTCGGGACTGTTTACGGCCTCAAAATGACGTTTTTCTATTTTTATAATTTTCCGAAAAAAAAGTTATCATTTATTCACAAATGAATATAACATTAATAAAAATATATATGCTTATATAATTATTTTATTAACCTAAAAAGATTAGTTGTATGTGAATAAATATATATATTCTTATCAAACACTTTTTATATCTTTAATTTTATATATTTTGTAGTCCTCGGTTTTATTGACATACATATATATATATATATATATATATATATATATATATATATATATTCACATTTGTTTATTAAATGTATATTCATTTGTGAGTATTACATATGTTCACACTTAGATATAATTTTTATATGTTATTCACATATGAATTACAAACTTGCTTAGGACCTCAAAACAATGTTTTTTTTTTCGAAAAAAAAACAATGTTTTTTTTTTCGAAAAAAATACATTATCATTTATGAATATTACCTGTATTCATTTGTGAATATTACATGTATTTGCATGTGAAAATAATTTTTATATGTTATTCACATATGAATTAGATAATTACTCTGTATTTTTAAAAGACATACATTGATTCTCGTGTAAAGACATATTCACTTGTGAATATTACGTGATATATTTAGTTTATGCATTTAATCGAACAATTAGCGTGCAAATAAATTAACTTATATAATTATGGTAAAAAAATTAACAATTGAAGCCAATAATTACAACACAAATCAAATCCTATCAAAATTGATCAATAATCAGTAGGTTTAGATTAAAAATTGTAAAATGTTTTATGAAAAACTTTGTTTTTCAAGCCTGAAAATCGATTTAAAAAAAAATCTTCAAATATATGGTTATCTTGATGCACTTTCGATTGCTATCTATTTTTTGATATTGGTGAAGGTTCGATTGATGAAGTTTCGATGACTGGTGATCGCAAAATGATGTGACATCGATAAATATGGATTATGTTTATCGATTTTGCTTGACATCAATGAAACTGGACAAGATTGAATCACGACTTACACTTAATAGTTTGAATAAATGTTTTTGATGATGAATCACAACATTTTGATGAAATAACAAAGATATTTGATGAAGAATTGATGTTTTATGAAGTGTCGATGTTTTTTGATGATGAATAGGTGGCGTTGATGTTTTTTTTATGAAGAACATATGGCGTTGATGAAGAACAGATGATGTTGATGGAGAAGATATGATGGTGATGAATATAAAGCAAATGCTTTGTTGTATATTGTTGATGCTTTACAAGTACAAGATACGATTGGCATATATAGCCAAGATTACAAACTAACTTAGAGATTATCTAGGAGTGTACAGCTAGATCTTTTGACTAGGGTAAATACAGAAATATAATATACATATAATGTACACATAATAATAATATATCACTTAATACGCCCCCGCAAGATGGAGGATCCATCGGATACGCCAATCTTGGACCGTAGTCGTTGAAATGGACCCCGTGAGAGAGGTTTCGTTAGAGCATCTGCAAGCTGATCGACAGAGTTGACATGACGAACATGAAGTGAGCCATCTTGTACCTGTTCACGGACGAAGTGATAGTCTAAGGCCACATGTTTCATTCTTGAGTGGTAAACAGGATTCGCACATGAATATGTAGCACCAGTGTTGTCGCAGAAAAGTGTAGGAGACTGAGGCAACAAGATACCAAGTTCACTTAATAAGTTTTTAACCCACATAACTTCGGAGGCAGCATTGGCAAGGGCTTTGTATTCTGCCTCTGTAGACGAACGAGATACGGATTTTTGTCTTGCAGATCTCCAGGAGATAATATTTGAGCCAAGGAATAAAAGATAAGCAGTTGTGGAGCGACCACCACACCCAATACTACCCCAGTCGGAGTCCGAGAAGGCTGAAAGTGAGAGATTGGATTGCTTGTGAAGATATAAACCATGATAAATTGTACCTTTGAGATAGCGAAGAACTCTTTTTAAAGCTTGCCAATGTGTGTCAGTAGGAGCATGCATGAATTGTGATAGTTTGTTGACCGCAAAAGAGATATCCGGACGTGTAAACGCAAGGTACTGTAGTGAGCCCACAAGTTGGCGATACGGTGTCGGATCTGTACTGGGGGAGCCGTCATGCAAGGTGAGATGAGCTGATGAGTTTAACGGAGTAGTGACTTCTTTAGCTCCATCCATGTGAAATTGTTGTAAGAGATCATGGATGTGACGGTGTTGGGAAAGAAAGAGACCAGTAGAGACAGGAATGACTTCAACGCCTAAAAAATGATGAAGGGCACCGAGGTCTTTTATGGAGAACCGATTGGATAATGCGGAGACGAACTTGTCAAGAAAGGAGTTGTTGTTGCCGGTAAGTACAAAATCATCGACGTACACAAGGAGATAACTAATGATGGGACCGGATTTATAAATGAACAAAGATGGATCAGCCTTGGATTTGTGAAAGCCAAACGACACAAGGAAGGAAGTGAGTTCGAGATACCAAGCTCTAGGTGCTTGTTTGAGCCCATAGAGAGATTTACGGAGTTTGCAAACATGAGTAGGATAATCAGGATGAATATAACCAGGAGGTTGAGTCATGAATACTTCTTCATGCAAGGTGCCATGAAGGAAAGCATTATTAACGTCTAGTTGTCGGATGTTCCAGTTAGAGGAGAGGGCAATGGATAGCACTGTGCGTATTGTGACAGGTTTAGTGACCGGACTGAAGGTTTCGAAGTAGTCTTTGCCTTGTTGTTGGAGGAATCCTTTGGCGACTAAGCGGGCCTTGTATTTGGAGATGGAACCATCCGGGTTGCGTTTAATGCGGAAAATCCATTTGCATCCGATTGGAGTGTGGGAGGCTTTGGGTACGAGTTCCCAGGTACCATTTTGTAAGAGAGTGTTGAACTCATGGTCCATGGCAGTGCGCCATTGGGGATCTTTTAGGGCTTGAGTATGGGTGGTTGGTTCGATTGAGCTTGGAATGGGGTGTAAAGTAGTGGAGTTAACAAATGATTGGTTGTAATATTTGGTGTTGGGTTTTCGAGGCCGATGAGCAGGAAGCGTTGAGGCTGTAGGAGGTGGCGGTGTTGTTGGGGATGGTGGATTGAAGGTGCTGGGAGACGGTGGTTGTTGGGTGGGTGTGGCTGGTTCCTCGTCGGGTGGATTAGTTGTGTCGGTGATGGGTTCTGGGTGGAGAGTATCAGCTGTAGTGAATAGAGAAGGGGAAGATGTAGTTGGCGTTGCTGGATTTGAAGAGGTGGGCAGGTTGGTAGTATGTAGAAGATTTTGTTCAGGTGTGAGTGGGTTGAGTAGCATATCAGGGGTAGGGAGTGTTTCAGGAAGGTTTTCGGTGGTATAAGGGAAGGTTGTGGGGATGAACTCCACATGTCTGGAATGGTATAATTTTTTGTTTTGAGTATCATAGCACTTGTAGGCAGACTTAGATGATGAATACCCGAGAAATAGACAGGGGGCTGATCGTGGTTGTAATTTGGAGGTGGTATAGGGACGGAGCCACGGATAGCATAGGCAACCAAAGGGTTGTAGTTTATGATAGTTCGGTGATTGGTGAAAGAGGCATTCAAAGGGGGATTTATTTTGGAGAAGGGGTGTTGGAAGGCGGTTGATAAGGTACACGGCTGTTTGGAATGCATGGGACCAGAAGGTTAATGGCATGTGAGCATGATGGAGGAGTGCTAAACCGGTTTCAACTATGTGCCGGTGACGTCTTTCCGCAATGCCATTTTGTTCAGGAGTGTGGGGTGGAGTTGTGTAGTGAGATATACCATGCTGTTGAAGGTATGAGGTAAGACCTATGTATTCACCTCCATTGTCACTAAATAAGGATACAATGGGTAGCTGGAAGAATTTTTCAACTAACACTTTGAATTGTGGAAAGATGAGAGCAACGTCACTTTTGTGAGTCAAAGGATATAGCCATATATACTTGGTGAAATAATCGACAAAGATGACATAATAAGAGAATTTATCAACAGACTTTTGTACCGGTCCCCATACATCCGAATAAATGAGTTGAAGTGGTTTTGTAGCAACAAAGGAATTTTGACCAAATGGCAATTTATGGCTTTTATTAATTGAACAAGATGAACAATGAACATTAGACTCAGACTGAAATCTAAAACCTAACCTAGAGACTAATTGCTTGAAGACTTGACGCGAAGGATGACCAAGTTTGTGATGAAGAAGAAGTGGTGAGGTCTTGGTGGTGACATGAATGGATCGTGTTTTGGGGAACCGAGTGAGGTAAACGCCATCAGTTCTCTCTCCTCGCATGAGTCGCGCCCCCGTGTCCAGATCCTTCACATAAAAATGAGATGGAAAGAATTCCACCGAAACAAGATTAGTGTCACATAATTCACCAACAGAAACTAAATTCTTATTTAATTTAGGGACATGAAGCACATTAGATAAAAGTAATGGTTTGTGAGATGTGTGAATATATGATTGACCAGTATGTGTAATAGGTAAGCAGGTACCATCACCAAGTACTATCTCATCGGGTCCTCCGTATTCCGATACGTGATGAAGGGATGTAGGATCAGAAGCAACATGATTGGATGCCCCTGTATCAAAAATCCATTTTGGAGAGGCTGGGGAAGATGTGGTGACATTGGCAGTGGGCTGTGGATGGCTGTGGCTGTCAGTTGTGATGTTGTTGTCGCGGAGGAAGCGTGCTAGTTTCCGGCAATCCTTGGTGAGGTGACCGGGAATGTGACAGAATTGACAAAACTGGTTGTTTTTGGTGTTTCGGTTACCACCAGGATTGGTGTTGTTATGCCATTGAGACTGTTGAGTGCCACGAGACTGAAAGGGCGGTGAAGATCGAGTATGGCGAGTGGAAGAGTGGGTATTGGATGACCGATTGTGGAATCCTTGATTGCGGGTAGTGTAATTGACCGTGGTAGGCAGGATATCGGAGGGAGGATGGGCTTCTTTGAGGCTACGTTCAAAGTCAGTAAGCTTGTCAAACAGTTCTGAGTATTCAATTGGAGTGTCTCGTACCTTGAGAGCAGCAGCAATGGTGTGATATTCGTCGCCAAGCTGTGAGAGAATATGGACCATGAGGTCCTCTTCGGTGACGGGGCTCTGGGCAAGGGCCAGGGAATCAGCGATAGCACGCATATCCTGGAGAAATTCTGTGATCGATCGAGAGCCTTTAGGGTTTTTCACAAGCTTAGATTTAAGGGAGATGATGCGTGACCTGGAAGTAGAGGCGTAACTGGAACTGAGTCGATTCCAAGCCTCACGGGCTGTTGTAGCAGATGACACCAGGGGTTGGATTGAATCTGAGCAACTCCCTAAAATTGCACTGAAGATCATTTGATCCTTGCAGTACCATGGCCGATACTCTGGATTTGAGATGATTTTTCCGTCTCTGTCTGTGAGGGTGGTCGCTGGTGGTGCTGAGGT
Organism: Lactuca saligna; assembly: GCF_052625555.1. Taxonomy (NCBI): domain Eukaryota; kingdom Viridiplantae; phylum Streptophyta; class Magnoliopsida; order Asterales; family Asteraceae; genus Lactuca; species Lactuca saligna. Next base: position 19,634,246 of record NC_136422.1, read on the forward strand.
GAGGTGACCATCTAGGTCAAGGCTGATTAAGGTTGATTCAACCTGTTTTCTCCACACCGGGTAATTGTTTGGCGTAAGTTTGATTGTGAGATGAGTGGAGGCAGTGATTTGAGCGGGAGTTTTAGAAGCCATTGTTGACTGATTTTAGGGCAGGAACGATTTGGCTCGTGTGAGCAGGAGTGCTCTGATACCATATAAAGCAAATGCTTTGTTGTATATTGTTGATGCTTTACAAGTACAAGATACGATTGGCATATATAGCCAAGATTACAAACTAACTTAGAGATTATCTAGGAGTGTACAGCTAGATCTTTTGACTAGGGTAAATACAGAAATATAATATACATATAATGTACACATAATAATAATATATCACTTAATAATGAAGAACAGAGGAACGATCCAGATGAATGAATAACAGATGTTGTTGATGAAGAACGAATGAACGATTCAGAAAAACAGCGTGTCTTTAATGACTTAATCTAAATGTGTTTTACATATATAAAATGATTGGCTGAGAATGATTCCCCCATTCTCAACCTTTTTATTTTTTCTCAATTGAACTTACCTATATATATATATATATATATATATATATATATATATATTTATATATAAAGTGAAAAATATATTATCCTATTAAGTTATTTTTTTCGGCTTACCTTGAGCAGCTGGTTATAAAGATTGAATTTGTACAATTTAATAAATTAAATGGAGAAATATATACGAAAAAAATAAAATAATGAAATCAAATATATCGTCGAGACCATTAGATGTATACCTCCAAACTCATGGCTGATCAAAGTTACGTTGCGTTTTAACACATTGTATTTATTTATAATAAATGATTTATTATTGTTCTTATTATTATCTATATTAATTTAGATTCTATAAACAATAAGTCGAATATACTTCTAAGCTATAGTTAATTTCATTTAGGCTCTGTTTGTTTATCTCTTAATTGTAAAATTAAGAGGTAAGGTCTTAAAAATTCAAATTCAGATTGTTTGTCTGTCTTTTATCTTTTACCTCTTAAAGTTCTAAATGCCTCTTAAATATTCAGATATTAAACCAAGTCTGAATTTAAATAAATAAATAAATAACATGTGTTTTCCTATTATACCCTAAACAATCGACAAACACCTTCATCAAACCAGTGCCCCATCTTCTTCTTCAGTCCGTGTTCAAGGTTCTTCCCCTTTCCCCTCACCAGGTTCTCCGACAATGCCGCCTGCAACGACACCACCGCACCCCAATGTCGTTGCCACCTCCTCGAACGATGATGTTGCCTCCGTCTTCGACGTTCCAGGTGAGTTTCTTCCTTCTTTCCCCTCAAACTCGATAATTTTACTGTTTTTATAAATTGTTTGGTCTGAAAATCGATTGTGCCTAATCGAGTATCAGATTCTTCTTTTCTTCTTCATCTGGAAATTGAATTCAACATATTAGGGTTGTTTTGGTTGTTTTTTTCAGATGTGGTATGATTTGTTCGATTTTTATGTTCAAATCAAATTGCATAACTTCATTACAAAGTGAGGTATTTAAACTTAAGAAGACCATTAGCAGCAATCACACAATGCTATTAGCTCTTTATTTCAAATGTTTATTATGTTCCTTAGTTGTGTTTCCAATATCAATCATGTATATTTTGCTCTCATTTTCTGTACCATATTTGTTTTGACTACATTACTATCTTACACTCTTATGTGGAAAACCATTGGGAAGAGCATGGACAACCTGCTCTTCAATTGATTTGGCAGAAGGTAAATATATCATTTTTGGTGTACATTCTTGAAATCTAATATGTTTGGTAATCTGATGTTGAAATCTTGATACTTGAAACAATTATGAACTTGGATTCTGAAATTTCTGTTACGAACTCTGATTATTAGCTTGTGTACCTGTTGCTAATGGGTAGTTTTTTTTGCTTAAATGGATGATTTCTATTGATTTGTGCTTAAAAGTTTTGGTTAATTTTGTTGATAAAAGAGTGATAAATTATATGTTTGTTTCTTAAGTGTGCAGGAAGTAGAAAGTTTTTGGTTCACTAGTTAGCGCAATGGATTGAAATAGTATTTTTATTTGGCTATTGTATGATGTTTATTTTTCCATGGATTGAAAGAAATAAATTTCGAAGAATTTATGTTTAATCTGGTTATATTGTTTGATTTTTATGTTACAATGGATTGAAAGAAGTGAATTTGAAAGAATTTATTTTTAAATAGGTTATATTGTATGATAACCTGATTTATGCTAAATTTGGATTTTATATGGTGTTTATATTTTTTTTACTATAATTATTTAAGACTAATGGTCATTTTTATAATTCAACACAACAATTAAGATGTCTCAACCAAACAACATGTTAAACATTCGGTTCTTAAAATTTCACCCTCTTAGAAATTCAAATCTCTTAAAAATTCAGATTTTGCTAAACAGCCCCTTATATTACAAATAAGACTTGAACTTTTGACCGGAAAAATAAAAACGATATATTGGATTAAAAACCGTTGGTATATAATAATTTAGTTGTTAGCTACTTTCAACCTCTAATACGACAATAAAAGAATATTAAACTTCGGACATGAACTCATTGAACTCACTTATTATTATTTTCTTTCACTTTTATAGTTTCTAGAGTAAATTACTGAAATCGTCCCTATGGTTTGGTCAAAATTGCACGTTTGGTTCCTAATTTTTTTTTGCACTCGGATCGTCCTTATGATTTGATTTTGTTGCATTTTTCGTCCATGTGGTTTGATTTTATTGCATTTTTGGTCCCTTCCATACATAAAGTTAGGGACCAAACATGCAATTTTTGCCAAACCATAGGGACGAAAAACGCAACAAAATCAAACCACAAGGACAATCCGAGTGCAAAAAAAAATTAGAGATCAAATGTACAATTTTGATCAAACCACATGGACGATTTCAGTAATTTACTCTAATTTCTATTGTTTATCGTATATAAATAAATTATATATATGCCTTATTTAAACAGATAACATATAATTGACCATCATAAAACAAAGTATAAGATAATCCTGATTATAATAATATATTAAATTTCTAACGTATAGTATATTTTATAATCCACGAAAGAAAATATCAAATAACACATTACATGTAACAAGATATTGAAATATTGAAATAGAAACTTAAAACATATACTAGCCGAGGTTATTTCATCATCATCAAGATTAGTTCTTTTCTTCTAGAAAAATGACTTTTTTTTTTTTTTTAACTTTTGATTAAAAAAAATTAATTAAAAGTTTGATATATTTGCTATGACACGGCATAGCTACTTATAACCAGGTGGGTCTTAAGATCCCCTGCAAAGCAAAATGGCTAATATTATCAAAGCCTATCTCTTTTATCAAAGATATAAAAATAAAAATTAGAAAAAAAAAATAGATGTAATTTGTCTGATTTTATAAAACTGATTTGTGAAAGGTTATAACCAGACATGAAAATATATTATATTGTTGGTTGTAGGAAATAATTGTTGCTAGTAGGCTCTTTAAGAAGAAAAAATACTCACTCTATGCAAAGTAATAATCGTTTATTTTTTTTGCAAAAATCCAACTTTAGGGGTCAAGTAGGTCAGTTATTACTAATTTTTAAGGCATTCGACCGGTCCGTCTGAACTTGGGTTTTTACAAACCGGTTGTTTTTTATTGTTACAACCCGACCCGATCTGTCACATGTATTGTTGACTCTTTGGTTATTCCAACTACACTTAATTACCAATCATATATGTTTGTGTTTTAAATTCGCCATTGATATACTTCATAAAAACACATTCAAGTAGCTTATTGTGATATAAGACTCATTTATTTCGAAATTCTGACTCCGCTTCTACTTAAGGAGTCTGTGCAAATAGTCTCAATGGTATCCATTACATTTATCTTTTCGTAACACCCCGAGATTCAGGTATTCTTCTTTCACCCTTGCTCTTTGTGTTTGGCCATGTTTAGCCCTTGAGTAGTCTTTTGTTTAGCAAGTGAGTACGCTGGGCGTACCATAGGGGTACGCTGCGCGTACTCAAGCGCTTAAAAAGAACGCGTTATCGTCATGGTACGTTGGGCGTACCAAGGGTTACGCCGGGCGTACCCGGCCCAGGTGCAAAACCCTAATTATGTGTTGTGCACTATTTAAAGGATGCTAAGGCTCATTTCTCAGCCTCCATATCAGTGAGTAAAACCCTAAGAGAGAGCCTTCCATCGTCCTTAGTGAGTGTGTGTGTTCTTGGAGCTAATAGTGCCTTGGTGTGTTAGTGAAGAAGGAAGAAAGGAGCTTATGGAGACTAAAAGCTTGAAGTGCAAGTTTGGATCTGAGATCTACAGAGAAAGGAGCTGCATTTAGAGGTATAAAGTTCAAAACTTTCCTCTTCATTTTGGTTTGTTGTTGCATGTGCCATTTCTAGGGTTAAAAACCATAAAGGTGGAGACTTTATGAGTGTAAGGTGCTCCATGGTCCGAGATATGTCCCTTTTTGAGTGGTATTTGAGGTCTAGATCCATAAAGTTCCCATCTTGGTCGTTGATAGGAGGTCATGCTTGAGTTCTATGCTTTCTAGGGTTAGAGAATGAAATGTTTTGGGTGCTAGTGACTTATTCAGCCATGCAAAGGCTTAAAGTCATCGACAATTATGGTTTAAGAGGCTTAGAAATGGTCAGATCTAAAATTTGGACGTGGGTCTTAACCGTTTAAGACCTAAAAGAGTTAAGGTGCTGAAGCTAGGAGTACGCCGGGCATAATCCTGGTACGCGTCGCGTACTGGGTAGCGTACCCCGATAGTGAGAGGCAACCGGGTACGCCCAACGTACACATCTGGTACGCGTAGCGTAACCCGAAAAGTTGACTTTTGAGTTGACTTTTAGTGTATGGTCTATTGTGGGGCCTTTGAGTTGTGAGACGGTTAAAATAGTCTTTTACCCTTCTGAGAGTGTCATAAGAGGACATAGTCTAGCCTTTGAGAGTTATAATAATTAGGGTATTTATTTTGATTAGGCGGAGGTTAGACCAGCGTTACCGAGTCAGAGATTACCGAGATACCCGAGGTGAGTCTTCTCACTATACTTTATCTAGTGTGGTAACAGAGTTATGTGATAGAGTATTTTAGAGTTATATGCCAGTGTAATTGCATGTTACTTATGTGCTATGATTTATTGTGATATGTGTTATGCATGATTCAAAGTTACAGAGTTAGGACTTTCGGGTCCACAGAGTTAGGACTTTCGGGTCCACAGAGTTAGGACCAGAGGGCCCATAGAGAGTTGGGGCTGGAGGGCCCCACTGAGACACATAGACCTGAGGGTCATCAGAGTTACAGCCTCAAGTGGCTATTATGTGTTAGAGTGGTATTTTGGGGAACTCACTAAGCATTTATGCTTACAGTGTTATGTGTTATGTGTTTCAGGTACCAGTGATGATCGCGGGAAGGCACCGGCATGATTTGTATACACGCACACCGGAGTTTATATATATATATATATATATATATATATATATATATATATATATATATATATATATATATATATTGATCTTGGGTTTTGTACTGATACAATGTTTTATTTATGATTACAAATGATATTTTATGGGTTACAAAAGTGAAAAATTGTTCAAATTTTTACGGTGTTACACTTTTAATTTGCATACAATTGACTGATGACTCCAAGCATATAATTTTTTGCTAACTGCAAGAAAGAATTGCGTTAAAATGTAAGAATTCACTCATCATAATAGTTGTAGTTTTTCCTTTGAAGATCCATAAAATGGCATCCAACACCAAAATAAACATCTAAACGACCAAAGTCTTTTTGAGATTGTCTTTCTGATACTAATGTTATATGGTGTCATTTCAAATCAGTAGCACATGTTAAACGTATAAAGTAAAATCAAACAATATATCGACTATTATTTTAAATCAAAAAAGTTAAAGAGAGATCATAATATATAGATTAAAAATATATGTATATTTTAAATATATTGAAATTCTTTCCCTAGATCTACTAGAACACAAGATGATGAGAAAAAGGAATTGTAGCTTTGAAACAAATGGATGTTGGGGGAAATTGACATTGATTGTCTTCCTTATAGAGAGGACATGGTTAAAAGCAACAGGATGAGAGGACATCATTTCTAATCGCATGTCATCTTAGGTTTGCCTCTTATGTTTCTTTATTTTAATTTTATAATTTATAATCTTTTTAGAATTTATATTTACGTTTTTAGGTAATATACTTGTAAAAATGGTCAAGGGTCAAATTCAAACAATCATAGAATGAGTGTTCCAATTCGAATATGGCCCTTTACACTTGATTTACATCTCACCTTATACTCACGGGATAGATGCTTCATTTGAAGAAACTTATAATCTTTCATTTTCAAGGTGTAAAGCTAGTCCAATTTGTAATCAATAATTCTATAGATCTCTATTAACAGTCATTTCAAGTTTATACGATGTAATCAAATAAATTACAGACGTGTATTTATGCTTTAAATGAACACCACATAATTTTACATAATGATTGTTGGTAATTCACTTGTAACGTAAAATTGTATGTTTAAAACTCACATAAGTAAATTATCAATACAGAACAACAATTATTTATACGACGTAAACAAAAAGAAAGTGTATGAATATTTACCAGACAAAAGAAGAGGAATTTATGTAGTACACTACACATCAAATGGTTTCTTTTCAAAGTACAAGATTCTCATGTCTAGGGTGTCTATGTGCTTTGATATCTCCATGTCTAATTCCCTTTAAGTTTTCAACACTTGAGTTATCAAGTACACACAAGGGTGTCCCACCAAACTTAGATTCAATATTTTTGGTAGGGCATATTTTTCTTTTATCATGATGGATGGTCTAGGTTTCAAGAGTAGACAATAAGACATTTCTTTTTGCTTACATGCGACGAAACATGATAAAGGTGACACCACCTCATGGTGATTTTGGTACCGCTACCCGGTAACGATGATGGCGGTGATGTTGGTTATCTACAACGACCTCCCATGAAAGAGATAAAACTCACCTCCATTATAACAAGAGCTTCTAGATATGATTGATACAAAATTATCGCCAAAAGTTCAAATATCATGGATTTGATGGTTGTCATTAGGGATTGGCAACTTTGTCCCTCCCCTATAATCATAACGCATGTATGTTTACTCCGATTCTCTTTTATAACATAGTCATCCCGGCCCCTACTACCTTACCCTATTTTGGTCCTACCCAATTAAACATCAAAATATTTCAATGCACTTCCTATTTTAAATTACAATTTATATAGTACCTAATTTTAAAAATAATCAAAACTAAGAAGCATAAACAAAAATAAGAAAAGGTATAAGATATAACTTTATATATATATATATATATATATATATATATATATATATATATATATATATATATATATATATATATATATACACACACACACAAACTGCATGCATGTCCGCACGACATAGCTCCAGTTGGGTCTATGATGACAACCGGTAAAAATTAGGTCATCATTCAACGGTTTAAATCACCGTAAACACATATGTATAATAGACCTAATGTATTATATTTCATGCCTTTAATGCATTTGAAGTTTTTACACTTAGAAATGCATACAAAATACAATTTTAGTCTTCGATGAATTCAAATCATTGACAAACAAACATTATTCACAATACAGAAGTAATGAATTAATGCATTTAAAAATAAGCTTTATGTATTAAGTATTAAGTATTATTGTGTACAAATAACACTCCACAGATAAAGCATGAGATCACGATTCCGGAGATATAAAGAACGTCGAAAATAAAAATTGTGCGCAAAAGTTATGACCATTTTAAGAAAAATGAATAGTGCAACACAAGCTTTTCCCATAAACGAATCTTCAATCGATTTGTTGGAATAGCAGTGCATTGCGTTAAGTAATTTTAAACACATATTTGGAATCAAACATTACTCTAATATTTTATTTCACTTTTGAAGGTTTCTGTATCACGAAGTTATAACACTTTCGCGAAAAGCAGGCGAATCACTGAACCGGGAATCCCCCGACATACGACTTCGAACTCAAATTTGACATAGTTACATCTTTCTTTAGGTAAATAGTTTATATATCCGAACTGTAATTTCTGAGGCATTGAGCGAGTGTTTTCGAATAAAAAATGCGAGGTGTTTTATGTCGGAAAATGGCAAGCGGATAGAGAAAGTGACATGTGTCACCATTAGAATGGTGACACTTGTCACACAATGGATGGAGACACTTGTGCATTTTGTGTAGGTCCAAGATGCCTATAAAAATAGAAGGGGGTTTCCCTCTCTCCTTACATCTCTCTCTCTCTCTCTCACTCACTCTCTCACTCTCTCTCTCCAACTCTTTCTAGCGCCGATAGCCACGACAGGATATTGCATCTCCGCCGTGAGCCACCACCTGCTGCTACTCATCGACCAACGAAGCTCCAGCGAGACCAGTCTCCACTCCAATTAGCCACTACATCTTAGCCAAACAGCCGCCAGAAAGCCACCACCACTGTCGCCAACGGGAACTTCCGACAAACTCCGATGACTAAAAACTTTACCTTTTCAGATTTGTTTCAACTGATCTACAACCATTTTCAACATTTCATTAAAAAGAAGTGTCAATCATGTCATTTCGAATATGGATCCTGATCCAAACTTCGCAACGATTTAAAAGCATGCAATGAATGTGAGTTTCACGACCTCACTTTTAAACTTTTTAATATTTTTTGGGAGAGAATGCATGCTATATATTTGACATTTATTACTCATATAAATGTTAAATATTTATGTAAAGTTATTTAAATATAAATGTTAAATATTTATTTATAGTTATGTAATTATAAATCATTGAATAATTATGTTATCGTCAAATGTTAAAATAAAACGATATATACGTTTATTCAAACTTTTCAATTATAGATGGAATTGTTGGTTATACATTGGTTAAAACATGGTTTTATTCAATTTACAATCGTTATGCTGCCCAATTTATGTTAGAAAATTTACACAATTATCACACACGGTCAAGCCTTTTTTTCTTAGTGACTTTAGTATTCAAATCTTAATGCACACATACACACTCACTTTTAAATCTGTTAAACTCGAGAGGTTTGCACTAGACTTATTCAGCAACTAAGTGAAAAACATTGGCAAATACCTCTGACTTATAACAAGTATTCTTGAGCAAACGAGGAACATAATCTATAGAATTATACGGGTTAACACCTCAACATGTGGTTGCTAGCTAAAAATTTGACAAATGAGTCACAACAGGTGATAGTTGTCCACCACAGTTACGGCGTTGATGAATCATTAGGATAACTTTTTATTTATGGCACACCTCGATAGCGTGGGGCATACAATGTTGGTGCCAAACAGAGGCAGAAACTGTTGGATTAGATGTCTAATCCCATAACTATAATTGTTATGTATGTGATTTGATTTGTAGCATGGTTCTTTTGGGTTGCATTCACTCATACAACTTGATAGAATGACTAGAGGAGAGAGAAAGAGAGAGAGAGAGAGAGAGAGAGAGAGAGAGAGAGTAAGAGAGAGAGAGAGAGGAAGAGAGAGAGAGAGAGAGAGAGAGAGAGCGGGGGAAAGAGAGAGAGAGAGAGAGAGAGAGAGAGAGTAGAATTTATTATATGAATAATAAATTGGTACTCATAATGATTTTATTAATATATTATAAGATTAATATATTATTTGGAAATCATATTATTAATTGGTAGTTAATCAAAAATTAATTTAATATTAAATTTGTGATTAAATGAACTAGTTGATAATGGAGGGGCTGTTTTGCAAATCGTTGATAGTTGCAAAGTTGGGCTGATGGACTCCTATGGGAGGACTGGACGAAATCTATAGGAGGCCTTATAGAATTCGTCAAAGGCTTCTATTATGGAGGGACATGGACTGCTTAAGGCCTAAGCAAAGAAATTATGGTTTCCACCTAAAAACCCTAATAACCCCAACTATAAAAACCCTCTTACCCTAAGGATTTCGACCCCTATGTGATTCTAAGAGAACCTAGTCGATTTCATCAACTCTCCAATTCATCCTTGTTGTGTTGAGTGTTTGTGACTCCATTAGAGGTGCAACACTTGAGGCGCTAATCTTTCAAGAGTCAAGGTGGTTCTTGTTATTGCTACATAACAAGTAAGGTAATGATCAAACCCTAGTTTTATACATGATTTTGAAAATTGTATGCTAGTACATAGGGTATTGCTTTGGTGTTCATATTTGTATGTTCAATAGAGAAAAACTTAGATCCAAAGCAATTAGAGTTTCATGATAACATAGGAATGTAGATATGCTCAAAACCCATCAATGGTATCAGAGCCTAAGATGTTTTTCAATTGAATTGGTGCAAGAGTGAACTGTCCAAAGAACAAGAAATCGAATTTTTGGTTGTCTGACACATGAACTTGACGAGTCCATGAAGAACTCGACGAGTTGGGTGCACTGGTCGTGTCGTGTCCAGAACCCAACTCGACGAGTTGACTCATCAATTACCTAAAAATTTGATTTATGGACGAGATTTTGATTTGGATAATTACTATAATTCATTTTTATTGCCTAAAATTTATTTTTCTGATTGGTATCATCATATCCTTATCAAAATTCAAGATATGATTAAATTTGGATAATATAAGATTATTTTGATTAACCACACATAACTACAAGAATTGAGAGTAGAAAGCATCATTAACAAGGATGGAAAATAGGAAGCAATTGACAATGGTTTCAACCAATGCTTGTCAATTGAAGATGAATTCACATGAGAAAGAAAAGAATAAACTTAGAAGAAGGAAAATTTGATTTCCAGAAGCCTCAATTGATCTCTACACATAGAAATAAGCAATCAAAATAGAAAACAAAGTCTAAGTTTCATATTTTGAAGCTTCACATCCTGACCACTGTTTAATGTTTTGAGCGTAAAGCCAAATATAAAACTCCAAAAAGAATTTTATTAAACTTTCTGGAAACTAGAACCTATTTACTACAATTTCATCTCTTGGGGGCATCATCTAATTTATAACAGATCGAGCTTTACAACCCTCGCAAAATAGATCAATAATTCTGTCCAGATTTTTAATTTTTACAAACACCACCAAATACTTCAAGGATTAAGACAATGACTAAAAATTAGAGATGGATGGTAAGAAATTCATTTATACCTCTGGAAATGTTTTGAATTTAAAGGAGAAGAGGCAAGGAAGAAGTCTTGATCTCTATAAGGAATTATCTTCCCTCGCAAGCACCAAAATCACCACTCCAACTTCTTGGATCTTCACCAAATCTTCAAGTATGGAAACCACATTTAATAACTCTCTTAAAAGACACTTGGAGGCTGATACTTAGGGTTCAGTGGCTGAAAAATAATATGATTCCCGGATTTTAGTGTTTAGCCTCCTTCAATACTTGATAACTTTCATTTTAGGCCACTAAAATGTGAGAAAAATGACCCCATGACCTATATATATGATCAAGTATCATTTTATTACAAATTTGAACTCTAAAATTCCATGGCTAAGTTCCAAAAACTCCTAATCCTAATAAAATGACATTCTATGTTTCTTTTATTGACATATTATCCCTTTTACAACATTTATACATTTTAATGAACTATTTTCCTTTTAATTATTGATTAATCTTATAAGATATTAAATAATACTATTTTTATTTAATTTAATTCATTTTAACATTGTGAAACTAAAATCATCTGTATCAATAATTATTCGAGTAACACTAGAGCTAAAGTTATTAACAAAAGGATTTTCGAGTCGTTGGTGCAGGCTTTGGTAGACATTTGAGAGTCAAAGCTAACACTTTGGGTTATATAGGATACCATAACATTTGGAGTTGACTAAGCTATGAAGCATTTAAAAATTAGTGATAATATAGTCTTTTCAACGAATATATTCAATACATTTTTGGAAAAAGAAATGAAAGACTGGAAGGAGAACTCACAGAGATATATGACTATGAAGGAGAGTGATCTTGATGCTAAACATGAACTTGAAGAGATGGAGAGGCTTCTGGAGGAAAGCGAATATAAAGAAATCAGAAAACAATCTGATTCAGCCCCACGACATGGAAATACACCTCTTACACGTGTTCACGGGAAAATTCACGATCAGACAACACAATTGATAACACCACAACATGGCAAGCAGATGCCCACGTTGTGGCAATTGGACAAAGCCAAAATTTTAATTTGAAAACTTTGCCCGAGCATTTGGAATACACTTTATTAGAAGAGAATGAATAGAATCCTATCATAATTGAAGTTAATATTGAGCCCATAAAGAAGAAGAGTTTGGTAGAGATGTTGAAAAAACATAAAAATGCCATTGCATGGAAGATTACCGACATCAAGGGCATTAGCCCCCCATATTTTTTGCAAAAGATTAATTTTGTAGAAAGTGCCAAACCATTGGTACACCGCAAAGAAGATTGAACCCAAACATGTAAGAGGTAGTCAAGAAGGAGGTAGTGGAGTTGATGGACGTCAGAATCATTTACTCCATTTCAAATAGTACATGGGTTAGCCCAATTCATATGGTGCCAAACAAGGGTGGAATGACAGTGGCAGCAAACAAAAAAAAAAAAAATGAGTTCGTTCCAACACGAACAGTAACTGGTTGGCGAGTGTGCATCAATTATCGCATGTTAAACGATGCTACTTTCAAATACCATTTTCCTTTACCCTTTATTGATCAAATGCTCGAAGATTTATCTTGTCACCTCTATTATTGTTTCTTAGATGGTTTTTCAGGTTATTTCTAGATTGTCATCGATCCACAAGAACAAAAAAAGCTTGGATTAGATGTCTAAGCCATTAAGTACATTATTATAAACTTAAATTATTAGAAAATTACTTTTAGGTTGCCCTCAAACCTACTAAGAGACTAGAAAGCCATTTGGACAGAAGGGTTGATTTATTAATTTATTATATGATTAACAAATTAATTAGAAATTGAACTAAATAATTTATTAATATGTTTTGAGAAAAATATATTAATTCGAATGGATCTGATAGGACATTAACTTCATTAAAATTGTAATGCTATTAAATTAACTAACACATCTTTTATAAAATCTCACTTTTAGTTACTTTAGGAAAATGTGAAAAGTATGCTAATCCATAAAGTTGCACATTATACTTTATAGTAGTTAGTGGAGCACGTGTGGTTAACCGACACACTAATAGTGATTATAAAGAGTAATGATTGGCATCTCAGAAATTGTCATTGATTAGTGGATCGTGTGTGGTTAACCGACAAATTAAAATGAGATTAATGGAGCGTGTTTGGTTAACCGAAAAATTAAAATGAGATTAATGGAGCGTGTGCCAAGCATATTTGTATGGTTATTCACATATTGTTTGTGATCCTTAGTATCTCAATCACAAATAGAATAGCATAATCTGAGATTAAAAATGTCATTGATAGATTCAATGAATCTCAAAAGATCTAGGAATTTCATAGTTCAAATTGATAAATTGCTTTTACCTACCTTCATAAATTCACATTAAGATTGCAATATTCCTCTTCTTAGTTGTGAATTGTTATTTTGTATCCTAGCCCTAATCATTTATTATGTGTTAAAATATTAAGGATACTTGTCATCTAACTAAAACTATTCCTTTTCTCTAGAGATATCTACTCCTGTTGATGCTTCTACTCGATCGTCAACCTACCACTTAGGTTTATCCCTACTCTCCACCATGTCCAAAGTGACCTTTGATGGCTCCAACTACAATGATTGGATGCACAACATCAAGATTTCAAGGGCAAAGAATATATCCTTAAAGAAAAACTCATTAAATTTGATGAAGCCAGTGATACTCCTGAAAAACTAGCCTCCTACAAGAAACACTACGATGATGCAACAAGATTTGTTTGCATAATTGTTGCTACAATGACTCTTGAATTGCAGAGGTGCTATGAGGACTACTGGCCATTTGAGATGAATAATGACCTTGTGGAAAAGTACCACAAGAGAGCTTGTCAAGAGAAATTTGAAGTGGTCAAGTCCCTTATTGGTTGCAAGATGATAGAAGGAGAGTCTGTCTATAACTACATGTAGAGAATGCAAAGATACGTGGAGTGCCTTGTTACGCTCGATGTGCATTTTGACGAGGAGTTGGCCATAAAAATGGTATTAAACTCCTTTCCAAGTTTTTATGATCAGTTTGTATTAGCTCATCATTTGAACAACATAGAAACCACATTGTCCCAACTCCACAACTTACTACAAACTGTTGAGTCGGGATTGAAGGGAAAGAGTTCGACCATTTCTACTAATACTCCCGTTCTCGCCAATAAAAAGGGAAAAGGGAAGAAAAGGAAGGTTGCTCCTAAAGCTAACTGGAAGAACAAGACCCATGAAGGTTCATCAAGCAATGGCCCAAAGGAAAATCCCAACTCATACATTCCTGTTGTTAGTGAACCCAAAGAGGCACTTGCTACTATTGTAATGAAAAGGGCCATTGGAAGTAGAGCTTCTCATAATACTTGCCATACATCAAGGATGGCAATGTGAGGCCATAGTCGGTAGGTATATACACTATTCAAACTAATAACTCACCATCTACTTATTCTTGGGTCCTTGATACAGGTTGTGTTTTTCACATATGTTCTGATTTGCAGGGGCTGAAAGAAAGTGAGGAGGTGGAGCATGGGAGGATAAATCTGATCATGGGAAATAGGCGATCTTCTCTTGTTACCAAGATTGGGACTTATCAGCTTGTGCTTAGTAGTGATGTTAGGATTAGTTTAATTAATTTTTGGTATTCATTAGCAATGACACGAAACATTATTTCATTTCATGTATTTTTTAGACAAGTTGTTCGCTACTCTTGTAATGATTTGAATGGCTCAATTATTGTTTATAAAAATGATGTATTTATATTTGAAGCTATACCTTGTAATGGTGTGTATGAAACTATTACTTTTGTTGATAGCTTAAGGAATAGTGTATTTGACATTGATTCGTCTAATGGTTTAGACAAGGCGTGTTTGTGGCATTATCGTCTTAGGCATATTAACAAGAAACATATTGCCCAACTCCAAAATGATGGAGCCTTGGAATCATTTCACCTAAGGCCAAATGATGAATGTGAATCTTGTCTTTTGGGCAAGAGGACAAAATCACCTTTCATTGGATCTTGTAGGATAGGTGCAGGTTCTTTGGACCTCATACACATAGATGTGTATGGGCCCTTCCGATCCACCATAAGAGTTGGTAATCAATTTTATGTAACGTTTACGGATGGTTATATCTACTTAATCAAACATAAATCAGAAAGTTTTGAAAAGTTCAAAGAGTTTAAACAGAAATTAGAGAATCAATTGGGCGTGATGATAAAGATACTCCGATCTGATAGAGGATGAGAGTATCTTAGTATCGAGTTCCACGGATACCTCACGGAATGTGGAATAGTTTCACAACTAACTCCTCCTAGTACACCATAACTTAATGGTGTATCCAAGAGGTACAATCAGACCTTATTGGATAATGATCGAGCCACTCTTCCCATCTCCTACTAGGGTTCCTTGGAGACAGCTTCCAATATCCTTAATCTTGTCCCTACTAAAAAGGTTGCCAAAACATATCACGAGATCTGGTCAGGGAAAGTTCCCTCATTGGCACATATCCAGTTCTAGGGTTGTGAATCTTTTGTTAGTCGAGAGACTCATGACAAGATGGAAGCTAGATGTAAGAGATGTATTTTCATTGGCTACCCATAAAAGTCCTTTGGATACTTGTTCTATGGGCTGAGTGAAAACGTGGTCTTTTTAGCATGAAGTGGAGTCTTTCATGATAGAGAGATCATATCCAAAGAGGACAGTGGGAGTACAATTGACCTTGAATAAATTCAAGAGACAACCAATGAAGGAACCTTAGATTATACTATTAGTTAACTAGAAGATGAGGCTCCTCCTGAACCTGTTGACACTTCATTCCCTCTTCGTCATTCCAGTAGCATTAGCATGCCACCAATATTCTATGGTTTTCATATAACATCATATGGTGATACATTTATCAGTGATCAAACACTAGTAAATTTAGATGAGCCAACTAACTACAAGGATGAAATGGTAGGCCCTGAGGCAACCAAATGGAAAGAGGCAATAGAGAGCGAGATCAATTCCATGTATGACAACCAAGTTTGAATTTGGTTGATCAACAACCTCGTCGAAATACAGTTGGTTGCAAATGGATCTTCAAGAAGAATACTGACATGGATTTAAATGTACTCACCTTCAAAGCATAACTGGTTGCAAATGGATTTACTCAAACCCAAAGTGTTGACTATGATGAGACCTTCACACCAATGGCTAAAATAAAATCTATTAGGATAATTCCTGCCATACCTTCCTTTCATGATTATGAAATTTGGCATATGGATGTCAAAACCGCTTTCCTTAATGGAAGTTGGTTGAAGATGTTTACATGATTCAACCAGAGGGTTTTTGTTGATGCAAAGTTTCCCAATAGAGTGTGTAATCTTGAGAAATCCATCTATGGATTGAAACAAGAATCCCACAACTAGAATCTTTACTTTCATGAAAAAGTCAAAGAGTTTGGTTTTTCTAGAAGTGAGAATGAGTCTCATGTATATGTCAAATATAGTGGGGGTATAGTAACGTTTCTAGTATTGTATGTTGATGATGTATTGCTCATGGGAAACGACATTACAACCTTGTAAAAATTAAAATTTTGGCTTGGAAAGTGTTTCATTATGAATGATCTAGGAGAGGCTGCCTATATTCTTGGGATAAGAATTTTGAGAGATAGAAAGAACATACTAATAGGACTTAGTCAAAGTACATACTTGGAAAAGATACAAAAACGGTTTAGTATTGAAAATTCCAAGAACGGATAGCTACCTATTCAAAGCAATTCCAAATTGAGTAAGACTCAAAGCCAAGGTACGAATGAAGAGATAGTTGATATGAGTCGGGTCCCTTATGCTTTGGTTGTAGGATCGATCATGTACGCTATAACTTGTACTCGCCCTGATGTGTCCTTTGCTTTAAGCATGGCTAGTCGTTATCAAGGAAATCCTAGCAGAGATCATTGGACAGCAGTTAAGAACATTCACAAGTATTTGTGAAGGATAAAGGGTGTGGTTCTAGTCCTTGGTGGCGGTGATACGTTAACAATGACTGGTATAGTGACGCCAACTTTTAAACAGATAGGGAAAGCTTTTGCTCTCAATCTGGTTGGGTATTTACATTAAACGGATGATCAGTTACTTGGAAAAGTTCCAAGCAAGACGTAATAGCCTATTCTACTTGTGAATTAGAGTATACAACAACAAGTGAAGGATCAAAGGAATCAGCTTGGTTGAAGAACTTCATCGAAGACCTTAGAGTACTTCCAACCATTCAGGAACCAATGGAGCTTTTTTGTAATAATGAAGGTGTGGTTTCTTTGTATAACGAACCAAGAAACAATGGCAAGTAAATACATATCGACATAAAGTATCATTATATCAAACATAGAGTAGAAGAAGGTCACCTTATGTAACACCATGTTCCAGATCGTTTCCTAATGCGGGACTCGAGCCCGAAGATTGGTTATTGAAAGGCTTTGAACCTTTGGGAAAGAGAGAGTTAGACCCCTTTGTTGTGGGTAATGTGTACTAGTTTTTCTTCAGCCACGACATGGTGAAGCCTCACCATGGCATCATGGCAAGCTTTTGGCCATGGGAGTTGAATGACCCACCACAACTTGGTGATTTTTGCCATGGCATGGTGGCGGTTGTTGGAGAAAACCCAAAAGTTTAAGGGTATTTAAACTCCTTAACCTCTCATAAGCTCCCTCCCATCAGCCTCTATATCTCCAAATCGTCCCTTGCAAACCATAGATCCCTTATGTGAGTTTTAGCCTTAAAGTGTGTGTCCTTGGTGCTTGTGAAGAAAGAAGGTGGTGAAAGATCATATTGGGAGTCCAAAGCAACGTAGATCTAGGTGTTTATCTTCCAAAAGCATCTCAAGAAGGTATAAAGTCTTCATCTTGATGATTTAGTTGATAGATCTATGGATTTTGCTCACTTTTCTCTATGGCTTGTCATTTTGGAATGTTGAATCTCATAAAGCTTGCAAATTTATGATTCTATAGGCCATTTGGAGCATTTGGATCTCTGGATCTGATTTAGACTTGAGTTTGGAGGCCATAAATGGAATCTTGACCCTTTTTCCCTGATTTGACCTAACAAGAGTTCAAGACATGCGTTGAATATGTATGTTTGAAAAGCATATATTTTTATGATGTGTTTGGTGTTAGAGGCTCTTCTGGAGCTTTTAGTCAAGTAACCTTATGGATTGAGTGATTATTGCTTAAGCCATGTAGTGTTTTGGACCTTAAAGTTGAGATCTATACACTTTCAAGGGTTCTATTGGATAACGTTGGAAACTTTATCCATCTAGACACTAATATGGGCCAGATCTAACTTGGAGACCCTTTAGAATCAAAGAAAATGGTTGAATGCATTAAGTTGCTGAAAACCTAGTTACCACGGGGTGGTAAGGCCACTACGACGTGGTGGCGGCATTGGCCGCGGCTATTTTTTCATTTTCGACACCACGTGTTGGGGCTATAATGTGTTGTGTCAATTTTGTATAATATTATTATAGTCCATTAGTAATGGGTTGTGTCTATCCACCTGGTTTCATTACTGTGCTAGGGTTAGGGTATTTATAGTGCATGCATGCACTGTGTTTTGTATCGATCTTCTTGTAACCCTACATTGCCTTTATAGTAGCAGTTCTTAGTTGAGCTCTTCTAAGGCAATGCATATTAATCATTCGACACAACTTTGATCTCCATTATTGTACTTGATTATTTTACCTGTTTGAATCTATTCATCTTATTAGTTTTAATCTTATCCATTCGTATCAGAGCAGGAGATCGCGTAAACTATATGTATCTCTTCTGTTAAAGAGCTATTAGGGTTTCCGCTTTCATTGGATCTATTCTTTGCCGTGCTCATCATTCTTAATGATTGTTGATGTTGGATCTAGATCTTGATTCTACCCTAAAGTTGATTTCAATTTTACACATCTGGTTCATTATAGGTTTTTATTGAATCAACATCATACATTCAGAAGATTCTCATACTCTTTCATTCAACCTATCAAACAGTATTGGTTCTACAACAAGAATCTTGATTCTTTTTCTGCATGAATATGAGGTGTGGAGGCTACACTTTAAGGATTACGTTCTAGGGCTTGAAGATAATGGTTCCCTGATATGGGAAGCCATGACTATTCAGACGTTTACACATACTGGTACAAGAAGAACTATTAAAACTCAAGCCGATTATAACAAGCTTCTTATTGAAGTTGTGGACATTCCACAAGACGAAAGACAAGTTAATTAGTAACATAAAGGCGATGAGCATAATCGGATTTGATTTTCCTCCAGTAACGTTTCCTTTAGTAAGTGCCTGTGAGACAGCAAAAGAGATATGGGACAAGATAAATGAACTTTATTCTAGTGATGTTGATCTTGAGCATTATATTCAGACGCTGCTACTCTCTTAGTTCAGAGCCTTTGTCCAGAAGCCTGAGGAGAAACTTGACCAAACGTTCAATGGGTACAACCATATTTTAAGCAGGATGGTGAAAAATAAGATAGGACAAGAACTGATTGAACAAAAGATCACGTTCATGAATGGTTTGAAGCCAAAAGTCTTGGTGTCAACGGTTAAAGCACATGAGCAGTTTAAAAACTACTCCTTAGCGAAGCTTGTGGGGATTCTTAGGTCTCACAAGGACGAATTTACAAAAGAAGCAAAGATTCTTTCTGGGATGGGTTCTTTGGCCCTAGTTGCAAAGAGCAAGCAGGTTGTAGAGGAAGAAGGTCCGGAGACTGATCTCTCCAATTATGAACTCTCAAAGGAGTATTTTGAACTGATGGTGTCAAACCCTATGATGTTCACCAAAAAGAACTTTGGACGCAATAAAAACAAAAACTAGAAAGGAAGTTACAGCTCTAAGAAGACGATGGGTGAGAGTTTAACAACTCTCAAAAGGAAGAATTGAAAAAAGATAGCAAGTTGGTGGGAGATTCTGGATATGACTGTAATTACTATCATGGAAACAATCATTTAGCGAAAGAGTGTATGTTGAAAAGGCTCAATGAGAAGAAGGATGGATGAGAAGAAAAATATGAAGCTTACTATCTTCGGAAGATAGAGGAGCTCAAGAAAAAGAAGAATGTTGATAATGCTAAACCTGCTTTGATTGTGCAGGAAAATAACGACGAGTTTGGAAGAGTTGAAGTTTGGTGAAC
Source organism: Lactuca saligna (assembly GCF_052625555.1). Lineage (NCBI taxonomy): Eukaryota > Viridiplantae > Streptophyta > Magnoliopsida > Asterales > Asteraceae > Lactuca > Lactuca saligna. The sequence continues at coordinate 19,654,592 of NC_136422.1, forward strand.
CGACTCGGAGGATGACGAGGTTCGAAGACCGACACATGGAAAGTGCTTCGTTGCAAAGGATTGTGTTTTGGATAACGAGGTAAAATTCTTCATGGTCGAGAATGATGTCTCGGAGCAAAGGGGATATACTTCGGACAATTGCTTTGCTGCGAAACCCATCACAGAGCAGATCAGTGAATGTGAGAAAATGATAAGCAAGGTAAATTCTATTCTCGAATCTTTAAATATTCTTGTCTCTCGGTATGAAACTAGATTAGAATACTTAAAATTTACAATTTATAGTTTAAGAGATAGTTTAAAGAGAACCCGTTTAAGTAATACTAACTTAACTAATCAAATCAGCAGGGTAACATCAAAAAGTGAGGAGAGACGGATGTAGATTGAGAAGTTAGAGTTAGAGTTATCTAGATCTAGGGATGATTTAATTTATTTGCAAAGAGACAATTTAGGGATTTTGAAACAACTGAATATTTTTTGTTTACTTGCTAAACATCTTTATTCTAATATCACTCAGTTGTACATTGACTGTGAAATAGGGAAAAAATCCATAAAATGATTTTGCCCTTTCTAGAAATGAAAGAGTACGAAATTGATGTAGATTGTTACAGGTGCGAATCCATTGTCTCATCTGACAATATTTCTGATGCTTACAGATTTGGACTGGACAAAATCGAAGCTTACATACAATCCAAAGAAAATAAGGAAATGCTAAAACAACTTTTGATTGAAAATGATAACGAACAAACTAAATGTGATATTGTATATAAGTTTCGCTCTCTAAGCTCTAAATTGAGTTCAGAATATACTCTTAATGTTGATAATGTTTTTGAATTAGACTGTGAAAGTGACATGAGTGAGATTTCTATGGAGGATGAGGTTGATTGTTCCGAATTTGTTAAAAGTGAACCTGAACCTGCAAAAAAATTGATTTCTGAAAATTCAGTTGAGTACGTTCGCATTTCTAAAAATGGTTCAAAAGTTTTAAAAGAAAAGGCAACAGTTTTCCCAAATGTGCAAAATGTTCTAAACTAGGTTTTTGAAACATCCGTACTTAACAAAAATCAAACTAGATAATTATCGTCCCTTGTTGAAGAAGACAATGTTGATGGATGCGACGAATATTTTTGGTCTAACCCTATTGACAACGCAGCTGAAACCAAAGGTCTCTTAGAAATGAGCTCTTGGAAGACAATTGGTAGATATGTGGGAGAACCTTTGAACAATGTCAATTCTTGTTACGAAAAAGGAATTCCAAGTCGAACCAAAGATGTTCCCACTGATATGCCATCTGAAAAGTCTGAAACCCCTATTAGAAAGTAGAAACCTAGGGCTAATCTTCATAATTCTGTTGTGCAATTTTTTTGCTCAAAAACGTCAAAGAAATGATAGATATAATAAAAGTCTAAAAAAAACATTTCTGGAAATCTAGAAATCCCAAGTTTTTTTATCAAGAAAGATCGGCAAAACCTGCTGCGAATGTCTCTTCAAATCCGAATCCCAAAAGTTTTTCAAAATCTCACTCTAACACTCCACAAGTTTCAAAAACAAAAATCTTTCAAAAACCATAGTTTTCAAAACAAATGAAACCTATGGAGAGGTCAAAACCTAATTTTGCTTCCAAATCTAATATTTCTCAATCTGCCAACACATCAAAAGATGTTAAGGGCAAAGAAAATGTAGTTTCGGAGTCTAAAATTCCTTTCAAGAAGTCCGAAACTCACCTTAAAAAGGAGAAAAAGAAAGTTAAGAAAAAGGCCGAAAAGCAACAAATGAGTAATAAGCAAAGAAAATTCTATTTTAAAGAAAAGAACTCAGAAGATAAAAGGATCGTTGTTTTTAAAATCACAAAATGAGACAATTCAACCTTGGTTAAATGATCTTACTTGGTTGATAAAGCAATCACTTTTCATGTTACTATGAAAACCTCATGTGGACCCAAACAACGTTGGATTCCTAAATCTCTTAGATTTTTGTAGGTGATTCATGACGAGCGGTTTGACTTCGAATGGTACATTGATAGTGGTTAATCGCGTCACATGACAGGAAAGAAGAGTTGTGAGAGCTTAGATCATTGAAAGATGGAGGGAGAGTCAAATACTGAAATAACTCTCTTGGGGAAATTAAGGGCTATGGAATGGTCACGAATAGGGAACTCTCTATTCGAAATGTAGCCTATATGGAAGGCATGCAACACAACCTAATCAGTGTATCTCAATTGGTTGTAGGTATGGGCTTGAAAGTGTCGCTCGACGATGAGGGATCTGAGATGGTCGAGAAGAAATCCAAAATAGTGTTGCTGAAGTCCAAGCGAAAAGACGAGGTGTATCCACTTAATCTGAATCCCATCAAAGGGAAGCCAACCACTTGCAATCTTACGAAAGAATCTCCGTATGATAGTTGGCTCTGGCACTGAAGGATCTCACATCTCAACTTCAAAGACATCAATAAACTCTTACTTACTGATCATGTGCAAGGGATCCCATTGCTGAAGTTTTAGAAGGATCATCTCTATGCGGCCTGCGAACTAGGGAAGCAGAGCAAGAAGACTAACTCAACAATCATAAACACCAAAGTGATCGAGCCACTTGAGCTTTTACATATAGATCTTTGTGGTCCATCAGTTATCGAGAGCATTGGTGGTAACAAGTATATCTTAGTTATTGTTGACGAGTTTTCCATATTTATGTGGGTTTATTTTCCTAAGCAGAAATATGAATCCACTTCCAAGCTTAAGGACTTTATCAAGATGATTGAGCTTCAACTACGAAAGCTTGTCCGGAACATTCGCAGCGACAATAGTTCGGAGTTCAAAAACCATGCATCTGAAGAATTCCTGACTGAAAAGGGAGTTACTCACAACTTCTTAGAACCTTACACTCCATAACAAAATGGGGTTGTTGAAAGACAAAATCGTTCTATGTGCAAAGTTGTGAGGGCCATGTTGTCGTTTGCGAACTTGCAGCTTTATTTTTGGGCAGAAGCTATTGGCACAACGTGTTTTACTCAGAATCGATCTCTCCTTAATAAATGACTCCCCATTACCCCTTATGAAATTCTTAACAAAAGAAAACCTAACGTAAAGTTCTTTCACGTCTTTGGTTCCAGGTGCTTCCTCTTCAATTCAAACGAGCAAAGGAATAAATTTGATGTGAAAGCAAATGAATCACTTTTCTTGGGGTACTCTATCATGTTGAAGGCATATAGGGTTCTCAACAAAAAAGACAAGACAAATAAAAGAGACCTATTATGTCACCTTTGATGACAATTATTTAAAGAAGTCTCAGAAGACTGACTCTCAATCAGAGGAAAATGTTCCCACAACCAATCCGATGACAATTCCTCTTTCTGGTCTTTATGAGGAATTTCTGAATCTATTTGATGAGCCAGAGAAAGTGGTCTCTTCAGAATCCAAGATATCAAGGAGGACGAGCTGAAAAATATTATTGATGACGCAGAAAAAGATATTGAACACGAGCCACCACTCAGAAAGACTCTGACATCCCATATCAACAACAAGCTGTAAATGCTACACCATAGGGGGTGGGTTTCACATCAACCTCTTCATTTGGCACACCTATTCAGGGGGGGGGGGGGAAATGAAGTCCCTAAAATCAGCCAAGAACCTCCATTCCAGGGGGGGATCCAATTTCGGAAGAAGGTTCGAATCCATCATTCAAGTGGGAGAATGCAAATACAAATGATGATTCATATGTTCAGTCAGAATTTAAAGAAGTGCATGTGGAACTAGATCCATCCTACAATCCGAACTACCCTCCACTAACAAAATTGACCATAGATCATCCTAAAAAGCAAGTGGTCAGATAAGTTTCTTCATGAGTTCTTACGAGAGCACAACAGAAGGCAAAGCACACTGCACCATGTAGTTATTCTCCAAAGTGGAATTTTGCATTTTTAATTCGTTTATCTCCAAGATTGAACCCTAAAAATGTTAAGATTGCTCTTGATCATTCCGATTGGGTGCAAGCAATGCAGGAGGAGCTCAATGAGTTTCAACAAAACAAGGTTTGGAGGCTTATTCTCATTCTGAACGATGCATCTATCATTGTTCTCAAATGGGTGTTTCATAATAAGCTTGACAAAGAGGGGAATGTAACATGAAACAAGGCTCGGCTAATAGTAAAACAGTATTACCAAGAATAAGGGATTAACTACGAGGAAACTTTCACACCAATAGCAAGGCTGGAGTCAGTTCGTATTTTTCTGGCATATGCAGCACACATGAACTTTGAAGTCTATCAAATGGATGTCAAGTGTGCCTTTCTGAATGGGGAATTAGAAGAAACAGTGTATGTGAAACAACCACCTGGTTTCGTAAACGAAAAATATCCAAACCATTGTTACACTCTGGACAAAGCAGTTTATGCTCTGAAGCAAGCTCTGCATGCTTGGTACGCTACTCTCACTATATTCTTAAAACAATATAAATTTAAACAAGACTCGGACGACCCAACCTTCTTTCGCAAGAAAGATGGTGACCATCTGATGATCATCCAAATCTATGTCGATAATATCATCTTCGGATCTACTAATCCTAGATTAACTGCAAAGTTCCAAAAGTTGATGGAGACTAAACTTAAGATGAGCTCCATGGGTCCGATTGATTTTTTTCCTTGGTTTGAGGATAAGACATATTCAAGAGGGAATCTTTATCAACCAGGAGACTTATGCGAAGACCTTACTTGCGAAGTTTGGAATGGTGGGAGATTCGAAGGTGAAGGTTCCAATGGCATTCGAAACGAAACTAACTATGTCTCTGGACAAACCAGGTGCTGATATGACTCTCTATTGTCAAATGATAGATTCATTGATGTATCTAACTACTAGTCATCCAGACATCATGTTTTATGTTCATTGTTGTGCTAGGTTTCAAGCAAATCCTCGGGAACACCACATGACTACTGTTAAGAATATCTTTAGATATCTAAAACGAACTACCTTACTTGGAATTTGGTATCCATCTAGTTTAGGTGTTCTTTGTGAAAGCATTCTCGGATTCAGATCTCGTAGGTTGCAGCCTTGATCGCAAATGTACAACTGGAGGATGTCAATTTCTTGACGGAAAACTCATCAGTTGGCAATCAAAGAAACAGACCCGTGTCTCCCTGTCGACTATCAAAGCAGGATATATTGTAGCTGACTCCTGTACCTCGTGGTGATATGGATTCAAATTCAGTTAAGGGTTGAAGAGAATACCCTTATATTGCGATTCCAAAAGTGCAATTTGCATTTTCCACAACCCAGTGCAGCATTCGAAGACCAAACATATTGCACTGAGGTGCCACTTCATCAAGGATCATGTGGAAAAGGGAAATATCGAGATTCACTTTGTTAGATCCGCTGATCAACCGGACGATATCTTCACGAAAGTCTTGCTAGAACAAACCTTTAATAGAAAACTTCACGGGTTAGTGATGATTAAAGTAGAATCAGTTCTGAATCACCCTTCGCACTCGTAATTTATTGGATGAACTGCAAATTGATGAGAAAGTTAAGAGTGATACGTAGTATACTTTCAAACTGCAAATTGGTCTAAACTCTCGAAGCGACTCGCATTCCACTGTACATTCGAAGGTTCAGAGCTTCTTGTATCCATTGTATATTTTGTTTTTCTTAAGTTTCTGTACACCTATGTTGTTTTTTTTTCACTTTCTGTTTTTATTTATTTCTTTTCCAGAAAAATCAAAAAATCCAAAAATATTTCTGTTTTTATATCTTTTTAAGAAAAATTCAAAATGTACAAAAATATGTTCTTAATTTTCAGTTTTATTTCCTGTTATGAAATATATATCAAAAATACCAAAAATAATAGACAAATGAGTAGGATTGAAGTGGCACATCATAACACTCTCAATTGTGAAGGATGGGGAAGTTATTTAATTCTAAGTCTTTACACTAGTTAAATTTCCTTAGAAGCATGTTGTTGCATGTTGTCCGAAGCCTTAATGATTCGATAATACCAATCGTTTCTTCCTGATCAGGCTGATAACTCACATAAGTCACTAAGCTACCTTACTCTTCTCATATTGAGTTAAGAGTTGACTGCTTGGTTACTCTTTCGTATAGCAGAGGTACATTCTTCTTCAGAACCACCTCCCAAAATTTCTCCATCACTTTCCCTTCCATGAACATAACCCTTGAGACTCTCGGATTTTACCACTAACGTTTATGGTTACATAAATTCTATGTTTATGATCTTAAATTCGTTATCACCACGAACTGAGTGAAACCTAAAATCAAACACATATTTGCGAATTGATAGTGAACAATTTATATGTTCTAGATTAATCACCATGGAATTGACGAAACTCCACTTTTTATGGTTCGTACCTTGAAATCTCTTTTTATTTTTGCGAGATCTTAATGAAATGTTCTAGACCTAAGATGTTTCTTCCCATAAGATCCAGTTTTTTATTTTTTTTTCGAGATTTCTATAGTTTACCAGCCACTCAAATTAATTTCGAAGCATACTTGTTCTTATGGCTACACTGGTCAGACAAGTACTTCATCTGAACGTTCGGACTTATGTCAAGTTTCGGAGATTGGTTGAAGATGAAGACACACTTTAGCCTTATTGAAAACATGCATTTCACTATTTCTCAACAAACAGATGATCGTAATTCAATGGGACACCACACAAACACCTCCGAGTCTCTCTAGAATTCGAAGGAGAAGATCATTGCCCGGGATCCAACAGCTTCATGTCATTTACTAATATCACTAGAATCCCTTAAAATTTTTGTTTTATTTATGTATCTTTGGCACACTCTTGCACGAAAATCCTTGTGATTTTCATACAGTCTAGTTCGTAGTTCCATTGGTTACTTTCAGATTTGGATAAAAGGCAATGGCAATCAGATACGAATGGGCATATCAGAAAAGGCGGTATTTAAGGAGTATGAAACAACGAATCTTAAGGGATAACATTGCCATAATGGCACGTGAAATTTTCAAATTTTTCCTGACATCACGCGTTGTCAGTTATGCTGCCTAACATCACACCGACCACACATGCTTTTTAGGCGCTTTTTAGGAAAAGTGCGATCTCCATCTATATTTCTCTCTCTACTACATTGACGTATAAAAGGGCTTTGACGTTTCATTCTTTATTACCGCTTTCAAAGTTCTTCAGCAATTGGCAACTAAAACGCTCTTTTCTCTCAATACTTTTCATCGTCTTCTTCAACAGTTTCAATAGCAACTTCATCTGACACTCACCTGCTGCCGGCCAGACCGCTTCGTCAAGTTTATTGGGTATCAAGGCCAACCAAAACCTGATTCTTGACCTTGATCTGTCAAAGTATGACACGTTTCTTCAGCCTCTCATTGAATGTCTTCATTATTATCCATTGGCTATTGCACTTTCAAAAATGTAGAATGTTCCGTTGGCTCTTCTGTGAAAGTCCTACTCTACTTCACGATATGAAAAGCATGATTCCACTATCTATTTTGAGATTGATGATCAGAAAACCACAATCACCAAGTCTAGATTCAGCCACCTGCTAGGGTTTTCTCAAGGAAGAGATTTGATTGATCCTGAAACCATCTCCAACTCTGCTCTTTTGGAGATGTTCTATAATATGGGTTATAGAGAGTATCTTGCTGTCGTCTCCAAATTCAAGAAGCCAAACCTTCCTCCTATGTAGAATGGTTTATTTACCCTCACCTTCAACAGCTTTTTTGAGAGTGTAACTGGATCCGATAGTGCAAATAAGTTGTTTCTAAAAATCCTCTATGGTTTTTACTCCGACATTAATCTGGATTACATATCAGTGCTTTGGGTTCAACATGTCCAGAGTACTATTTTTGTTACAAGGCACAACGAGATTTCCTGTGTATGTTTTTGGGCTATTGTTGTTCAAAGGGCCATCGAACTCCACCATGTTACAGTAATCGGGGGTTCAATAATTGTTGCTATTCCGGTTTTTCACACTTCCAATTTCATTGTGGCTGATAGTTCAAGATTCGCATTTATTGGATCAATTCGTGAACCGATACTTTGTTATGTACCGGCTAACAGCTAAGTAATCCGAGCTTATCGCATCCAACCGGCTTTAGGTCCTTGATCATTGACTAATATCGTGCGAAAGGTTCTAGAGGAAGCAGACAAGTCTAATAAAGGGGGAAAACAAAAAGACGAAGGCAGGACCATCCGAACCTGATCATACCCCAAAGAAAAAGAAGCGAGCCACTCATAAGAAAAGGACTCCTACTCCGAGTGATGTGGAGAATTCACATTCCAATAGAATCTATGACGTTTGCATTCCATAGCAAGTCTAGAAAGAACAAGAAGATACAGCTATGACTTCACATCATATGGTCTCGGAGCTCATAACTACGAATCCTCAGGTATCATTTTCTATGCCAACTTCAATTCCAATTACTGATGATTTCTTCCAAGATTTCACTCCACCATCACCCACTGCAACAACAACGTCGATTTCTATTACTCCATGCCCGAATGTGTCAATGGGTGTTTCGCAACCACAAGGGTCAGTTGCTCTATCAGCCCCTTTCTTCACAGATTCCACGACAACAACAACCACAAATTCAACACCGCAAGTAAATGTCAATGTATCTGATACGGGAGCAGGTGCTTCAGGTGTATCTTTTGGTGCCGCTTTCACTCTTGTTTCTCCATTTCTTCAAGATGATGTAGGCACTGTGTTTGGTGATTATCAGGATGAACTTGTGTACTTTCATTACAATCCTTTCAATGTTCCACAGTTCGGTGATGACAATGCTCCAATGACTCATCGACAACTCAAGGTTCTTCAAGAGAAGTTGGATTCTTTGATTGAATCCTCCAAGACCTCCTCCGGCTCCGATTACTCAATGGCAGCTCACAAGGCTTTGCTCGAGAAAATAATGAAAGAGCATACTGCCAATCTTGAAAAGGCCAATAAAGCTGTTGAGGATTCTTTGAACTTATGCAGGGAAACAACCGAAAAGGTCGCAAAACTAATTTCTGATGCTCAAACCTTTATGGGTACTTTCCAGACATCCTTCGGCATTAACACTACCAAAGAAAATCAGGTTTGGAACTACTCTTCACACTGAGAAGGATGCACTTGAAAAGGTTCATACTGGTATTTAATCTGATAACACAGAGTTTCACACTTCCATCTCTTCAAAAATTGACAAGCTTCGTGATGATTTAGCATTGGAGAACAAGATAATTGATGAGCTCACAGTTGAAACTGAGAAGATGAAAGTTCTATCCATAAGATTAGCACATGTGAACTCTCAAATTACCGAGTTGAAATCTGAGAAGGCCATTATTAAAAGTTATGCGGCTTATGTGAATGTTAATTTGAAAAAATCAATTGAGACTCGTGATTCTTTCCTCACCGTTTTGGTTCGTCAACATTTGACATAGAAATTGAAGCCTATCTTCTCTATGCTTGACAGAATTGAAGGTGCTTCAAAATCTTATATTCCAAAACAAGGGGAGAACATGCGAGGAATTCTGGTGCCGGCAAAACAGCTGAAGGTGGTAATGAAGAACATGAGCAGAAACCCAAGTCGAACAAACCGAAGGGTAATGTATCTTTAGGATCAAAAGGTAAAGAGAAGCTTGTTGATAGTAATAGTGAGGAGGAAGAGGATGATGATGTGAAGCTTAAGCGTAAATCTCGTGATGCAGAACTTGATGAAAATCTACAAGTAGCTAAAGAAGCTAAGGAAAAAGAGAAGGCAGCTCGTGACGTAGAGGAAACCTTGAAAGCTCATAAAACTATCTTTCCTCTATGGACACTAGATTCAATTCCGAATGAGGCCATCGACAATCCGAACACTTATTGGATAGATCCTGTTGGCTGATTTGAATTATAGAACTCATTGGATTTACAGTTGGATTTGCTGATTACTCCGAAGGTGATCCAGTTTTGCTGCTTCGACAGAGTAGCAAACATTGATCTCTCTTATTCGGGTGCTGATCAAATGATTTTTTATTTCTACCAAAAGCACATGCAGCCTCCGTACGAAACCTGGAGCTTGAAGAAAATCACTATTGTGAAGGTTTCTGGCCCCATTGAAACCGAAAGCTTTCCGAATGCTCAGTTGAAAGTTGCAAGGGGTGCTACGAGTCAGGTGTACAAGTTCACTCTCGTAGATTTTCCATGCCTAAACCCGTATGATTTGATTTCTCTGCTTAATTTGTTGATGAGAGATGAAAATAAGTTTGAATCCATTATTGCACACCTGAAGTGAATGTTGGTCTCGTACATCCTGGAGGTTGGAAAGATGGATGTTCAGATTGCAACAGTGTTGCGAAGGAAGCTTATTGTGCTGCCCAAGGAAGCTCTAAAAGATTTTGATAAAATGAAGTTGGGCAGAATACGAAAGGATGGATGGTTTATGGCATCTTAGATCCGAGAAAGGCTTGATGTTGATTTTCATAAAGCTTGCTTCCATCTGCCTCATAATCATCTTTTCTCCACATCTTACCTTGAATACATTATGGAGATGATGCATAAAAACAAAGCGAACAGTTCAAGAGACAATAAATGTTTCTCGGATATGATCCTTTGGTATATCCAGGTTTGTAAGACTCTGTTGAGCATAATGTCAAAACTCTTTACATTTTAGAGACGCCAACTGCAATGAAGAATCTGCATCCCTAATTGATACAAAGGGGGAGATTATTGGGGCTATAATGTTTTGTGCGAATTTTGTATTATATTATTATAGTTCATTAGTAACCAGTTGGTCCTGTCCACCTAATTTCTTTATTATGCTAGGGTTAGGGTATTTATAGTGCATGCATGCACTGTGTTTTGTATTGATCTTCTTGTAACCCTACATTACCTTTACAGTAGTAGTTCTAGGTCGATCTCTTCTAAGTCAGTGCATATTAATCATTCAGCACAACTTTGATCTCCATTCTTGTGCTTGATTATTTTACCTGTTGGAATCTATCAATCTTATTAGTTTTAATTTTATCATCACGGTGTGGTAAAGGGATACCATGGTGTGGTGGTCAGGTGAGTTGGCTCTTTTTGACTTTTTGACCGCTTGACCTAGTTTGACCCATGGGGGTATTTTGGGTATTCTGGATTATGGTTGAGAATTGGTCTTTTGGATGGTTAGGCATCAATTAGAGTTGAGATTCGGAATTGGGACCTCATCAGATATTGTGCAGATTCAAAGGTGAGTCTCCTCACTGTTCTCATGGGTCGAAGGCTCAAATGTCGGCCTACTAGGTTCTGATATTTTTGATGTATTTGTGACTCTTGCATGGTTTGTTGGGCTAGGCCTATTTGTATGTTAGGCTATGCCCATTGTATAACGGGCTAGGTCCATCTATATGTTGGGTTAGGCCCAAGGACCAAGAAGGGCTAAGGCCCGTTGTATGTTAGGTAGGTGCTAAGTATCTTTGTGACTTTTGCATGTGTATGATTGTCTTGGGCCCATTGATCTGGCAGGGCTAGGGTCATTATGTTGGGTTGGGCCTAATGTGAGGGCTAGGCCCAATGATATGTATGGTATGTGGTTTTTTGGGTAAACTGAAAAAGCTTTAAGCTTATGGTTTTCATGGTTATAGTTTCAAGTACTTTCGGTTCAAAAGGGAAGGGTCTGGCTTGATCACAACGCATCCACCCATGTTCTGTATTATGATGATTTTGAGATTGTACTTTGATAATTGTTTTCTTAATAAGTACTTTAGAATATTTAGAAAAAGGAGAATGAATGTTTGAGTTAAATATTATTAATGTTTTCTTTGAATTAAAAAAGAAAATTTTACCTCATAATTTTTGGGATGTTTCAAGTTGGTATCAAAGCCTTAGTTTGCGGGATTCGGGCACACTCTCGGGTATGTCTGAACTCAAACCAATGAATTGTTAATCTTTTGAAAGAAAATGAGTTTCTAAAAAGATTTTGTAAAAGGGAATTAATTTCAAAAAGGATTTTATAAAGACAAATGGGGGAGGGTTGATGCGTGCAATCAATCGAGCTCAAGTAAGTGATTCCCAGAATACCCATACATGTTTGTTATCATTATTTGTTATGAGGATTGTATGCCAGGATAAGGCTAGAGATACTTTCAGGAGTTGCATGATATATTGGCCGTATATGTGATGCCTTGTAGCCTACGAAGCATTGGATGTTGTGCTAGATTGGGAATATGTATTAGTATCAATAATTGCTAAGTGTATACTTTAAAATTTGTATACGATTAGGATCATATAGCCCTATAATGATAGATTTGGTCTTATTTCCTATTCCTTGTTTGGTTGTGGTCCTAGGGTAGAGTCTTTTATTCAACAATTTATTTGATCCTTTACTATGTATAATTTGCATGTCTAAGGCAACCAGAAGTGACAGTGGAAGTTCCTAGCATGAGTTGTAGTATGTGAGTTTGAATGTTATTTGGTTATTCTATGGATTAGAGTGATATTGCATGAATACTACTTGATTTGTTCTTTGTGGAACTCTTAAGTGATGTGAGTTAGCTATTAAGTGAATATGTTGAGTCAAACGTGACAACGGTTGAATAATCTCAGAGTGATGGATTTAACCCTGTTGCGCAGCTCTCGTTTGAGTGTAACCATTGTACGAATGAGTCTTTTACTCGAACGATTATCTAAGCTTTATTACATGTGATTTTATTCATGGGGTGGTTAACTGGCATTATGGGTAGTTCTTCAGTAAATGATGGCAGGGTGAGGTCAGAAACCTAGGAAAGCCTAGAAAGTGCTTCAGTGGGTTTAGTCCTGCTGTGTTAACGAGTGCTCAGAGTATCAGTTTGAGAAGGTGACTTGGAGGATTCAGGCTTGAGGAAAGTAAGGATAGGTGTGGAAGGTAGTAGTGGGCCCGTACTACTGAAAGCACAAGATCCATACTCAAATCGGGGAGAGTCTCCAAGAATCAAGGAAGCTTATGGGATGAGGATTCTTGGGTATTTTCTAATTATTTGCATGTTTGTTTTTCAGTATGGTGATGAGCACTCAGGAAGGGGATTTAGGTTTTGGTTCCGGATCAGGTGCATATATTGAGTTCATCGATGAGTAGATGTGGGAGTTCATCTCGTCGAAGATTACCTGCGATATTTTGGAGCAGACTCCGGTGATCACCGGTACGGTCAATGAGGAGATTATGGAGATTTTTGATGAGCATTTGGGCATATTCTATACTAAAGTTATGGCTATTATTGGATCTCACACTCTTTTCTTCCATGAGTTTCATGCTTGTGGAGCTCCCGAGTTCTTTGGGGATAAGGATCCCATTGCTAGTAGGAGATGGTTAGCAGATATAGCTAACGCTTTCCAGATGCGTTTCTGCCCTGAGGGGTCGAAGGTCAGATTGGCCTCCTGTCTTCTGAACGACAGAGCATGGGATTGGTGGGAGGAGGTGGACTTCACTTTGGGAGGCGAATCCCTAGAGATGATGGCTTGGGGTGAGTTTGTGACCCAGTTTAGGGTCGAGTTTGCACTAGATATTGAGGTGCAGTAGTTAGCGAGGGAGTTTCATGACCTTCTCCAGATGACTGAGACTATGGCAGATATCACTGCCAAGTTCCGAGAGAGAGCATTATTGGTTCCACATTATGCAATAGACGAAGAGATGAAGAAGGTAAGGTATCATGACATGTTGAGGGATGACATCAGGGAGTTTGTGATTCTTTTAGGGTTAGAGACCCTGAATGATATGATTGCTAGATCATGAGAGCAAGAGATTGATTTAGAGCACCTCAAGAAGAGGAAGCCAAAGTAGATTTAGATTTCAGTGGGCCAGGTGAAGAGGCCTAGTACTCAGGATTCACATTTGGGAGGCCATCAGGTTTCGGATCGTTATGCCAAGTGTGGGAGGACTCATGAGGGAGGATGTCAGGAGACAGGCCGATGATGTTTTAGTTGTGGTCAGATGGGTCAATTTAGTAGGGATTACTCTCGTGGGTCATATCCGATGTGTTTTCATTGCAACCAGGTGGGCCACATGTGACATCCCCAAAATCTCGGCCCGAAAAGACCGATTTCATTTATGCTTTTTAAAATAATTTTCAGAGTAAATCCTTTTAATTTTAAAAGAGATGCGGAATTTGTTCCCAAAAACAAAACATGATAAAATAGATATTTATCAAAACATTTCATAAAGAAATATGATTTCATTTCATAATCAAAAGTCGGGATGTCATGTTCCGATACAGATCATAAAGCATAAACGATAGCATTACAAGTCTTTCAACAAATATATACATATACAGACTTGTAAACAAAACAACTTGATGTTCGCCCATCTTAAGCTCTTGCGCCACTTCCTGTAAAATAAATCAACTGAGTGGGTCAGGCTTGGGAGCCTGGTGAGCATATAGGGTTTTCAACCCACAATAAATAATTAAATTAATTATTATCAAACCAACAATAACCCAGTTACCCATTCCCGTTATTCTCACTTTATGTCCCTAAAATAACTAACACAAGGGACCTAGTCTAAGAATATTTCATCGGGGCGACTACACATGCTTCGGGGGTTCCTCAGCAATATAAGTCAAATAAGGCAACCATGGGGGGATGGAATACAGCGAATGAACACCCAAGTTCATTAACACCTACAGGTTATGAGCCTGCTAGCGTTCCACTGGACTATCTAGAAAAGTCCGTGGTCGTCATCTAAATTCCGCTAGATGACTGGATCAAAACAACATCGAGGCCTCTCATCTGTTTATTACACACCAACTATCTACCCATATTCTACCCAACATATTAGTAGATAAAATATACATTTTTATACGTAGTTTCAAAACCTGTATAGCATGCTCAATCAAAACATTTTTCACATAACAGATGAGGCATACACACATAACACGCATTTCATAGAGAATACTTCAGATCTATAAGATAGAAGAGAGTGAATATACACTCACACGTATAACAACCAAGTATATACACATAACACGTATTTTATAGGAAATACTTCATAATATTGTGTTGGAATGAAAGTAACTACACACTCACATGATCAGAAGATGATCGGGCAGCACTACGGCTTGCAGAAGAGGTGTTTCTCCGTAGATCTGGAAGATCTTCACAAAACCGGGCTCCTTGCGGGCAGCGTTTCGGCTCGGGAATAACGCTCTTCGGGATTCTCGGGGCTTCGGATCTTGTTTCGGGGCTCGAGAATATTACCGGGGCTTCGGGGTATAAACGGCACGCAAAACGAGGCAAAACTTAGAGAGAAAGAAGAGTTTGAACAAGAGAAAATGGCTGAATTCGAGTTCTCTTTATAGGCTGCTGGGTCTGGGATTACGCGGGGCGTACTCAAATTACGCGGGGCGTACTCAGTACGCGGGGCGTACTCGGGTTACGCAGGGCGTACTTTGACGTCACTGCGTGCGTCGACTGGTGGCACTCGAGTATTGGTCAGACAAGTTGCAACCGACTGAGTACGCGGGGCGTACTCACATTACGCGGGGCGTAATTGACTTGTCAAACTTCTAAATTGCGTAACTTTCGCATACGAGCTCCGTTTTCGATGTTCTTTATATCCACGCGAAGGTCAGACTGTACTCTACAACTTTCATTTAGACTCCGTCGGCTAATTTTCACTTTTATTTTTATTATTTATTTTTAGAAGGCCGGGACAGAAAAACTTTGTTATAAATTCATAACTTCTTCGTCTGACGTCCGTTCTCGCCTAACTTTTCATCGTTTCGCTACTAACAACAAGATCTTCGATTCTCATTTAGATTGTTTCGGCTAAAAACCGCTCGATCTCAAATCGAGTATTCGGGCTGCATACTGCTAAGTCGAAACTTAGAAAAATCATAACTTCCTCATACGAAGTCAGATTTGGGCGTTCCTTTTATGCACGCTCTCGGTTTAACGAAATCTAAGACTTTCGTTTAGATCGCTAAGGCTAAATATCGCTCTATCTTAAATTCATATTTTACGTCACTCATCGTCATACCGGTTCTGTCTCGAAACTTCGACAGGTCATAACTTCTTCGTTATAACTCGGATTTTGGCATTCCTTATATCTCTGGAATCCTTGTTTCAACCACTACAACTTTATGCAAAGATATCGGGCGTATCTCACACTTTAATTTTGACGCTTATTTCATTCTTAATTCATTAAATTATAAAAATCAAGAAAATAAACACATAAATCACATAATTCACATAATTCACAAATAATACATTCTTATTATTTCAAGTTGAGTTACAAAGGTTAACCTAGACTATTACATTGCTAAAAATGGCAAGCCCAGAAACACAGGCGTTACACCACAAGAAGGCCGATTGTCCAATGTTAAGGGCATGAGCAATGAGTGCACCTGCTCCATTTACTTTAAGGATCGTTGATGATCATGAAGGTAGGGTAGGAGCTCCAACAGCGAGGAGTTGAGCATCACAATGTTAGTCTGGGGAGGTCAAAGTTTCATCAGATGATATTGTGGGTATGTTGTCTTTTACTTTCTTCTTGATTATTATCAGTATTTATATTGCCTTGGAATCATGTTGCATGTGGTATGGGTAAGCATTATTTTTGGATTAGTTCTCCATTATTTCCTAGGTTATGTCCTCAAGAATTGGTATATGCCATTTTTGCATACCAAGATTTATTAGTGGGTCGTATCTTGCTGAGCGGGATTCAGTTCGACTGGTTGTTGTTCTGGTTCTTTGATAGAGTCGATTTTGGGGTATCATTTGAAAGGTCTATGGATGAATTAGTTGAATTAATTCATCAACAAAGTCAGAGTTCAAACGTGTTAGCATTTATTTAGGTAGGATCGACAGTCGTCTATGGAAGGACCGTTGGGTCCAATCACTACTGCTTTTAGGGAATGAACGGTAGCAAGAAGATCATGGTGGTAGTCGCATGCTGTTGTCTAGTCATTGGAAGTGCCAGGAGGAAATTTCATAATTGTAAGGGTTGAGGATGGCTAGAATGCAGAGATCCTTCTGAGGATGGGAAGTTAGAGTGAAGATTTGCTTGTTCCGGTCAAGTGCTATAGTCTTTGTCACCAGCATAAAGGACTAGATCTAATGATACAAAGAACCTCAATCGTTAACAAAAACATCCACATAAATGTTTGAAACAAGGTCTTATCCCTTGACTAAAACTAAATAGATTCCACCAACACATAACTAGCTCGATAAAACTCCCAAAGTTATCTAGAAATATTGTAACACCTGGAATCCACGAGGCCAAGTTAGGGAAGGAAAAACCTTAAGTCAATGAGTCAACTCATCAAGTCCAAGGAAGAACTCGACGAGTCGGAGCAAGATCTGCGTCACAGATTAAGTGGCCGACTCGGCGAGTCAGGGGACTGACTCGGCAAGTCTGGTCTGGTTTGGGAAACCTAATTTCAGGACTTGGTGCCCTATTTAAGCATCATATTCTCATTCCTTCAGCCTCATCTTCATCCCCCAGACCCCAAACCCTCACCCATGAAACCCTAGTGCATATTATGAGTGTTTGAGCCACCTTGGTATGTTTTGTATGCTCTTGAAGAAGAAGAAGAAGAAAAAGGAAGTTGGAGGTTCAAGAAAGAGGAAGTAGATCCTGAAGATACACTCCATTTGCTGCATTTCTTGGTAATCAAGTCTTCATCTTGGCTTTTGGCTTATTATATCTCCTTGTAGTCCCTTTTTTGAAGGTTTTTGGTCTAATAATGGTCGTCTTTAGGTTTTGGACATCCCTCAAGCATGATCCTTTCAGATCTGGAAGTATTTGTGGTGGTTAAGGCATAAAGGTGTAAGCTCTATGCCATTAGGAAGTCCCATACAAGCTTAAAGAGATTAGTATGGCCTCATGGAGCCCTAAAGGACATGCAAGGAAGTAAAGTCCAGGACTTTACATGGTAGTTAGATGTCTAGAGTCTAGATCTTGATTTCCCTATCTTGGTTTGGTGTAATAACGGTTTTTGGACCATGGAGTTATGTCTTAATGAGCTAGGGTTTTGTTTAAGAAGGACATAGGATGAGTAAAGTTAAAAACTTTACCCTTAATAGGTCATTTCCAGAGTGTTTATGAAGTTTGGAGTTTAGATTTGAAGTATAGGGGATTAATCCTTTAAGATAATCCAACATACTGAGGAACTCGGCGAGTCTAGGGAGGGACTCGACAAGTTTAATTGAGTTGTCCCATTTTCCGGTTATGGGTAAACTCGGCGAGTCAGGGGGATGACTCAACGAGTTGACTCGGTTTATCACTAGTCTGGTTGGCCAGAGAACTCTGCGAGACAGGGGCTGACTCAACGAGTTGGTTCGTGATTGCATAATTCTGAGCTTTTGAACTCAGCGAGTTGATGGAGCAACTCGGCGAGTCAAGTCAACCTGGAAGTGTTGACTTCGACCATGGACCGTTGACTTTGACTTTGATCAGAGTTAACTTAATTTGACTTCTGGAGGGCATTTTGGGACTAAGTATTATGTTGGTATTTGTAGCTTGGGGAGCTAGGGGAGCAGCAGTTTGGGAAATTTTCAGATAGTAGCCGGAGGTTTCAGCCAGTCTTCAGTTATGCAAGGTGAGTCTCCTCACTGGGTTTATGGGTCTAAGGCACTAATGTCGGCCCATTATGTTTATGTATCGTAGGAAGACTCGGGAGTTACCCCTAGGCACTTATTGTATATGTTCCGGGTTACAGCCTAATGTCGGGCGAGGCCCGAGGAATGTTAGAATGATAATATGTTTCCAGACTGGCATGTGTAGGTATGATAGCTTCCTGACCCGGGGTCCAATGTCAGGGCAAGCCCGAAGTATGTTAGATGATAATATCTTTCCGGACTGGGAGTCTGATGTCGGGGCAATCCCGAGGAAGGTTCATATGTTGTATGTTATATTATACTTGTTGTCTCTGTGATACTTGTATGTGCCTGGTAGGGAGGTGAGTGTGGGCGAGGTCCCGTATCTCATCACTAGTTGAGTGTGGATGGGGTTCCATATCTCAATATTAATTAGCAGAGTAGGGGCGAGGCCGGTGATAGGAAAGGAGTAAGAGTAGGCAGGGGGTCATATCTCACTACTAGCAGGGGTATAAACGAGGTTCCACGACCCCTCAGTAGTAGACCAGGGGTGGGGCCCAAGTTAGGCGAGGCTTTAGATCAAGAGTACAGTAAGAGCATGATTACTTATGTACTAGTAGGTTACTTGATATTATGTATGTGTATAGTGGGTGAGGCCCAGAGACAGGTGCGGCCTAAGAGAGACAGACTTGTATACCGAGTGGGGATTGATGCCAGGCGGGACCTAATGTCGGGCGAGACCCGATGCCGGAGCAAGTCTGATGTCGGGCAAGACCCAATGCAGTGGGAGGGGGCCAGTATGTGGTTATGTGTATGTGGTAGGTTGGGGAACTCACTAAGCTTCGTGCTTACGGTTTTCAGTTTTGGTTTCAGGTACTTCCGGTAGCGGAGGGAAGAGCTCGAGATGATCGCATGGCACACACCAAGAAGTTTTAGCCTGGGATGCTTTACTCTAATAAAAAGAACATGTTTTGAGATGATACTCTTATTTGATATATAAACCTTTGTTTATGGATGAAAGGACTTGATAGTTATGCTTTTATTAATTTTTTAAAAAGAAATTTTTGGGATGTTACAAATACTACTAAAACCCTGGTCGGGTCAATTCAAATACCAATACTATCGACCCAACATGCCAAAATTGGATTCCGTACAGATCCAAAGACACACCTGAAAATTAAACAATACCGCTCTGTTGTGTGAACTCCCAATAACCAAGGACAACTTCCAAATTCAACCCTATTATGAACAATACTTCCATAATCAACAATTGACGGTACCCATACCTATAAACTAAAAGGTATAATGTACATATTTTGATGGTAGGTTAACGCATCCCTTAAACTTCTAGTGATATAGCTTACAACTTTCGAGAAACCTTAGTCCTTGATGATGAACAAAATGGCCCACGATTGAGAACGCATTAACAACTAATCCATTGATGCAATACACTACTGAACAAAGCCCATGTGGAACTACACATACCACACTCTGAAGTTGATTGCCAGCTCACCAACTGCTCATTCCAGACTATAGATATCAATTTATACAATGAGCTAACAAATCCCTCAACAACAGATACTCAACCTAATCGAACCAAACGCCACATGACCTAAACATCAACGATCCTGAAAGAAACCACTAGATACAACTAGCTCCTTGTCCAACAACTTCCTTCCGCAAAGACAACTCATGCATTTATGAGAACATATATCTAATGGTAACTTGCCCTAACTTATTTTTCTAAAACCATAAACTCTAACAGATCACTGATCCTTCAAGAAGAATACCCAGCTCTCCCCCACTTAGAGTTTGAACTACCACCAAATAGCATTGCAAACAAACCAAACCTCAAACCAGCTCAACCAGATACATAGCATCTCTGAACCTTGGAATTTATATCACAAAGTTAGATAATCTTCCAGATAAAGACCAATGAAACTCAAAGAGATTCCAAATCTCAAATGGAGACCTCGAAAACTCCCCAATCATGACTACCCTTAACATCAAGCATCACATGCAGATGTACAAGCAATACTTCTAACAACCCATTCATAACACCGATACTTATTAAGAACAAATGGACTACCACACACCTTACCTATATATCCCCACCCATCAATTCTTCACGAGAATCATTCACAAATTCAAGAGGCATCATTCTCAAAGACGAAATACATTTAGGGACAACAAAAGTTTTCATTCCCGATTAATTTCCCTGCTCACCTAAAATAATCAACCAACACCTGACCTAACTAAATTCAAAAAAAGCAGACCCTTGATCTCATCTCAAGGCAATCATACCACAAGAATCCTCTTGTTCATTCCTCTACTGTCATACTTGTTGCCAAGAACCGCAACTATCCAGCCCCAAGCTAGGTCTACCTCCCAACTCCGAAAATCACATGTCTGCTCTCTCTTTCCTCTCATGGAAAGCTGTAATTGAATAACCCCAAACAAAGATTGTGACATCATAATACATCTACCAATCACTCAGCCTCTAGCTGCAATCCTCAAGTCGATCATCACAATCGCTTCCATCTTAAGTCCCGCAACTCAGCTGGAACTATCTCGATCAAGGACCTCAAGACCTCAAAATCAACTAACTCACCTAGGTTTGCACCATTTAGATTCCCGAATGACATAGCCACAAAGGCCCAAGCAAGCATCGGACCCATCCCTATTCTAAATAACCATAACCAATAATCTGATAAGGATGGAAACATGTTGTAGTGAATCATGGTGACAAACCATGTTATCTACCCCCCACCGGCTCCTTAGAATCCTCGAAATTTTCCTTGATTCGAGTACGGATCTGTTGCTTTCAGTAGTACGGGCCCAGTACTATGTTCCACACCTATTCATACTTTCCTCTAGAATCATTATGGATCCTCTAAGTAACTACTCACATCCACAACTGTCCGATCCAACCATACATACCTGCTCTCAAACAAGCATAGACTGCTAATCTTCCTAGATTCCCCTTCTAGGATCCCTCTTCCAAAAATACTCTCACAAGCACATTCTAACATTATTCTTATGCCGTTCTAGGATTCCCTTCACACCATTCTCCGCCATCAGTTGCAGAATAAACTCCCTCTAATACCTTCTAACTACCTCATGAATACAACTGCATGCCACATATACTAAATAATTTGTCGACTGCAAGGTCTAACACTACAATGACTGGACTTAAACAAGAGTTTCATAATAATTTAAAACTAACCTTCTAAAATTATATAATCCCGGAAACATATAACCTAACGTATTCTCTTAATAGTTAGCTAATATTATTAGAGGTATCTAAGAGCACACAGCAAGCAACATTCAAGCATCGAGTAATCTAAACCAATACATCACCTAAACAGGCCATTCTATCCAACATATGAAACTCATACTAGCATGCAGTTCCAAAACTAATCAACAAACATATAAAGGAATCTCTCCTAGAATTCTATCATGCAATCATGAGCAGATTCTTATCCCTAATCTAGTATGCAATTCCCATATACTCATACCAAAACAATAAGCATTACACATGTATGGGTATTGTGGGAAATACTTACTTGAGTTTGGCTAATTGCACGCATTGCACCCATTTTTCTTAGAAAACCTTTTTAGATAACCATTTTATTTTAAAAGATTTTATAAATTCTCAGTTTGAGTTTAGACACACCCGAGCGTATGCCTAAATCCCTCAAACCAAGGCTTTGATACCAACTTGAAATGTCCCAAAAATACCGAGTAAAGTTCACATTTTTAAATAACTAAAACTATTCATTCATTAATTCAAAGACAATCTGAATAAAGGTATTCTCAAAATATCAGAATAATTTGTAAACATTTAGTGTGGAATAATTCTCAAGGGATGCTATGTAATCAAGTCGGACCCTTCCTTTTGAAACCAGAAGTACATGAAATATTTTAAACATAAACCGTAAGCACAAAGCTTAGTGAGTTCCTCAAAATACCACATTCCATACATACAACAGGCCTGCCCAGCATCCATCGGGCCCTACCCGATACAGACATGTCAGTAACATGCGAAGGGCCCTACCTAGCACATTCATCCGGCCCCGCCTGGCATTGGCCCCCGCCCGGTATACATACAAACACATACAATACATACAATTGTCAAAAATACATCTAGCATCCTATAAACATAAATCAGTGGGCCACATTGGTGCCTCCAACCCACAAATAATGTGAGAGGACTCACCTCACTCCAAAGATTATCGAATCTCATAATCGCCACTGCTACAAAAGCTCTTCATACTAAACACATCCAAAACAACCCAAATCAATGATTAAGGTAATAACCCATGATCAAAAGTCCATTCCATACTCTCTTACTAGGGTAAAAGACTATTCTACCCTTTCCAAACTAGCACCAACCAATCAAGTCCCAAAGCCCAACAATGGCCCAAATCCACCTCTAGGAGTATGTCATGCATACTCTCTCCTTATTGTTTGCATACCAAGATCTCACAGAAAGGAAAATGGACATTTCCCGTTAAGTTCTTAATACCTTAAGACCTCATGTCCAACTCTCTGATCTAACTCTAAAGGATGCCGAAAGTAATAAAGTTCCTAACTATATGACTTTGCATGGCTTAATGGAGTCCAAACCAAACACTAGTTTCTTATCATCTCCTAATGACTCCAAACCCTTGCATGGATGAAAAGCAACCATCAAGATCCCATTTGTATGACTTCAAACCCTTAGAAAAGACAAGATCTAACAATCACAAACTCCGGTGTGGCTTTTACTCACAAGAACCAAAACCATGGGACCAAAGCATGAAAACTCTAAGCTAGACTAGACTTATACCAAATAATCATAAAGGTTAAGACTTTATACCTTCTAAGACTTGCAAATGGACTGGAAGTTCTGGATCTTCAAGCTCCAAGATCAACAATGCTTCTATGGTGGATTCCTTCACAAGAAACACAAAAACCCACTCAACATGCTCAAGATATATACAAAGTAGCTAGGGTTTAGAATGAATGGTTTGGGGAGAGTGTAGGTTGAACATGAAAAGGTCTCAAGGTACTTAAGGAGTTTAAATAGGGTCACAACCCTAAAATTTAGGGTATTAGGATCAGTATGAGTACACCCTGCATACTCCTTATATACGCCCAGTGTACTCAATGGGGGCCCAGACCATCTTTAATGATATACACCCTCCATACACAATATGTATGCCCCACGTAAATCAAAATCTCCAAAATCCCACTTCAACTTCAAATGACTAAAACTTCTTCGTTTCAACTCTGATTTCGGCGTTCTTTATAAGCATGGAAAGGTATCGAAGATCCCTATAATCCTATGCAATTACTTCTGGCTTATCACAAACCAAACTAAAAACATAATCCATGCAAGAAGCCCGATCTATAACTTTTCCTTTTCTACCCTTTGACTCTAAAACACAAACCCAGGGATTTGATTTCATAACCAATATTATCAACATCTAATAGGTTCTAAACCTTATTCCCTTGAACCCAAGACTTTTACTTGATCAATTTATTGCTCATAATCTTGAACTAAGAAAATTCTCGAAACAAGATGTTACACTCAGCTTCATCATGTTTCCTTGATATCCACCTAAGTATCTACGTCTTTGATATCCATTGGATGGATATACCAGTTCCTTTGCACTACTACGACTAGCATGGTCCTATCAGTCACTAGTTCCGCAATCAATGTAAAGGTTTCATGGAGGTCTATTCCCTCCATTTATATGAATACTTTTGTGACCAACCTTGATATTTTATAGCATTCCACCACTCCTGATGGTTTATATTAACTTTATAACCCCATCTTAAATTAATGGATTTCTTGATTGCATTGCATGCACCGATGATTTCTGCACTATAAGCACAAAGCTTACGGATTTTCCTAAAATACCACATATTATACATAACAATCCCATATCCCCTCCTAGGAGTATATTTCAACCCATGTGCATGCTATGATCCTATCATAGTCTTACCGACACTTTCGTTGCTACAGCCCCGCTGTAGTCTTTCCCACCATGGTCTTTCATGCAAATGGTGTGATCCAACCAAAGTATTTCATATAAATATTGTGATCCCACCACAATCTTTCATGTAAAAGTCACACAGACAATCTAACATACCACAACACCTACTGTCTTACATAGTATAGTGAGAAAACTCACCTGGTTAAAGAACTGTAATCCTCAACTCGAAAATCTCACAAAATCAGCTACACGAATCTCCTAACAAATCACAAACCAAACCGCGGGCTACCACTTAAACCCTCTTCAAGTTTGACTAAAATTCACACTGGTCAACAGTCAATGGTCAAGATCAATGGTTAACGGTCAAATTCAACCTCAATCGGCTGCCACATCGTGGCTAACCATAGACCACGTCGTGGAAGCTTCATGATAAAATAGTCGCGAGAAGCCTCGCCACTACGTCGTGGTGAGCGTACCACCACATCGTGGAATCTACATCAGACAACTTAAAGGATTAAGTCCTTAATCCATTAAGCCTTATACTTTTACCATCTAAAAAGATTCCTTACACTCATAACTCATAAGCATCATAAAAATCCTTACTTTATGGGCATGCATGTAATACACTCAAGTTAGGTCAAAAGAGAAGAATAAGTTCAAAAACCTCATACATGAAACTAAAATTTCATAAAACTTCAGATTTGGAGCATATGACCACATTGGTCCTTAAAGATCCATAAAGTTGCCAACTTTATTGGATCTATTAACTCAAACCAACACAAACATGAAGAAATATGCTTCAGACTCTAGATCTAGAAAGGTTGGACAAAAAGGTAAGAACTTGTTGTTGAATTAGGTCTCTAATCCCATAACTATAATTGGTATGTACTTGAATTGATAGTAGCATAGTCCTTTGAGGTTGCCTTCATACTATCAACTAAACAGGATGACCTAGTGAGAGAGAGCTTGAATTTATTATTTGATTAATAAATTAAAATATGTTATTTATTAATATATTATGGAAATAATATATCAATTAGAAATCATATTATTTAGTTAATATTTAATCAGAAATTAATTTGGAATTAGTTTTGGGATTAAATGAGTTAATTAAAAGTGTAGGGGCTATTTAGCAATTTATTGATAGTTATGGATTTGGGCTCTTGAACCACTCTAGAAGGGTTGGAAGAAGACTTCTAAGGAGACCCTAGAATTTTCGTCCAAGGCCTTGGATGGGGAGTCCATGGGCTGCTTAGGCCTTAAGCTAAGGAATTAGGGTTTCCTCCAACAAACCCTTGCTTTGGCTCTAAGTTACCTCAACTATATAATAAGCTACAACCCCTCTTGATTTCGGCCACTCTAACCCTAAGAATAATAGCCAGAATTTGAATCTTCCTCGACCTCTCTTATATATCATCATCTTGCTAAGTGTGTTTGTGAGTCATTAGAGGTGTTACACTTGTGACACTAGTTCTCAAGCTTCTACAACAACAAGGAATTGTTTGTTATTATTGCATAACATTCAAATGTTAGCTTACTATCCCTTGTTATGAATTTCGAAAACACTAGATGCATCCTAGGGTTTTTCCTTTTGTGTTCAATACTTGTATGTTCAATTAAAGAAAACATAGACCCAAGAATTAGGGTTGCATGCACACATAAGAATTATTTGTTATGCTCAAAACCCATCACTTGTGGACTTACAAAGGTCCAGAATATGCACAAGAAGGTAGTGAAGAGCTTGCTTGTTGAATCCTTGCACTTAGAGCACCTCTCTTCCTTCTTCAAAGCCACAAATAAGCTTCAAGATGAACACAAGGAGGCTAGGGTTGGTTTTTGGACTTTGGGGAGTGATGGAGGCTGAAGGTAGACAAACCTTAGCCATCGCATCCCTTAAATAGGGTCCTAGACCCGAGAATTAGGGTTTTACACTTTAGTTGTTGCCACATCGTGGCCATGGCCTTGTCACGTCATGGTAGATACAAGATGCACGTTCCTTTTCTACTGTGACCATCTCGCCATGCTCCTCCACCACCATGTCATGGTCATCAAAAATCTCATATTTTGAGACTCTAAAAATGACTTAAACCCAAAAGAAACATAAGTGGAATGGGCGTTACAATGATCTTCTTTAGTTGGTTGTTCTTTTGGATGAGAATGATTGATAGTTATCGGAGTTCAATTTATTATTCGGTTTCCATAGCTTGGAAGGTTATAGATAATTGGACTTTTGAGGTTAGAATAGTACAAGGAAATTGAATAATTGTGTTCTTATCATGTTGAACGTGTTGTCTTGAAAATTGAAATTGAATAGAATTTCTATGGATTAAATATGGATAAAAAGGAATGGATGTAGATTCAATTTTGTGCCCCTTATGTGGCGAGTATTTTGACTATTGATGAACTTTTTTGTGTGTGTCGTGTGGCAAGGTATAACTGAAGTCGTGGATCGTTTGTGGTATATTGATATGTCGAATTTTATCATGGTTTACGTGGTCGAATCATATGAAGATTACTCTTGCCTACAGAAAATGTATGGATGCCGTCATTATAACAACTTTTTGGGTTTTTGCGAAGTTTCGTAAGTGGTCGATTTTTAGAACGGTTAAGCCAAAAAGAATTTTTTTAGTTGTAGTGTTTTGCCATCATATTTTTTATTTTTCTAGTAGACACATCAGGTGTAAGATTAACTCAGTTAGTTGGCTTTACAACACAATTATTTTTCTCTTTTTTATTTGCTTTTTATTCGCGTTAGTAATTTTTATAACTTCAAAAAAAATCATTTTAAAAAGAATGCTATTAAGTCACGTACATGAACAACAAGTTGAAGTGGTGATAGTTACATCCAAGATTGCAGAATCAAGTAAGATGGTCCACCTTACATTACCTTGTACTCTTGGCTATTTCTTGTGTACCTTTAATACATTTTTATTTATTTTGTCACTTATATATTTTGTTCATTATATGCTCTTTAAGATATTTAATGTGAATAATTTATCTGATTTATCTATGTATAATCAAAGTTTTAGATCTTTTTTTTTTCTTTTTTTCTTTTTTTTTTTTTTTTTTTTTTGCAGTTTAGTCTAAATATATTTAATTATCATTGTACAACAAGTGGGATGGCAAACGGGCAACAAGCTGCGCCGCTAAGCCTTTTTGTATAGCAAAACTCAATCTTTTAAAGACTACATTCATAGAACTAGGGGATATACCATTGCAATGCATAATCTGTTGTACTCTATTAAGCAGCTCTATCGCATCCGGTGCGAGGAAACCAAACGTATCAAACGCAAATGGTATGAACACGTGTTAATTTCCATGCATGATTTCTCATGTTTGTCGACTTTGCCTGTAGCACCTTTTAAAGCAGCCAGTCCTGCCGTGAAACCCCCCGCCCTCAAGCCCACGAGAGGGGATACCCCTATAAGGTCCACACATGCATGTTTCCCTCCGACCCATCCAAAAATCAAAATGTCAGCCGGTCTAAGGGTTGACATTCCTTCTGTCGGGTCAGTCAAGAAATTCATAGGTGCCCATTTCTTAGCGGAAACTCCTGCACGTTTAAATATATCGAACAAAACATCTGTGACCATATTGTGCCTGTATTTGAACCCCGGGAGTTCTTTATAGCGAACTGCATGCTCTCCAAAGGAGTCCAAACATGCCTTGCGACATGTCGAGACGAACTTCCATATCTTGGACAATTTTACGAAAAAGAGCACTCGCCAGCGTACTCTGGGATTTAGGGGGGGCGGTGTCTTTAGTAGTAAAACTGCTAAGGTTAGAATCTGGAAGCTTGTTACGAAGAGAAGCCAAGGCACCATCATAATCAGAATCCATACCATATATGCCGCTATCTCGTAAGATGTGATCTTGCAATACCCAAGTTTGGGCCCTTGAGGCAACAAAAGCATATAAAGTAGCCTCTACTGCTAAGTATAAACCCAAACCACCAAACCTGATGGGTAAAGAAGCAATGCACCATTGTATGTCACCAAAGAAAGGGCCACCACAGACCACAATGTCCTCAATGGCCCCACGCAACCCATTGTCAAAGAATATTGCCACCTCCTCCATGTGAACGAGTTGACACGTCCTCAGCCCAAAGAAAAGCTTAGCAATACCCATACAAGACCGAAGTAGAAGAAGCTCACTCTGAGGGTCAGACAATTGAGGAAGAAGGCGCATCAAATTCACAGCTTTTTCGGCTCTCTTTATGGCTAAGCTGCTAATGAAACTAGCATCTCTACTAACAGCTCCCCCAAAAAGTTTCACCCCCAAATGTGGCCTCCCGATGTCAGTCGGGAATAGCCCCTCACACAGCTTCCTACCGTCGTACGAGAGCCAAAAGAGCTCAGTTTTCTTGATATTCATTTGAATGCCCAATTTTGGGCCAATCATCGTAATGATGTCCAACGCTTTGGCCACCTCCTCCGAATCTCCAATAAGTGTGTCATCATCATCAAGGTACCATGCATGGAGAAGAAGCTTGCAATTGTTGTTAATATTATGCAAGAGCGGATGTAACACAAGAGCAAAGAGAAGTGGTCCCAAGGGGTCTCCTTGTTGAACCCCAGTAGTGGACCAAATATGTGTGTTGTCTAGATACAACCTTGCTGCTTGACCATAGATGAATTCTACCCACAAGGATATAGAAGGACATCTCAATCTGACCTCATGAAGCAATGCAGATCTGTCAACAAGGTTAAAGGAATTAGATAAATCCACGGTAAGCATGGAGAGAGATCCGTCATCATGGCGCTCGCCCAACACCCTATTGGCGCTATGTAATATGGCCTCAGCACCACCCGACACCCCGACCCCGAACTGAAAATCATTGAGATACTTGGTCGTTTCCTTACCAACACCTTTTATAGCCAACTTGGAAACTAAACATCTCCATATAGTACCTGCAACAATAAGTCGTATTCCCTTGTTAGGTTTTAAGAGCGGCGTGTGAGGAGCAGAGGCAACAAATTCTACTAAACTCGAAGGGCATCTCCCCCCAATCCATAGATTAACCACAGATGTAATAGCACGTAGGAGGTCGTTGGATATAGCCGAACCTTTCCCACAAAGAGCATCCAAAATATGTTGAGCTCTCAACCCGTCTCTCCCACACGAGGTACCTTTAGGGAAGGATTTAATTCCCCCAAGGACATTGTCAACATCTACTACAAGGGGAGGTTCTGAAAATATGGTGTTGGACATGGAAGGTGGTGGCTTGTATGGATGTTTATCCTCCAGTGCCTTCGTGGTATCACCCCCAAATGGAGCAACCCCCGAAAAACATAAAACTTTCACTGATGCTGTAAAATGTTCATCGGCAACCTTACGAAGATATTGTCTAACATTGGCGTTGCCCGATGTTCTTCCATCCTGAATGCACTCTTCTTTTTTGCCTTGTTGCTCCAGTCTTGCATTGTCAACTAGGTTTTTAACTAGCTTGGCGATACCGTCTTCAGTCCCCCAAGTGGCAAAAGCACTCAAAATATTACGATGTTGCAAAGACTTCATGTTGTCAGACCTTCTTTCTTGCCTATCCTTGGGCTTGAACACCTGAAGAGTACACCTAGGTAGAATTAACAAAGCAACCCACGCTACAACGGACCCGGAATAAGCAACCACCTTGGAAAGGAATGCTTTAAAAAAAATATAATATAATATCGTCTCCAAAAAAAAATAATGACATATATGATGTTTGAACCAAGCCTTAACTACTCTAAACAATTTTAGGATCTTTGCAACTCATATATATTATGCGCTCTAATAAGATAGACAATATACATATTTTATTTGCACAAGCTTGCATCACTTCCTCATTTATATTATCCAATTCGAGAGTTTCCATAGGCCGTATATCGACTAATGAATAATTTGACTAATATCTATACTTTAAGCATGCTTTTTAATCATTTGAACAAGTTCAATATGCTTTAAATTTCAGAAGAATTACATGGATAACGCCATAAAAACATCTAAAACTACGTCTGATATGATATGACAACATTATGGGATTCAATATATAGTTTTTATACTTCTTGAGATGTACAAATATTACGCTTAAAAATCCAAGCATTTGAATTATTGTTATATGACACACGGTTAGATGTCGACTGCATGCACATGCCACACTGTCTACTTGATTAAATGTGTACAAGTACAGCAACATATTTGGTGTGGATAAAACCAAACTAGGTACATTTGATTCAATGTATTTTGATTAGATTGATCATTCATATATGTCCACAAGGTACTATGTTATTTGCATGTTTTTAGACCTAAGAATAGTGAAAAGCCCCGACATCATCACTCACCAAGGTTTACTGATCTGTAACTTGATTCGACAGAATTTTAAATTAATTAAAATTGAATTTTATAGTCAGTTGTCAAATATTTATAATATATTTATGATTTCATCAAATAAGACAAACTGTGATGAACTATAACTCTTGGATTTGTTACAGTTAGACTGAAACAGGACTAAGAAATTAGAGCACGTCAAGCACACAGTTATTCCACAGTATCCTTTGAAGGAGACTAAAACCACGATGGAAGTCATTTATACCCCACAATTTAAGGGTTATAATGTGGTCAAGTTTCTTCCTTTTCTATACATATGGTAAGAGTTGTTACAAAAAATCATTATCTACTGGCACTAGGTGAGCTCATCATTATGAAGAGTATTTAAAGGTAATTAGAAAAAAGGAGAATTTAAAGGCTTGTATTGGTGGCGATTTTATTATGAATTAAATAAAATATAATGTGATGTATGTTTATAAACTATGATGATTATATTATGTCCAAAGTCCAAACTGGGTGGATGTAACTTATTATTAGAATTTTAAAATCTTTGGATTATGGTGATTTAATAAGACATGTGAAAAATATGATGATAAATTGAAAAATGAAACCTGAATCCTGAATCCCTCCCTCATGATTATATAAGGAAACCTACGCCCTTCTAATCCTTATATTAGGATTTCATCCCACATCTACAAGCGGATGTAAATTCAGCTCTTGTTGATAATTATATAATATTCAAACTTGTTAAATCCGAAACCGAATCCGAAAAAACGAAAACCGAACTTTGAACCTATAAAACGAGCCCATCGGTTTGGGTTTGGGTTCAAATTATTTAAAACTGATGCTATCGGTTTGGATTTGGTTTTAAGTTAAAACCAACCCAAACCGACTCATACATAGCTCTAGGTTTAGGTGGCTTTGAAACTACTAACCTAGAACCCATGCATAGCTCTAGGTTGTATGTATATTTATTTATTTAAAAAATAAAAAAAAAATTATGATAATGATAAAGGTTTTTTTTACTCGTCCAGAAATTTGAGGATATTAATATCCTCGGAACCAGTTTGATGATAGGGGTTAGATATAACTTCAAGATTTTATTGTATTTTTTGTTTTAACTATGTTACGGTCCATAGAAATCACGGGTAACAAAAGAAAAAACAATATTCGTAATCAAAGAATTATAAGATTTTATTAAAATAATAAAATATAAGTTTTGTTTAGATTTTTTTATTGATTATTTAAAATTAATATATATTTATTTGTATATCCCATATACACTATAAATATTTTCTAATTGATGTTGGTTACTTTTATGATCTTTTACCTCTACACAAGCTAACAAATTTAGAAGAGTTGTATAATGACATAACATAAATGATATCTAACTATTTAGAAGAGTTGTGTAATGACATAATATAAATGATATCTAACTATTTGAAATGATATTGTTTTTTATATTTATTATTTGGTAGATCTCCAATAAAATCTTAATATTTTAGATCAATTTATAGTTTAATCTCAATATTTTTTTTTAACAGAAAAATCCCGATTTTCTAATTTTTATACGACAATTTATTATTATCTACTAAAAATATAAAGACTATTTTGTTAATTTGGATAAAATATAAAATAACCGTCACTTTTCAGTTTTTAAGAAAATAAAAAAGCTATTTAATAAAAAAAAATGTCTTTCCTTTTTTCTTTATCCTTCAAAATTGGGTAAGTTTATAAAAGTTAATAAATTTATTCCAAAACTACATAGGCTTGTATTTGTTATGTTTAATGAGCCTATTTATTATGTTTTGAAATATATGTGATAAAAAATATATATTTTTTTATTAATTTTTTTATTACTGTAGGTTTTCTAAAAAGTAATAAGATGTTATAATTATAATATTAATTTTCACTAAAGTAAAATTTTGTTTAAATTTTAATTCTACTTTTTATTGAAGGGCTTGTTACAGCAAAATTATTCATATTTTTAATAAAGGTTTGAAATCATATCAAACTCTTTCCAAATTATTTAGATAACTTTTTATACAAAAATATTATATGTAATCAAAAATATTATATGTAATAATAGGTAAGAAAAAACTCTGGATCTTATCAAACATAATAATATTATATGCTCAAACGTACAAAATAAAGTTTTTATAAACTAAATGAGTTTATATGTAAAATTTATAAAATTATAACCGACTATAATTTGCCAATGCAAATTTATGTGGAATTGTAAGATTTTAACCAACTACAATTTGTCAATGCAAATTCACATGGAATCTATTAGGGTTGTGCAAAAAACCGCACCAACCGCACAAACCGTCCGCACCGCACCAAACCGCACCGCATAATGCGGTTTAGAATTTCGTGGTGCGGTTTGCGGTTCATCATTTTATCAACCGCACTATGCGGTGTGGTTTGCGGTTTGTATTTATAAAACTGCGGTTCAAACCGCACCGCACCGCATGTAATATATATATATATATATATATATATATATATATATATATATATATATATATATATATATATATATATATATATATATATATATATATATATATATACTTTTTTTTCTTTACTTTTTTATAACTTCAAATCACAATTTAGAAATTATGTATATATTTTTCTTACAATAATCAAATATCTATAACATAATATTAAATCACTATTAGATTAAGATCTCATGTTTAAAAGAATATAGCAACTATAACGGCAATATAAAACAATAACAATGGTACTTACAAAACTATAGTAGCATGAGTCACAATTTATTAAAAACGATTTAACTCGAAAATTGTATTTGTTTTTATAAAATGAAAGCAATCAATTTTTTTAACCCGGTCAAGTTTTTGGTTTTTTGATAGATATAATGTTGAACAACTCATCAAACCGCACAAACCGCAACTAAACCGCATAAACCGCCCGCATCAAACCGCACCGCATCACGCGGTTTTGAACATCTATGGTGCGGTTTGCGGTTTCTAAAATATTCAAACCGCATATGCGGTGCGGTTTGCGGTTTTGACTCGAAACCGCACCAAACCGCACCGCGCACACCCCTAGAATCTATGAGTAAAATTCCAAGCACGAAAAAAAAAAAAAAAAAAAAAAAAAAAAAAAAACATCTATATTTTATCCATATCATATTATATGTGCTAAAGACAATATACCAACTAAAAAATAAAAAGTTGCCGAGATTTGGGGATTTGCCTTTCAAATTAGCTCTTATTTAAGTTTAATAATGATTTTGTAAATATTAATTAAAAGTATGAAGGGTATAAAGGTAAAAAAAATACTTGTGACCGAAAATAAGTGTGGAATAGACATGGAAAAAAAAGTCTTCTATTAAAATAGAAGATACTTCATTCACATGTTGATTATAGACTTGGACATAGATCTGATAATGGAACGTGTTTTGATCCTAATATGCTCTGAACCCGTGTAAAATTAATGAATTTTGATCATATTTTATGATTCGTTTACCCATTAGTAACACATACCCGTTAACTTTTTTTTAAAGGGTCAGGTATGGATCACTATCAATCCGATACATTTATGACCTACCCCATCTAAAATTTTGAAATATAAATTAATTATTTATAGGTAATACTACATTTATCAATCTTCACATATAGGAGTCAAGGAGTTAGACGATTAGATGACTCCCAATATAATCGAATCTATAATAATTTGAAATCAACTATGAAATTGATATTCCACAGTCAAGACTCAAGAGAAAGAAGAAAAGGGTTTCTGTCAAGATTCAAGTAGAAAAAGAAAAGGTTGCAATCGAGTGATCGACATTACACAATCATAATACGTTGGAAAAGTTATTTATATAGCTATAACTAATGTTTGTTTTCAAGTGAATGTTGTTTGGTTTTAGTGAACATGTTATATGTGTTTTAATGAATAGTTATAGCCTAAACTTAATATTGTAAATGGGTCGGGTAAAAGGGTTGAAATCCGTTGATCCGGTGGATAAGGATATGGGTTTAATCATTCAAAACCCTACGAGTTACGGGTCGGGTTTGAATTATCATTTGAAAATTGTTTAACGGGTTTGGATCAAGGCTCATCCGCTCCATTGCCAAGCCTACTTAGACACACCTTGTTTGAAATAAAACGAATAAACAAGAATTCAATTTAAATAAGATGAGTTCAGAAAAATATTAGTTTGCCCCCGTTAATTTGTAAAAATCAGAAAAAGAAAGTATAAATGTAGCATCAAAGTTTCATTTGCTTGAAGCTTCACCCTCTCTGTAGAACCGCTGTGTTTTGCATAAGTAATATTTTGCTGCTTCAAGTTTATCTCTTTGGCATCCCTTAAAAATATGAAGCACACTCTAAGATAATAAACCCTATAAAGTAGTTTTAAAAAGTAAAACGTTTTTATCACTCTTCTAAGTTCTAACCCATTAAATCTTTTTTATCATCACTAATAAATGAATATTTTTTTTTCCACATGTCACACTTTTATTAATTTTATCGAATATCATTTTGTGGTTATTTTGAATTAAGTTTTCCTCACATGTCATTTTATGAGTTTTTTTTAATTTATTAAATTTCACATAATATTTTTATGTAATAATTATAATATATGTAGTAATAAATGGATATCAATTTCATTAATGAGTTTACCTTTTAATTTCCAATTTAAAACTCATTAGTTTCTTTTATTTATTTATTTAAATTATTTGTTTAATTTAAAAGATAAAAAAAATATTTCAATTATAAAAATTCATTATTTTTTTATTTTATTATAAATTCAAAGTTCTCAAATATTTTTATCTTTATATTTAACTTTTTTTTAAATTAACTCATATAATACATTGGTATCACAACTAGTTACTATCAATTTAAATGTGGATCTTTACATCGTTGTGTGACAAATGATGAACATGTAAAACAACATGTGGATTTTTGTTTAGTATAGTATCGTATAAATGTTTTTCAAGATACTATTATAGATTTTATTAATAGTTTTACTTTTTTAAGCTGTTTTTCGTCTTATTTTTTATTTATTACTTTATTTAAGTTGGACACATGAATTTTGATTTATGGATTCGTCACTTAACATGCCTTTAAACAATTAAGTTCATAAACTATCAGTGTCCATCTTCATCAATTTCACTCAAGTTATCGTTATGTATATTAAAGCACTAGGTGTAAGACTCATGTATTATATGGATTAATTAAAAAAATTAAATATAAAAGTATAATTATTTAAGAACTTTGGATTTATAAGAAAATAAGAAAAGTAATAAATTATTAAAATTGATTTTTTTTTATCTTTTAAATTTAAATAAATAAACTAATGAACTTTAATTTGGGAATTTTGAAATAAAAAGATAAGTTCATTAATTAAATTGATATTCATTTATTACTATATTTATTGTAATTATTACATTAAATTAGGTCTGTCAAATCGGGCCGTCGTGTCGTGTTTTTGTCTGACACGACATGACACGATAAGGTTTTTTGTAACAGGAACACGACACGATGTCGTTTTTTTTTCAATAACACGAAAACGAACCAATTAAAAAACGACAACACGACACGACACGACAAAGATAATATTACATAACTATTATTTTATTTAATTCATATTTAATCATATATATAACACGATAAAAACTACAAACACGAAAACACGACAAATACATGCTCAATCCTGTCAATTTCGTGTGGATTTGTAAACACGACACGACATCGTGTTTTTTAAACTTGACACGAACACGACACGAAAACGAATTCGAATTTTGATTTCGTCCCGATTTCGTTTCGTGTCGTGTATTTTTGTCGTGTCGTGTCATAAATTGACACCCCTACATTAAAGTATTATGTGAAATTTATTAAAATAGAAAAACTTATAAAATAACATGTGGAAAAAAAATTAATTTAAAATAACCACAAAATGATATTTGGCTAATTAAATGAGAGTGTGACATATGACAAAAAACTTTCATTTATTAAAGTAGATAAGAAATGACAAAAGTAGTCACTTTACTAATTTTTTATCATTTTTTAGCCAAAAATACAAATTATCCTAAAATAGCCATTAAAATTGTAGATATTTGTTATGGTGCAAAGTCATTCTTGGATGTAATGTTTTAGGCTTTCCTCTTTGTATGTGTAAATGGGTTGAGTCTTTCCTATAAATAGGAAGTGAGTGACTCCCATTAAGTAAGGAATTTTTTGGAGTGTTAGACTAGAGAGAGAATTTTGTATACAAACCCATTTGTATAATCTTTCTAGATCTAATAAGAGCTTACAAAGATTTATTTACTCCTTGTGTTCTTGAATTTGTATGATGAATTACTAGATCTTTCTAATTCCGCACATGCCATCAGAATCAACATCACTACAATTGGTATCAGAGCGGGTGTTCTTGATTTCATCAAGAATTGATCCTTGATGGCGATTTTGATTTAGTGATTCATTTTTTGATCATGGATCTTCGTGATTAGAGAGTGTTGTGTGTTCTAGAAGTCGAATTTTTCCTTGATTTGATCCACAATTCGACTTTCTCTCTCTAGAATACTTGTTTGTATCACTTTCTCTCTCTAGAATACTTGTTTGTATCACTTTCTCTTTCTAGAAAACCCATTCAAAATCACTTTCTCTCTCTAGAAATTTTCAAGTTCTTGTGATCATGGTGGATTTGACATATGATTCTTGGATTGTGATCGTTAAAGATATGAAATACAAAGTCAATGAAGATCAATTTTATGGGTTGGTGTTAAGCAAATTGATTTCATGGGGTAATATGGTTTCTTATGGAGGTTTGAAGGATGATCATGGAAGCTTGGTATTTCAACCACTATGTAAGATTGCATGGTTGAATAAAATTGCCTTGTCCATATTAGTTCGTAGTAGAAATCAAAAGGAAGGAGAAGAAAGAGATTTGTTCAATAAGAAATACATTTCTCTAATTGAAAACCCAAATGATCTTCGTGCTCTTAAGTTTGTTGAAGTTCTTGACAATGGAGTTCAATGTGATGTTCTTGATGTTCAAGAAAAATGAGTTCAAGTTGATTCTAATGATGAAAAAGTTTTTTATTCGATTGGAGTTCAAACCGATGATATTTCGTGTTCTTGTGATTCGTTTGAAGGAATGATTCCTTATAGGAAGCCGGTGATCCGAGAAATTCACAAGTATCAAACTCCAAAAGATTTGATTCAAATTCACAATGTTCATGTTGTGGAAAGTGAGTTTGTTCATGGAGTCAAGTCTTCAAGATGAAAAAAGATGAGAAAGAAAAAGAAGAAGAAGATTAATCGGAAAAATAAGCGGGTTTACTCACAAAAATCGTTAAACGTTGTGAAGCCGAAATCTGTGAGGCAAATTTGGGTTCCAAAGCAACAATCTCCAAGTGTTGAATTGAATTTGAAGTCAAAACCCAAAAGTGTTGGAGGTTCTTTTGAAGATATTCTTGGATCGTTTAAGAACACGAAGAACAAGAAGAACGAGTTGTATAACACGCATCGTGGTTGGTACAATGTTCAAATTGGAGATTTTCTCATTCCAACAAAAGAACCAAGATCTTCTAAATTCGATTCATTTGTTGAAAATGGAACTCGATTCGTCAAAAAGGTATCTCAAATTCTCAAATGGATTCCAAAACATCCATGATTTCGATTCGTATTTCTTTTTCGTTATTCATTTTTGATCGACTTGCTTCATTGGATCAAATCCGTTTGAAACCCGTTTGAATGATCCAATTGTTTTTTGTTTAGATCAAATCATAAAAATCAAAATCAAATATTATTTTTTCATTGTTCATCCACATTTGTTTTTGAAGCCCACTATATATCAATTAACTTTTTCATTTGATCCAAAACAATTTGAGCCCAAATTCAAAACTAGTTACTGATCATCTGTTTTGAGTCCATTACGAAAATTGTAACACTATTTGTTTTAATCCAAGTCTTATACAGAATGCGTTATTGTTTTCTCTTCATCCTTCATTCCTCACTATCAATTCTATTTTTGTGAATCAAATCCTCGTCATGTTCTAATTGTTGTTAGATTGTTTGAAAAGAATAATCAATTTCTTGATTATGAATCAAAATCAGATGTTAATTGATTTTGATTTGAATGTTGTTGAAATCTTGGAAGAGTCAAAGTCAAAAGTCAAAATCGAGTTATACGTATCTGGAATCGATTTGAGATTTGAGTTGAAATCGAAATCGATATGCTTTGATTTTGAGTCGAAGTCGGAATTGAATATTGTTGAGATTTTCATTCGCATCTGTAATTGTGATTTTTGATGTTGAAATCGATATGTGAGTTAAGAATCGGAAGCTTTGAAGTCATTACAGTTCCGATATGGAGTCATAGAAATTGTTCAGTGTGTACAAAACGAATTATAGAGTTGATTTCGAAGCTTTGGGTTAACAATTTCAAAGTCGACAGGTTTGATGGATGTTTGTTCACTGATGCCGATGATTGAATAAAAAGAAAAGAAGGCAAAGTGACTTGTCAAAATTCTTGAAAACGACGATGTCATGGAAATCGAAAGTTATGGAATCAAAAACGATTTTAATGTTAGGGTCAAAATCGACTTGGAAAAACGAAGACTTAGAAATCAATTGGAGGTGTCGAATAGTGATCAATAAATTTGATTTTGGATTGTGTTAATATCGATGGCTTGATTTGAGTTACAAGAGGCTGATAACGAAGTGATGAAATCGACTTGTTGATGTCGATGCTAGTTTGTTGTTTTGTATCAACTGGGAAGCTATTTTTCGAAGGGGCGGTCAAACCTAACGAAGGGTGTAGAATGATTTTGAACAAAGTGTGTTTGATCGATTTGGGTTGATAGATTCGAAGGGTTAACGATCGATTTCTTCGAAGATTTGGGAATCGATGGTTTGGTGAACTGGAATGAAGAACTGTAATGATGAACGGTAAGAACGAAGATTGATTTTGGGTTTGGGAAGAAATGTAAGGAACGAACGTAAAAAGCGAAGACTCTAAGAAGTGATTGGGACAACCCTTCGTTAGTTTTGTAAATTGAACGAGAAAGTTTAATGTTGGGAAGAACTGGGTTAAGATACGAAGGGTTCCTGTGTTTGTGATCGGAATGTGATGGGAACGAAGAACTGTAAAAATAAATAAATAAATTAAAAAAAAAAAACGAGATACGAAGGATATTGATTGTTAATTTTCGAAGGGTTGGTGAATAAGATTCGAAGAGTATGTTTTGGGTTTAATTGGGAAAAACCAAGGGTTGCTTTGCATTTAACGAAGGGTGCTGATGATTTTATAAGGAAAACATGAAGTTTCGAAAATGGTCCCTGGTGTTTCGTTAGTTTTGCATATGATAAAGTCGGATCTTCGAAAGAATTGAGCAAATGACAAAGTTTCGAAAACAGTCCCTGAACCTTCGATTTGTTGACACTTCGAAAATTAACACAAGTTTCGAATGTTTGACACTTTTCACCCAAATTCAAAATTTTTTGGAAGCTTCCAATTTTGTGGAATATGTTTGGAACACAAAGAGCAGAATTTTGAAGATGGTCCCTGAAACTTCGAATTTTGTGCAGTTTTCACCCAAATTCGAAAAAGGACTATATTTTGCAGAAAATTCAAGAATGTTCATTTCTGGTCCCTGCAATTTGTGCAAATTGACGTTTTCTACCCAAATTTAGAAAAGGGGGAGAGTTTTGCATATTTGGTTGTTTTGGACGCAACGGGTCCCTGCAAGTTTCAGAAAGTGACAATTTCTACCCAAATTTTGAAAAATCTTGCAACTTTCACCCAAAAAGTCAAAAATTTTCATAAATTGAAATTTTTTTTGTGGCTTTTTCGTGATTGTTTTTCCGTGCAAGATTTTTGGTGATTCATTTTGGTACACATCAAGGGGGAGTATTGTGAAGACTATTCCTCGGGCGCTTCTCATCCTTAGTGGGTTTTATAATCATTTTTTGATTATAAAAAGGGGGAGAATGATGGGTATTCGAAGCTTCTCGGGTTTGTCGAATATTCATTTGCGGATTTGAAGACCGGTATTACTTCGAGGGGGAGTTTGGTCTTGATCGCGCTAGCTCGTTGGAGATTAAGCCGGACATCCAATCCTAACTTTGAGGGGGAGAATGTTAGGGTGCAAAATCATGCTTGGATGTAATGTTTTAGGCTTTCCTCTTTGTATGTGTAAATGGGTTGAGTCTTTCCTATAAATAGGAAGTGAGTGACTCCCATTAAGTAAGGTATTTTTTGGAGTATTAGACTAGAGAGAGAATTTGTATACAAACCCATTTGTATAATCTTTCTAGATCTAATAAGAGCTTACAAAGATTTATTTACTCCTTGTGTTCTTGAATTTGTATGATGAATTACTAGATCTTTCTAATTCCGCACATGCCATCAGAATCAACATCACTACAATATCTCAAATCGCCTACTATTTTGCCTTGATACTTATGGTTTCAAAATATGTATATAAGATTGTTTTTATTTTTATTTTTTCAAAATACCATATGAAACCGTAGGTTTCTAAATGACCTACGGTATCCTCTGATAAGTCTACAGTTTTTCAAACAATAGGTTTCATAAGAACAATCAATGCACAAAATGTGCAGTGATTGCTTGTACACTGTAGGTTCTTACGAAACCTACAGTTTCCCTTATATTTTTTACCACATCATAATTATATGTTGTTGTATACGATCTACGAAAA
This sequence comes from Lactuca saligna, assembly GCF_052625555.1. NCBI lineage: Eukaryota > Viridiplantae > Streptophyta > Magnoliopsida > Asterales > Asteraceae > Lactuca > Lactuca saligna. Next base: position 19,696,061 of record NC_136422.1, read on the forward strand.
AGACAAAAAGAGAAAACGAAATAAGACACCTATGGTGTACAGGCAATCAATTCACATTTGTCCATTGACTGTTTGTACACCATAGGTATCTTATGATGCCTACGGTTTTGTTTTTTTTTTTCGATTTTTTCCAAAAAAAAAAAAACGTAAATTGTATGTACTGAATCTCATCACAAACAAGAAAAAAAAGTTGAAGATTCGAATAAACACTTGGTTGTTTTTTGAAGGCTCCATTTAGAGAGTTTTCTTAAGTTCAAAAACACAAAAAATAAAATTTTCAAATTTATATATTGTAGGATAACGGGGCTTGAAACAATAGACGACCCATGAAACAGTAGCTCATTGTCCGAAAGAGTAGTCAATACAACGTTGACTATAGTCAACCCTGCATTAACCGTATGTTATTTAATCATCTACGGTTTTAGTTGCTAATTTGAGATAAATGTTAATTTTGGCTAAAAACTGAAAAGTAATTAAGGAATATGGTTAGTTTGTTAATTTACCCCCCCCCCCCCCCCCAACAAATATGTTTGAATAACCTCGCCGATCGGACAATGTTAACCTATGTCAAATTTGGGAATAGAGTTTACGTACCATCCTAAATAAAAGCATGATATTCTTCATTCGTGGTTTTATGTCGGTGAGGATCTTGTAATGCCTGTAATAGTGGCGGAACCAGGAATTTTGATATGGTGGTACAAACATTATCAATATATTATACATGTAGTTATTCAATATCGGACATTAAAAAACAGGTTATCATCTCTTTAGTTGGGGGGTACAATAACAAGAAACATGTTTACAAACAATATTATATATATATATATATAACAACTTTTTGGGAATATTTTAGTACCCCCAGCGCCTCATCTAGCTCCGCCACTGCTCTGTAAGTATGACCACGGGACAGAAGATGTGATGTTGAGATTTAGACGTTTTTTTTTTTTTTTTTTGGAAAGGGAACTTCCCTAACGAGGGTTTCCGGGCCAGCTTTCGCGCACCGACTAATCCCCTGCTGCAAACATAAAGCTTTGCCTCATGCCCTGGAGTCACTGCAGGCGAACCTCCATGGCCACAAGGGCTGAGTGGTGCCAGGATTTGAACATGGGTCAATAGGTTATCCACCATATCTTCCATATGCCTTACCAAGTCATCACAACCCAAGTGGTTAGATTTAGACGGTTTTGAAATCATAAACGTTGGTATCTTTCTCTTCACTTTCAAAAGCATACAATCTTCGTATTTAATAAATGAAACATTTTGTCCACATGTCACTTCCACCAAGCATTTTATATCAAAGTGAATTTTCAGTTATACCCCTCATTTAATATTCAATTCAATTTAGCTTTTTATTTTTTTGGATCTGAATCTAAATTCATTTGTATATACATTATTATTTACAAAATAATTTTTTACTATCATGATTTAAATAAACTACTTTAATAAAATTTTATAAATCTTTAATTTTTATTATCATTTTTAATCATCAATATTTTTTTCTTTCTTAGCCGTAGTTTCTACGGGTTGTAACCTAATATATATATATATATATATATATATATATATATATATATATACAAAAAACACTAAAAAAACCTAGAAATCATAAAAATACATAAAAAAATACTTTATATATATATATATATATATATATATATATATATATATATATATATATATATATATATATATATATGGGCTAGCTATACAAGGGCCATAACATAACAATACATGAATGGGCTAGACTACAAAGAATAACACATAAAAGGATAATTGTCCGCTAATGTAATTATTGAGGATTTGAGTCAAACGCCACCAATATCCATTGGGTTACACATGAGAAAATGATGCACCACAAGTAATCAAACTTGTTCAAAGTTTGTTAACTAAACGTAACTTTAATGTTCGACAATAAAGATCAAACACATTGGAGAAAGGTCATCGTTTAAAAGTATTGACGGGAATAATATTTCAAGATGGAAAATTTTCAATGTTAGGACCCTTTGTGTTCGCGTCACCAAAGTTTATTAACATCTTTTTAGTTTTTGATATTAGAAACATCTTATTTTTATTAAGATCATCCGTTATATCTACCATCAACCATTATAATGGTGGTGATACATCATCACCACTAACTACCACCAAATCTATGAGATATCCACCACTAACAACTCCACTGAATATCATTTTTTTTATTATTTTTAATTCCAATATATAATAAAATTACATTTTTAAAAAAATTAATAAAAAAAAAAACATTGAATTTTTTTAACTAGTTTTTCATTAATTATAAAAATAAAAATACAACTTCAAACTACATTACTTAATTAAACTAGAATTATAATAAATAAACAAATAAATAACATTACATCACTTAAATAACCTAAATTATAAACCCTAATTTAGGGTCTTAGACCCTATTTAAGCTCCTTGGAGTATGTTGGGCATACCAGAGTTACGCATGGCGTACTCCAGTCAGATCTAAACCCTAATTTAGGGTCTTGGACCCTATTTAAGCTCCTTAACTCAACACCAAACCATATTATCTTCAACCTCCATCCCTTTAAACCCTAAAATCGAAACCCTGGCCTCCATTAGTGTGGTTATTGGGCATTTGGAGTGCTTTCATGCATTTTGGTGATCATTAAAGAAGAAGGAGCTTCTTGGAGAAGTGTGGGATTGTTTAGAGCTTTTGGATCCAGACTTTGTGCACCTTAATCTATCTTTTGGAGGTATAAAGTTTCTATCTTGATGAATCTAGGTGTTAGATCTAGTTTAAGGAGTATTTTGGGTTCATTTTGGTTCTTAGAGTCATCCTTGTGAGTATAGGCTACTCCAAGAGCTTAGTATGCTAGCATCTTGGCATTTAAGAGGTCCATTGTTCATAAAAATGTCATATTGATGAGTTATTTGGGTGCATACATGAGTTTGAGTGTTTATTATGGATTATATTAAGGTTTTGGTCCCATTAAACCATGTAAAGGAGTAAAGCTGCCAACTTTACGTGTTAAGACATCATTTAGAGTCAAGATAAGTGTTTAGATGCTTTTGTTTAAACCATTAAGAACTTATTTCAGATTTTTAGGCCTCTGGTCAGTACGTCGGGAGTACGTGGGAAGTACGCTCAGCGTAATGCATAGACAGCTTGTACTTTGTGCTTCAAGGGTAAGTACGTGGGGCGTACTCCCCAGTAAGTCAATTTTGGGCCTTTTAAGTTCTGGTCCTTGTTGGGCCATTGGAATTCTGACTTTGGGTCATGGATAGTCTGTGGGCTTTCTTCGTATTAGTCCTATGATGGTTTTTGGGCTGTAGCGCCTGGTTTCCGGTATGTGAATTTTATTTGAGTATTGCCCTATTTTAGCCTTGGACTCGGCGAGTCACTAGGTCCGACTCGCCGAGTAGGGACAAGACGCAGGACACGTTTAAGTTGGCGACTCGGCGAGTCCATATCCTGGACTCGGCGAGTCACCGCTGTTGGAGGAAACCCTAAGTTTCAGGGGTTTGCACCCTATTTAAACCCCATATCTGCCCCTTGCCAGCCCCCATTCACCCCCAGAGCTCCCAACCCTCGTCCTAAGCTTGTTCTTGTGTATTTGAGGCTCTTGTGTGCATTCTTGAAGGTTTTGAGGCAAGAAGGGGAAGGAGATCAAGAGGAAGGAGAGCCATCCAAGCATCATTGTGTTTTTCAGCTGTTTCATTGAGGTATATCTCGTTTTCCCCCTGTTTCTATGCTTAAGATTTCATTTAAGACACTCTTGAGCAATTCCTCAAGCTTGTTTGTGCTTAATGTTTCGTAATAAGTGGATGGGCCTTTAGATCTAGGCAAGATTGAGCTCCAGGAGCTCAGATCTGTTAGCTTTATGGCCCCATGTGGCTTGTTCATCCTAGATCTACCCTTTTGAGGCATTTTGAACCCTAAAATCCATGTTAGTGAGTATCCACACGTAAAGTTGGAAACTTTACGTGTGATTGGTGTCCTAGAAGTCCAGATCTATGAATGGCATGAACTGAAATCGAGTAAATCGGTGTATTTGGTGGATGCATGGCGACGACTCGGCAAGTCGTATAGGTGACTCGGCGAGTCTGGTCGCGAGTCACCGAATTGGTCCCTTCATGATGTATCGAGTTGAGCCGTGACTCACAGGGGGTGACTCGGTGAGTTGGGAGCTGGACTCACTCATGATAGGACTCGGCGAGTCAATGCCTGACTCGGCGAGTCCAAGGCAATCTTCATAGATCAGGAACAGACTCGGCGAGTTGTTCATACAACTCGGTGAGTCTTAGCATATGTGTTCTTCGGATGAAGATGAACTCGACGAGTTGTTCATACAACTCGGCGAGTAGGATGAAGGAGTTGAATGACAGTTTAGAAGATGAACTCGTCGAGTCATAGCCCAACTCGACGAGTAGAATCAGGGACCCAGGACAATAGTTTGCTAGGGACTCGGCGAGTGGAGATCCACTCGGCGAGTCGGGTCAACTGAAAGTTGACTTCGATTTGACTTAGGGCTAGACCAGGGGTAAAATGGTCTTTTTACCCAAAGGACAGTTAGCAGTGTATGATTAAGTATATTGTGGGAATTGCAGCCGGAGGACTCCCAGAGCAGCAGCAGTCAGTTAGTTTCCGATCAGTTCAGCAGCTACTTTGAGGTGAGTTACCTTCCAGTAGTGGTGGGCCTAAGGCCACAATGCCGACCCACCAGTAGGGGACGTATGATAGATGATTGTCTTTGTGATATCATCTAGGTTTGCTATTACCTGTTATGTTATATGCTCTCATGATACGTTATATGCAATAGTAGTGGAGATCGGTTGTTAGGACCGATGGGTAGTCAGCACCCCAGAATGGCTTGACATGGGTAGTCAGCACCCCAGAATGGCTTGACATGGGTAGTCGGCACCCCAGAATGGCTTGACACGGGTAGGACGGCACCCCAGAATGGCCGTATGGGTAGGTCGGCACCCCAGAATGGCCGTACTGGGTAGTCAGGCACCCCAGAATAGCCTGGCAGTATTTATGTTATGTGTTTGCATGGTATGTGGTACGTTGGGGGAGCTCACTAAGCTTTGTGCTTACGGTTTCAGTTTTGGTTTCAGGTACCTCCTCAGCTAGTGGAAAGGAGCCGGCACGGTAGCAGCATGTCACACACACACTCTTCGGTTTCCGCATTTACGAGATTCACTAGGATTGTACTCTGATATTTGATGGATTGTATGGTTTGAATATTAAAACATGGTTTGCGATGTGTTATGACGTGATCAAACAATGCTTTTATTTATTAATGTTTTCTAAAAGTAATATTTTAAAATGAAATTTTTGGACATGAAAATTGGGTCGTTACAAGTTGGTATCAGAGCCCTGGTTTGAGGGATTCGGACACGCCTTCGGGAGTGTCTGAACTCAAATCGAGGGATTGAAAGATTTTTCGAAAGAAAATGTTCTCTAAAACTTGGAAAAGAGTCATAAGAAAGAGCGAAGTGTGACGTGCACGACCGGCCGAGCTCAAGTAAGTATTCCCCATAGTACCCATACAAGTTTATGTTATGTTTATCAGCTTACGTAGAACTGCATGCTAGAATAGGCCTAAGGATCTAGGAGTGATGCCTTATGTGCCTGCTTATGTGTTACAACTTTATGAATATTGCATGCTAGAATTGAGTAGACAGCAGTAGGATAGCCTGTTTAGGTTATGCCTGATAGTATGAGCTTAGCATCCTATGTTAAGTGTCGTTTCTTGTTATAAGGATAGTTTTGGCTTGAGTCTGTTTCCCCTTATCCGAATGCTGCTTGCTTCGTGCTTGGTGGGGTTCTGAGTAATGGGAGTTAGCCACTAGGTAAACACGTCACACCACATGTAATCAGGGTTGAATAATCCCAAAGTATTGGAACTGGCCCTATTGCGCAGCTCTTGTTTGAGTCCAACCGTTGTAGGGACGGATCTTTTACTTGAAGGATTATCTAATCCTCGTCCCAGGTGATGGTGTTTAGGTGGTGGCTAACTGGCACTATGAGGAGACCTACAGCAGCTGAGGACTAGTCGTGTTGAACTTGAGTTTTCCCTAGGGCAAGCCTAGGATGAGAATAACAGAGAGTAGCAGTAGTAAAGGGGATCTGGTGGAGTCGAGGAATTCCTCGGAGAAGGCACGGATAGATGTAGAAGGTAGTATGGGCCCGTACTACTGAAAGCAGAGGATCCGTACCCGAGCCGAGGAAGGCCAAGACGAGACCAAGGAACCTGTAAGTAGTTGAGATCCCTCAGAAAGTAGCAGTATCACTAATGATTATTATGATGATTTGCAGAATGGTGGTACTTCGACTGAGACCGACAGATGGCGGGTCAGGAGAGGGGTCAGGTTCGGGATCAGGCACCGAGCCGATTGATGAGGGGCTACGTGAGTTCATCACGTCGGAGATCACCAGGGGCATCCTTGAGTCGACCCCCATCCTCTTTGGGTCGATCAAGGAAGGGATCATGGAGTTGATAGAGGATCGCCTACGGGCATTCAGGAGCGATTTGGCCTCTAGCCAGTCAGGATCTCGCACACTGTCCTTCAAGGACTTCAGGGGCAGTGGCGCGCCGGATTTCCATGGGGTGAAGGACCCCATTGTCGCCAGGCGGTAGATTGCAGATATCGAGTCTGCCCAGTTGACTAGCTTTTGCCCCGAGGGGTCGAAGGTGAGGTACGCAGCAGGGTGTTTACGGGACCGAGCCCGGGATTGGTGGGAGTCAGTGGGTGACTCGTTGGGAGCCTCGGCTATCGAGGCAATGACCTGGTCGGACTTTGTGACTAGGTTCAGAGCAGAGTTTGCACCGGCGGTCGAGCTTCAGCAGCTGGCCAGGGAGTTTCTAGACATGAGGCAGACGACAGAGACCGTGGCGGAGATCACCGCCAAGTTTCGGGAGAGGGCTTTATTGGTGCCCCAGTATGCCGGTGACGAGGACATGAGGAGGACTCGTTACCATGATATGCTACGAGCTGACATCCGGGAGCATGTTAGCTTTTCGGCTTGCCCCACCCTGGACTCCATGATTGCCAGGGCTAGGGAGAGAGAGATAGATTTGGAGCACATCCGGAAACGGAAACTTGAGGACGGTCAGGCAGCAGGGGCTTCGGGGAAGAAGCCCAAGGGATCAGATGGGAGGCCGAAAGGCCAGTCGGGACCGAGCCGCTGCAGGAGGTGCGGCAGGCCGCACGAGGGGGCGTGCAGGATGGGATCGTCAGGCTGCTACAAGTGCGGCAAGTTTGGGCATATCAGCAGGGATTGCACTGCTCCTGCGACAGTTATTCAGACATCGGAGTTGCTGTGTTTCCATTGCAACCAGAGGGGCCACAAGAAGGCCAATTGCCCCATGTTGACAGTTTCAGTGCCAGTGAAGGCGCCAGCTCCAGCGACCCTGCGGATCACGGATGGCCGTCAGGGCAAGGCAGAGGCTCCGGTGGTGAGGAGCCGGGCATTCCAGCTGACTACAGAGGAGGCACGCGCCGCGCCCGATGTGGTGACGGGTACGATTCTTTCCTTCTATCTTTTGTTTTATGTTGTTATGATATTGATATGTGCTCCATGTGTATAAATGTGTATTAGGATCGTTCCATGTGAACGGTATCCCGGTTCAGGTATTGTTCGACTCGGGTGCATCCCGATCGTTCGTTTCTCTTGCTCTTAGCAAGAGGTTTCATGAGGCTTCGGGCTAGTTAGATTACCCGTTAGAGGTAGAGATTGCTGACGATCGATCGGTGCGAGCATCGATGGTGTTTCGAGATTGTGTTCTGCGAATGTTTGAGGAGCGTTACCTGGTAGACTTGGTTCCCATCCCATTGCGAGGAAGCAAGGTTATTATTGGTATGGATTGGTTGAGCCCTAATGGGGCAGTGATAGATTGCGCGCAGCAGCTAGTGCGAGCCAGGACCCCAAGCGGGGGAGAGTTAGTGATTCATGGCGAGCGGCCGCAGTGTGGACCCACTGTATGTTCTGCAGCGAGGGCTAGGCGCTATCTTCAGCAGAGATGCGCGGGATATGTCGCGTATGTGATGGATACCCGGGAGGCGGGTAAGGCGACCGTGAGCGAGGTCCCGGTGGTTCGAGATTTTGCAGATGTTTTCCTGGAGGAACTACCTGGGATACCTCTGGAGCGACAGGTGGAGTTCAGGATTGACCTTATTCCTGGTGCGGCTCCGATAGCCAAAGCACCGTATCGGTTGGCTCCTCCCGAGATGCAGGAGTTGTCTACGCAGCTGCAGGAGCTGCTGGACAAGGGATTTATTCGTCCGAGCAGTTCACCCTGGGGAGCCCCGATTCTGTTTGTGAAGAAGAAGGACGGGTCGCATCGGATGTGTATAGATTATCGGGAGCTGAACAAGGTAACGGTGAAGAACCGATACCCGCTTCCGAGGATTGATGACCTATTTGACCAGCTTCAGGGAGCATCTTGGTTCTCCAAGATTGACTTGCGTTCGGGTTATCATCAGATGAGGGTCAGGGAGGAGGATATGCAGAAGACTGCGTTTCGGACGCGCTATGGTCATTACGAGTTCGTGGTGATGCCGTTTGGGCTCACCAATGCTCCTACCGCGTTCATGGACCTCATGAACCGCGTGTGTAGACCGATGCTGGATCGGTCTGTGATAGTCTTTATCGATGATATCTTGGTCTATTCCAAGACTCGGGAGGAACACGAGGAGCATCTGAGGGAGGTATTGGAGACCCTGAGGAGGGAGAGCTTGTATGCCAAGTTCTCCAAGTGTGAGTTTTGGTTGCGCGAGGTGCAATTCCTTGGGCACCTAGTCAACCAGAACGGGATTCCGGTTGATCCAGCCAAGGTCGAGGCCGTGATGAGATGGGAGGTCCCGAAGTCTCCATCTGAGATTCGGAGCTTCCTGGGATTGGCAGGCTACTATCGGAGGTTTATCCAAGATTTCTCCAAGATAGCCGTACCCCTGACGCGACTGACGAAGAAAGCCGTGGTCTTTCGGTGGGGACCCGAGCAGCAGGCTGCGTTTGAGATGCTGAGACCGAAATTGTGTGAGGCGCCTATCCTAGCCCTGCCTGAGGGCGTTGAGGATTTTGTGGTTTACTGCGATGCGTCCATTTCAGGGTTGGTCACAGTTCTGATGCAGAGAGGGCATGTCATTGCCTACGCTTCACGGCAGCTCAAGCCGCACGAGGCAAATTACCCGACGCACGATTTGGAGTTGGGGGCGGTGGTCTTTGCCCTCAAGATTTGGCGACATTACCTCTACGGGGTTCGGTGTACCATCTACACGGACCACAAGAGTTTGAGGTACCTCATGGACCAGCCGAATCTGAACATGAGGCAGCGTCGGTGGTTGGACGTGGTGAAGGATTATGATTGCGAGATCCTTTACCACCCGGGGAAGGCCAATGTGGTGGCCGATGCGCTTAGCCGCAAGACGGTGCCGATCAGGGACGTTTGTTTGAGGATGACCGTGGTGACTACCCTATTGGAGCAGATTCGGGAGGCTCAACAAGAGGCTATCAAGGAGGAACATCGGAAGAGCGAGCGTGTGGTGGGTCAGGTTTCCTCCTTTGATTATGATGGCAGAGGACTTTTGACACTACACCGTAGGGTGTGAGTGCCGTATCGCGGTGGCGTGCGTCAGATTTTGATGGAGGAGGCGCACAAGTCCCGATTTTCTATTCATCCCGGGGCGACGAAGATGTATAGGGATCTTCGTCCGGATTACTGGTGGCCCTGCATGAAGCGGGATGTGGCATGGTACGTCGAGCGGTGTTTGACCTGCAGGAAGGTCAAGGCCGAACATCAGAGACCGCATGGCAAGATGCAGCCGTTGGACATCCCACTGTGGAAATGGGAAGATATCACGATGGATTTTATCACAAAGCTTCCCAGGACCGCACGTGGAGTGGATTCGATTTGGGTCATCGTGGATAGATTGACCAAGAGTGCTCACTTTATTCCAATCCAGGAAAGCATATCGGCCAAGAAATTGGCCGACATCTATATCAGGGAGATTGTGGCACGGCATGGAGTGCCAGTATCGGTAATCTCGGACAGGGATGTACGTTTTACTTCCAGATTCTGGAAGAAATTCCATGACGAGTTGGGCACTCATCTGCATTTCAGCACCGCCTTTCACCCGCAGACAGATGGTCAGAGTGAGCGGACCATCCAGACTTTGGAGGACATGTTGCGGGCGTGTGTGTTGGATTTCGGTGGTAGCTGGGATACCTATCTTCCTTTGGCTGAGTTCTCCTACAACAACAGCTATCACGCGAGTATTGACCGACCACCGTTCGAGATGTTGTATGGGCGGAAGTGCAGAACCCCGATATGTTGGGGTGAGGTTGGCCAGAGAGTCATGGGAAGCACCGAGGTGGTGCTAGAGACGACCGAGAGGATCCAGCAGGTTCGGAGCAGACTTCAGACTGCACAGAGTCGGCAGAAAAGCTACGCCGATAGACGTCGATCCGACTTGGAATTCCAAGTCGGGGATATGGTTCTCCTGAAAGTGTCGCCTTGGAAAGGTGTCATTCGATTCAGGAAGCGGGGCAAGTTGGGCCCAAGGTTCATCGGGCCGTTCAGGGTTGCAGCCCGGGTGGGCAAGGTGGCGTATAGGCTGGACCTGCCAGCCGAGCTCAGTCAGATCCACAGCACCTTTCATGTTTCGCAGCTGCGGAAGTGCTTGATGGACGATTCAGCAGTAGTACCATTGGAGGATATTCAGGTTGACGACAGCTTGAATTACATTGAGCGTCCAGTCGCAATAATTGACAGAAAGACAAAGACGTTGAGAAACAAGAGGGTAGAACTAGTAAAGGTGCAATGGCAGCACCGCAAGGGTTCGGAATGGACTTGGGAACCGATGGACGAGATGATGGAGCATTACCCCGAGCTGTTTCAGGACCGGGCAGCAGACTTCGAGGACGAAGTCTAAAATAAGTGGGGGAGATTTGTAGCGCCTGGTTTCCGGTATGTGAATTTTATTTGAGTATTGCCCTATTTTAGCCTTGGACTCGGCGAGTCACTAGGTCCGACTCGCCGAGTAGGGACGAGACGTAGGACACGTTTAAGTTGGCGACTCGGCGAGTCCATATCCTGGACTCGGCGAGTCACCGCTGTTGGATGAAACCCTAAGTTTCAGGGGTTTGCACCCTATTTAAACCCCATATCTGCCCCTTGCCAGCCCCCATTCACCCCCAGAGCTCCCAACCCTCGTCCTAAGCTTGTTCTTGTGTATTTGAGGCTCTTGTGTGCATTCTTGAAGGTTTTGAGGCAAGAAGGGGAAGGAGATCAAGAGGAAGGAGAGCCATCCAAGCATCATTGTGTTTTTCAGCTGTTTCATTGAGGTATATCTCGTTTTCCCCCTGTTTCTATGCTTAAGATTTCATTTAAGACACTCTTGAGCAATTCCTCAAGCTTGTTTGTGCTTAATGTTTCGTAATAAGTGGATGGGCCTTTAGATCTAGGCAAGATTGAGCTCCAGGAGCTCAGATCTGTTAGCTTTATGGCCCCATGTGGCTTGTTCATCCTAGATCTACCCTTTTGAGGCATTTTGAACCCTAAAATCCATGTTAGTGAGTATCCACACGTAAAGTTGGAAACTTTACGTGTGATTGGTGTCCTAGAAGTCCAGATCTATGAATGGCATGAACTGAAATCGAGTAAATCGGTGTATTTGGTGGATGCATGGCGACGACTCGGCAAGTCGTATAGGTGACTCGGCGAGTCTGGTCGCGAGTCACCGAATTGGTCCCTTCATGATGTATCGAGTTGAGCCGTGACTCACAGGGGGTGACTCGGTGAGTTGGGAGCTGGACTCACTCATGATAGGACTCGGCGAGTCAATGCCTGACTCGGCGAGTCCAAGGCAATCTTCATAGATCAGGAACAGACTCGGCGAGTTGTTCATACAACTCGGTGAGTCTTAGCATATGTGTTCTTCGGATGAAGATGAACTCGACGAGTTGTTCATACAACTCGGCGAGTAGGATGAAGGAGTTGAATGACAGTTTAGAAGATGAACTCGTCGAGTCATAGCCCAACTCGACGAGTAGAATCAGGGACCCAGGACAATAGTTTGCTAGGGACTCGGCGAGTGGAGATCCACTCGGCGAGTCGGGTCAACTGAAAGTTGACTTCGATTTGACTTAGGGCTAGACCAGGGGTAAAATGGTCTTTTTACCCAAAGGACAGTTAGCAGTGTATGATTAAGTATATTGTGGGAATTGCAGCCGGAGGACTCCCGGAGCAGCAGCAGTCAGTTAGTTTCGATCAGTTCAGCAGCTACTTTGAGGTGATTTATCTTCTAGTAGTGGTGGGCCTAAGGCCACAATGCCGGCCCACCAGTAGGGGACGTATGATAGATGATTGTCTTTGTGATATCATCTAGGTTTGCTATTACCTGTTATGTTATATGCTCTCATGATACGTTATATGCAATTGTAGTGGAGATCGGTTGTTAGGACCGATGGGTAGTCAGCACCCCAGAATGGCTTGACATGGGTAGTCAGCACCCCAGAATGGCTTGACATGGGTATTCGGCACCCCAGAATGGCTTGACACGGGTAGGACGGCACCCCAGAATGGCCGTATGGGTAGGTCGGCACCCCAGAATGGCCGTACTGGGTAGTCAGGCACCCCAGAATAGCCTGGCAGTATTTATGTTATGTGTTTGCATGGTATTTGGTACGTTGGGGGAGCTCACTAAGCTTTGTGCTTACGGTTTCAGTTTTGGTTTCAGGTACCTCCTCAGCTAGGGGAAAGGAGCCGGCACGGTAGCAGCATGTCACACACACACTCTTCGGTTTCCGCATTTACGAGATTCACTGGGATTGTACTCTGATATTTGATGGATTGTATGGTTTGAATATTAAAACATGGTTTGCGATGTGTTATGACGTGATCAAACAATGCTTTTATTTATTAATGTTTTCTAAAAGTAATATTTTAAAATGAAATTTTTGGACATGAAAATTGGGTCGTTACATGGGCCCAATTAGGAAGTTGGGCTATATTGGGCTTTGGGTTTCCCTTTAGAGATTTGGGCTTTTTGAGCTAAAGGGTTGGATCTTGGTTTTGGGCCAAGTAAGAAAAGGGTAAAATTGTCTTATATCCTTTAGGAAGTTGGATTATGAAGTGGGCATCGGATTTTAGGTTATCGAAGTAATTATTAATTGAGATGGTAATTTTTTGTCGGATGGTGTGAGGTTATCCAAATCAGTGATTGAGCGGTTAGTTGGTTATCAGTGGTTTGAGGTGAGTCTTCCTTCGCAGTATCAGTAGGTCGAAGGCACTAATGCTTGCCCACTAGTTTATGATGTAGTATGATGATTGTCTTTGTGACAATTGTCAGTTATGCATGTATTTGCTTGATGATTATGTGATGTTGTTATAATATTATGTGGTAGTAGTAGGAGGTGAAATAGACCTGGTATCCGGTTGAAATAGACTGGAGGGGATTGCAAGCACCCAAATATGTTTGATAGTATCCGGTTGAAATAGACTGAAAGGGATTGCAAGCACCCAGATATGCTTGATCGTATCCAGTCGAAATAGACCGAAGGGGTAGGCAAGCACCCGGATATGCTTGGAGGTATCTTTGATTAGTATGTGGTATTTTTAGGGAACTCACTAAGCTCCGTGCTTAAAGTTTTCAGTTTATGTTTAAGGTACTTCCAGTTTGAAAAGAAAGGGTCCAGCTTGATCGTAGCGCAGCCACTCATGTTTCCTCATTGTGATGATTTTGGGATTGTACTCTGATGATTGTTTTATTATGAAATACGTTTGAATATTTGAATAAAAGATAATTGATGTTTTGATTGTATTAAAAATAATAATTTTACCTTATAATTTTTGGGGCATTACACACTGTGTTTTTTTTTCTCAAATTTGACACTGTGTTTTCCAATTTTTAACAATTCTAACCACTTGACCGGTCAACCCGGATACCTGCTGACGTGGCATGATGATGTGCCAGTTTTTGATGAAGTGGCATGCTGACATTTCAAAATTGAATTTTTTTCTACAAAAGTGTAACATCTTGTTTCACATTGTTCCCATTTTGATTTGGTGATCAAAGGACTAGGTATTAGCAGGCTCCAGACCCTCGAGAAGTTGGATCTGGACTTAGTTAGAGTGGTTAAGGTATTTCGGATAGTTCGGGTATTTGGTTTGTGTTTCGGAATCAAAGGGGCATTTTGGTAATTTATCAGTTTTGGTTTTTATGGAGAGCAGATGTTCGCTCGGAATCGGGTTTATAACAAAGGAGTTATAATCTTTGGAGTATTTAGGGTTAAGGGATTGAGAAGTATGTGGGGTGTACAACAAGGTACGCTTAGTGTACATGCAGTGAAGCGAGTACACGTGGTGTACCAATTGGTACGCTTAGCATACTTATGTGAAGGTATTGATCAGGAATCTGAAGGTGTACTCTGTGCGTACAGAAGTGTACGCGGGCCGTACAGTCAGATCTTGAAAAACCCTAATTTTTGGGGTTGGCCACTATTTAAGCATTCTTATGGACTGAATCCCTCATTTTATCAGCCTCCCTATCCTCCTTACCCTACACTCGAACCCTAATTCCCTGATTGTGTGTTTTGAGCCTAAAAGGTCTATGTAAGGTGGATTTTGGTGCTTTGAAGGAAGGTGGTCATCCTTGAAGCTTCACTAGAGGAGTGAAGGCTTATAGATCCAGAATAACATCAACATCCGACACTCATTTAAGGTATAAAGTCTTGAACTTGATGCTTCTAAGATTAGATCTCTTTTGGTTTAGGTTTATGAACCTTTTTGGTTCCATTGTTGAGATCTTATGAGTTCATATCATTTCTGAAGCTTAGAGTTGCCACTCTTGGTGTTATTTTAGCCCTTGAGTCATAAAGTTACCATCTTTGGGGTCTAAATCCATCCATGCATGAGTTAGGACCATGTTTATGATAGTAGAGTGTTATATTTTGAGGTTGGGTCCATTTGGGGCATGCAAAGTCACCAAGTCAGAGACTTTATGGGTCTAGACGTTGTTTAAGACTCAGATTTGTGGTTTGGACCTACGGGCTAAACGTTAAGTGCTTAATGGAAAAAGTGGGATTAAGAGGGGAGTAAGTTAGGCGTACAAGCCTGTATGTGCAATGTACAAGCCATTAAGCGAGTAAACGCAACGTACAGCTGAGTACGCCCTACGTCCTCAGTCAGATTGGACTTCGTAATTGTGGGCCTCGGGTAGGGCCATTTTTTGGACTTAATTATTGTGGGTCTTCATGGACCATCTGAAAATAGGTTTTTGGACCAAGGAAATTATTAGGCTTTAGGATAAGGCCCATTGGATAGGTTTGGGTCTAATTTGGAAAATTAGGCCATAAGTGGGCCATTATTGGGCTTTGGATGACTATGGGCTAATGGGCCATCGTAATGCAAATGTTTTGGTCTAGAAAGATGGTTGGACATTTGTTGGAGTAGTTATCTAAGCACATAACTATAATTGGTATATACCTGACCCAAGAGTAGTATGATCCATTTGGGTTGCATTTCACCAGAACAATATGATAGGATGGACGTTTAAGAGGTTGTTTATGATTTGCTAACATATTATAAGTATAATATATTGAGAAATCCTATAATTTAATTAGTATTGATCAAGATTTAATTTGGAATTAGTTTAGTGATCACAAGAGGCTAATTAAATTAATGGGGACTAATTGTGTAAATTAGTTATATATATATATATATATATATATATATATATATATATATATATATATATATATATATATGGTTTGGGCTTATGATACATGATGGACTAAGTTTACGGATGAATCCATAAAGCGTTGGTCCATATGGATCATGGATCATGGATAATAAGCACAAAGGTATGGATTAGGGTTTAACCATGACTCTTAGTATTCTACCATATATATATATATATACATATATATATATATATATATATATATATATATACAGGGCCGGTCCAGACGGTGGGCAGCCCGGGCGACCGCCCAGGGCCCACGAATCCAAGGGGCCCAAATTTTCTGGGCTATGTAGTGTATATACATAAAAAAAAATTATTACCAAAATGATTTTTAGGACCTAAAGTTGGTTCAAACTCAAAATAACTCAAAAATAAACAATTTGACTTATCTGTTATTGTTAATTGAACGCGTTTATAATGAATAATAAATGATATTTTTTTATAATCTTTATTATATTTGTCTTTAAGGGGCCTTTTTTTCTTTTCGCCCGGAACCCCATATACGTTTGGACCGGCCCTGTATATATATATATATATATATATATATATATATATATATATATATTACCTTATAGCTAAAATCAGACACCACATATGTTCTAAGAGCTCATAGGGTCGATTTTGTGTGCAAGAAACTCTCACTCTCAAGTCCTCCATATTTGGTGGTATTTTGTAAAGCATTTGAGGCATCACATTTGAGGTGCTAAGGTTTTTAAGGCCAAAGTTAACTAGCTACAACAAGAGGTAAAGTTTCTAACTAGTTGTATTATTCATTTGTCTAATTATATGCCAGTTAGGATATGTATGCACTGGAAAATGAAATGCATGTATAATTATAGAAAACCTAGATTCAAAGCATCTAGGGTTGCATGTGCACCATAGGAGTGTTAGAGTGCTCAAAACCCTTTAGTGGTATCAGAGCCTATGATTGTTTTCTATTATACTTGATGCTTGTTAATTTTCAAAGTTGAAAAAATCGATTTTTTGGCCTCTGACCGATGAACTCGCCAAGTCCACTGGCTGACTCGATGAGTCCACGTAGTAAAAGGGCAACTCGACGAGTCAGGATCATGCACTCATCAAGTTGATGGCTCTGGTTGCAGAATTTCGAGTTTTTTTGGTCAGAATTGAATTAGGATCATTACCACAAACTGTTTTGAATCATAAATTCTATTTTTTATATGGTAGTGATCATGCTCATCCAATAAAAAGATAATTGTTAAAATTTCAAGATTTGTATTAATTTATATGATTAGGCTAATTTCTTGCAAATAGTTGATATGAATTATATTGACTTATGAGTTTAACTTGACCATAGATAAATTATTTGATTATTTTGTTAATTAAAATATTGATCGAAATACCTTAATGATTTCCTTAACTTGACCTCAAGTTATGGAAAATGAAAAGTCTCTTTTTTAATAAGTCATTAAACTCATAAGTTATGGAAACCAAGAGTTTTGAAAAGTTTCAAAAATTTCCCTCAAGTTTTGGAAATTGTAAAGTCGCACTTGTGAACACTTTAATTCCAAACCCTAAAATTTTAAAAAGTTTAAAATCCAACCCTTATACTATTATAATTTTAAAAGTTTAATATATATATATATATATATATATATATATATATATATATATATGTGTGTGTGTGTGTGTGTGTGTGTGTGTGATATCCCCAATTTCACGGTCAGAAAAGACCGATTTGTTTATGCTTTGTTTTATAAAATCAGAGTAAATCTTTTAAAGAAAACGGTTGCAAAATTTGTTCCCAAAACAAAATATGATAACCATTTATCAAAACATTTATCAAAGAGAATGTATTTTCATTAAATAATAAAAACATCGGGATGTCATGTTCCAATACAGACAAAAAGCATAAACAATATAAAATAGACCTTACAGCAGTTATTTATAACTACTGATCTGTAATCAAAAACCTCTCGTCAAGTCCACCAACTTATACTCTTATGTCATTACCAGTAATGCAAAGAAAACTGAGTGGGTCGGGCTTGAAAGCCTAGTGAGCATATAGGGTTTTCAACCCATAATAATTAATTAATTTAATTTCCTCAACCAATAATAACCCAATTACCCATTCCCGTTATTCTCACTTTACGTCCCTAAGACAACTAACACAAGGGACCTAGTCTAAGAATATTTCATCGGGGCGACAACACATGCTTTGGGGGTTCCTCAACAATATAAGTCAAATAAGGCAACCAAGAGGGGGATGGAATACAGCGAATGAACACCCAAGTTCATTAACATCTACAGGTTATGAGCCTGATAGTGTTCCACGGGACTGTCTAGAAAGAGTCTGTGGTCGTCATCTAAATTCCGCTAGATGACTGGATCACAATGACATCGAGGCCTCTCAACATTTTTATTTCATCACACATCACTATCTACCCATGTTCAACCCACATATTTGCAGATAAAATATATTTGTTTATATACAACATAAAACTTGTATAACAAATTCTTTCGACACTCATATCACATGAGAAATAGTATATATTCACATAGCACGTATTTTATAGAGTATAATCTATATATGTGTATTAACAGATAGCAACCACACACATTTACCCATTCCAAATAACGAGATAATATACATATAAAACATAGCACGTATTTTATAGAGATACTTCATATCTATGTGTTAGAAGAAAGTAACTACACATTCACTTGATCAGAAGATGATCAGACAACACTACGGCTTGTAGAAGTAGTATTGTTCGGTAGATCTGGAAGATCTTCACAAAAAACTGGACTCCTCGCGGGCAGAGCTTCGGCTCGGAAACTCATTTCATCTCGGGATCTTCGGGCTTCGGGACTCGCTTCGGATCTCGGGATGATACCAGGGCTTCGGGGGTACTTCTTTACATGTAAATCGAGGTAAGATTATGCTCTACATTTCTTGTTTCGACTTCATTGGCTCATTATTACTTTATTTTAATATATTATAAGTATATTACTTATATTTATCTTTAGTAGGCCGGGACAGGAAAACTCCGTTCGAAATTCATAACTCCTTCATCTGAACTCCGTTTTCGTCTGTCTTTTTATTGTTGGACTACTATCGAAGAAATCTTCGACTCTCATTCAGATCACTAAGGATAGATATCTATCTACCTTAAATTCACTATTTACGTTGCACTGGGTTATGTCGGTTCTATCGCGAAACTTCGACAGGTCATAATTTCTTCGTTATAACTCGGATTTTGGCGTTCTTTATATGCATGGAAATCTTGTGACATATACTACAACTTGGTTAAGATTAATACTTCTAAATAAGCTTCCATCAAAAAGTCATTTTTGATGCTTATCGTCTCTAATTTGACTAGCCCGGATCTACGGGCGTTACAATATGTATAAGATAAGTCAATCTTACTTTTAGTAGACCTTGTTCACGAAGTCGGTCTATAAGGGGGATATAAGGTTATTGTCTATCAAATGGTGGTTTAATAGGTGTCCACTCCCACCCACCGCTTCCTTGACTGGTGGAGGGTCGTTAGCCTAACGGGTAGGATGGGACATTAATTCTCATTAAAAGTATAATGATAATTATATAGTGACTAAATGTTTTATTAAATTCACAATCTTAGTTACTTTAGGAAAAATGTGAAAATGTTGCTATTCCATGAAATTACACTTTGCACCTTGCCAAGTCGTTAATGGAGCATGTGTGGTTAACCGAAACATTAACTTGGACTAGTAAGGGTGGCAAAGGGTAGCTTGATGTTTGTTATAGAGCAATTAAGTGTGTGTGGTGAACCGGCACATTGATTAGGTGATAAATGACTTCAAGTGTACCTAGCACTTTTGCATGTTATTCACACCTTTTTGTGTTCCTCGGTATCCAAGTCACAAACTTGAAGGGCATAATCGATATTTAAACAAGCCATTGAAAAGTTCAATGAATCTCAAAAGAATCTAGGAATTTCAGTCCAATTAAAAATTAATAATCAATTTCGTTTTTCATGGTGGAAATTGGTAAATCGTCATTACCTACCTTCATATATTTTGCAATTAGATTATGACATCCCTCTTCCGAATTGTAAAATATTGTGTTGGGTTCTAGCCTTAATATTTCATTTGGGTGTTATATTAAGGACTATTATCTAATCTAAACTTTGTCTTTCTTTTTCAGATGTCTTCCAACACTGTTTCTGGCTCAAACCCTACTGGCTCTTTCTCCCTATCGAACTTGTGTGGGAGAGTCATCTTTGATGGTTCCAACATCAATGATTGGATTATAAACATCAGAATGGTTACTCATTGCGAGGATAAGGAATATCTCCTCGAAAAAGAGCCTAAGGAAATTGATGAGTCGTCTGCTACTCCTGAGGAGATTGCTGAGTATAGGACTCATGAGAAGGATTCTACCAAGGTGTCTTGTATCATGTTGGCTACTATGACAATTGAACTCCAAAGGTCCTATGAGGACTATTACCCCTTTGAGATGCACCAAGACCTGATAAAAAGATACCATCAGAGTGCACGAAAAAAGAGGTATGAAATCATTGACTCCATGATAACAACAAAGATGAAGGATGGAGAGTCCATCACGGCCCACTTGCAGAAAATGCAAAGTTTTGTGGACCGCTTGTTGAAGTTGAATGTCAGCTTCGATGAAGTGTTAGCCATAGATATCATTCTACACTCTTTACCTCCCTGTTATGATCATTTTCGTATGACCTATCATATGAACAAGGAGGAGGTCACTCTTAGCAAGCTTCAAGGCCTTTTGAGGACTGTTGAAAGTAGTATCAAAGGTAAATCTGTTGTTATTACTCCTACTGCAATTGGCCCTGTCTTGATAATTGGACATGGGAAACGGAAGAAGAGGAAGGCTCCCTAAAAGAGCTGCAAGGGAAAGTCTCTTGATGAATCCTCTTCCAGTAGGACCAAAGCTGGTTCTACAAATCCCTCTACCAATCCAAAAGAAGCAGAGTGTTTCTAATGTCATGATAAAGGGCACTGGAAGCAAAGCTACCCTAAATACTTGCATGATGTCAATGATAGGAAAGTAAAACCCACCCATGCAGGTATTTATACTATTCTATCTAATAACTCATCACATTCTTGTTCTTGGGTTCTTGATACAGGTTTTGGTTTCCACATTTGTTCAGATTTGCAAGGAATAAGAAGAAGTAAGGATGTGGAGCACGGGAAGATGGACTTGATCATGGGGAATAGGAAAATGTCGTTTGTCACCAAGATTGGAGTTTATTCTTTATTGCTTAGTAGTGGGTTAGAATTAGATTTGAATAATAGTTGCTACTCGTCCGATATGGTGAGAAATATTATTTCCTTTCATGGTTTGTACAAATAAGGTTTTAGTTTTTCATTTGATAATGAAATTAGTGCAATTAATGCTTCTTATAACGGTGTATTTTATTTTAAAGCATTGCCTTGTAATGGTGTATATGAAACTGTGATGGTTGTAGACAACTTAGAAAATAATGTGTTGCACATTGATTCTTCCAATAGTTTGGATAAGGCATCCTTGTAGCATTGTCGTCTTGGACATCTCAACAATAAGCACATAGGGAAACTCTAAAAGGTTGGAGTCTTGGAGTCATTCGACTTAAAGTCGGATGACACTTTCTAATCTTGTTTTCTTGGAAAGATGACCAAGTCATCCTTCACTGGTACTTGTGAAAGGGATGAATGTTTGTTGGAGCTCATACACACCAATGTGTGTAGACCTTTTAGAACCGTCACAAGGGATGCTAACTGCTTCCATGTGACTTTCACTGATGATTACAACAGATATGACTATATCTAATTAATCAAGCATAAGTCAGAGACCTTTGAAAAGTTCAAAGAGTTTAAAAAAGAAGTGGAGAATCAACTAGGCAGGAAGATAAACATGCTCCAATCCGATCGGGGTGGTGAGTATCTTAGTATTGAGTTCCTAGACTATCTTAAGGAATGTGGAATTGTTTCACAATTGAAGCCACCTAGAACACCACAGCTTAATGGTGTAGCTTAAAGGCGTAATCAAACCTTGTTAGACGTGGTTTGTTCCATGATGAGTCGAGCTTCATTACCTATCTCATTCTGGGGGTATGCCTTAGAGATTGCCAACCATATCCTTAATCTAGTCCCAACTAAGAAGGTTGCCAAAACACCTCATGAGATGTGGACAGGGAAACTTCCCTCATTAGCACACATCAAGGTTTGGGGTTGTGATGATTTCGTGAGATGTGAGACTCATGACAAGCTCAAACCTCATAGTGAGCGATGTATTTTCATCGACTACCCACATAAATCCTTTGCATATATCTTTTATAGAGTGAGTGACAATGTTGTCCTCGTTGCGAGGAGAGGAGTCTATCGTGAAAGATAAATCATATGCTAAGGGGACAGCGGGATTCAAATTGACCTTGAAGAGCTGTAAGAGTCAAGCGGTGAAGGAACCTCAAACACTAGCTATCAACCTGAGGAGGAAACTCCTGTTGAACCGGTTGACGAGTCCGTACCTATGAGGCGTTCCAGTAGATTTAGAGTCCTCCCTGAGTTTTATGGTTTCCATATTACTGTAGAAGGTGATACATTTATTAGTGATAGCACATTGGTAAATTTAGATGAACCTAACAACTATGAAGAAGCCATGGCAGGCCTCGAGTCTACAAAGTGGAAAGAGGCTATGGACAACTAGATTCAGTACATGTATGACAATCAAGTTTGGAAGTTGGTTGACAATGTACCGGGTTGTAATACAGGCGGGTGCAAATGGATCTTTAAGAAGAAGACCAACATGGTTGGGAAATTACACACATATAAGGCGCGACTGGTTGCGAAGGGCTTTACTCAAACTCATGGAGTTGACTATGACGAGACCTTCTCACCAATAGCAAAGATTAAATCTATAAGGGTTATGCTAGCCATAGTTGCATTTCATGACTATGAAATATGGCAAATGGATGTCAAAACCGCTTTCCTTAATGGGAAGTTGGCTGAAGATGTTTACATGAGTCAGCCAGATGGTTTTGTCAATGCAAAGTACCTTAATAGAGTGTGTAAGCTTGAGAAATCCATTTATGGATTGAAACAAGCATCTTGCAGATGGAATCCTTGTTTCGATGAGAAAGTAAAAGATTCTGGATTTTCAAGAAGCGAGGATGAGTCTTGTGTATATGTCAAAGCTAGTGGGAGCACAGTGAGCTTTCTGGTGTTGTATATGGATGATATACTTCTCATGTGAAATGACATCCCAACCTTGCAGGAGGTTAAGTCTTGGCTTTGGAAGTGTTTTGCTATGAAAGACCTTAGAGAAACTGCCTTTATCCTAGGGATAAGGATATTGAGAAAAAGGAGTAAAAGACTAATTGGACTTAGTCAAAGTACCTACTTGGACAAGGTGTTGAAGTGGTTCACCGTGGAGAATTCCAAGAAAGGTGACTTACCTATCCAAACAAATACCAAACTGAGTAAGACTCAGAGTTCGAGTACAGAGGTTGAGATAGCTGAGATGAGTCGAGTACCATATGCTTCCGCGGTTGGCTCGATCATGTATGTTATGACTTGTACTCGCCCTGATGTGGCCTTTGATTTGGTCAGCAGATATCAAGGGAATCCTGGTAAAGCTCACTGGACTATGGTAAAAAAACATTCTTAAGTACCTACGGAGGACTAAGGATTGGGTCCTTACCCTCAGTGGGAGTGATGAATTAAGAGTGATGGGGTATAGTGACACCATCTTTCAAACCGACAGAGATAATTTCCGCTCTCAGTCGGGTTGGGTATTTACCCATAATGGAGGAGCAATAACTTGGAAAAGTTCCAAACAGAATACTATAGTTGATTCAACATGCGAATAAGAGTACATAGCATCAAGTGAAGCGTTGAAGGAGGCGATATGGCTGAAGAAGTTCATCGGAGACCTTGGAGTTGTACCAGCTATAAAGGAGCCTATGGAAATTTTTTGTGACAGCAATGATATTATTTTTAGTGAGAGAAAGCTATTTAGAAACTTGTAATAGATAAAATTTAATTGAAATTTGATGATTAAATAAAAGGTGTTTTATTTATGAGTAAAGTTACTATCTTGTGTCAATTGTTTACTATTGTTTCATTTTGCATGTTTTGACTTCCAGGATAATAAAATTATTCAAACTATCCACAGTCGATCATACTTTGGAAGTAGGTATTGGGCAAGACTACCATGAATTTGGCTTGTAGATTGTCTAAAGTGTTTAGAGATAGCAAAAGGTTACTACAACATTTATGAGTGCTCATAAAGTCTGAGTGCTGGATTAAACCATGCTCAGTTGAATCACTTCATGGAATTTATCACGAGTGATCGTGAGATGATAATATCATATAAGTCTTCAAACCAAGATATATGAGTTGTTGACTATGAGTTGGTTATACATTAATCGTGTGAAAACGCATCAGTAACTTGATGTTATAAAACACATTGTTGTGTATGATTCAATGAATAGTTAGTACAGGCATATAATGTCGAAGTTTATAAGTTCCTTTTAATTCTTGGAGGATTAAAAGCAATACCTTGGGACCCTCGATGATTTTGTTTTGAACTATGTGTCAGGCCTGATCAGAACCAAATTGATGTGTCCGATTAAGTTCTCTGTCAAACAAATCGTAAATCGGGAAACAAACTGTTGGACAATAAGTATAATTGTGTTCCATGTATTTGTCCGGCTGATATCTTGATGAACGGATGATTATATGATCACTTATCTAAATGGCGTGTCAAATTTAGACAGAGGCTTTTAAAAGCTACGATTTCTAGCTGGTTAATTAAGTTGTACTTGCAATTATATTTATTAGACTTATCCAAGTGGGAGACTATTGGATTAGGTGTCCAAGCCCATAACTACAATTGGTATATACTTGACTTGAGAGTATCATGGTCCATTTGGGTTGCATTTCACTAGAACAATCTGATAGGATGGGCGTTTGAGAGGTTGCTTATGATTTTCTAATATATTGTAAGTATAATATATTGAGAAATCATACAATTTAATTAGTATTGATCAAGAATTAATTTGGAATTAACTTAGTGATCACAAAAGGCTAATTAAATTAATGGGAACTAATTGTGTAAATTAGTTATATATATGGTTTGGGCATATGATACATGATGGACTAAGTTTATGGATGAATCCATAAAGAGTTGGTCCATATGGATCATAGATCATGGATATTAAGCCCAAGAGTATGGATTAGGGTTTAATCATGACTCTTAGTATTCTAACCTATATATATATATATATATATATATATATATATATGTGTGTGTGTGTGTGTGTGTGTGTTACTCTATAGCTAAAATCGGACACCACATATGTTCTAAGAATTCATAGGGCCGATTTTGTGTGCAAGAAACTCTCTCTCAAGTCCTCCATTGTTGGTGGTGTTTTGTGAAGCATTTGAGGTGCTAAGCTTTTTAAGGATAAAGTTAGCTAGCTACAACAAGAGGTAAAGTTTCTAACTAGTTGTATTATTCATTTGTCAAATAGTATGCTAGTTAGGATATGTACGCTTTGGAAAATGAAATGCATGTATAATTAGAGAAAACTTAGATCCAAAGCATCTAGGGTTGCATGTGCACCATAGGAGTGTTAGAGTGCTCAAAACCCTTCAACTTTAAGGTAAGACCCATGTAGAGGCTTGGGCCCAATTTGGAAATTTGGGCCATTGGTCGATTAATTGGCCTTTGGGCCTTTCATTATAGTTTGGGGCCATAGTTTTGAACAAGGCTGGGATAGGGGTAAAATGGTCTTTTTACCCCAGGTATGGAGTTATGATTATGGATTATAACCCAATTTTTAATTGGGTATTGTTTTTTTATTGGTAGTTTGAGGATCTGTCAGCCAATAGCCAAGGGTTTTCTGTATGTTTAAGCATTGTGAGGTGAGTATTCTCACTATATCCATGGGTCGAATGCACCAATGCTAGCCCATTATGTGTTATGTGTATACTAGTTGTCTCTGTGATACTTGCATGGAAGAACCCGGGGGGAGCATGTGACAATTGGATGTCAGACCATTAGGGGAAAGCTCATGGCATTCCAGGTAAAGACCATAGGGGGAGCCCATGGCATAATAGATAAAGACAATGGGGGGGCCCATGGCACCTACATTGTATATGGCATGGTATTTTGGGGAACTCACTAAGCTTTGTGCTTACAGTTTTCAGTTTATGTTTTAGGTACTTCGGTTTTCAATTGAAAGAGTCTCGGATGATTGCAGAGCACACACCACATGGTTATGCATTCTGTGAATTACTCCGGTTAAAACATGCTTTGCTAAATATTGGTTACTCGGGTTTTATAGAAACATTTTGTACTAACAATTCATTAATTTAAAAAAAAATTGTATGGCGTGATTTTCGGGTCGTTGCAAGTTGGTATCAGAGCCTTAGTTTGAGGGATTCAGACATACTCTCGGGTGTTTTTGAACTCAAACTGATGATTGGTAAAGTGTTCAAAAAGAAAATTATTTCCAAGCAAAGAGTTTTCTAAGATAAGAGAAGGGTGTGGTGCATGCAATCAGCCGAACTCAAGTAAGTTTTCCCAGAATACCCATACATGTTATCTGTTATGATTTGATTTATGAATCTGTAAATCGCATGCTAGTTAAGGCTAAGGATCTGCTCAGTGCTTGCATGATAGAGTGTTAGGAGAAATGCTTTGTATGTATATCGTATGAGCTGGTAGACTTGCATGTTAGTGATGAATAGTTAGTGGTAGTTTGAGCTGATATGTGATACCTTGTTGCATTAGGTGAATTGGATGTTATGCTGAAATGGGAATATCTTTTGGAATCAGTAATTGCTAAGTCTATGTTTTAAAAATTGTATACGGTTAGAATCTTATAGCCCTAGAATAATTGATTAGGTCTTATTTCATGTTCCTTATCTGGTTGTGGTTCTAGGCCAGAGTCTATTATTTGACCGTCTATTTGATCCTGTTATGTGTATAATTTGCATGCATAAGGCAACCGGTAGTAAGGGTGGAATTTCTAGCAAAAGTGGTGATGACTGGGTTGATCGTTATATGATAACTCTATGGATTGGAGCGTTACTGCATGAATGTTGCTTGTTGTGTGCTTTGTGGAACTCTTAGATGATGGGAGTCATCCACTAAGTGAATATAATGGTATTCATGAGGTGGATGTCTGGCATTATGGAAAGTTCCTCTGCAGCTGATGGCAGAGTGAGGTCGGGAACCTAAGTGAGCCAAGGGATTGCTTCGATAGGCTTTGTTGCATTATTTAGTGAGCTTTAATGCATCAATAGAGTGGATGACTTAGAGGATTCAGGATGATTCTTGAGGAAAGTATGGATAAATGTGGAAGATAGTATTGGGCCCATTGTAACACCCATAAAATTTAAGCAAATTTAAAACTTTTCAACACACAAAAGCAACATCTAATCATTACATAATTTGTTTACAAAATAATAATTATCAATGTATCCCAATTTTCAATCACAAAAACATAGCAGCATTAGGAGCGGTACGATCATGCCTTCGCCTTTCCTCGATCACCAGAAGTACCTGAAATAACAAACTGAAACTGTAAGCTTGAAACCTTAGTGAGCTACCCCCAAAATACCCATACCCACGATAATATACATACAATCATAAACAACATACTACGGGTCCAGTCAACCATTGGGTTGGAATACCCCATACCCACAACCAACAGGTTGGAATGCCTACATACTATGAGTCCAATCATCCTTGGGATGGAATACACACGGCCCACAACCAATAGGTTGGAATACCCATGTCTATTGGCCTCCGCATAAAGTAGATAAGCCTCAACCGCCAAACAAACATGTGCACATATATAACAGATAGTCACATAGCCGTCTATAGACAATAATTGATCAAAAAAAATCATACCAAATAACACATAATACCATCCTATATATCAGGGTACCAGTCTAACAGGTCATACTATCATATCGCATAATACCACCCTATAACCAGGATATTGACCTAACAAGGTCACTAAGCATAACAAAAACTCATCCTAACTACTAGGATGCAAACCAATAAACATATACCATATACAATCCATAAAGGGCCGATATTGGTGCCTTAGACCCTGTTGATATAGTGAGAATAACTCGCTTCGCTAGTAGTGTTGAAATACTACAAGTCTCTGACTGTCGCATCACCAAAAATCCCAAACTATTACACAATAATTACTAAGTTAATACTCTAAATAACCTTCTTGACTAAGTGTCCACACTATTCATTAAGTCCATTCTCTTTATTGGGCCAAGATTCAAATACCCAATCCTTGACTTGAAAGTCCATATAAAAGCCCATTATTAGCCCAATTTACCAAATTGGGCCTAACCTCCTAATTTGGCCTAACAGCATGATCCATTATCACTACCTGGCCCAAAATATTTTATTTACAAAGTCCAGTAAAGACCAATTCCATTTAGTCCATAAACAACCCAAAACCCGAAACACATTTTTCAAATGCCCAACAGAGGACGTATGCGGGGGGTACTCATCCAATCGTTGACCACCATTGGGGCGGTTGACCCAGTATACTGGGCGTACTGGATTTATGTTGGGCATACTGGACAATTTGTCAAAACCTCCTTAAGCGCTTAATAGCTTAAGCACTTAAGCCTAAACTTCAGATTCATGGACCTATCATGCCTAGGATCCATAAAGTCGTGAACTTTATGACTTTGGACGTCCATAAAGTTCTTAATGCTTGGTCTTAATCCATTAAGACCTTATTTTCCATGCATAGGACACATACAGCTAACGGGTCCTCATTTTTATCATTCAAGGTCCCTTCAAGAGCCTAGAAGGACAGTCTTTTTCGTCCAAAACACAACATGCACCACCTTGTGGTTTTTGGGACAAGAAATGTGTCTTTTAAAGCAAAATGAAGAGATCTAATCATATAAGCATAAAGTTTGGAACTTTATACCTTCTGGAGCTTCTTGTGCACAAGCTAACTTCAGATCTACAAGTTTGGTCTCTTCCTTCAACTCTTTGATGCAATGATTTCCTCTTAAAGCACTCAAGAACACACAAATGAGCTTAAACGCACAAAAGGGAAGGCTAGGGTTTTGGAAAGACGAGGTTGATCTGTCGAGGTTGAGGTTAGAGGGGTATTGGTGCTTATTATGCTGCTTATATAGGCCCCAAACTCCAAATATTAGGGTTTCGCCCAGACATTAGTACGCCCAATGTACACAAGTGTACGCCCAACGTACTAAGGCGGGCCTTAAAATGCTTAGCGTACCCTTATGTACGCGCATTGTACTCCCTTTTTTCCCAAGTTTGCAAAACTTGGTCCTTAAACTTATCATGGCTCTTCACTTCCAACCCCAAGGACTATAACTAACAAAATAATGATAAAAGAATGTATGTAAATACCTTTAAAATCTCAGGATGTTACAATTCTCCCCCACTTGACCTAGACTTCGCCCTCGAAGTTTGTTGCGATAAATAGATCCGGGTAATGCTCCCGCATCTCGGACTCGGGCTCCCATGTCCACTCGGATCCCTTCCGATGCTCCCATTGTACCTTCACTAAAGGTACCTCCTTGTTCCGTAGAACCTTCTTCTTCCTTTCTAGAATGACCACAGGCCTCTCCACATAATTCAGCATTCATCGACCTGAATCTCATCCATCGACACCACTTCCTCCTGATCCATAAGGCACTTTCGCGATTATGAAACTTGGAAAGTGTTGTGGACCCGACTGAGCTCCTCTGGTAGCTCCGACCTGTAAGCCACCTTGCTAACCCTGGTAATGATCCTGAATGACCCAATGTAATGGGGACCCAATTTCCCCCTCTTCCTGAAGCTAATCACACCCTTCCAGAGTGAGACCTTTAGGAGTACCATATCACCCACCAGGAATTCTAACTCAGATCGGTGTCTGTCGGCGTAACTCTTCTGCCAACTCTGAACAGTCTGCAGTTGCTGCCTAATCTGATGAATCTTCTCGATAGTATGGAAAACTACCTCCGTTCAGCCCATCACCTTGTGACCGACCTCTCCCCAACAAACCGGGGTGCGACATCTCCGCCCATACAACAACTCGAAGGGCGGGGCGCCAATGCTAGAATGATAGTTGTTGTTGTAGGCGAACTCTGCAAGGGGTAGGTGGGAATCCCAGGTCCCACCGAAGTCAATAACACACGCCCTCAACATATCCTAGAGGATCTGGATGGTCCACTCACTCTGACCGATGGTTTACGGGTGAAATGTTGTACTGAAAGCCGTGTGCCCAGCTCCTCGTGGAATTTCTTCCATAAACGGGAGGTAAATCTAACATCTCGGTCGGAAATAATGGAGACTGGAACCCCATGGCGAGCAACGATCTCGCGAACATACACTTCGGCCAACTTCTCGGCTGAAGAAATCTCCTGTATAGCTAAGAAATAGGCATTATTGGTCAATCGATCTACGATTACCTATATAGCATCAAATCCTTTCCCCGTCCTCGACAATTTGGTAATAAAGTCCATCATGATCTGTTCCCATTTCCACATAGGAATCTCTATGGTCTAGAGCATACCATGCGGCCTATGGTGCTCAGCCTTGACCATCCTGCAGGTCAAGCACCTTTCGACGTACCAAGCGATTTCTCGCTTCATACATGGCCACCAATAACTCAAACTCAGGTCTCCATATATCTTGGTGGCCCCCAAGTGAATAGAGAATTGAGACTTATGAGCCTCCTCCATGACTGTCTCCCTGGCCCTACCAAGCATCGGCACCCATCTCCGACCGCATCAGGTCAATAATCCTCAACTATCCTGCACAAACCGGGTGTTCTCGCCGTTGATCCTCTCCAGCTTGTAGTTCTTAGGTCGCATACCCTCAACCTGAGCACCTCTGATCAAACTCACAAGCGGAGAATCCACCGCTATCCTCATACATATCGCTGGGGTGGAAGACCCATCTGACTTGCGGCTCAAGGCGTCTGACACCACATTCGCTTTATCAGGATGGTAAATGATCTCGCAATTGTAGTCATTGACTACATCCAGCTACCCGTGTGTCACACCCCCAAACCAAGGATGGCGGAAATGTCCGGGGGTGGAGGACTTCATGTAGAGTATCACAACAATGAATATAATAGTGCTCAAAGTAATTACAACCATCACAAATATAATTGAAAACGTTACATCAAAGCACATGTTTACATGATTCACATCAATTACATTATGATACAAAATGAACTGTTTGACGATTTATCGTCCCATCCTCAAAACGTTGTTGATTTCCTGTTTTCACTGAATTCCTGAGAATACAAGTAGTTTTGAAAAGTGTCAACACAAAGGTTGGTGAGTTCATAAGAGATTTCGTTAGAAAAGTAAATCGTTTTCCTTGTAAAAGCGTTAGAATATGTATCCAGAAAATCCGATATTTTCTTTAAAATCTGTGTAATGTAGTCTTATGACTGAAGACCAAAATGTATAAGTAACCTTTCTTATTAATAGAAAATGTTATGTACTTAAATGGATATGGACGCGTTTGAATTAAATGAAATTTCTATATGTTCTCATGTTTGTTAATACTTTATATATATGTAGTCCTAGATTCGAGGACCGAGAAATAACAAGTATTGACCATACTTAAAGGTATAAATGTGGTTTCAAATGATGTGTAGTCGTAACTACCAAAACCAAAAGTGTACAGTAATATCTGTACTCATTGAGATAAAGAGTGATTTTAAATCGACATAAAACTCATTTAGGTTTTATAAATAAAATCCCGTAAACTTATGGATTGTTATATCCCTATGTGAGTCGCTATAATCATACTATGACTATGTGAACCTGCCACGACGTTTCTCAGGCTTCGCGAAAACTGAAATGACATTTGTCACCCGTAGACCTGCAGGTCCCACTGTAGCTAGCAGCAAGGTGTGGGGTGTCAAACCCAATATAGATCTATATACAAGTATCATGTTCTCCCTCAAGGAGATTTTGATTATAACTACCAGGAATTATATCCCGCACTCGGATGTACGGGGAGAGAGAAAGAGTCTCACAATATAGGTTAACAAGTTTACGTGAAATGTGTGTGAATATAAATCTTTTCTGTATGAATGTACCCTTTTTGTACGAGTGTGTTGTGTGATGTATCATAAACTATACCTATTATAGTTTATCTAAAATGTATGTAATATGTATGAACTCTTTTATGGAAATGTATTAGTGTTATGAATTTATTAAACTATACTTTTATAGTTTAATATACGTGTTCTAAAATGAATGATTAATATTTATTATGAATGACTTAGTTTCAGTTCATGATGACAAACTAACAACGAAATACATTCAATAATTAGAACTTATGGTTATACACTTTGCTCAACATAATACAAAGTGTTATGATATTTACATGATGTTGGCTAACTTTAGCCATTCTGCCCTGTTTTGGAAAAATCATAGAAAAATCATACGAAGTCGAAAACTAGATCCCTAAATTCTGAAAGTACACAAAATGTGTCTAGTTTACTCATAATTTTTATCACGATTTTTAATGACCTCCAACTTGGGTGAAAAAGTCCATAATCACAGACTCGTCCGGATTGTTGTTTGAAATGATAGGCAGTTTTGTAAAAATCACCATAAATTGTAGAAAAATCGTATGGAGATGTGCAAGTAGTCATTTTAAAGCTAAAAACTTGAACTATTTGCACCTTGTACAGTTTTGAAAACAAAAATGTTTAAGATGCCCAAAACAGTCCGTGAATGGAGTTGAACTTTTCTGATGAAGGCTGTTAGAAAATTTTAGTTATGTTCTTGGTGTTTTAACTTGTATTCCCCCCCCCCCCCCTGAAAACTTGAGAAAACATGAAAATGTAGGGGTATGAACTCACCTTGAGTGATTTCAGTAGATAAGTGTTGAAGAAGAGAAGTGTTCAACCCAAGAACACTTGAAGAATCACTTGAAGATTCGAAGCTCTAACACAATTATGATGGAGTTTGTGTAAGATATCCATGATTTGAGTATAAAAAGTGAAATAATCATAAGGATAATGGATTATGCTTACCAGATGTGGAGGAAAAACCCAAGATCAGCCCTTGAATCTCGAATTTCTAGAGAGAGAAAGTGAGAGAGGAAAGAGTTTGATCTTCTTGGTGAAATGAGAGCAAATGAGAGAAGTGAGGAGAGAGGATGAATATTCAGCTCTCAAAAATGTGGGAAAGAGTGATAATTGAGTGGAAAAGACATTGATGTGACCTAGGTAAGGTGGGGAGGTGTGGCTGGTCATAGAGTGGGTGTGGGAGTAGTTGCTTGTGTCATAAGGTAAAGCAAAGCCAACACTCCACCTCTTTGTACTTTACCCACTTGCTTTTATTATTTAAATAAAGATTTTTATGAAAATATGATTAAATTGTGAATATTTAGGGTTTATTATGTTAAAATAGGATTTTGGGTGAAAATCCCGCGTTAAAATAATTAAAAACGGGCCTTAAACGCAAAACTACGCGAAAACCGGGAAGAAAAGCATTCCCAGCGAGACCTCTCGGTCCCTAGGCCGAGGTTCGGTCCTTGCTGGGGGTTGTAGCCGGAAACGAACAGAGGGAAACGAAGGGGTGAGGAGGCAAGAGGAGGCGAGGAAGCGAGAGGCGAAGGCGAAGGCGAGGGGGTTCGGTCCGGAGATGAGAGGCGAAATGTCAGACCCGAAATGAACCGAATGAACAGTAGTGAACAGTGTCTTCGGGTTCGGTTCTTCCTTTTAAGCGAGGTTCGGTTCCTCCTGGCTCGGGTTCGGTTCTTCCTTGCTCGGGTTCGGTTCCTTGCTCTCGGGTTCGACCCTCTTGCTCTCGGTCCCTAAGAGGACCTTCGGGTCCTAAGAAGCTTCTCTCTTCTCAAGAGGTTTCGGTTCCTAATGTCAATTTTTCTCGTTTTTACCCCGTTTTTGACCCGGTTAAGGGTCGGAATGATCCGAATGATTCTAAAAAGTTACGGGAAACTTTGGAGAGAGATTTGGGAGAGATTTCATGTACTTGGAGAGATTTGGGAGAGATTTGACATTCTTGGAGAGATTTCTCATACAGAGAGATATTTGAGAGAGATTTCACATACTTGGAGAGATTTGGGAGACATTTCACATACTTAGAGAGATTTGGGAGAGATTTCTCATACAAAGAGAGTTTTGGGGGAGATTTCACATACTTAGAGAGATTTGGGAGAGATTTCACATACTTAGAGAGATTTCTCATACAAAGAGAGTTTTGGGAGAGGTTTCACATACCTAGAGAGATTTGGGAGAGATTTCACATACTTATAGAGATTTCTCATACAAAGAGAGTTTTGGGAGGGGTTTCACATACTTCGAGAGATTTCAAATAGAGAGAGATAGAGTGAAAACGATTGAGAGAGGTTTCGAGTGTGGCATTTGTGAGTGTCCAGCTTCGCAATGCAAGGTCCGTAAACACTGTTAAGCCTTGTTTAAGGATCTTACACACTCCCGATGAGTATGCAACATTGTTTTATCGGTTTGGCTAGCCACGTACCACAGTTTTTGGTTAAGGAGATCTAGATGTTCGCACTTTTTGATTTATGATCTCTCATTAGAATAGAGAGTTGTGTAGAAATTTCATAATGTAAATTCTAGTACCCAAGGGCAAATTGAGTCAAACGGTTTGACATGTTGACTTTAGTTGACTTTGAATTGACCGAAATTTGACAGTTGTCACCCCGTGCTGCCTCATATTCAGATTCGGCTAATCCATGATGTGTCTCAAGCTTCTGTGATACATGTATATGGTACAACGGACCCCCATATAGGTCATGTCTCCATATCTTGAGAGTGAAAACCACCGCTCCAAGATCTAAATTACGCATAGGGTATCTTGTCTCATGCGGCTTCAGTTGCCGCAATGCGTAGGCTATCACCCGTCCTCTCTGCATGAGGACCACCCCAAGCCTGTGATGGATGCATCGTAGAACACCACAAAATCCTTAACTCCCTCCGGGAGAATCAAAACTAGAGCCTTGCACAAACGCTGACGGAGGGACTCAACGCCCTCTACTGCTCAGGGCCCCACCGAATATCCACCCCCTTCCTCGTTAGATGAGTGAGCGGTACTGCAATCTTGTATAAATCCCAAATAAATCTTCGCTAGTACCCTGCTAATCCTAGAAAACTCCTGATATCCGAGGGAGATCTCGACACCTCCTACTGCATAACCGCCTCAGTTTTGGCCTGATCGACCAGAATCCCCTCCTGGTTAACAAGATGTATGAGGAATTGGACCTCTCGTAACCAAAGCACACACTTCGAGAACTTAGCGTACATCCGTTCTCATCTCAAAATTCCCAATAACTCCCTGAGGTGCTCATTGTGCTACTCTCGGGTCTTGGAATATACCAATATATCATCAATAAACACTATGGCCGAGTGATCAAGCATCAGTCTGCATACCCGATTCATCAGGTCCATGAATATTGTCGGCACATTGGTGAGCCCAAACGGCATCACCACGAACTCGTAATGACCATAACAAATCTGAAACACGGTCTTCTCCACATCCTCCTCTTTGACTCGGACCTAATGGTACCCCGACCTCAAATTTATCTTGGAGAAACAAGATACACCATGTAATTGATCGAAGAGATCATCAATCCTCGAGAGTGGATACCGGTTCTTCACCGTTAACTTATTCAACTCCCTATAATCAATGCACATATGGTGCGAACTATCCTTCTCCTGACAAAGAGGATCGGTGCTCCCCATGGAGAACTGCTAGGTCGAATGAACTGCTTGCCCAACAGTTCCTATAGCTATGATGACAACTCCTGCATCTCGGGTGGCGCTAACCGGTACAACGCCTTGGCGATAGGGGCCGCACTAGGCACCAGGTCGATTTGAAACTCGACATGTCTCTCCGGAGGTATCCCTAGAAACTCCTCCAGAAACACATCTGCAAACTCCATGACTATTGGAACCTCCGTAACTAAAATCTGATCCCTGGCTTGCGTATCCACCACATACACCAGAAAACCCGCACACTCGTGTTGAATATACTACCGAGCCCTGTCAGCTGAACAGATCCCTGATCCCACTCTGGTGACCTCGCCATATACCATCAGTTCTCCCCCACTTGGGGTTCGAACTACCACCCGCTGGACCTCACAATCTATCATAACATCGAATCGGCTAAGCCAATCCATCCCCACAATCACACACACTTCCCCCATGGGAATAGGAATTAAGTCTATCGGAAAGGATACTCCAAAGATCTCCAACTCCCACCCTCAGTAGACCAAAGCAACAAAAACCCTGTGTTCATTGGCGATAGAGACTCGCAATAGACACTCAATCTCATTTATTGACACACTAAACTCCCTACTAAAAGTCTGAGACACAAATGACTGACTAGCCCCCGAGTCAAACAAAACCAAAGCAGGCAAGGAGTTCACTAAAAACGTACCTAAACACAGGTATCACAGTTAAACATATCACAAATACAATAAATGAGATAAAGGATAGAAACATACTGACAACCACATCCGGTGCTGCCCTAGCCTCCTCGGCCGTAAGCTGGAAGGCACGCCCTCGGGCCTTTGGAGGCTCGACCTTAACTGGCTTCCTATCTGTAATCCTCAATGTAGCTGGTGCTGGAGCCTGCGCCGACTTGGCAGCTAGAAAAGGTCATTAGGCCTTCATATGGCCCACATGCTTACAATGATAACAAAGTCTAACTTAAGAAGCTGGAGTTTGCTGCCTGCAATCCCTGGCCAGATGGCCCTGCTTGCCACATCGGTGGCACCCACACCCTGACTGTCCCCCAATCTTGGTATAAGCGGTCTTAGACCGCTTCAGCACCGGCTGAGACTGTACCAGGGTCTGACGCTGCTCCCTCAACTGTAACTCAATCTCCAACTCACGTCACCTAGCGACCTCCTGTAAATCCAAAAGAGTATCACATAGTTGTGTGGCAACAAACTGGAGGATGTACGTCTTGAGCATGCTCAGATAACGAGTCATCTAAGCCTGCTCGGAAGCAAACTTTAGGCACAACATTTCCCTCTCGATGAACATACAGGTGATCTCTGACACTGACTCCCCATCCTCTCTCAAACTCAAAAACTCATGAGACAATCGTTCCCGCTCAACCCGTGGAATGTATCGGGCACAGAACATATCCATGAACTGCTCCCAGGTAACAACAGCTCTTTAATCATTAGTGTATGATCATGTCGTCAACCTCCACCAGTCCTTGGCCCCGGACCTTAGCAGGTTCAGAGCACACCTGGCCTGCTGGTCAGTAGGATACGAGCAAGTAAAGAAACACCCTTCCACATCATAAATCCACCTCATATTCATGATGGGATCCTGATTCCCATCAAAAGTAAGGGGCTTCGTGTTATCGAAGTCCCTGTATTGGAAGCCCCGAGTGGCTCCTACTCCTCCTCTTGTCGTTGATACATCCGATGTGGCTGCATCGACAGCTGTCTCTATAAGGGCCATTTATCTGTCATCGAAGTACTCCATCATAGCGGTCTTGATAGACCCAAACAACTCCGGAATCTGACCCTGGATAATCTCAACCACCTCCTCGCGGATGATCTCCCTAACTCGATCCTCTGTCAACACTGGCCCCTCTTGGCCTATAACCTCAGGTGCTGCTGGGGCCTCCTGATCGCCCTGCCCAGATTCCGATCCGGATCCAGACACGTAACACCTCGTAACCACCATATTAAAAATATTACAGGAAGATATCAGACAATCCGCATAAATAACTGGGAACCAAATCCCAAGTAAGCCTTAAGGGTTGTGACTTCCTTGCTACACGTATGGGTTATGTGCTTTCAGTAGTACGGGACCATACTACCTTCCACACCTACCCATATTTGTCTTAAGTATCATCATAACACCCTAACACTATACATGCATATGGTGGTCTCTCGACCTCACCCTTACGTGAGACTTCCACCAACCCCATGTAGCACTAGTGTATGCTAACCATACATAACGTTGAACCCTATAGACGTTCGAATATCAGATCCTACCCTAAGCCCCAAATCAATAAGAACATAACATAAGGCTAAATCAAACATTCTCGAGCTATAAGATCTTAATTATGTACAAGAGTGATACATCCTCCAACAACTACAGTAATGATGTCAATCTTATATAAGGAAAACCCTAGGCTAGCAGGCATCATGTAATCAGTCAATTCTATCATGCAATTACTGGAAAACTCTAGCCTAGTACTAACATGATGTTCTAACATATCACATAATCAAATAACTGTATGGTATTTTGGGGTTTACTTACTGGCTCCGGCTGATCGTACACCCTGCATCCTCCTTTACTTATTTTGAAAACCATTAAAAAAATCATTGTAACATCCCAAAAATACAGCCTAAATTTGTTTGTATTAATATTACTAAAAACCATAATATCAAATATTATATAATAACACCATGAATCATATGTCTCAAAATGTATCAGTTCAAAACCGAAGTAAATATCATATCAAAACATCTGAATAAAACTCCCAGGATAAAACTGCAATTGTGGTGTGTGCCATGCCAACAACCCGAGCTCTTCCGCTTGCTAGCGGAAGTACCTGAAACCAAAACTGAAACTGTAAGCACAAAGCTTAGTGAGCTCCCCCAGACTACCACATACCATTCATCAACATAATAAACACATACAACCATTACTGGGCCCCGCCCACTGCATCGGGCCCCGCCCGACATCAGACCGAAGTTCGGAATAACTTGGGCACCGCCGACTACATCGGCCCTCGCCCGGCATCGGACCGAAGTCTGGAGTAACTTGGCCCTCGCTCACTACATCGGGCTCCGCACGGCATCAGACCAAAGTCCGGAGTGAACTGTATATAACATATCAAGAACATATAGCATAATCACATACTGTATCGGATTGCCCGACATACTACACATAGCAACACATGCTTGAATCACAAAGATATCAAGCATACATATTACTGCTATCTAAACGGCCGACATTGTAGCCGTAGACCTGTTCCTACTGGAAGAGAACTCACCTTAGAGAACTGACTACTGATAACCTACATGAAAGATCCCTGACTGCTGTCCCGGCTGCTCTCTGGCTATCATGAAAAATTAAACACTTAATCAAAATGAGGATCTTTCTATGGGTAAAATAACTCTTCAACCCCTGTTATGGTGTGGGTCATAAACATGGCCCCAAACCCTTTAATTCCTTCTAAGTTCATCAATGGCCCATAAAAGGCCCACTAATGGCTCCATTATTCTACATTGGGCCTACTTCACATATGGACATACTTAATCCCAAAACTACCCTTGGCCCATAATTTGACTCCTGTTGGCCCAATAAGACTCAAAGTCCAAAATACAGCCCACACTGAGGCCCAAATACTCAAAGTCCAACTGACTGGGTTACGCGGGGCATACCCTAAAGTACGCTTAGCGTAACTGCTTGATGATGAGTATGTTGGGCATACCTATGCGTACGCTCAGCGTAATACCCTGTTAAGTCCTTTCTCTATTAAGTGCTTAATATTCCGAGTCAGAAGAAACAAACTTAGATCCAAGTCTTATTCTACACCTTAAACCATAAAGTTGCTTACTTGATGGCTTACATGACTCACACAAGTTCAAAACTCTCAAAACATTAATCTATATCCGATGAAGTGGCTAGATCTCATGCATGGCTTCATGAAAGCTCCAAAGATTGAAACTTCATTGATAAGAATGTGTTCTGATCCTCAAGGATGGCAACCCAAGCTCTAAAACGGATTCACAAGGTAAAGGTCCAACCTTTGGACCTAAAGTGGTCCAAAACTTCCATAACCCTAGATCTAGATCATGAGGAAGAAAGTTCAGTGCTTTATACCTTCCTTTGATGACAAAGAGTGAGTTTAGTCCAGATCTTTGAGCTTAATCTTCTTCTCCAACCTTTTCCTTCCTTCTCCACAACTTTCTTTCACTAAAAACACTCACAAAAGCAACTTCACACAAAGGAGAGGGTAAGAACGAGTTAGGGTTTTCTTGAAGGTGAGGAGGCTGATAACAAACCAGGGAGTGAGGCTGTAATGGGGTTTATATAGCTCTTAAACCATGAAATTAGGGTTTAGTTTCTGATCGCGTACGATGGGCGTACCTTATGGTACGCTGCACGTACGCCTCCCACAACCTGTGCATCCAATGGCACTACGCCCCGCATACAACGGGTTACGCCCCACGTACAACTTATAGGAAACCTACAACTTGGCCCAAAAGTCTAAGGGTCCAATCCAAGATGTCAAATCCAACATAGTCCAATTATAACTTAAGAAAATTAATTAATTAATACCTCTAAAGTTGATCGTTACAATCATTTTGAAAATCTTTCCTTGATTTGAGACTAGATTCACACGAGTGTTCCTCCAATTCACACAAATCAAAGCTCTGATACCAACTTGTAACACCCATAAAATTTAAGTCAATTTAAAACTTTTCAACACACAAAAGAAACGTTTAATCATTACATAATTTGTTTTCAAAATAATAATTCAGTTTCCAATCACAAAAACATAGTAGCAGTAGGAGCGGTACGATCATGCCTTCGCCTTTCCTCGATCACCAGAAGTACCTGAAACAACAAACTAAAACTGTAAGCCCGAAAGCTTAGTGAGCAACCCACAAAATACCCATACCCACGATAATATACATACAATCATAAACAACATACTATGGGTCCAATCAACCATTGGGTGGGAATACCCCAGGCTCACAACCAACAGGTTGGAATGCCCACATACTATGAGTCTAATCATCCTCGGGATGGAGTACTCACGGCCCACAACCAATAGGTTGGAATGCCCAGGTTTATTGGCTTCCGCACAAAGCAGATAAGCCTCAATCGCCAAACAAACATGTGAGCATATATAAAAGATAGTCACATAACAATCTATAGAGAACAATTGATCAAAATAGATCATACCACATAACACATAATACCATCCTATCTATCAGGGTACCGGTCTAATAGGTCATACTAGCATATCGCATAATACCGCCCTATAACCAGGACATTGACCTAACCATGTCACTAAGCATAACATAAACTCATCCTAACTACCAGGATGCAAACCAATAAACATATATAGCTATAACTAGATACAATCCATAAAGGGCCGACCTTGGTGCCTTAGACCCTGTTGATATAGTGAGGATAACTTAACTCGCTAGTAATGCTGAAATACTGCAAGTCTCTGACTGCTGCCTCACCGGGAATCCTAAACTATTACACAATAATTACTAAGTTAATACCCAAAATAAACTTCTTGACTAAGTGTCCACACTATTCATTAAGTTCATTCTTTTTATTGGGCTAAGGCCCAAATACCCAATCCTTGACTTAAAAGTCCATATAAAAGCCCATTATCGACCCAATTTACCAAATTGGGCCCAACCTCCTAATTAGGCCTAAGCCCATGATCCACTATCACTACCTGACCCAAAATATTTTATTTACAAAGTCCAGCAAAGGCCCAATTCCATTTAGTCCATAAACAGCCCAAAACTCGAAACCCAATTGTCAAAAGCCCAACAGAGGACGTACGTGGGGCATACTCCTCTAGGTACGCGGGGCGTACTCATCAAATCGTTGACCACCATCGGGGTGGTTGACCCAGTATGCTAGGCGTACTGGATTTACGTTGGGTGTACTAGACAATTTGTCAAAACCTCAATAAGCGCTTAATGACTTAAGCACTTAAGCCTAAACTTCAGATCTAGAGACCCATCATGCCTAGGATCCATAAAGTCTTGAGCTTTATCACTTTCGACATCCATAAAGTTCTTAATGCTTGGTCTTAATCCATTAAGACCTTATTTTCCATGCATGGACACATACAACTAATGGGACCTCATTTTTATCATTCAAGGTCCCTTCAAGAGCCTGGAAGTACATTCCTTTTCGTCCAAAACACGACATGCACCACCTTGTGGTTTTTGGGACAAAATTTGGGTCTTTTAAAGAAAAATGGAGAGATCTAACATATAAGCATAAAGTTTGGAACTTTATACCTTCTGTAGCTTCTTGTGCATGAGCTAACTTTAGATCTACAAGTTTGGTCTCTTCCTTCAACTCTTTGATGCAATGATTTCCTCTTAAAGCACTCAAGAACACACAAATGAGCTTAAACACATAAAAGGGAAGGCTAGGGTTTTGGAAAGACGAGGTTGATCTGTGGAGGTTGAGGTAAGAGGGGTATTGGTGCTTATTATGTTGCTTATATAGGCCCCAAACTCCAAATATTAGGGTTTCGCCCAGACGTTAGTACGCCCAATGTATACAAGTGTACGCCCAACGTACTAAGGCGGGCCTTAAAATGCATGACTTTATTTCAGCTTGGTGTTGAGTTTCCAGGAAGGAAATTTAGGTTCTAGTTCCAGCTCATGTAAGGGTATTGGGCGGATTAGCGAGTAGATGTGGGAATTTATCTCTTTAGAGATTACCCGCAGTGTTTTGGAGAAGACTCCTGTGATTTTGGTTCTGTCAAGGAGGGGGTTTAGAGATCTTGGATGAACGTTTGGGAGCGTTCTGTGTTGAGGTTATGGCTATCGTTGGAGCTCGTACTCTTTCTTTCCATGAATTTTGTGCCTGTTAAATGGCCTTTTACCCCAAGTATGGAGTTCTGGTTATGGATTAGAACCCAATGGTTAATTAGGTATTGTTTTTTTATTGGTAGTTTGAGGATCTGTCAGCTAGAAACCAAGGGTTTTCTGTATGTTTCAGCAGTATGAGGTGAGTCTTCTCATTATGTCCATCGGTTGCAGGCATAACTCCGATCTGGGAGCTTCTATTCACCGGCTATCTGATACTGTAGGGCTCCGCCAAAGTAATCAAAATCTCAGTAGTAAAAGAGACAAAAAGTACAAGAGAATTCTAGAGTGATTTTGGTGGAGTGGGTGAGAAATAAGTTGCATTTGTGAGCATTATATAGGCCTGAAAGGGTATGAGTAGCATATAAATCAAGTGCGCATCGTGCATCGGTTCGGACAAGGGTGATGTGTCGTTCTCTGCGTGGTGCCATGATGTGAACAAAAGTACCTACTAGTCTTAAATTTATAACCTAACAAACTCTCACTAACTATGCACTTGTAGGCAGTGTACCTAGTCAGATTATAGTATAGCTCAGGTAAGTCGGGTATCGATCACAGGGAACGAAATTCAATTAAATAAATTAAATACTTTTAATTAAACTAAGAAAAAACTATGATATGAGGTTTTTACTGAGATCTGAATATCTAGACTTACCAATTTATGCATTACCATGTAATGATCATGCACACGTTTAACACTAAATTGATAGTAAACACAAATTGGACTATGAATGATAAAAGTTACTTTCCTATGATCAAGTTAAGCAACCAATAACAAATTAATATTAATTATGCTCTCTAACACAGTTAAAGTTTCTAGCTTTAATTACCTAGTCTAAGATGTTATTAATCTACTACGCTAAACTCATATCAAGGCATTGAAAGACTATAACTAAACATGATATGGTCTATCAAACATAAGTAAAATCAATATAAAACATCCAATATTCAAAATCAACACATATGATCAGGGTTCATCTTCACCAAACAGAAGTATGGGGTGATTAGATCATAACTAAAACCGAAACATATAATAAATCTAAGTTAACTAAAACAGACATGGTAAAATCTAGAAAACTGAACGATTTGATGATGTTTTTTCTTCAATTCTCTTCAACTCTTGCAATCTATTCGATTCCTAGCCTTCTCTAGGTTTTCCAAATGTTTTTAGTCATAAATCAAAGCTTTTTCCTTAAGCCAACCCACTAAATTCGACCTAATATCCACATATTTATAGTTGCCATAATCTAACCACCACGACGTATTTGACCACCACCACGTTGTCGTCTTCTATGAAATCTCATATACGGAAAATCACCCAAGCTTCTAGATGTGGCCACGTCGTTCAACATGGCTTTTCTTCCAGTTCCAAGTTGCTGCTAATTTTAGCCTCCAAGATTCTAACTTTTGTCATCTTTGGTCCCTTTCCTTTAAGATTGTCCTATTTAGCTGCATATTGTAATTTAACTCAATAAGTACCAAATATCTTTACAATCTAAAAAATATAGGTTAAAATGTATTAAATAATGCCTAAATATATGTATAAATATAAAAATATCATGCCACGTGTCGCATTTTGGGTGGTGTGGCAGTGTGCGCCGTCGTTGCACGCAAGCGCAAGCAAGGAATTTATGTTTCTTCAAAAATTAATATTGTTTGCATACGAGCTCTG
The DNA here is from genome assembly GCF_052625555.1 of Lactuca saligna. Lineage (NCBI taxonomy): Eukaryota > Viridiplantae > Streptophyta > Magnoliopsida > Asterales > Asteraceae > Lactuca > Lactuca saligna. The sequence goes on from NC_136422.1 coordinate 19,740,064, forward strand.
TTTTTAACGAGTTTTATATCCACGCGTAGCTATCAACGGGATCTACAACTTTTATTTAGACTATGTCGGCTAGTTTTGATTTTATTTTTAAAGTTGTATTTTTAACAACATAAGACTGTTAAAGTCCATTAAAATTCATAACTCTCTCATATGGTATCCGTTCTTGACCGTGTTTATATTGACGGATGAGTGTTAACGGGATCTTCAACTCTCATTTAGATTGGTTTTCCTAACAATCGACCTATTTCAATTTCGGTTTCTGAGTCGTATATTGCTACACTAAAATATTATAAAAATCATAATTTCCTCTCACAAAGTCAGATTCAGACATTCTTTATATGCATGAAATCCTTGTGATATATACTATAACTTTGATTAAGATTATTTATGATAAATAATATTTTATCCAAAAAGTTATTTTTAACGCTTATTATAACTAGTCCGAATCTACGGGTGTTACATTGGTGTAATATGATGGTAAAAGTTTTGATTTTCTTATGTTGCGTTTTGATCCTTGGTGTAATATGATGGTAAAAGTTTTGATTTTCATATGATGCGTTTGTTTGTAAAAACCATCATATTTCAACATATACCACCCCAATTGACCTTCCATCAATAATTGAACAAATCTTCCTTACCGGGAGGGCAATCTTCTCTTATAGTCTTCACCTCCCGCCCGACCCGGAAATAGAGAATCCACCCCCCTTATGATTTATTAATTTCTGCAAGCAGGGAGGATCCAAAGCTCCCAATGAATTTTTATTTTTATGTTATGTACGATATCCTATACAACAACGTTTTGCCACATGCCCACCATAACATCCTCATTTCTATTGATTTCATCTTCCTCTTGTGATCTTTCTTGCTCGACCAACACTCAGATCCATACGTCATAGCTAGCATCACAATCATCTTATAAAATTTCCCCTTCGGTTTCAACGAAACATTCTTTTCACAGGATACCCATGAGGCCACCATCCACTTTAACCAACCTGCATTTATGCGATGAGTAACATCTACATTCACCATATCTATTCTATGTATCATAGACCCTAAGCATTCGGAAAGCTCCATTGAAGATAAAGCTTGGTCCCCTATACACATGTCAACTTCTTTTGCATACCCTCTCCCTCCCCTCCCCCCTCCTGGTTGAAATTGCACAAAAGATACTATGTTTTAACAATGTTGAGTTATAATCCCTTTTTTTTCCAACATCCTCTTCCAATTATGTAACATATCATTCAACTCAATCCTTGTTTCGGCAACCAACACCATGTCATCTGCAAATAGCACACACCAAGTTATATCCCTATGAATCTCATGAGAAATCTCGTCTAACATCGGGAATGGATATATACGTTGAGAGTTGGGCCTCGATGTAGTCCAATGCCTACAGTAAACGAGTTCGTGTGTTCGACAAGGATATTTACATAGGTTGTAGACCGACAATATATATCTCGAATAACCATGACATATCTCTATCGGATTCTTCTAGCTTATAAGGTACTCCAAATGGTCTTATGGTGTATGCTTTAATGCTATTGTATGTCTTCATCAAAGTCGTTGAACAGCATATCGAGATCCCTATTTGGATATGGTATCTTATACACCAATGTTTACAAATATATGTTAAAATGATTGAATAAGATAAAAAATCTTAATTTGTAAAACTGTTTAAAAATATATTTCTGAAAAAAGGTTACAAAAATAAAATGCTTGATACCATATCCAAATCGCTTTCACATTGGGCCGAAGCCCGTCGTACCGGATACAGAAGTGGCTGCTTTTTTCATGCCAAAAGTGCGGTACAACCTTTAATTGCTCATAAATGCCGACCCGTATTTACTAATTTCTCCTTTGCCACACCCCTTTGTTTTGGGGTGAATTTTAATATTTTGCCCTTCTATTTAACTTTATTTGAAGTTACCCTTTCACAAATTTGTTTACCAAAATGACCTCATGCCCTATCAAGAAGACAACAAGTTATGATTTTGACAAAACAATCACAAGATTCTTTTTTAAGTTTTATAATAATTGATAAGTAGGTACCATTCATCAAAACAATAATAATAATAATAATAATAATAATAATAATAATAAATAAATAAATACAGAAGTTCGTAATATCATCAACTTATGAGATCCATAAGTTTTTTTATATAACTTTATTTTATTTCAAAAATTGTTTATATAATTAGTTGAAAATGTATGAGAGTATGATTGAAAAAAACTCATCCTAAGTGCTTCTAAATTTTCAAACACGGTTGAAAAGCTCAACAATAGGAAATAATTTTTTTTCTACTTTTTATTAAATGAAAAATCTTTCACAAAAATCATTAGCTTTGAATATTTATACTAAATAAATAACATATGTATTGTTGTCATCATAAAAATTAATCGAATACATTAACTCGAGGTTATTAAATTTCTTTATTTCGTGTTTGTTACATATATTTAGGATATTTGAAAATAATTAAATGGGTTTCTCATATAATAATACAACCAAATGATAAAATTTCTCATTTTGAAATAATTTCAATGTATTATAATAGGGTTTTATTATATAATATATAAATTTCTCAAAAACAGTCAACTAAGTTATCATTTGAAATTATTGTTGATAGATTATTTGAATCTGGGGCAATTTTTAGAAAGGCAAAGGTTTAGACCACAATTGTGAAGTTTTACAAAGTGAAAGGATCAAATCTGTCAAACTGAAACTTAACTTTTTCTAACTATATTTAATTAATTATTTAAGCTTTTCAAGTATTTAAAAAAGAAAAGAAAGAAAAAATAAAAAAGGAAAATACCCGAGTAATCCAAATCTCTCTCAATAATCAAACCTCTCTCTCTCTCTCTCTCTCTCTCTCTCTCTAAATTCCCTCTTCAGGTATGTGTAGTGTACAGTATAACTCTATACCACTTCAATTCCCCTAAATCAAGTATTTTGTGTATTGATCGATTTGTGCATATGAATTTATGTGTTTAGGGGTTCGATTCTCAAGTTGAGCGATATCAATCAGCTATCAATTCATGTCTCTGAGGCCGAGCGCGAGGACTGAGGTTCGCCGGAACCGATACAAGGTTGCCGTCGATGCGGATGAAGGAAGGCGGCGGAGAGAAGACAATATGGTCGAGATCCGTAAGAATAAGAGAGAAGAGAACTTACTTAAGAAACGTCAAGTACTACCGTCGTCACAGCCTTTGTCCACCGGTGTTCCAGTCCCATCCTCCACCGTGGAGAAAAAGGTTAACTCTCACTTTCCGATTCGATTTTGGATTCATTACACGATTTTTGGAACTGTAACATCAGATGCATATGATTAGAGTTTTGCACCTAGTGTTATTATTACATTGATCTAGTGTTTGCTAGTATTACAAGTTATGATACGATTGTAATTAAAATTGAATCAGAACTGATGACGATTGATTGATTGAATACGTCCTTACTAGGTTAGAAGTTTTTAACCTTTGTTTTCATAATCTAGTTTACTGTTTTAAAGCTATGATTTGTTTCTTATCATTACATGTATGTGCATCTGTATATTGTTGTCATCTAAACCTATAAACTGACGAATTGCAGTTGGAGAGTCTTCCTGCTATGGTTGCTGGAGTATATTCCAATGACAACAATATGCAGCTGGAAGCAACTACTCAGTTTCGGAAATTGCTTTCAATAGGTATAAAATCTAAACCATGTTTTTTTCCCTCCCTAATTTCTATTCATTTTCAAGAACAAATATCCGTTAACCAACATGATTAAACTTTGTTTTAACAGAACGTAGTCCACCAATTGAAGAAGTTATACAATCTGGTGTTGTACCTCGCTTTGTTGAATTCTTGATGAGAGAAGATTTCCCACAGCTTCAGGTCAGCATTCAGAAACATTATCCTCTTTTTTCTCTTTCTTTTGACCTAATCTTGAATCTGTTCAACAGTTTGAGGCTGCATGGGCACTTACAAACATAGCTTCTGGAACTTCTGACAATACAAAAGTTGTAATTGATCATGGAGCAGTTCCAATTTTTGTCAAGCTTCTTGCTTCACCAAGTGATGATGTTCGTGAACAGGTAACAAATATATATATTATTATTAGTCAATGCGAGTTTGGCAACTAGCTTTTAGCTTTTAAAAGAAACTCAAATTAAAGAAAAAGCTTCATTTGAGAGTACAAGTTTAAAGCTTTTAACTCATAATCCAAAAGTTACTTCAAGTAGCTTTATGTAATTTTAACCTTTCAGAAGCTTACATTGCGAAAGATACCCTTAATAGTTACTCATTCAATGTAGACAAGAAGGGGTGATTTTTAATTTGTATAATTATCTTTTCTATTTTTATTTTGTGTAGGCTGTTTGGGCTCTTGGAAATGTTGCTGGTGATTCCCCGAGGTGTCGTGATCTTGTTCTTGGACAAGGTGCTCTGCTTCCATTGTTGGCTCAGTTAAATGAACATGCTAAGCTTTCCATGCTCAGAAATGCCACCTGGACACTCTCAAATTTCTGTAGAGGGAAACCTCAACCTCCTTTTGAGGAGGTTATTGTTAATTGCTATTGTTATTGTTATTGTTATTTTATCAGCTTGAGATTAGTGATTTGAGAGTCTGAATGTGTTTTTGAATTGCAGACAAAACCAGCACTTCCTGCACTTGAGAGACTTGTTCATTCGAATGATGAAGAGGTGTTGACAGATGCATGTTGGGCTCTATCGTATTTATCTGATGGAACAAATGATAAAATTCAAGCTGTGATTGAGGCAGGTGTATGCAGACGCCTTGTTGAGCTTCTTCTGTGAGTTTTTTCTTTTCTTTATGGTGATTAATTAGTTACTTTTAGATTGTGTTTGGTATGGGTTAATTGAAGAGGGAATGGAATGGAATGGAAAATCATGTTTGTTTTGCCACATGGGAATGGAATGGAGCATTTTCGACATAATGTGATTCTGATTTTCATTCATAAATTACTTTTATTTATACAAGCTTAATTAAAAAAAAATATTGTTCTTGAAAAATTTCAAGACATAAGTTAAACTTATTTCATGTTATTTTCCTAAAATAAATTTTAGTTAATAATTCTATATTAAGATTTCATAGCATTTAATTTTAGAGTAAATTACAATTATGGTCCCATGACTTCTAACTCTTTTTTTTTCTTCATTTTCTTTATCCTAAAATGAATCTATTTGCAATTTTGGTCCTTACTTGAGGCTTTAAAACACTTTTGGTCCATGTCCCATGCAAAAAAAATCTGATTTTTTATTTATTTATCAATATCAAGTAAAAAGAAGGATAAAATAATCATTTTACTTAGAAAAGATGGACCAAAAGCGTTTTAAACTCATCAAATAAGGACCAAAATTGCAAACATTTTAATCTATTTGCAATTTGTTCCATATTTTTTTTTGTTTATCAAGTTAATAAAGGATAATATAACCATTTTACTTAGAAAACATGGACCAAAAGCATTTTAAACTCATCAAATAAGGACCGAAATTGTAAATTACCTTAAATTTATCTAATTTTTTTACCTTTGTAACAATTCTTTTTTTGGAATGATCAATAAACCTTTTTTACTATTTCCAATACAAAATAGACATGAAATACACTTATATATAACTTATCAACTAATGCCTTTTATCCTCTATAAAAACAAAGTCATTCTACTTCTACATTTCATTTACGGGAAATCTCTAGTAAAGTCCCATTTTTTTTTTTTTTTTGCATAGCTTACATTTTAGTCCAGAATTAATATTTTTTATAAAAAAGTCCTAAAAAACGGCAAAATGTTGCATTCTGACCCTTTTCTACCGGTTAGGATCGATAACAAATTAATTTGGGACTATTTCGTAAACTGACCCAAAATATTAGGGCTTTTTTGCAAAAAAAAAAAAAAAAAAAAACCTTTATAATGTAAATTGGACCAAAATTTTGGGATTTTTTTTAAAAAAAAAAAGAATTAATTCAGGACTAAAATGTAAACCACACGAAAATTTTGGGAGATTTTCCCTTTGATTTACTTTCCGAATTGCACATAACAAACAAGTTTGAACAACTGATTCCATTCCATGATACCAAAAACACTTGTTAACAAGCATTCCGATTCCGATTCCATATTCCAGTCATCCATCTCCATCGGTTCTGATTCCATCCCTGCGAACCATCGGCAACATCGTGACGGGGGACGACCTCCAAACACAGTGCATCATCGACCACGGTGCACTCCCATGTCTCCTAAGCTTGTTAACACACAACCACAAGAAAAGCATCAAAAAAGAAGCTTGTTGGACCATCTCCAACATCACAGCTGGCAACAAACAACAAATCCAAACCGTAATTGATTCCGCTTTAATCCCCCCCTTAATACATCTCCTCCAAACAGCCGAATTCGATATCAAAAAAGAAGCTGCATGGGCTATATCCAACGCCACTTCCGGTGGCACTAATGATCAAATCAAGTACGTTCCCCCTCCCCCCCTCCTTTTTTTTTTTTTTAAACTCAAACTTACAATCTTTTAATATTACAAAATAACTTTTCCACATTATGACTCGCATGTTTAGCTGGTTTTACGTTTTTGGTCCATTGGTGTTGCTGATTTTTGAAATTAGACAAAATTTCATAATTGGTCCCTCTGGTTTGCACAATATTGCACTTTGAGGACTTCTATGAAAAATGTCACGCCGTTGGCCAATAGTTCTTCTGGTGTTAACTTAAACTTTTGAGTAGTTAGTTTTTTTCTAAATGACCAAATTGCCCTTGGACTGAATCTGAAAATTATGTATACCTCCAGGATCAATTATGAAAATTTGAAGTTTTTTTTGTGGTATAAATAACACAAAAAAAAAAAAAAAAAAAAAATGCAAATATAAATCTATAAAGATGATGACAATTCTACCCTTGCTGTGATGATTGATAAATAGGTATTTGGTGAGTCAGGGCTGTATAAAACCGTTGTGTGATCTTCTAATATGCCCGGACCCACGCATCATAACTGTAAGTCTGGAAGGGCTGGAGAACATTCTAAAAGTAGGAGAGGTTGAGAAGAACGCGGGGACCACAGGAGATGTTAATTTCTATGCACAAATGATAGATGATGCAGAAGGTTTGGAAAAGATTGAGAATTTGCAAAGTCATGATAATACTGAAATCTATGAAAAAGCAGTTAAGATTCTTGAAACGTATTGGTTGGAAGAAGAGGAGGAGGAGGCTGTTGGTGATGGTGGTTTGAATTTTGGTGGGAGTAATGTTCAAGTTCCCGCTGGTGGATTCAATTTTACCGGATGAAGAAGGTATTTGTTTTTGATTTCTATGATTGTTTTGATTGGGATGTGCAGGGGTGTTTTCGGGAATATATATATAATATTGTTTGTTTTTTTTTTTTTTGGGGGGGGTGGGGGGTGGGGCTCGAATCGTTGAATGTTTTGGAGCAATGTTCGAGGTCGGATTCGTCTTTTTTGTTTGTTTGATTGTGAATGTTTTGGATTGAGTCGGGGTTTTGGTATGGAATATGAATATGAATATGAATATGAATATGAATATGAATGGAGGTGAGTAGTCTGTAGTGTGTGTATATTCATATGACCTTGAAAGTAATGCCATTATGTATTATGATTATATTTATCTTTTTTTTTTTTAATCTTATTTTTGTATTATCGTCTCATTTTGTTGGGTAACTTTTGTTTTTTTAAGTTTCTTGTAATTTGGATGTGTGATGCTGATTTGGAGATACCGAACGTTTTGAAAACAAAAGATTTAGCTCAAATATAAGACATGGTTTCTGTTACAGACTAGGTCGATTAATCTAATTGGGTGTTAATATAAAATTTCTGAAATATTTTTTTGATGAACTGTCTCTTGGGGAATATCGATGATGTAGTGAGCAAATAGCAATCATCATTATTTAAATGCCGTCAATTTTGGATCTTGCAAAACCTGATACGACACGGCAACCCGACACAAAATTAAAGGGTTTGAGCAAGAGATTTTGACATGTTTAAGCAAATGGATTGACATGACATGATAATTAAACGGGTAGGATTAGAGTCAAGATTTTTAACTCGGAGATATTTGAATGTAAAACGTGTAATTATATCACTTTTTATAAATTTTATATTTTTATAAATATTATATATTATAGATTTGGAGTGAATCAAACTCAATAATTAAAATTAAAATTGAAACTTTGAGAACCACTTAATTTTACTCCTCATCATCTATTCCCTTTGGTATTTTGTCTTTTAAACTTAAAATGAACTTCGTCGATTCACCTTCTAATTGTGTTTCACTTTTTTCTTTTCACCTTTGTGTCTCTTACTTTTCAATATTTAAAATGTTTCAATCTGACATGATACACCATGTTTACAAGATCTAAACCTTAAACAATAATAAATGAGTTTACACGACACGACACAATAACTAATCGGATCGGGTTAAGGTCAAGCCCTCTCAACCCACTTAATGTATTTACATGACACAACACATTTGTCAATTATTGAATGAGTACAAGTCAAATAGGTAGAAGCTTATGTCATTCAATGTTGACTTCGAGTCACTATCAATTGAAGAACTACTGAACTAGACAAGTTTCTACGAATGATGGGATTTGGTTGTAAATGGCATGGCTGGATTAGAGCAGCCTAAACTCTTCTACATTATAGATTTTGGTTAACGGCTCCCCTATGGAAGAGTTCAAAATCAAGAGTCTTACGTTAAGATGATCCTTTTCATAAATAAAATACCACTTTTGGGACGAGCCATATCTTTTCCGAAGCTGCGCGGATGGGATCATAAGGAGATGCGTATTCGGGAAAGAAAGTCGTGAAATTTTGGAGCATTGTCATAGCGGGCCCACCGGTGGACATTATGGAGCACATTACACGGCAAATAAGATATTTGATATTGGGTTTTATTGGCTCATAATTTTTAAAGATGCTACCCAATATGTTAAAGAGTGTGATGCATGCCAAAGAGTAGGAAACATATCATCCCGAAACGAGATGCCACAACATAGTATTCAAGTGTGAAGTTTTTGATGTGTGGGGGATCGATTTCATGGGACTATTTCCAATGTCAAAAGGGAACATATATATTTTAGTGGCCGTTGACTATGTATCCAAATGGACGGAGGCACAAACTTTACCAACTAATGATGCTCGGGTGGTGGTGCGCTTTCTAAAAAAGTTATTTTAAAGATTTGGAGTTCCTAAAGCTCTTATTAGTGACTTGGTACTCACTTTGCCAATGATAAATTAGAAAAAGTGTTAAGAAAATATGGGGTGACTCATAAATTCTCTACATCTTACCATCTACAAACTAGTGGGCAAACTGAAGTGACAAATAGAGCATTAAAAAGAATTTTGGAGAGATCGGTAGGTAGTAATCGGAAGGTATGGTCGGATAGGTTAGATGATGCACTTTGGGCCTTCCGCACAACTTTCAAAACACCTATTGGTACTACACCATATAGGCTAGTTTATGGGAAGCAATGTCATTTAACGGTAGAAATAGAGCATAAAGCTTTTTGGGCTTTAAAAATGTGCAATTTTGATATAGCTGAACTTAGAACCAACCGGTTGATGCAACTAAATGCTCTTGAAGAACTTAGGAATGAAGCCTACACTAGTTCCTTGATTTACAAAGAAATGGCATGATAAAAGAATCAAGGGCAATAAGTACTTTCGCGAAGGGCAAAAAGTGTTGCTTTTTAATTCAAGGCTCAAACTCTTTCCGGGCAAGATAAAGTCGTGATGGGATGGTCCATTTATAATAAAGAAAGTTTTTCCACATGGAGCTATCGAGTTACTATCAAAAGAAGGCTCTCCTTTCAAGGTTAATGGATATCGGGTGAAAAAGTATGAAGAAGGAATCCTGAGAAATGAAGGACTTGAAGAAGGGTTGTTGCTGGAAGGCATGACAGACACGTAGAGCGGGAAGGAGTCCAACTAACGACTCCTTAAAAAGAAGCGCTTCTGGGAGGCAACCCGAGTTTAGAGTTTGCATTTCTTTTTCACTTTTAGGATCTGCTTTTTTTTTTCAATCTTCTTCTGAAATTATGCTTAATAAGATTGTTTGAGGGCAAGCAATGCTCAAAGTGTGGGGTGGTAGATTAAAAAATCGAGTTTTTTTTCAAACTGAATGATCTACTCGCCGAGTTCATACATTTACTGGGCGAGTACTTGTTGAAATACACGAGAAATCGATAATTCGCACGTCTACTCGGCGAGTAGGTCCCCCTACTCGACGAGTTCACTTTTTCAATTGAAATTTCACAATCTGTAAATAAGGGTTTCATTTTACCCCAATTCTTTTCATCAGCCTCCTCTCACTCATCAAGCACTCCTTTTCCTCTCAAGCAACTCTCTTGAATTCTTGCTGAATCTTCATTTACTAAGAAAAAGGTATGATTTTTCCTTTGGATTCTTGCTAAAGGTCCCAAATTTATCATTTTTGAGTACTTATTTTGTTAATTCGGATTTGGAGTATTACTCCAATTCTAGGGTTTTGATTTTAGGATAAATTAGGAGGATTTTGACCAAATTTCTTGCGAATGTATGCTTAAGGGACTTAGAACAGCAAACCCCAAGACAAATATATGTGTTTTGTTGAACCAAAATGGACCAAGAAGGGAACTGCCATCGCAGTTCGTCCTACTCGCCAAGTAGTTTTTTGGACTCAGCAAGTCCATGCCTTGTTGAATCTGTAATGATGAGTTTTAATTATCTGGGTTGTTGTTTGCTGTTTTCTTGATGTTGTTTTGAAGAAATCATGTCCAGAAGGGGCCAGAGCTCACGGGGAGGAAGTTATGGAGACATTCCGTGGCTTTTTTTTTTTTCACAAATCACTTCAAGGTCGTCACAAGCTCGGGCGAAAAACAGATTGGCGGCCTTGAAACAAAAAGAGATCTATCTCCCTAATGCGCTTAACTGGGACTGGCTAAGTCAAACCGGGTTGGAAGAGGAGTTAACCCCGTATTTGGTGAAATCTTTCGAATTGGATGGCACAACAATAATATGTGACGGGTAGATGCAGCTGTTTAAAATACAAGAACCCGTATTCGCAGAATTGTGTTGGGAATTCTTTGCCACTGTCTCATTTTGGGATGGTAGTGAATATTATAACACCAACATTATCACTTTTTTGCCTCAGAGGGGAGCTGCGCCACTGCAGCATAGCGGAACTCGCCTGGAGGGTTGGTCTCTATGACCAAAATATCATCATGTCGGAGGATTTTGAAGCATTTCTGGAGCAATGCCACAAGGATCTTCCCGAGGAAGTTGTTGCCTACACTTGGTGGAATACTATTGCAAACCGGTTCTATATTCCCTCTTTTTCTCAAGAGGGCCATATTCGTTCTTCGATCTATCGTCTCATCCACCGCCTCATCGCTAGTACCACAAATATGAGGAAGGATGATGATAAAGTTCCTTCCCTCGACATTTTCTATTTGTGGAGCATCATCACCCCGGACGTCTTTTGCAGCTTGCCTTATTGTTTGGCAAGATACCTTGCAGATGGAGCGGTTAAAGATAAGATTACCTCCAAAATTAATGGGGGTATGTTTGTGACAAGACTCGCAAGGTCATATGGCATTTTGGACATGCAAGAGGCAAGGGCGTTGACCGTGATTTCTCCTCCTTCGTTTAGCATTACATTATTCCAGAGTGCAAGGATTGTGGAAAATTTTGGGGATTCTTTTGCAATCCCAAATGAAGACGAGGTGGTTGTTCCCGAGGATCCGGGAAGAACAGTTCAACATAGGAGGGAACGGGTTCGAGAAGACCCACCGGTTATCCAGGTGGAAGATGAGAACGAGGGGTGGAATCACGTGGAGTATCGGGGGTATTTGGATGACATTGGTCGAGGGATTAACTATAACAATGAGTCGTTCAATTATCTCTTTGAACAAATGCACATTGCTCCACGTCCCGGGCCCAGATATCCGTACATTATGAATTGGGAAGGGCGAATACAGAGGAGAAACGACCACGCAGGAGGAAGTGGAGCAGGAGGGGAGGACATGGAGGAAGAAGCTTGAATTTGTTTTTTTTTTTATTTGGATGTTTTTATTTCGTTTGTTTTGTGGTTGAACTTTGATGTAACCTAACCTTAATTAGGACTTTATTCGTTTTCTTTCACTTGTGGTTACTTTGTTTTTCAAGTTTGAAGATTAGGGTGCGTTTAGGAGTCTTATTGGTCAAGGCTAAAGTGAGGAAAGATGTGGAAAAGAATGTCAATTGTTACATTTAAGGTTGAGTCCGTTAGGAATGAGAGTGACAAGATTCGTTATTATTGAATAAAATGAAAGAGGAGTCACTAAAGTGTCCTGTTTCAACACTTCAGCCAAGGATAAAAAGCAGAAAAACCAATTTTTTGACTCAGATGCTACTTGCCGAGTGCACCCAGTCTACTCGCCGAGTACATGTGTAATTACTCGATTTTCTGCTGGCACCCAGTCTACTCATCGAGTTCCCATTTAACTCACTGATTCCCTTAATATTTCACCCTTAAGACCTGTTTTGGGCACATTCACTGCAGCCTTTATCCATACTTTCGTAAGATTCATTCCTGGAAGGTTTCTGAGAAGCTTTGTCCTAGCAATTAGAGCTATTTAGATGATTACCACACACGATATGATACCCAAGGCATATATGACTCGTTTCCATGACTAAAGACATTAAAAGTTGGAGTTTTTCATGAAGAATATCAACCTCGCGACTGCTATCCCAAGGGAGTTTGTTCCAATTCCCTCTTTAGTTTTGTGTTTTTCTTTTCATGCATAACATGCAATGGGGACATTCCATAAATTAAGTGTGAGGTAGGTTTTGGTAACATTTTAGTCAATTCATAATCCTAATCCTAATTTTAGGCTTAATTTTTGAAATTTTTTGCATAAAACATTGCTTAGGACTTAACTTAGAAAACTTTGGTAAAATTAAGTAGGATTCCATGTTAGAATTATGTTGATGATTGCATGAAAACCCAAATGTTTAGTTGATCCTATAGATGTTCTAGTGCATTTACGGCCTCCTTATTCTAGTGAAATCATGGGATAAAAACACGACCTCGCTTACTTTGAAAGATGCAATATGTTTAGCATCGTGTACCAGAAATGTATCTAGGAAAATTATTATCGTTAACCAATAAAGGTTGAAGTTGAGCGTCCCTGCTTAAGCATGTAGGGTTTTGAGTGGAAAAAGTGAGTTACATATTTAAAAAAAGAGAGAATTACAAGAAAAAGTTTGAAGAATTTTTTGGAGTATCAAAGTTAAAGTATGAAGTTCAAAGATCAAAAATTCTGAAGAAATTCAAAAGTTGAAGATACCCAAAAATTAAAGATCAAATATCAAAGAAGTGAAGAATTCCAAAAGAGCTCTATAGTGGTATCATAAATTGTAATTGTCTAGATTATGTATGCTTGGGTTGCTCAACCAAAAATACCTTGAGGTTAGGAGGTTTTCTGCGGATGGATTCGGAGGGAAGCATAAAATGAGCATTGTTCAGAAAAAGTGGGCGAATGTTTATGAAGATTGTGAGTATTTAGAGTATGGGGGTTCCTTAGGAAAATTTTAGACACAAATGCATGTTTTTCGGTCTTGGCATAATGGTTGGGTTTAATTGGGATTGTCTTATGTGATTCTAGTATGCTAAAATTCAGTTTTGCTTGGGGGCAAGCAAAAGTCAAGTGTGGGGAATATTGATATGTGCATATTTAACCATGTGTTTAGTATAGAATTTTATCAATTATTAGCTAATTATTTGCATAATATGGACAAAAGGTACTTAATAATGTCTAAATTATATTTTCAGTCTAGAAGACAAGCTTGGGAGAAAAAAGAAAGAAGGAGAAGCAATCAGAAGCTAGAGAATGAAGAAAGAAGAACAAACTTGACCCTACTCGGCGAGTCCAGAGGCCTACTCGGCGAGTCCAGTTGAATGTTCGTGAAGTATTATCCAAACTCCTTGTCGTACACGTATTTCTCAAAGGAACTCGGCGAGTTGGGCACTTACTCGCCGAGTAGACCCTGTTTTGAGATAATTATAAATATCGGTTGAGATCCCGAATTGTGGAGTTTTTTTGGCTTCCTTGGAGAGCAACCTGCGACTGGAGATACCTTTGGAGACCTAAATAACCCTAATATTTGATCATTAAGAAGACTCAAGGCGAATTAGGATAAATCTTCCACTTAATCTAGAAGTGGATCATGTTTAGTTCAATTGAATTCGTTTTTAGCTTCTCTATGACTTTAATCATGAGTTGAATTTCGTAGTTTCTGTTTAGGAAAGATTAATTTACTCCTATGGTGTGATTTATACTTTGTTTGATTGATTATTGGTGATTTTATTAAACTAAGTTTGTTAAAGAACCTTATGCATTGATTATAACTATTTTCTGTTAATTAGAAGACAATTAGGCTGCATGAACATCTCTTAATTGTCAACCTCATATGATTTATGTGGACACTTCATTATATGCCTAGGATTAGTGAATATGAAACTAGGATTAATTAGAGAATGGGTAAATTAATGTGTGAGCTTGTTTGGTAAACCAACAAACAAGAGGTTAGTTGAACTACCAATTTGACTAACCAATTACAAATCTTATTTAATCTAAATAATTGAACTAGGGAGTTAATTAGTTTAAACACTTGATCACCGCTTAAATTGAGTAATTTCCTAAGGGTTGGTAATAGCGAATGTGAATCTAATCACTATAGTTGGTAAGCAATAACAATCAATATATTATTCTATCATTAAATTGACCATATGAGTGAAGTAGTTGGACCTAAACAGAAACCTTTTATTAAATTTGGTGAATTTTTACTTGTCTTAGTTGTTTAGTTAATTACGTGTTAGGAGTTGTGTTTAAGTTTCAAGTCTTGTAAAACTAAAGAAAGACCCTTTACTTTTATTACTTGTCTAGTTAAAATTAGTTATTAGTTTAATTTTCGTTCCCTAAGTTTGATACCCTACTTATTTAACTATACCACTAAAAGACAAGCTTACTGCCTTTGTGTGCTAAAATTATATTTTTAGAGTAGGAATAAAACCAGTGCACTTTTACACACATTAGTTGCGAATCATGCTTACTTGGAAAAATGACAAAGTCACCCTTCACAGGTTCTTGTGAAAGGGGTGAATGTTTGTTGGATCTTGTACACATGGATGTGTGTGGACCCATCAAACATGCCAAAAGGGATGCTTGTGTGTGGACCCATCAAGCATAAGTCAGAGACTTTTGAAAGGTTTAAAGAGTTTAAACAGGAAGTCGAGAATCAATTGGGCAGGAACATTAAGATGCTTCGATCCGATCGAGGTGGTGAGTATCTTAGTTCAGAGTTCCTCGACTATCTTAGGGAATGTGGGATTGTCTCACAATTGACACCTCCCATGACACCGCAGTTGAATGGTGTAGCTAAGAGGCGTAATCAAACCTTGTTGGATATGGTTCGTTCCATGATGAGTCGAGCTTCACTACCAATCTCATTTTTGGGTTATGCCTTAGAGATTGCCGCCCATATCCTTAATCTATTCCCTACAAAGAAAGTTGCCAAAACTCCTCATGAGATGTGGACTGGTAAAGTACCCAAACTAGACCACATCAATATTTGGGGTTGCGAGGCTCATGATAAGCTCGAACCTCGAAGTGAGGGGTATATTTTCATTGGCTACCCACAACAATCCTTTGGTTACCTCTTCTACATACCTAGTGAAAATGTGGTCTTTGTAGCAAACAGGGCTTTCTAGAGAGAGAGAGAGAGAGAGAGAGAGTTCATAATCCAAGGAAACAGTGGGAGGCAAGTTGACCTTGAAGAAATTCAAGAGTCAAGTGGTGAAGGAACTTCAAACCCTAACACTCAACTTGAGGAGGAAACTCTTGTTGAGCCAATTGACAAGTCTGTACCTCTGAGGCGTTCCACAAGGGTTAGGAATGCACCTGAACATTACTATGGATTCCATATTACTGCAGAAGGTGATACACTTATCAGTGATGAGACACTGATAGGTCTGGATGAACCTAACAGTTACACGGAAGCCACGGAAGGCCCTGAGTCAGCCAAGTGGAAAGAGGCAATGGACAGCGAGATACAGTCCATGTATGGCAATCAAGTTTGGAACTTGGTTGACAATGTACCAGTTCGTAAGATAGTTGGGTGCAAGTGGATCTTCAAGAAGAAGATCGACATGGATGGTAATGTACACACTTATAAGGCACGACTTGTTGCAAAGGGTTTCTCACAAACTTCGGGAGTTGATTATGATGAAACTTTTTCTCCAGTGGCCAAGATTATATCTTTTAGGGTTCTGTTAGCCATGGCTGCATTTCATGACTATGAAATATGGCAAATGGATGTCAAAACCGCTTTTCTTAATGGAAAGTTGGCTGAGGATGTTTATATGAGTCAGCCAGAGGGTTTTGTCAATACAGAGTACCCTAATAGAGTGTGTAAGCTTGAGAAATCCATTTATGGACTATAGCAATCACCTCGTAGATGGAATCTTTGCTTTGATGAGAAAGTCAAAGAGTTTGGCTTTTCTAGGAGTGAAGATGAATCTTGTGTATATGTCAAGGCTAGTGGGAGTATAGTTAGCTTTTTGGTATTGTATGTGGATGACATACTACTCATAGGAAATGACATCCCAAGTCTGCAGGAAGTTAAGTCTTGGGTTGGGAAGTGTTTCTCTTTGAAGGACCTGGGAGAAGTTGCCTATATTCTAGGGATAAGGATCTTGAGAAACCAGAGTAAAAGACTAATTGGACTTAGTTAGAGTACCTACGTGGATAAGGTGCTGAAGAGGTTCGGCATGCAGGACTCTAAGAAAAGAGAGTTGCCCATCCAGAGTAACGCCGGATTGAGTAAGACACAAAGCCTTAGTACTAAGGCTGAGATAACAGAAATGAGTCGAATACCTTATGCTTCGGCTGTAGGTTCGATCATGTATGTTGTAACGTGTACTCGACCTGATGTAGCCTTTGCTTTAAGCATGGTTAGCAGATATCAGGGGAACCCCGGCAAGGCACATTGGACTGTGGTAAAGAATATCCTCAAGTACCTACGGAGGACTAAGGACTGGGTCCTTACCCTCGTTGGGAGTGATAACTTGAAAGTTGTAGGGCATAGTGATGCTAGCTTTCAGACTGATAAGGATAATTTCCGCTATCAGTCAGGATGGGTCTTTACCTTAAACGGGGGAGCAATTTCTTGGAAGAGTTCCAAGCAAGAAACAATGGTTGATTCAACTTGCGAGTCAGATTATATAGCAGCAAGCGAGGCAACAAAGGACGCGATATGGCTGAAGAACTTCATTGGAGATCTTGGAGTTGTACCAGCTATTAAGGAGCCAATGGAAATTTTCTGTGATAGTGAAAGTGCAGTTGCCTTAGCCAATGAACCAAGGGATCATGGGAGATCCAGACACATCGACAGAAAATACCATTTCATTAAACATCGAATAGAAAAAGGACTCCTCGTGGAGAAGAGGGTATCATCGGATGAGAATCCAGCAGATCCTCTCACGAAGGGACTGGCGCGGGTTTAGCATCTCCAGCATGCTCGGAGCATAGGGCTGAAGGATGATATTAGTTTTAGTAGTTAGATAATTTGAAATTTGTAAAGTGTAATTGACATTAGATGATGAATAAAAGGTGTTTTATTTATGAGTAAAGTGTTGCTATCTCTTGTCAATCGTTTACTATATTTCTTTTGCATGTTTTTGTTGGATAAGGTGTCTAAGTCCATAACTTATTTGGTACATACTTGACCCGACCCGACATGGTCCATTTGGGTTGCATTTCATCCAAACTATTTATGGATAATTTTATAAAAGTTATGCACATATGATTATTAATATATTATAAGTTATAATATATTAATATGAAGTCATGTTATTTAATTAGTCTTAGTCTTAAATTAATTATGAATTAATTTAGAGATTAAAAGGAAGACTAATTAAATTGTGGGCTATTGGTTTTATATGGTGTGGGCTAACACCCATTTGTTAATGGGCTAGGCTTGTATGGAAGTCCATGGATGATCCATGGAGCTTTTAACCCATGGATCCTTGGAAAAGGAAAGATCATGGGTTATTAGGGTTTCACCCTAATCATGTACACTATATAAGCATGCTTATGTTGCATGAAATAGCCACTAGTGAAACTAGTGTAACTAGTATGTGTGTTTGTGTGTGACCGATTTTATAAGTGTGTATACACTCTCAAAGTTTTCCAAGAGTTTGTGGTGATTTGTGATTCCATTTGAGGCATTCACACTATTGGTGCTTGGACCTCAAACTCCTTAGGAATCAAACTCATCATCAAAAGGTATGTAATCTCATCTAATTCTTTTATGTTTAAAAGTACCACGTTAGATAGGTTATGAACCTTGGAAAAATTATTATTTTGCATGTATTTAGACAAACATAGATCCAAGGTTTATTAGGGTTGCATGCACACTTAGGAAGTGTTAGAATGCTCTAAACCCAACAGTGGTATTAGAGCCTAGGCTTGCTTGTTTGAATACTTGATGCAAATTGCTGAAAATCGAAGATTTTATGCTGTCTGCACAGCTGACTCGCCGAGTCCATGAAGGGACTCGACGAGTCCAAGGCAAAACTCATCCAACTCGGCGAGTTGGTTCATGCACTCGACGAGTTGGACCCCCACACAGCATATCTTCGAGTTTCGGTGCTGGAATTGGTCTAGAATCATTACCTTAAACTGTTTTGGACTCACAAAACCTGTTTTTGATGTGGTAATGATGATGGTGGACCAATTTCAAAGTTATAATCAAAATTTCAATTTTATATGTGTTCATATGATTCTTGAAATTGTTGATGTGGATGTTCATGTTCATATGAGTTTTGTTAGATCATAGGAATTATTTGCAAATTGTTTGTTAGTTAATTCTTGATCTTAATGTGTTTTAATGAAATTCTTAATTTGTCCTCAAGTTATGGAATTCCAAGAGGTTTTCTTTTAAATGTTTTTTAAGAAGTTGTAGGTTACATTTTTTGAAGAGTTTTTCCCATAAATGTTTTATGAACTTCATAACTTGTCCTCAAGTTATGGATTTCCAAGAGACTCTTCATTAAAAGTATTAAACACTTAATTAAAACTCATAAGTTATGAATATCCAAAAGTTTATGAATTGTTCAAAACTTGCCCTCAAGTCTTGGAATTTGTAAAGTCTCACACAAACTTTAATTCCATACCCTAGAAGTTTTAAAAGTTAAAATTCTACCCTTATACTATTATAAGATTAATGGTTAATTATTATATATGTGTATAAGAACAAGTCGTTTTGGTCTATAAGGTGGGTATAAGGTTGTTGCCTATAAAATAGCGACTTAATGGGTGTACACTCTCACCCACCGCTTGCTTGATCGGTGGAGGGTCGTTAGCCGAACGGGTAGGACAATGACTTTAAATTCTCATTAAAAGTATAATGATTATAATAAACTGACTAAATATTTTTTATTTAATTCCCAATCTTAGTTACTTTAGGAAAAATGTGAATTTGGTGCTAGCCCATGGAATTCACACTTTGTACCTTACCAAGTCGTTGGTGGAGCGTGTGTGGTTAACCGACACACTAACTTGGACTAGTAAGGACCACAAAGGGTGACTTAATGTTTGTCATAGATCAATGGAGCGTGTGTGGTTAACCGGCACATTGATTAGGTGATAATATTAAGGGTACCAAGTGAATTGGTATGGTTATTCACACCTTGTTTTGTGATCCTCGGCATCCCAATCACAAAATTTGAGAGGGCACACTCGAGATTGAAACATGCCATTGAAAAATTCAATGAATCTCAAAAGATCTAGGAATTTCAAATCCAATTAAAACCTAATAAATTATTTCGTTTTTCATGGTGGAAATTGGTGAATCGTCATTCGCCTACCTTCAAATATTTTATAGCTTGGATTACGGCATCCCTCTTCCAAGTTATAAAATATTGTGTTGGGTCCTAGCCTTAATATTCCATATTGGGTGTTATATTAAGGACTTTAAATCAACTAACTTGATTTTCTCCCATTATAGATGTCTGGTTAAGACAACTATGATCTTCCCAAATCTCTTGAAGATGGTGTCACTCAACATCATGCTTCACTTCCTCCACCTTCTCCAATTATTCTCCCTCACCCACAAGTTCTTGAAAAGTTTAAAGTCACTCAATCCCTACTGGCAAGCATAGTCTATGTGCACATCTTGGAGATAAAGTCACATATTGACAAGCCGGGAGAGTTGGGTGTCAAAGTCTCGTGAAAGTTGGATGCACAATCACTTTCTTAGTAACATAGTAAGTCTCTTTGGGACTACTATGAGACAGACTATGACATGACCCTTAATGGTCTTATCTATTTGCTTGGTGCTGCAGAATCAGCAATGATTTGGAACACTAGTAAAGCAAATTTTATTAGAAGATCAACTTCCCAAACCTTAAATGGACATTGGCAATGGTAGCATTGGATATCTAGAAAAGGATTTCTCTTCCCAATGGAAAGGGATCGGCCATAGTCAACTCGGTTGACCTAATGGTAAAGAGAAAGGCTAAGTCTGAGATAGTCTCATGTGCCATTACCAAAGGGTCCATGTGTTTTGTTGCCAAAGGAAGGGGCATTGGTTGCGAAGCTGTCCTATTTACCTGAAAGATCATAAGGTTGATCAAGTCAAAAAGTTTGACTCTACTTCAATTAAAGTCCACTGACTAACTCTATTAAGTTCCTATTTGGAGATTCTTATTACATAATGTGAATGGGTCACATGTTGATGTTTTTAAGAATCAAAAGAAAAGATAAGAAGCTTAAAGAAGTATATGCTGATTCTAATTGCGAAGGTGGGTTTCGATCGCATGGTTCGGTAATCAGAATTTTGAGATGTTGCTTAAGAGTTATAATATATTGCTTATGAATAGATAACAACAAGGTTTTCATGTGGATTGTAAGGATAAGTTTTCCGCAAAGTTTTAAAATAAAAGAAAAAAGGGTTTTAATTTTATTTATTTTAAAATATCCTTACAATGGCATCTGTGGAAAATTGTTGCTTATATGTTTCCAGTAATAGCAATATTGGAAAGTGGATTTGATTCTTTCATTTGTGGTAGTGTCTGAATTTACCAAATGAAGAAAGTTTTTCATCACCCAAGTTTCAATTGGACAGAAACTTGGAATCATACAAGTTGTATTGTATGATGAATGAGAATTTTCATCTTTGAAAATTAAGACTAATTCTTTGATCACATGTATATGTGAGTCAGTTGAAGGACTAAGGAATTAGGTACACTGGATGTGCGTTGGTCAAGGTCCACCACAAAGATTGATTTGTCATGATTTACTAAAGATTAGTAAATATGATTATAATTATAAGGTTAAGTATAATTCTATAACATTGGAAAGGTTACAATGTATGACAAAACAAATGAGAAGAATCAAATTAAGCATAAAGATAAAAGTTTCTCAAATCTGAAAGGATAGGAGAGTACTTTAGTATCATATTTCATGATCATCTTAATGATTATGAAACCATATCACAAATTCATACTCTAAGGACGTCTTAGTGCATTGTTATGGCTAAGAAGAGAGGTAATGAATTGTTGGATTGGTTAAAATCAAGAAGATGAGTCATACTTCGTTCCAAAACAATTCTTAGAGTCATACTCCAAGATTGTAACCTTGAGTGACACAAAGGAAGATTTATTAACACTAGTCAAATGTAAGAGTAAAATGTTTTCTACTCTTGTACATTTGAGATTGGTAAGTTGTGATGTCTTGGATGAGACAAAGACCAACTAAGACCAATTGTGTGAAGTGTTAGTCTTGATAAGAATCCGCACTATCCCTTGAATATTTGTTTTGTCAAGGAATGGTTCTTGACTAGGGAAACTTGTATGTCAAGGGGATAGTGGGAGCCTTAAAGATCCTGAAAGAGTTTCAAGATTTAATCAAGAGTAAGACCTGTAATTTATCACTAGCACACGACTTAAGGTTTGCAACCTATCGTGTTGACATAATTCTTATTTTTGTACCTACTTCAAATAAGTTGAATTTGCATGTGAGTTATCAGAGTTCAACTTGGAAGCATTGGTGGGCATTGTGCTACCAAGGTGACAAGAAACTAAGATTGAACAAGTTTAATCCATGTAAGGCTGAATTTGTCACTAACCTTATCTTGTGATTATGGTTTTGACAAATTCACATGGATAGGAACTCATACACTATAAAATCTAAGTGTCATCAGGTTTCTCTCTGATTCATGAAAATGATGGTGAGGAAACGCTTTCACTAAGTAGATTTTAAGTAGATAGCAATTGTGTCATTTGCAATTTCAAAAGTCGTTAGTGGAGCGCGTGTGGTTAACCGGCACACTAACATGGACTTGTGAGAAATGGCAAATGCCTAAGCAATTGAGACTATGATTACGGCATCCCTTTTCATAGTTCTGAAAATTGTTTAGACACACATGTGAGCTATCTAAGAAACGGTGTATGAATCTAAATTTCAGAAGTCCAGCAGATTTCTGGAAATATGTCAGAGCTAGTGGGAGCATAAGTGTTATGCTGATAATCATCATGTTAGTGGGAGCATGATTATTACGTTTAGTGTTGCAAGTTAGCAATGTTAATTATAGAAAACAAAGTTTCAATTCGTGAAGTTGCAGGGGTTGAAAAGTTGTTTTGCTATAATTAAGGGAGAGGAAATTATACTTCATTTCAATTCTAAAGCTTAGATTGAGATTTTAATCATCTTTAGTCAAGAATATATATGAATTTTGTGTTGGAATGGTTCAACTTGAAGAAATTCTATATATATTACGTTTTCAAAATTCGATTATGATTACGGCATCCCTCTTCATAGTTAAATTTTGAAAACATGGCAAATAAAAAATATTGTAGCAAAAGACTGGTCTAGTATCATGTCTTTATGTGAGACATCATGAGTCGTGTCCCATATGCTTCGGATATAGGATCGATTTCATGTGCTATAATATTCATCCTTTCTAGAACTGGATATGACTAAAGTGATTAAGCAATTGTCGAGAACAATCTGAGGTTCGCCAAAGATTGGTTGCTCAGGGAAAGTTGGAAGTATGATGTAAGTTGTCGGAAAGGACCGTATTGACATGTTCTGAAAAGAAGTAACTCTTTTTCGGAAGTGATAGTCAAAATGGGACTATGGAAATGTCTCCATAGGTGGAAGTTATTCAATCTATGTAAGATTAGAAAACCTTAATGCAAGAAGGATGTTCAAAGCAATGTACTTTGAATATGAGACTTTCGTTCCATAGAAGTTGACCTTCTTTGGAATACTCTGTAATGACTGGTGACAAGGTTTTGGTGACTTTGTGAATAATCATTACAAGAGGAACAATGCATAAAAGTTTAAAATCTAACAGTTTTTTTTTGGTAAATGATAAGAATCGGGGATTCTCACATTTACAATAAGGATTTGGGATTGTGAAATGAGTATCATTGGAATCATGTTCAATTGATCTACATCACAATGTAAGGATCATAGACAAACATAGTGTGCATACTTGGAGTATGGCATAACTATTGTTTAGAAAAACAAAGTGTACATGCTAGGAGCATGGGACGACTGTTGTTTTATTCAAGTCTTAAGTTGATTGTTTGAAACATTATACAATGAATAATGTGTAATCAATATGGTGATAAATAAAATGTGGTTCTATTTATATTCAAAAGGGTTCTAAGACCATATTAGATTCGATTATTATTGTGTTTCACTTTGCATGTTTTGACTTCCAAAATAGCTAGGTTATTCTTTCCGAATGACTAAGTTATTTAAACACTCCACAGTCGTTCATATGTTGGAAGTAAGTATGAATTAAGACTGTCATGAATCGGGTTTGTAGATGGCTAAATGGGTTTATTCATAGCAATGGTTGCTACAACATTCATGAGTGCTCATAAGGTATGAGTATTGGAATAAACCCACGCTCACTTGTATCACTTCATGGAATTTATCTCGAGTGATCGTGAGACGGTAATATCATATAAATCTTCAAACCTAGAGATATGAGTTGTTACCTATGAGTTG
Source organism: Lactuca saligna (assembly GCF_052625555.1). Classification (NCBI taxonomy): domain Eukaryota; kingdom Viridiplantae; phylum Streptophyta; class Magnoliopsida; order Asterales; family Asteraceae; genus Lactuca; species Lactuca saligna. Next base: position 19,764,115 of record NC_136422.1, read on the forward strand.
GTTGTGCATTGATTGCACGTAAACGCATCAGTAACTTGATGTTATAAAACGTGCCTTTGTGTACAATTCAACAAGTAGTAGAACAAGTATATGAGTCGAAGTTTATCTGTTCCTTCTAGAAATAGAAGCGATATCTGGGCCCCTCGATGATTTTGTTGTGACCTATGTACCGGCCGGTCAGAACTAAATTGATGTGTTCGATTAAGTTTTTTTTGTCAAACAAATCGAAAATCGGGAAACAAACTGCTGGACAATAAGTACGACGTTGTTCCATGTATTTGTCCGGCTGATATCATGAGAACAGAGGATTATATGATCACTTATCTAAAATGGCGCTTCTTAGTTCAACAGAGTTTTCGAGAGCTACGATTGCTGGTTGGTTCCTGAAGTAACATACACAAATATAGTTATTAGACTTATCCAAGTGGGAGTCTGTTGGATAAGGTGTCTAAGTCCATAACTTATTTGGTACATACTTGACCCGACCCGGCATGGTCCATTTGGGTTGCATTTCATCCAAACTATTTATGGATAATTTTATGAGAGTTATGCACATATGATTATTAATATATTATAAGTTATAATATATTAATATGAAGTCATGTTATTTAATTAGTCTTAGTCTTAAATTAATTATGAATTAATTTAGAGATTAAAAGGAAGACTAATTAAATTGTGGGCTATTGGTTTTATATGGTGTGGGCTAACACCCATTTGTTAATGGGATAGGCTTGTATAGAAGTCCATGGATGATCCATGGAGCTTTTAACCCATGGATCCTTGGGAAAGGAAAGGTCATGGGTTATTAGGGTTTCACGCTAATCATGTACACTATATAAGCATGCTTATGTTGCATGAAATAGCCACTAGTGAAACTAGTGTAACTAGTATGTGTGTTTGTGTGTGACTGATTTTATAAGTGTGTATACACTCTCTCAAAGTTTTCCAAGAGTTTGTGGTGATTTGTGATTCCATTTGAGGCATTCACACTATTGGTGCTTGGCCCTCAAACTCCTTAGGAATCAAACTCATCATCAAAAGGTATGTAATCTCATCTAATTCTTTTATGTTTAAAAGTACCCCATGCCATGTTAGATAGGTTATGAACCTTGGAAAAATTATTATTTTGCATGTATTTAGACAAACATAGATCCAAGGTTTATTAGGGTTGCATGCACACTTAGGAAGAGTTAGAATGCTCTAAACCCAACAGTTTTAACTTCCAGAATAATTATGTTTAGTATATCATATTATTCAAACCTCCACAGTCGGTCATATGTTGGAAGTATGTATGAATCAAGACTCTCATGATTGGTTGCAGAGGTCCAAGTTGTCAGACATGGATATAACACTTATGAGTGCTCATAAGTTCTGAGCATTGGACTCAACCCACGCTCACTGGAATCACTTCATGGAATTTATCTCGAGTGATCGTGAGATGGTAATATCATATAAGTCTTCAAACCTAGAGATATGATTTGCTACCTATGAGTTGGTTATGCATTGATTGTACGAAAACGCATTGGTAACTCGATGTTATAAAATGTGCTTTTGTGTATGGTTCAAAAAGTAGTAGAGCAAACATATGAGTAAAAGTTTATCTGTTCCTTCTTGGATTGGAAGCTGATATCTGGGCCCCTCGATGATTTTTTTTAACCTATGTACCAGGCCCAGTCAGAACTCAGTTGATGTGTTCAATTAAGTTCTTTGTCAAACAAATCGGAAATCGGGAAACAAATTGCTAGACAATAAGTAAGACATTGTTCCATGTATTTGTCCGGCGGATATCTAGAACAGAGGATTATATGATCACTTATCTTAAATGGCGTATCATCATCTTCTCAGTTCCGAGAGACCTTGAAAGAGCTACGATTGGTGATCGGTTCCTGAAGTCATACTTGCAGTTATACTTATTAGACTTATTCAAGTGGGAGACTGTTGGATAAGGTGTCTAAGTCCATAACTATTTATGGTATGTACTTGACCCGACCCGGCATGGTCCATTTGGGTTGCATGGCATCATGCATTTGGATAGACTAAATGAGAGAAATAACACTTGTGGTTTATTAATATATTATAAGTTCTAATATATTAATAGTATTATTTAATTGGCATTGATCAAGAATTAATTTGGAATTAATTAAGTGATCAAAAGATAACTAATTAAATATATGACTTGATTATGTAAATCATCCATAACTTGTATAGTGGGCTAAGAGGATCCATGGATTATCAAGTTGGGTTAAACCCATAGGATGCTCCATGGGAGTTACAAACCCATGGGTCATGGAAATGAAGAGTCATTACATATTAGGGTTTACATGGTGTAACCCTAGATGTGTCACACTATATAAGGAACATAGTATCCACCAAAATCGGCTTCACAAGAAGAAGTGAGGGCTAGGCCGATTTTAGAGTGTGTGCATTCTCTCTAAAGTCATTCCAAAGGCATTTGGTGTTGTGTGAAGCATTTGAGGCATCACACTTGGGTTGATAGGCTCACAAGGTTTCAAGGAATCGAAATCAACTACAAGGTATGTAATTCTTGCCATCCTTTTAGGATTAAAGTTCCCCATGTATGCTATATAGGATTATGAACCTTGGAAACCAAATTTTGCATGTATTTAGACAAACATAGATCCAAGGTTTATTAGGGTTGCATGTACACTTAGGAAGTGTTAGAATGCTCAAAACCCATCAATGGTTACATTGAATCGTGGCAGATCGAGAGGTGATAACATGGTTCGGGTACCATGATTCGTGGCAGATCGATAGGTGATAACATGGTTCGGGTACCATGATTCGTGGCATATCGAGAGGTGATAACATGGTTCAAGCACCATGGTTTGTGGCGATGAGTGATTCAGAGTTTATCAGTTATTCCGTTGTGTGTTGAGTAGACTGAGAAAAGATGTGACAGAGTGTGGGGCTTGAGGGCCATGTCAAATGAGTTTCAATAGAGCATACCTTGAGAGGGAAATCGGGTCAGTTTCCAAGAAATTTTATTGGTGATATGCCAGTTGGAATCGCAAGACTTAAGGATGGGTAGAGATGGTTCTATACAAGGGATTGCGGTCTGAGTTGAGCAATCGGCCGATAGTAGAGATGTCGCTTTCTGTGACTAGAGTTGCATAAATTCCGTTCCTGTGAGAAGCAGAAGAGACATTGAGTTTCCTGTTTTTGAGTTTGAAGGTAAATCCTATGGGGTAGCATTTGTTGCGATCTTTCACCAAAGCATCTAGGCAGTATGCCTGCCGCAGAGTTATATTATAGCATGTGAGAGTCATCGGTGGGGACCGAGATGGTCAAGGATAAGGATACACCTTGTTTATGTATAGTAAGGCATATGTTAGTAGCAGTGTCGGGTGATCAAGATGAGTACTAGGGGTGGTGGCTCTCATTGTATATGATGGATATCGAGTGTGGGAATGAGGTCTCTACTCTCATGATAATTCTCATGATGGGACATTGGTTGGGAAGTCGAAGGTGAGGAGTGTGATAGTTCGCTATTTTCAGACTAAGAGTCATGGTTACTATGGGACATTTGAGATGTTCGGTAGTGTGTCAGTTTGAGATTTTGGATGATGTGCTGGGAAGTTTTCAAGGATTTTATCTGATATTTGGGATGTTTGAAGTTGCTTGGTCTCTACGGGAAGACCATCAATTGTTATGTGGTACTTTTCAAGAGTAAGTGTAATGTACCTGGTGGAATAGTATGTGGAATAGATTGTTGATGTGCCAAATGGTGATGGTTCGAGCCCTGAGTGGGGGAGAACCGGGTATTTAATTGAGAGCATGAGATATTTGTTCAAGAGCGATTAGAGGACTGGATATAGTGACATATGGTTCGGATACATGAGACCAGGATTGTTGGTGGTCGAGGTGAGGTGCAGAGCGAGCTAATGCATGTTGTACGTGTTCAGGAAAGGATGAGTGTCTCCATGGCAGACGACCGTTGGACAAAGACCTTGTGGTGGTTAGGAATTCTTCGAGGTTGTAATCGTAAATGCAAGGTGGGTGGATCGTAAGGATAGTTTCGGAAGTTGAGAATTTCTGGTTCAATGTATGGATTGTTATATGCACTCTAGGAAGGGTAGAAGTTGATTGGGAAACCTACTTCAAGGTCGGTATGTGTATTCTTGCATGGGTTGTGAGCAATTGAGGAGAGATTTTCGAATGGTCGTTAATGTGTTCTAATTCATTGAGGATTCCTCTGTGTTTCAATTGAGAATTGGAATATTCCGAAGTTTCGAGTTGTGTGAGAGGAAGATCAATTAAGAGATTCTGGAAGGATACATTGTTGTATATGAGTATGATGCCATATGTAGGAGATCAGTGGTTGAGGCAAGACATCGTAATGTTTTGCAATGGTGTACCGAGGTATCCGAGTAGAATGCCCTGAATTTCGGATTATTTTGAGACTTGAGTTATGAAATGGAAAGCGGAGTAGCAAGTGACTATGGTTCCAATGGGAGCTCTTCAGCTAATTGTCGTCAAGAAGGAGTATCTGTGAATGTGAATTGTAGCAAGAAAAGTGTTGGTCACGACGGTTGTCGTCAGGAGTGATGGTGCTTAACCTGGGTGGGTGTGTGTACCTATCTATGTTGAGCCATGGAGTATTCGATAGTGAATTCAGTGGGGTGAGGACTCGAGGAAGAGATTAAGGGGGATAAGATGGTGAGTGGATCTTGTTGGATAAGGTGTCTAAGTCCATAACTATTTCTGGTATGTACTTGACCCGACCCGGCATGGTCCATTTGGGTTGCATGGCATCATGCAATTGGATAGACTAAATGAGAGAAATAACACTTGGAGATTATTAATATATTATAAGTTCTAATATATTAATAATATTATTTGATTAGTTTGATCAAGAATTAATTTAGAATTAATTATGTGATCAAAAGATAACTAATTAAATATATGGGTTGATTATGTAAATCATCCATATCTTGTATAGTGGGCTAAAAGGCTCCATGGACTATCAAGTTGGGTTCCACCCATAGGATGCTCCATGGATGCTCCATGGGAGTTACAAACCCATGGGTCATGGAAATGAAGAGTCGTGACACATTAGGGTTTAACCCTAGATGTGTCAACACTATATAAGTAACATGTTCTCCAACTAAAATCGGCTACACTAAGAAACAAGAGGGCTTGGCCGATTTTGAGAAGTGTGTGTTCTCTCATAAGTTCTTCCAAGAGCATTTGGTGTTGTGTGAAGCATTTGAGGCATCACACTTGGGGTGCTAGGCTCACAAGGTTTCAAGGAACACAAACAACAATAAGGTAAGTTATTCTATCTATACTTTATGATAAAATTGTTCCCCATGTATGCTAGATAGGAATATAACCTTGGAATTCAACTTTGCATGATAATTAGACAAACATAGATCCAAGGTTATTAGGGTTGCATGTACACTTAGGAAGTGTTAGAATGCTCAAAACCCATCAGTGGTATCAGAGCCTAGGCTTGTTTGCTCTTATTTGTGCTTAAAAGTTGAAAACAGAATCGGAAATCTTACTGTCTGCGAATGGACTCGTCAAGTCTATAGGGGGGACTCGTCGAGTTCATGAGTATCTTCAACCAAATCAGCGAGTGAGTTCATGCACTCGGCGAGTAGGGTCAACTGATTGCAGAATTTCGATTCAGTTGCTGGAAAATGAATTAGAAACATTACCCTAAACTGTTTTGGTAATTGAAAACTTGTTTTTGGTGGTGTAATGTCTTTGCTAATTCATTTACAACAACTAGTTATCAAAATTACAAAGTTTTAAATGTAATTTTTGATTGTGTTCATATTCATGTTCTTGTTCTTATGATGTTTTAGATGATCATAGGAATTATTTGTAACCTATGTGGTAGATTAATTCTTGATCATAATGTGTTTTAATGGAGTCCATAACTTATCCTTAAGTTATGGAAAACCAAGAGTCACACTTGAATTAAAACCATTAAAAACACAAGAGTTAGAAAAATGAAGAGTCTTCATTTTATTACTCTATTAAACTCATAAGTTACAAGAAATGAAAAGTTTTGAAAGTTACAAAACTTGCCCTCAAGTTTTGGAACAAGTAAAGTTAAGTTAAAACTTTAAGTTCCAACCCCTAGAATTTTAAAAGTTAAAATTCAACCCTTATACTTATATTATGATGATTTAATAATTATATATATATGTATAAGAATAAAGTCGTCTTACCGCTAGTACGCCTCATTCACGAAGCCGGTCTATAAGGTGGGTATAAGGTTGTTGCCTATAAAATGGTGACTTAATGGGTGTTTACTCTCACCCACCGCTTGCTTGACTGGTGGAGGGTCGTTAGCCGAACGGGTAAGACAAGGACTTATAAATTCTCATTCAAAGTATGATGAATATAATAAAGTAACTAAATGTTTTATTAAATTCCCAATCTTAGTTACTTTAGGAAAATGTGAATAAGGTGCTAATCCATGAAATTACACTTTACACTTTGTCTAAGTCGTTGGTGGAGCGTGTGTGGTTAACCGGCACACTAACTTGGACCTAACAAGGTAGGTAAAGGGTGACTTAAGGTTTATTATAGTATCGGTGGAGCGTGTGTGGTTTACCGGCACATCGATTAAGTGATAAACTTTAAGGGTACCAAGTGATTTGCATGGTTACTTCACACCTCGTTTTGTGATCCTCGGTATCCCAGTCACAAAACTTGGAGGGCACTCTCGAGATTGAAACATGCCTTTGAAAAGTTCATTGGATCTCAAAGAATCTAGGAATTTCTAAAACCAATAAAAACTAAATATCTAATATTTCGGTTTTCGTGGTGGAAATTGGTGAATCGTCATTCACCTACCTTTCAAATATGGTATAGCTTAGATTACGGCATACCTCTTCTAAGTTATATTATATTGTGATTGGATCCTAGCCTTAATATTACATTTGGGTGTTTTATTAAGGACTCTCTTAAATCTATACTAAACTTGTTCTTCTCTTCCAGATGTCTTCAAATAATGCTTCTGGCTCGAATCCTAATGGCTCCTTTACTCTTATGAGTCTGTGTGGGAAAGTCACCTTTGATGGATCCAACTTCAATAAATGGATCAGAAACATCAGGATGATTACCCGCTACGAGGACAAAGAATATGTCCTTGACAAGGAGCTTAAGGAAATTGATGAGTCCACTGCAACTCCACAGGAGATTGCTGACTTTCATACTCATGAAAGAGATGCAACCAAGGTGGCTTGCATCATGTTGGCCACAATGACAGCTGAACTCCAAAAGTCTTATGAAGATTTCTACCCTTATGAAATGCACCAAGATTTGATGGAAAGATACCATCAAAGTGCACGACAAGAGAGGTACTAAGTCATCTGCTCCATGATAACAACCATGATGAAGGACGAAGAGTCCGTCACGAGCCACATGCAGAAAATGCAAAGGTATGTGGATCGTTTGCTGAAGCTCAATGTGAACTTCCCTGAGGAGCTTGCAATAGATATCATTTTGCACTCCTTACCATCGTGCTATGATCAATTCCGCATGACATATCACATGAACAAGGAAGAGGTCACCCTCAGCAAACTTCAGGGACTTCTCAAGACCGCAGAAACAGGTCTTAAGGGGAAGTCGGTTGCTATCACTCCTACTCTAGACTCAACTCCGGTCTTGGCAATTGGGCAAAGTCGAGGGAGGAAGAGAAAGAGATCTTCGAAGGGTACCAAGGCTCGGACCCTTGATGGCTCTTCTTCAAATGGAACCAAGAAAGGTTTCATTACTCCTTCTTCTGACCCAAAAGAGGCTGAATGCTTCTATTGCCATGAAAAAGCTTATTGGAAGCGAAACTGCCCAAAGTACCAGCAGGATGTGAAGGATGGGAAAGTCAAACCCAACCATGCAGGTATTTACACTATCATTTCTAATAACTCACCCCATTCGAAATCTTGGGTCCTTGATACCGGTTGCGGTATTCATATTTGTTGTGACTTGCAGGGACTAGGAAGAAATGAGAATGTGGAGCAAGGAAGAATAAACTTAATCATGGGGAATAGGAAAGTTACACCTGTCACCAAGATTGGAGTTTATACTTTATCGCTAAGTAGTGGGTTAAATTTAGATTTGAATAAATGTTGTTATTCGCCAGAAATGGCAAGAAATATTATTTCCTTTCATGCATTGTACAAACAAGGCTTCACCTTTTCGTTTGATAATGAAGTTGGTTCGATTAATGCTTTCTTTAATAATGTTCTTTATTTTAAAGCATTACCTTGTGATGGTGTGTATGAAGCTGTATCTGTTGTAGATAACTTAGGAAATAATGTTTTGTGTATTGATTCTACTAATAATAATAACTTGGATAAAGCATCATTATGGCATTGTCGTCTTGGACATATAAGTAAGAAACGCATAGGCCAACTCCAAAAGGATGGAGTCTTGGAGTCGTTTGACCTAAAGTCAAATGATAGTTGCGAATCATGCTTACTTGGAAAAATGACAAAGTCACCCTTTACAGGCTCTTGTGAAAGGGGTGAAGGTTTGTTGGACCTTATACACACGGATGTGTGTGGGCCATTCAAACATGCCACAAGGGATGCTAATCGTTATTATTTGACTTTTACTGATGATTACAGTAGATATGGATATGTCTACTTAATCAAGCATAAGTCAGAGACTTTCGAGAAGTTTAAGGAATTTAAACAGGAAGTCGAGAATCAATTGGGCAGGAACATTAAGATGCTTCGATCCGATCGGGGTGGTGAGTATCTTAGTTCAGAGTTCCTCGACTATCTAAGGGAATGTGGGATTGTCTCACAATTGACACCTCCCAGGACACCGCAGTTGAATGGTGTGGCTGAGAGGCGTAATCGAACCTTGTTGGACATGGTTCGTTCCATGATGAGTCGAGCTTCGCTACCAATCTCATTCTGGGGGTATGCCTTAGAGACTGCCGCCCATATCCTTAATCTAGTCCCTACAAAGAAAGTTTCCAAAACTCCTCACGAGATGTGGACTGGTAAAGTACCTAAACTAGATCACATCAAGATTTGGGGTTGCGAGGCTTTCGTGAGACGCGAGACTCATGATAAGCTCGAACCCCGAAGCGAGAGGTGTATTTTCATCGGCTACCCACAGCAATCCTTTGGTTACCTCTTCTACAGACCTAGTGATAATGTGGTCTTTGTAGCAAGAAGAGGAGTCTTTCGAGAAAGAGAGTTTATAAGCCAAGGAGACAGTGGGAGGCAAGTTGATCTTGAAGAAATTCAAGAATCAAGTGGTGAAGGAACTTCAAACTCTAGCCCTCAACTTGAGGAGGAAACTCCTGTTGAGCCAATTGACGAATCTGTACCTCTGAGGCGTTCCACGAGAGTTAGGAGTGCACCTGAGCATTACTATGGATTCCATATTACTGCAGAAGGTGAGACACTTATTAGTGATGGGACACTAGTAAGTCAAGATGACCCTAACAGCTACGAGGAAGCCATGGCAGGCCCCGAGTCTACTAAATGGAAAGAGGCTATGGATAGCGAGATACAATCCATGTATGACAATCAAGTTTGGAACTTGGTTGAGAATGTACCAGGTCGAAAGACTGTAGGGTGCAAATGGGTCTTCAAGAAGAAGACCGACATGGATGGTAAAGTACACACTTATAAGGCTAGACTGGTTGCAAAGGGCTTCTCTCAAATTCCTGGAGTGGATTATGATGAGACCTTTTCTCCGGTAGCCAAGATTAAGTCTATTCGGGTTCTGTTAGCCATAGCCGCATTTCATGACTATGAAATTTGGCAAATGGATGTCAAAACCGCTTTCCTTAATGGGAAGTTGGCTGAAGATGTTTACATGAGTCAGCCAGAGGGTTTTGTCAGCAACAAGTACCCTAATAGAGTGTGTAAGCTTGAGAAATCCATTTATGGATTAAAGCAAGCACCTCGCAGATGGAATCTTTGCTTTGATGAAAAGGTCAAGGAATTTGGCTTTTCTAGGAGTGAAGATGAATCTTGTGTATATGTCAAGGCTAGTGGGAGTATAGTTAGCTTTTTGGTATTGTATGTGGATGACATACTACTCATAGGAAACGACATTCCAACCCTGCAGGAAGTAAAGTCCTGGCTTGGAAAGTGTTTTGCTATGAAGGACCTTGGTGAAGCTGCCTATATTTTGGGGATAAGGATCTTGAGAGATCGGAGTAAAAGACTAATTGGACTTAGTCAAAGTACCTACTTGGATAAGGTTCTGAAGAGATTCAGAATGCAAGACTCCAAGAAAGGAGAGTTGCCCATCCAGAGTAACGCCAAACTGAGTAAGACACAAAGCCCTAGCACTGAGGCTGAGATAGCACAAATGAGTCGAGTACCTTATGCTTCGGCTGTAGGATCGATCATGTATGCTATGACGTGTACTCGACCTGATGTAGCTTTTGCCCTGAGCATGGTTAGCAGGTTTCAGGGGAACCCTGGCAAGGCACACTGGACTGCGGTAAAGAATATTCTCAAGTACCTACGAAGGACTAAGGACTGGGTCCTTACCCTCGGTGGGAGTGATGACTTGAGAGTTGTAGGGTATAGTGATGCTAGCTTCCAGACTGATAGGGATAACTTCCGCTCTCAGTCGGGCTGGGTCTTTACCCTAAATGGAGGAGCAATTTCTTGGAAGAGTTCCAAGCAAGAGACAGTGGCAGATTCTACTTGTGAATCAGAGTATATTGCAGCTAGCGAGGCGGCAAAGGAGGCTTTATGGCTGAGGAACTTCATTGGAGACCTTGGAGTTGTACCAGCTATTAAAGAGCCAATGGAAATTTTCTGTGATAGTGAAAGTGTTGTTGCCTTAGCCAAGGAACCAAGGGATCACGGGAGATCCAGACACATCGACAGAAAATACCATTTCATCAGACATCGGATCGAAGAAGGACTCCTCGTGGTAAAGAGGGTATCATCAGATGAGAATCCAGCAGATCCCCTCACGAAGGGACTGACTCGGGTTAAGCATCTCCAGCATGCTCGGAGCATAGGGCTGAAGGATGATATTAGATTTAGTAGTTAGATAACCTCGAAATTTGTAAAGTGTAATTGACATTTGATGATGAATAAAAGTGTTTTATTTATGAGTAAAGTGTTTCTATCTCTTGTCGATCGTTTACTATATTTCTTTTGCATGTTTTGACTTCCAGAATAATTTTTGTTTGGTATAACATATTATTCAAACCTCCACAGTCGGTCATATGTCGGAAGTAGGTATGAATCAAGACTGTCATGTTTGGTTGTAGAGGTCTTGGACAAGGCTACAACAATCATGAGTGCTCATAAGTTCTGAGCATTGGACTCAACCCACGCTCACTGGAATCACTTCATGGAATTCTATCTCGAGTGATCGTGAGACGGTAATATCATATAAGTCTTTAAACCTAGAGATATGATTTGTTACTTACAAGTTGGTTATGCATTGATTGTACAAAAAAAACGCATTGGTAACTCGATGTTATAAATCGCGCTCTTGTGTGTAATTCAATGAGTAGTAGAACAAACATATGAGTCGAAGTTTATCTGTTCCTTCTTGGATTAGAAGCTGATATCTGGGCCCCTCGATGATTTTGTTTTGACCTACGTACCGGGCCCGGTCATAACTAAAATTGATGTGTTCAATGAAGTTCTTTGTCAAACAAATCGGAAATCGGGAAACAAATTGTTGGACAATAAGTAAGACATTGTTCCATGTATTTGTCCGACTGATATCTAGAACAGATGATTATATGATCACTTATCTTAAATGGCGTACCATCATCTTCTCAGTTTCGAGAAACCTTGTAAAGAGCTACGATTGCCGATCGGTTCCTGAAGTCATACTTGCAGTAATAGTTATTAGACATATCCAAGTGGGAGACTGTTGGATAAGGTGTCTAAGTCCATAACTATTTCTGGTATGTACTTGACCCGACCCGGCATGGTCCATTTGGGTTGCATGGCATCATGCAATTGGATAGACTAAATGAGAGAAATAACACTTGGAGATTATTAATATATTATAAGTTCTAATATATTAATAATATTATTTGATTAGTTTGATCAAGAATTAATTTAGAATTAATTATGTGATCAAAAGATAACTAATTAAATATATGGGTTGATTATGTAAATCATCCATATCTTGTATAGTGGGCTAAAAGGCTCCATGGACTATCAAGTTGGGTTCCACCCATAGGATGCTCCATGGGAGTTACAAACCCATGGGTCATGGAAATGAAGAGTCATGACACATTAGGGTTTAACCCTAGATGTGTCAACACTATATAAGTAACATGTTCTCCACCTAAAATCGGCTACACTAAGAAACAAGAGGGCTTGGCCGATTTTGAGAAGTGTGTGTTCTCTCATAAGTTCTTCCAAGAGCATTTGGTGTTGTGTGAAGCATTTGAGGCATCACACTTGGGGTGCTAGGCTCACAAGGTTTCAAGGAACACAAACAACAACAAGGTAATTTATTCTATCTATACTTTATGATAAAATTGTTCCCCATGTATGCTAGATAGGAATATAACCTTGGAATTCAACTTTGCATGATAATTAGACAAACATAGATCCAAGGTTATTAGGGTTGCATGTACACTTAGGAAGTGTTAGAATGCTCAAAACCCATCAGATCTAAGTGGAAGTAATCACTTCGGATTATCCGGGGAAAACCATGGAGTGAGCCCATGGCGAGTCAGTGAGAGAGAGTGTGAGTTGTGATACTACGGGAAGCCATAGTGTTCACTAGTCAGCGAGAGAGTGTTATGATTATGCAGGGAGTTGTAGTATTCATGAGTCAGTGAGAGAGTGTCGTAAGCGTGCGGGGAGCCGTAGCCTTCACGAGTTAGTGAGAGGGAACGTTATGATACTACGGGGAGTCGTAGTATTCGCTAGTCAAAGCATGACGCATAAGAGTTGTTAGGCTTGAATAGCCTTATTCGTTGAGTTTTGGGAACCTGGTGGTCTGACTAGGGGCGAGTCAGGGGTCTCCATATTTGTCGGGGATCATTATATTCTGAGTTAAGTTGTGGTTATCGCGATCAAGAGGAATTAGAAGAGTGATGTACACGTGAGTTGCGGGTCATGGGTCATGACTTGAGTGCTTCACTAGGACGAGTGGTTCCAATTCTGTGTCAGACCATACTCTCAGGTCTGAGTTTAACTTTGGTGGTGTATTGAGTAGGCGAATGAGATTCCAGATTTAGAGATAGTTTTCATTTTGAGTGGTATTGTGTGTCATCTAATGTCTTAGACCCGAGTGGGTCAGTTTGTTTGTATGGGAAGGACCGCGAGACACATGGATCTATTGAGTAGTAGACGACAAAGGTCGAGGGTGAGACGATTTCAGTTGGGATTGTAGTAGTCGCTTGGGGTAAAGCGAACTTCGTGACTTGTGTGTCATAATGGGCCGAAATAGTTGTTGTGAGAAGGAAGTCAGTAGGATGTTTTGGGCATGCGAAGGGTAACCTTTGGAGGTTCAACTGTGGGGTCAGGGGTTGAACTGGTGCTCAAAGTTGAGAGGGATATCTGAGAAGGAGTTGGGGATTATGATTATTTGGTGTCAGGGGATACTTCTAAGCAAAAATGATCATTTTCTTATGTCTAAGGACAGGGTGTTGAGAGTTATTTGTTCATATGAGTTTCGATTTCAGTATACTGGATGGGTTTCTGGTGTATTGTGACCATTTTGTCCCTTGGATTATGTTATGGATCGTTTTGTATGTCTGATATGAGTGATTGGTAGCCAATTTTTGAGCTTTGACTCTTTCTATCAATTTGCAATGAGAGAATCATATGAGCAGTGAGTTATCGGATTCTGTTATTCGAGGAGCGAATAACATGGTGATATCTTAAGAGGGCGGTCTGGTAGTGAGACAGACCACCAGAGTTTCCAAATTCTGGAGAGTTAGAAGGGGGTATTGTAGGGGCAGGATGGTCTATCTTGTTCTGGGTTTGGGGGTTCTTGATTAGGTTTCAGGTGTCCATGGAGGAAGTAAGTTGTGTAGTATAAGATCCTTTCGGTTGTACTTTTGGGGTTTTTGGGTTCGATCTATGTGACGTTGAGAAGCGATTTCGAGGGCGAAATCTAATTCAAGTAAGGGAGAATTGTAACATCCGAAATTTCAGGTATGTTATTGTGTTTAAATTTTTGGAATTTATGGAGTGACTCGATGAGTTGTGAGTCCAACTTGTCGAGTAGGGTCGAGTTTCCCGCGTGGAATTAATAAGTGGACTCGCCGAGTCAGAGAGCTGACTCGCCGAGTAGTTGTTGGGAAGAGAAACCATAATTTCCCAGGGTTGGGGCCTATATAAGGGAACTTATGCCCCATATCCACCTCACCAGCTATCCAACACTCCTGAGAGAAAACCCTAAACGCCATTAGAGCTAGAAAGTGAACGAGGAGCTAAGTTGGTGGTTGTTGGTGCATTCCTTGAAGGAGAAGTGAAGAGTATTGAGGTTGGGACAAGAGGAAGCTCTGGATCCTCGGATTCAACAATGTTTGCTTGAGGTAAATGTGTTGACTTGCTCATCCTCTAGGGAGATCATGATATGGGGGTTTTCTAGGGTTTTATTCCATTTCTTAGAGTCATTGAGCCTTTTGTGTATGATTTGAGGTTGAAACCCAAGATCTGAAGTGTGGAGGGTCTTGAGAGCCTAAAGACCTGAACTTTATTGAGCTAGAGACTAGACTTTGAGCACCTAACCCTTTGTAAGACTTGGTAATGGCATTTTTGGGCATATATGCCATGCATGAGCGTAAAGGGCGAAACTTTACATGACTTTTGTGACTTTAAGGACTAAATATAGAGTCTAGTGTGGTAGATCTGACATTGGACGTCTGAATGAGAAATTAGATCGAAGGGACTCGTTAATTCCATGACCTGACTTGACGAGTTAGTGAGTGTTTTGTCCCGATGAGCTTGATTATGCGATAACTCGACGAGTTGGGGGTTAACTCGACGTGCTAAGCTGGACCTTCGCGAGACTTCTTAGAAAACGAGTGAACTCGACGATTCACATGGGTGCACTCAGCGAGCCGGGTCAAACATGGGTTGTTGACTCGATTTTGACTGCTATTGACTTTAGGGTTGGGTCAAACATGAGTAATGGAGACCATGGAGGGGTAAAATGGTATTTTATCCACTTTAAGAGTTAGAAAGCGGAAGAATAATATTTGGTTTACTTAGAGTCGGGAATCGATTATTAATGAGATAATTACCCCATGTATTAGGCGGTGGCTAGTTCGAGATTCGAGTGCGAGGATGATTGCTTGTTGTCGAGGTGAGTATTCTCACTATACTTACCATGAGTGGTATCCTTGTGTGATTGAGATGTCTTGTGTGTTTATATTGAGTAATGTGATATCCTGCATTATGTCTATGTGATTTATGTTTTGTATTATTTTGTGTTTAGTGAGTTAGGACCGGAGGGTCCACCCAAGTTATGGAATTGGAGGGTCCCACTGAGATACGTTGACCGGAGGGTCTTACAGTGTTATAGCCTCGAGTGGCTAATGAGTTGTATGTGGTATTTTGGGAAACTTACTAAGCTTCGTGCTTACTGTGTTATGTGTTTCAGGTTTTTCTCAAATTTACGGGAAGACACCGAATTGATTGTACATACCAGTGAAAGAGTTATGAATTTGAGGATCCTGGATTTTAATCAAACAATTATGGAGTTGCAAGTTGTAAATGAAGTAAATGAGATTTTTGTGAAATGTGTTATGAGAATTACGTGTTTTTAAATGAAAATTTTGTTTGAAATTTACGGTGTTATAGATTAATTTTTATTATTGTAACAATTTATCATATAATGAAATTTTCCTCTCTAAAGACTTGTGTTTTTTTCTTCAGTTTTGGATTTTTTCATGTATATTCTTGTGTTATTATTTACTAGGTGATAAACTCGTGTGAACATAGGAGGGCGTGAGGATATTGATATTGAAAATAGTTATACGATATAATTAATATCAGGAAATTATGAAACATAGCAAACACAAATATCTATCTATGAAGTACTTTGTGGACATAAAGCAACATATTTTATTTGTTTATTTATAAAAAACTTAAATACATATTAAGATATTAGATTATTTAAAAAAGGAATCAAAATGTTTTTTTCTTCTTCATAACATCCTAAAACCTCTTTTATATACTTAATAAGAACATTGTTGGTAGAGTTTTGTTCGGGATGGAATATTATTGTCAATCTCATGATTTCAGAAGGTATTTTATTCTTAATTGCCTCAAGTTGTTCTAATTTGCTGTGTTGGTTGAATTGAAGTAAAACTCTGTTAACCGCCATTAACCTGGAGTAGTGCATCAATTTCTCATTACAAAAACAAAGCCACGTTATGTATGTAGTCTTTCTCAAAAATTGTGTTAGATGACATGCTTAAAGATGGAGAGATGGAAGTTCTATATATATATATATATATATATATATATATATATATATATATATATATATATATATATATATATATATATATATATATATATATATATATATATATATATATATATATATATATATATATATATATGTTCATGTGAGACCATTCTAATTTTGTGAGACCGTGAGATCAAATCTAAAAATAATTTTAAAATGCAAAATAAATGGAAAAATCCAAAAATTCTTTTTTTAAATATTATTTTCGGAACTTGAATTAACTAAAAAAATAAAAAAAAATATAAAAATATATAAAAAAAATAAAAAAAATTCCTTTTTTTTTTTTTTTGAAAAATACGTGAAATATTCTAAATAGAATATTACACTGACATATTCTAAAAAATAATTTTAAAATGCAAAATAAATGAAAAAATCTAAAAATTCTTTTTTTTAAATATTATTTTCGGAACTTGAATTAACTAAAAAAAATTAAAAAAAAAAAATTCTATTTTTTTTAAAAAATACGTGAAATATTCTAAATAGAATATTACACTGTACATATTCTAAAAATAATTTTAAAATACAAAATAAATGGAAAAATCAAAAAATTCTTTTTTTAAATATTATTTTCGGAACATGAATTAACTAAAAATAAATAAATAAATAAAAAATAAATAAAAAAATGTGTCTCACGGTCTCACAAAATATAGATGGTCTCAAATGAACCTAACTATATATACACACCAATGTGATTAAAATCAATAAAATATGTTTAATTGGCTATTGTGGTTAAGTCATCTTTAAGTATATTAATTTTCTAAATTGTATTGAAACAACCTAGGTGATAGGCCCCATTAACTCGAACATGAGGATATTGATTTTACAAATAGGAACATACTTTCAGACCACATAACATATTTTCATACCACTATTTCATACTACACAACATATTTTTAGATCAACGGACATTTATCTATACACTAAACACAATGTCAAAAAAAGATAATAATTTCATCTACGAAACTCCATTAGACTTGTCGTTTTTTCATTGAAACTATACACAAAACATTCCAAACATATAAGATACACCACAAAACGTCATAACTTTATCCACAAAACTTATCATTTCTTTTATTTGAATCTACACATCCAAATATTTCTAGGCATATATAATATTTAACTTTTTAACTTTTGGATCGTTCGAGACTTTCCTTAAAAGCTGGTTAATTTTTTTTTTTCAAACCACAAAATATTTTTTTGTATACTGGACGGTATATATCAAAAACGTCATAACTTCCTCCAAAAGACATTCTTTTTCCCCATTAAAATCTACACTTTTAGAGCTTTACATGCATGTATAATACATAATTTTTTGATTTCTAAACCGTTCCAAACTTCCTGTTGAAGTAAGTTAAAAAATATTATTTTTCTAACCATCGAACTTTTTTTTTGCTTGTGGGAAGTCGTGGAAACAATGTCATAACTTCCTCCACAAAACTCCATAAGTCTATCCAGTTTTTTCATTGGAATATACACATCCATAAGTCTATCTAGTTTGTTGAAGTTAGTAAAAAAAACCATCAAATATTTTTTGTACACTGATCTTTTTGTGGAAAAACATCATAACTCCCTCTATAAATTCTAAAAGACGTTTAGTTTTTTTTTTTCATTAGAAACTACACATATAGAGCTTTCCAATCATATATGATACATGTTTTTTTTTTTAAATTAATTTTTAAGTTTTGGATCATTTCATATTTCCCTTTAAAGTTGGTTAAAAATACACACATATATAATTTGGAGACAAAAATGAACTTTCTTAAAATTGAATATTCTAAACAAAACATTAATTATTTATGTGACCTAAAACACTAAAACACTTCATGAATATCATGAAAACATCGTATATTCCAATACATGCATCAGATATCTCAAATGACTTGGGAAATCCAAAAGCTTATTCAAATTCGGTCTTTTTCTATCCATTGGACAACATGGACAACATGTGGCAACAACGGCATAATGTACTCAACATAATTCCAAAGTATTTTTGCATACCCCAACAGAATGGTATTGTGGGACAGAAAAATCAATAAAATAATGGTAAACTAGATGTGTTCTTACTCCCGATTATGCGAGATATTTTATGGAGAGACCATGTTAACTACTTTTTTAATAGTGTTAAATCGGGTTCTAAATAAAATGAACAAAACATTCATATATGAACTTTGGTTCAAAGAAAAAAGCTAAAATTGAGTTATTTTGGGTTTAGGGTTGTCAAGCTGTTCTTAAAATACCCAAACCCAAAAGAAATACTTAAGGTGAATGTGGAATTGAGAGTATATTCATTATATATGTAGAAATTTCGAAGGCCTACAAGTTATATTTAATATAAACTAGTGATTCGGTTTCGATTAGCACTGTTATCGAGTCACAAAATGCACTTTTTGATGAAATGTGTTTTTCATCAATAAAAAGGCCTAAGATTGCCAAAAATTTCGATCCCAATTTCCATATATATACACACGCACACACACGCGCGCGCACACACACACATACATATATATATATATATATATATATATATATATATATATATATTGAAATGTTCAATGGATGAAATTAGTCTTAAATACTTTGATTATTACAATATT
This sequence comes from Lactuca saligna, assembly GCF_052625555.1. Lineage (NCBI taxonomy): Eukaryota > Viridiplantae > Streptophyta > Magnoliopsida > Asterales > Asteraceae > Lactuca > Lactuca saligna. Next base: position 19,783,140 of record NC_136422.1, read on the forward strand.
AAAGATGATCCAAAACTTTTCAAGAGGACATGGAGTCTCGAGATGTTGTATTTTAGAATGAAATAATTGATGATGATATATCATTAATTATTGAGAATAATACTTGGATGTTATTGTATTTGCCTCCAAGTTCTATACCACTTGGTTGCAAATGGTTTTTCGTAGTAATAATAATAATAATAATAATAATAATAATAATAATAATAATAATAATAATAATGTTTATGGAACGATTGATAAGTTTATGGCTCGGTTGGTCATTTTAGGTTTTAGACAAACACTTCGTGTTAGCTATTTTGACATGTATGCTCCGGTAGCATGTATTTCTAGTTTTTTACTACTAAATTATTGATCGCCCTAGAGAATGTTCATAATATGATCATTACTCAAATGGATGTTAAAATATTTTATTTATATATTTTTTAAATTGTGATATTGATGAAGAAGTTTACACGAAACAATCGAAATGCTTTGTTATCCTCGATAATAAGCATATGTGTGTAAACTTGTTAAATATTTGTATAGGATAAAACAAGCACCCAAAAATGGCATTAAAAGGTTTGATGAAATTATTTTGTCTTATGATTTTTACCTTAAACCAATGTAACAAATATGTTTTATAGCATATTTGATGTTGCTACTGGTGTATGGGTGACCATATGCTTATATTTAAGGTTGTAAACGAACCAAATGAACACGAACAAGGTCTTGTTCATGTTCGTTCGTTTAAGTTAGCCGAACAACAAACGAACACGAACGGATAAACGAATGAGATTTGTTGTTCATGTTCGTTCGTTTAGCAAATTACTTTGTTCATGTTCGTTCCTTTATGTTCGTGAACATGCTAAACGAACATAAACAAACAAACATAAACGAACAAAGATAAAAAAAACACAATTGAATATATATGAACATAAACGAACATATAATATAGAAATATAATAAAAAATAATTGAATATAGATGAATATAAATAAAATTAAACGAGCGAACATAAACGAACGTTCACGAACATAAATGAACGAACGAGATCATTGTTCATGTTCGTTCATTTAACTAAACGAACGATAATTTTTGTTCATGTTCGTTCATTTATTAAATAAACGAACATAAACGAATTTCCTGCCGAACAGTTCACGAACGGTTCGCCAAACGTTCAGTTCGTTTACAGCCCTTCTTGTATGTAGATAACATGTTGATTTTTAAGACTAATCAAAATCAAGTATATGAAACTAAGCAATTGTCGTCACTTAAGTTTTCAATAAAAGACATGTGATACGTTGTTGTAATCCTTGGAATAAGGATTAAACGGGTTAACAAATGTATTTTAATGACACAAAGTCATTATGTAGAGAAAATTCTCAAAATATTATGTTTTAGTGATTTTTCTCCCCTTAGCACTCCTATGGATCCTAGTATGAAATTGTTGCCAAATTCGGACATTCCTATTTCACAATTTGAGCACTCTAAGGCGATTAATATCTTGATGTATTCCATGACAAGTACCAAGCTTGATATTGTTTATGCTTTGGACGGTTGAGTATGTATACCAATAATCATAGTGCTCAACATTAAGAAACAATTTATAGAGTGTTTAAGTATCTCTGAGGAACAATAAGTTATGCTTTAGGACGTGTTGAGTATGTATACCGATAAAAAACTTATCATTTACAATTAATGAACAATGGTAATAAGTGATGGAACCATCAATCTAGCGGATTCCTATTATCGACAAACTAAATACGGGCTAGCGACGGGTTTCAACGGAAATTTATGTTTATATAATTCTATTTGTCCCCTCGATGATTCAACTTTTATACGACGGGCCGTGTATTTATAGAAATAAAAGATTTAAAAACCACAAAAAAGGAATTGGATACTCGTATTTATCTTAAAGTCCAGCTTTTTATTTTTAAATGCAATTACCATTTGCATATATAACATTTGTCCTTTCTTAAATAAACATACTAATACATTGGTGGGTGTACTTGTGGTAATTTTTATGAGTCCTACGTTTTAACCCAATTATATAGTAGTCAAATATATGGGATATTTCCAAATAAAAATTAAACCGTTAGATAAGGTATTTGGACATATCAAGATAAGGATTCTCAACTCAAAAACAGAAAAATGGAAACCCTAATTTCAAATATGTGTAGCCGCACACACGTAATTCCAACTTCAAATTTCCGTCAAAATTTCAAAAATACCCCCAAACGAAATATAATAATAAAATAAATGGCGCTCTTTTTAATTTTTTTGGCGGGGTAAGCTATAACGTCCAAAAACTTTCAGAGCAAAAGGGTAGTTTCGTCATTTCAACATTACCGCGCTCCTAGGGTTTTCTTCGACCTTAAAAATCTTTTCATTTTATTTTGCCGCTACTACTTCTTCGGCTCGTTGTTCTTTCTCTCTTTCTCTCTCCATCTCAAGCTAAGAAGTCTTGAAATATCCCGAGTGATTCGCTATAGCATCGTGAGCTATTCTGCTTTGATCAGCTGTTTGATCATCTGGGTTTTCAATTCCTTTGAAGAAATCGACTTCGATCTCAATCTCAATCTCTCTCGACATTTCTATAGCTTTTTACCGTCTTTCAGAACCGAATCACTGGTTTATCTTCAATCATTGTTTGATCAGACTTTTCACCATCTGGGTGTGGTTTATCCGACTTCAAATCGTTGTTCTCCGGTGTGATCACTTGATTTGAAGGTGATCGTGGTAAGGACAGCTGAATCGGTGGCTCGATCGATTGTTTCAACTGAAGCGATTCATAAATGGGGGATCTAAGCGATAAGGTGAGTGATCATTGATCAAAATCATCGTCCATTGTTTAATGATTTGGTGTTTGATTTCAATTGGTTATTTTTCTGTTTGTTTTAGGGTTCCGAGTGTGATGATCTGATGAACTGCAAAAGCAGCCCAGAAAGAGGCGGATCATCTTCATCCGACGGTGGTAGTCATCTGATCAAAACCTGTGCCGATTGTGGGACCACCAAAACGCCTCTCTGGAGAGGTGGCCCAGCTGGTCCTAAGGTATATATATTATTCATTTTTTTAATATTTTTCATTTAATTTCCCCCAAATTATCTTCAATTCTATCAACGAACACGAATCTTGTTTTAATTCGATTGTTTGATGAATTCTATACAGTCTTTATGCAATGCTTGTGGGATCAGAAGCAGAAAGAAAAGAAGAGCACTTTTGGGTATGCCAAAAGAAGAGAAAAAGCCAAAGAAAACCACCATGGCTGCCACGTCAGCTAGCGGAGATAGTCAAACTAGCGGTTTGACCACCAGTAAAGGCAGTAACATGGGTGGTGATTTTTGTTTGAAGAAAAGATTAATGGCGCTTGGTTCGGAAGTGGTGTTACAGAGGCCAAGATCAAGAGTGACAAAACAAAGGAGGAAGATCGGTGAAGAAGAACAAGCTGCGATTTTGTTGATGGCTTTATCTTGTGGTTCTGTTTTTGCTTGATTAATTAATATTAATAAATTGAAAACAAAAACAGAGTTTGTTTTTGTAGAGTTTAGGGTTTTACTTTTAATGTTTGGCTAATCAAGAATCGAATGATGGAAGAAATCAAGAAGAGTGAATGAAATGTGTAACTTGTTTAGATTTTTGTTTGATTGAAACCTGTGATTTTGTTTCTTCAATTTTGATGATTATGTTTTCGAAGGTTGTGATTATTCTAATATCAATTAGAATATTAATGTTTGAATTTATTTGAATTCGTTTCATGATATTGAATTTAACTTGTTTTGAAAGTTAATTATTTTATTACAACTATATTATATAAAAGTAAATAATTTTATGTAATAAGCATAAAAATTTGGTTATAATTTGAATGTAAAAAAACCATGTATTTATACAAAAATATGGGTTTTAAATGAAAAAAAGTATATTTATATTGTTTGAAATTTATTAATTTTTTTACTGATTCAAATGGAACATAGTCAACATTGAATAAAATTAAAAAAAAAAAAATGATATTTGATTTAGAACAAAAAAAATAGAGTCTCAAAACTAAAAGAAAAAATTAAATTTGGTGTTAAAATCGAAAAAAAATGAAAACTTAGTGTTTTTTGTAAAAAAAAAAATTTGTTTTTGACTCGTTATAATGTTATATCATCATGCCACAACAATAGTTAAAACAAGATAACATATGCTAGTTTTAGATGAGCTGTTTATTTATGTGTATGCCTATGAGAGAGAGAGAGAGAGAGAGAGAGAGAGAGAGAGAGAGAGAGAGAGAGAGAGAGAGAGAGAGAGAGAGAGAGAGAGAGAGATTTAATTTTTCTTAAAGAGAAATCCTATATCCTCCTACTTACACGCTAGTGGTGTGGCCTCGACTACCAGCTCGGCGACCTCGGCGAACACCGGGCCGAGGCCGAGGCATGCCGAGCTCGGCTCGGCAACTCGGCGATGGTTAACCTATAGAGAGATTTTTTTTTCTTTTAACTCATTTGTTACTTAAAACCTCTTTTTCAAAAATTACATTCTTTCCACAAAATATCCAATTTCAAAATATAGCTTTTTTTTTTATTATATATATATATATATATATATATATATATATATATATATATATATATATATATATATATATATATATATATATATTTAATTTTAAAGTTTATACTCTCAATCTTCAACTATAAACACCACAATCCTTATTCGCTATTCACCTCATTTAATTCTATTCTCTTAACTTTTTTTTTTTTTTTTCATCATTTTCTACACCTCATCACTAAAAATAGTTATTATTTGGTGGACTGAAGAAGAAATTTTACTCTCTCGTTCATGGATTGATGTATCAACAGATCCACACCACAATGACTATCCTTTGACTACTTTTTGGAGTAGAGTCGCTGACATATACAATCACCAAACCTTTCAACTTCGAAGAAAAGATCAACTCTACGCCAAATGGAGAAATGCACATGCAGTCGCAACTCGGTTTACCATTGTATTTCATAGGGTGATGCATAATGCTGGAAATGGTGAAAATGAAAATACTTTGCTAGATTAAGTGTGACATAACACCCACTAGCCTTATTAGATTAAGTTAAGTATCAAAATGAAAAAAGGAGATTAAAAGAGAGAATTAGTGGGTTACATATGTTTTTATTTTATAGGAATAGAAAGACAAGTAGGAACAAAATGTAATTAAGATATTTAATTTTTCTTAAATAAATGGTCTAATTTAACGTTTTTTAAATTTAAAGTCTAATTCACCAAGTTTGAATTATAAAGTCTAATTTAGCACGTTTTAAAGTATAAACAAGGGATAATGACTTGAAAGGGTAACGAACTTTCGATTTTTGTCACATTTAGTCACTTAACTTTTTTTCGTTATCTATTTGCCATTGAACTATTGAAACTGTTCACATTTTACCCTTATGACCGACTATTACCAGTCATAAGGGTAAAATGTGAACATTTTCAATAGTTTAGTGGCAAATAGATAACGAAAAAAAGTTAAGTGACTAAATGTGAACAAAATTGAAAGTTCGTTACCCTCTAAAAAGTTCAATGACTAAATGTGAACAAACTTCCTATTGTATTATGTTTTAGCAAAATTATTTATTTTCCTTATCTATTTGCCATTGAACTATTGAAACTGTTCACATTTTACCCTGTGTTTCTTCTTCATATTTAATGTTTTTAAACTATTTTTTCATTGAGGCATTTTATTGAACACATGGAGGCCATGACAAAATGTTGTTTGTAAACAAAAATTGAAAATATGGTAATGGATCATAACTCATAAGACTTACATTTATGGATGAAAATGAGGAATACTAGGCAAATTACAACTTATACTGATGTACATTGGTTTGCTTTCTTTCAACACGATTGAAATTGTAGTGTCAATTTGTTCATGTGCATCCTCCAAGTTATTCACTACTTCCTGTTGTTTCATTCATCATAAATCCATCAATAACATATAACAAGATCAGATAAAAATCATTGTTACTTAATTTCAAAATCGATGAAATACAAAAGCCTTGGAAATTAAAATCAGCATACCTGAGAGATCATCGTGTCCCCGGCGAACGTCTCTGTTTGATGTACCGTCGGTGGTCGGCGCCATCGCTGACGAAAGGGCCCAGCTCCACCCGTTCTCTTCTCCAATCCATAAAGTTGGTGGTTCTACGGTGCTATGGGGTGGTGCTACTGCTCTGGTGGTGTCGAAACTGATTTTGGAGGGGATAAGGGTTTCTGGGTGTGTGAAGAGAGAACGATGATTTTTAAAGAAGTAGTGAAAATCGGTGGTGGTGTTATATGAAACTGATAACCTAAATTAGTGGGATATTGATTGATTTTGCTTTCTTTTACCATAATTAATTATAGTGTAGATTACTCTTACACCCTTTTATTATTTATTAGTGATTTAATTATTTCCTGAATTCTCATTGGTGCATTTAGGCACACAATACTTGCTAAAAACATTTGAATCTAGCTCTCTCTTTCTCTATATATATATATATATATATATATATATATATATATATATATATATATATATATATAGTATTGGATGAAGAATAATTGATGAATTTCATTCCTACATGCTATTTGAAACATTAAAGACTTTGGTAACTATATAAGATTGACTACCTTCAAAGAAACAACAAAAATGCAAATTGATGTCTAAGTAAAATGTTATTTTTATTGTGTTTGATTTTGAGTATTAAGTAATGCAATTATTGTTATAATAGACGTTTATTTATTTTTTTATTTTTAAAGAAATACTACTTTGTGGAACACAACAAAATTGTTTAATTTTCTTATTGAAAAAGGATGAGGTTATTGAGTCGGGTATCCTTTGATATAGTGCATACGAGTATGTATTCAATTATACAAAATACTAAGTGTTATTGGATTGGGACCGATCATGTTTACAAATTTGTTAAACGAGTTTGGATCAAATGTAATTCGCTTCAAACCTAGATCATTGAGATGTCTCGATATAGGTAAAGATCTTACGGTAAATATAACAAAAGTAAACAAGTAGATCCAAAAAAGGTCTTATATTTTAATTTTTATACTTTTATAATCTAATATTAAAATTTGATGTAAATAGATCTCTTATGGGTTAGCATTTAGCAATCATTATTGCTAGTAGACATAATAAATAATATTAAAATCATATTCATGATATATATATATATATATATATATATATATATATATATATATATATATATATTCATGAGAGGCTTAGGAATAGTAAGTTTTAGGGGTCGTTTGGTTCATTGGAATTGGAAGGAATGAGAAGGAATTGGAATTTAATTCCATCACTTTCCTTTGTTTGGTTCAAGTTTTGGAAAGGAATTGGATTCCTACATGTATCCAACTTTTCTTCTAATGAGGGAAAATAAATTCCATCTAAAAGATGAGGAAATTCAAATTCCTTCAAGTGGGAAAATTAAAGATTACCATATTATCTTTTTCATTTTTAACATTAAATATGAAAAAACTTCGTCACTACTTTTGATCATCTCCACCACAACCTTCACCACCACTACCCACCATCTCTACTACCATCCACCACCTCCACTACCACCTACCACCACCACCTCGGCCACCCACCCACTACGACCACCAACATCACTAACCATCACCACTGATGTCGTCGCCTCTGCCACCTACCACTACCACAACTTCCGTTAACACCACCACCATCACCATCGCCAATACCACTACCACCACCACCGTCACCACCACCACCGCCACTCATAACCTCTGTTACCACCACCACCACCACCTTACCACTATCGTTGTTACTACTAAATCTATCATCACCACCACCACCGTCGCCACCACACACACCCACCACCACCGACACCAGTAAACCCACCGCCACAACCACCACTACCTCTACCATTAACACTAGTGATGCCACTACTACCACCACCTCCACCTTTGTCACCGCCAAACACTGCCACCATCACCACCACCGTCGCTTCTACCATCATTGCCGATTCCACCACCACCGTTTACTATTTTTATAATTTATATAATATATATTTACATATAATTATAAAACAATGTAAAAGTAAGCAAAAACCAACAAGGGTAGTTCTGTCATTTTTCATTATTCCAATTCCATTTTTCGCCAACCAAACAAAATATAAAATTGGATTCAAATTCCATTTACTGTTAACCAAACAGAGTATTGAATTGGATTCCAATTCAAGACAGATTCAAATTTCTTAACAGATTCCAATTCATTCGAAAACATTCTGCAAACCAAACACCGTCTTACTATCTTTGGATTTTTGCCATAGTTCATTAGTCATTTGACACTTTTAGTCCAAACAACTCTATTATGATTGTGGAGATTGCATGTGCCTGCTATAGATGCAAACAATCCTTACATCGCCACTGTTTTCCTATCCGATGCTTATAAAATCATCAATCATCTCCATTGTTTTTGTTTACGCTCAAACATACATGTCTCCATTGATTTTCCGTTCGCTACCTTGGACATCGTTTTATCTATATTTCCCGTTTTCGTTTCTATATAGATCTCAGTTCCGAATTATCTTTACTGCAGAGACTTTTTAGGGTTTTATATAAAACAAATTCCATGTTGATTTCACCCGAAATGTCATCGATATGCAAAAATCGACTAATAAGCATTTGGTTTGAAATTATTTTGAGTTTTAGATGGAGGAAGTGTCAACCGTGTCTATTTGTACAAACAAATTTTATTCGATGGTGTTGAAGAAGAGGTCTAAGCGACCATACATAGAGGTGGTTTGTTAAAATGATAGTATCGTGGTCGACTATTTTACATTCCTTTCTTAATTTCACATATGTTTGGTTTTATGTTGACCACGAGAATCACGTTTTTATGCACAAATTTCTAAGCACAAATCGACCAAGTTCAACATAAAATAATTTCAGTTTGATTTTTGTTTTTCTCATTATCGATGTACATGTGTTTGATTTTCCAAACAATTAGATGATAGTGATGAGTTGGGTCATATTGTCTCGACATGTGTGGTTTGTAGTGAACTTTCCTTGGCTAGGTTTACTTGATTTTTGAAATTTCGTTTCATAAGCCTATTTAACATCTTTGATGCAAATATTTATTTCCCCCTCTACTAAAGTTTTGTTCAAATTTTAAATTAGGGGTCTCCTGATTTTAATTCATCTCAATTTGATTCTTTGTTTTGCAATTGTGATTTCCGTTACCTGAAGATATTTGACGCAAATTTTTATTTTTGTTACATATTGATTAGGCATAATTTCATAAAATTTTGGCGTTTTTTTTTGTGTGTGTGGAAATTCCTTCTTATAGATGTGTCCACTGAATTTGACAGATTTTAGTCTAAGTTATGGAAAAATGAGGATTGTTTAGTTTAAAAAGTTTGCGATATATATTCAAATATGGCATAAGATTTATGTTCATATATACCTTAAAAGCAATCAATCTCATTTAAATATTATATCTTTCTCAAAATAACTATGATAACTTTTTAAGTTGCCCCCAAAGTAAATATATTGATGTTCTGAAAAAAAAAAATGTAAATAATGGTCTTCTTGGATTATTTCAAAATAAATTTAGAATTTTCTACTTTGATATGATTTAAATCCGTATTTGTTTTTTACTCAATACTTTTTATCGGGATAAAAGGAGGGATTTTTTTTTTTCAATCTTTTAAATAATACAATCCATAGTTATTTATAATATGTTTTGTCCTTATTGGAAAATCATTTAACTCAAATTATTTTTAAAGCTAATGAGATATGTTTATCATGATGTTACGAGGGTTCCAACGCTTAGAAATTAATAGATTCTTCTAAGTTTAAGTTTAGTTTTTTTTAGAATCTCATAATTTTGTGAATTATATGAATTGAAACTATTTAATAGTTCTTATTTTTTATAAGTTTGCACAACAAACAATTTTAAATCTGTGTTCTTGAATCCAAGATCACAAACAAGAGCTTCTAGTAGTTCAACCAACAGTTGCATAATTTGTGAAGATGTTTGCAACATAACCACTCTCTATACACGTTCATTTAATCGGATTATATTATTGAAAAAGTTTGAGGATCATGGATTTTAATAGAGGTATTGAAATAAAAGCAATTATGTTTGATTGTCAAAATGGTATTGAAGTGAGAGCGAATATGTTGATTTGACAACAACCATTTATGTTTTACTTTTTCACAGCGAGAACATTTAGTAGACAAATTATTGATAAAGAATCGTTGATTCTAGAAAATGTTGCTCAAAGCATATGTTATATATGTCATTGCACCAAAGACTTTTTTTTTTTTTTTTTTTTTTACCGTTTATATCAATATTTTGACGCTGTTATATATCTGGTCAAAATGGGTTATTTGGAAAAAATCTATGAATGGTTTTCTTGGAATGAATAAAGTATAAGTGCTTAGACTTCAAAATTGGCGAAAATATTGTACTCTTTCTGTTATTTGTATGTTTTCTTAAATTGTTGTCCACTTCCAGATAATACTTATGGCATGTATGCTAATAACGATATACTTTTATTGGGTTTGCTAATCTTTTTTAGTTTTTTCATGTCCTAGAAGGAATATGAGCAATTTGAGAAATGTAAAACAAAGTGTAATACTGAAATTTTAAACTAATCTTTAACTTAACATCCAATTTTCCACATAATTTGATTAGGGAAAGTTTGTTTGTAGGTGGAGAAAACGGAAGAAATCGCAAAATGAAAAACTAAAGAGAAGTGAATAAGATTCGAATCAGAGATCACTTTTTTGTTCCTGTGGTGTTAAATTCATGTAACATGACCATTTTGTCCATAAAATTACCTCTAGTAACACTTTTCATCCCTTGGGTGTTAAACTACCCAAAGTTTTAGAAACCTTTTTGGCTTGCTTTTGATGATTATTTTGGTGAATTTTATGTTAAAAATCCTTTTTTTTTCCTATCACATGATATTTAATTACAACAAGAAATAATTTAAACTCATGTGGTTTAGAATATCTTCCCTATTTTCTTTAGGCTTTTCTATTTTTTATTCTATGTTAATGTGGGACAAACTATTTAGAATCAACTATTGTTAGTGTGTGTATACACTTTTTCTGGAATCAATCTTTCTTACTATGTAAAGATCTATTAATGTTTCTTTGTTTGATTTTTCCATGTATACTGTTTATGCTGTAGGTCTGATGTGTTTGACCAAGATCCGAACTTTGGAAACCTCAAGATCCGTAGGCGCAAAAGGGTAATTGTTGCAAAGGAAAGCGAGTCATACGATGTATGAGTTGATTACATTTATCGAATGTTAAGAATAAGGAAAATGAGGTTAGTAAGTTTGATTTTTTTTAATAGTTAAAAGAGTTTAAATGCTATGTTATGAGCTAAATATTTGAATTGATTTGTTAAATAAGGGTAATGATGCTATGTCATGAACATATTTAGTTCATTTTGTATAATAAAACCACTTTATATAATTATGAAAAATCCAATGAAAAATTTTGTTGACTATTTGGCAACTAGACCCAGCTCACCTAAGTTGGTTTTATTTGGCCCATAATAAATTAAACTAATTTGATGGGTATCTTATGTACAAATCGGAACGGATTTCTAAAAATCGGGTATTCTACCGGATTTGTATAACAGAGCAACTGAATTCAAAGTATAAAAATTCTGTTTTTCTCATAGAACTGTTTCTGATCAATCATGAAAATTATATTAAAATTTAAAATTTAACAAAAAAATAAAGGTCAGCAAAATACGAAAAAAAAATATATACAAAAGATAGAATTTTCAAGCGACTCGGAATTTGCCTCCAAAACTAGATAAAAATCCACTAGGATTTTACCAAAACAGAAAAACCGATTTTCACTATTTATAGATACGTACAAACAAGATCTTTAAATATCCAGATTAAATAAAACCATGATGTGCACCTCTAACTTGTAGCATATTATCGAGGTTTTCTTAACCTTGCTAAATACACAAAATAACTAATCATTTAGACCCAAAATTTTGATACAACTAGCACGTTATTTATGTTTATTTTCAAGCCAAAACTAATCGATTAAATTGGATAAAAATACATTGTCGTTTGTTTAACTTTCTTCTAAATTTTTAAATTGAATCGATTAAATTGGATAACTAGTTCAAGATCTATTAATTGCAATTCTAGAAAATGAATATATGAATATGAGATAATCAGATAATATTTCATTTGGTTTTTTAATGTTCATATTGACTTTTTTTGTAGACCATCAAAATAACAAAAAAAAAAATTAAAAATTTCAATATTTTATATTTGATAAAGTTTTTCTCTACAACAAGAAAATAAAAACAAATATCCAAAATTGTAGAAATCTGGTTTACTTAATGGTCAAACTGGGAACTGGTTACTTGTCCGATTCAACTAGAAACATGATTTTTGAAACATTCGATATGATATTTCACTACACAAACAAAGCAACATCGAGCTTCTTTTGTGCAATCGTTTATTATTATTATTATTATTATTATTATTATTATTATGTTTAATCACATAGAAAAATTGATTTTTCCACCGATCCCTAACAACAACACGATATCTCTGAGGTTTTAAGGAATATCCATCAACTTTGGCGATTGGGTTAAGTGGCTTATTCCGAATCACGTTGCTCTCAATGAGATTCGAACTCTGGTCATCAAAGATGTTTATGTTGAATTATATAAAGAAAAAGACCAATATATCCACTGTGGCTTAAAATATCTCACAAATAGCCTAAAACTATCCTTATGTTCAAAATAAAATAGTCGTCAATTTCCCAAAACCGCACTACAAATTTACTGTTTATGGATTTTTTTTTTTTTTTTTTTTTTTTTTTTTTTCCTAAAAAGCATTTTATGAATTTCTTTTACCTGTATGTTTCTTCAAAAACCATTTTCACCGTTAAAAGGAGCTTAGTAGTGCGAAAATAAAGTATTAGTTCGAGAGAGATTTTATTTATTTATTTATTTTTTTAAATGTCAATATGTAGGAAATTTTAAAAATTGTCGTAACAAAAAATTAAATATCCTCTTATTTCTTCTTTCTACTCCTATTACTTTTAAATTATGACAACTTTAATAAAAACTCATTAATTTTATTAAATATGACAATTGTAATAATCTTAAGTATGTAGGAAGATAATAGGAAAAAATAGAATGATATTTTATTTCTCTAACGATAAATAGTAAATTTCACAACGAGTATTTCGAAATTAGTGTTTATTTTGTGATTTGTAAAAGTTATAACATTGAAGACAATTATAAAAAACATTATATGTTGATGCTTATGGTTTATAAATGTTACATGCTTTGTTATTTTGATTGACTCCGTTTAATTTTACACGTTAGACAGGCATGCATGCATGCTCATGGTCCCCTCACACGAATTGTTATTGTCTCTTTACTGTTCGCTCTGCCTTAGGGCATCTTCAATGCATTGAACTCCATAGAGCTCAATGGATTGCCACATCATTTTTCTAAATTCCATACAACTCAATCAATTTTTTCCTACAATACATTCAACTCTACAAAATTCAATAGAAAGTTACAAAAGCTAATTTATTGTATGTATTTAAGATTAGAAAACTTTCATTTTTCGTATTGAAAAGTTCAATGCTCATTGAACTCCAAATCCATTGAATGCTAAGGTGACATCTCACTATGGTAGAGTTTCATCCATTGAATGACAACTAGACTTGCCACCTTATTCAACTCTCTCATTGAACTCACCATAGTGGATGCTCTTAGGTTTACTAACGTACATATCCTCCTTATTTTTTTACTTTCTTCCTAATTTATTTTGCAAAAATAATAGACATTGTTTTCTTTTCACATGAAAGCTTCATAATTTTTGTAGCCTAATAGAATAGTCAAAACCCAAGAATGAGGTTTTTGTAGGGGTGTATGTTGATTCAAATCTAATAATTTTGATAGAATTGATCTGATCCAATTATCCATGATGTTAGATTTGATCAGATTTTATCAACCGATCCAATCTAATTCGTAATTGAAAGTCAAATTGAATTGGTCTAATGGGTGTTGGAATTGATCAATTTTATCAATTTGAAATTTTAAATGGTTATCGAATGTCCAACCAAATTTTATCCGACAACAACCAAACATAAATACATACTTATGATAAATGAAACTAAAATTAAACAAAATTGCAATAATTTAGGTTAACAAAATAATTCAAGCTTTCTGGACCATTGTTCAAATAGAACCAAGTTTCAAAAATTCAAACATTCACTTCAAATATTTAATGCTTTTATCTTCAATCCTTTAGGATTTCATTTAACTTGAAGTAAAGTAGTACCAATTTTTACTTTAAAATCACATTTGAGTATGTTAGCAAGAATTATTGATTATTGTTATGTACGAAAGAGGTGAGTGACGCTGCGGTAGAAGGTGCAGGATACCATAGGTTTTCCTTTGTGGCTATGGGTGCGATGGAAAGGATGTGGTGGAGGCATGAGTGGTAATGGTAGACATCTAGGGTTATGGTGAATTTTGTAAATGGGAATCGGGATACAAGGAAAGGGTAGATATATGACGAATTTCCTATAATTTCTTTTGAATGCTTATTTTTTTTTTTAATTAAAGTTTAAAACAATTTATTTTTTTTAAATGAATAATATTTGGTGGATGATAAATTGATATTTATTGGATTAATATTGGATATCCAATTAGATGAACATTGGATCAGTTCAGTTATTGGATTTTTATGGTGATCCAATAACTGATTCAATCCAATTAGATTATAAAATTTCGAAACCAATCCAATATAATTGTAATTAGATGTCCCATATAGTCGATCGCTCTGTAATTGGATCGGTTAAGTTCTTCACACCCTTAGGTTTTTGTGATGTTCTAATATTGGTTTAATTGAGAAATGCTCAATGGAAGGGTAACTAGGGAAGGCTAGTTACCATGGATATGTAACATGCTTGTGTATGTTATGTGTTTATGTTACATGATTATGTGGTAACGATAACATTGGTTATGTGTAGTTTAATTTGGATAACCTGAGAACTCTTGGTCTAAGGCCTTATTGCGATGTTCTTGTCTGATTGTTTTCTCTCAGGTGGATCATCTGTTCGAATGTCTGTCTATCTGATATCTAATCACATACAAATTTATAGATTATATGAAAGACCAGGATTTGGCCCCAGACAATTGCATGAAAGACCATGGGGGGACCATGAGATTTGTATGAAAGACCATGGGAGGGCCATGACACTTGTATGAAAGATCATTGGAGGACCATGCCAGAAAGACCATGGGAGGACCAACGCAACCGTACGTGACCATAAAAATTAAGACTACAGGAGGACTACATCAATGAGTGATTGTAAGACTGCGGGAGGACCAAAACATTCACATGTTCTGTACTAATATTTATGTTGTATGTATGTTAATAGATCGACGCTATAGCCAAGGACTTTGTGTGGATGCATTGTATGTATGGTGGAATATGTGGTATATTGGGAACTCAATAAGATTTATTCTTACAGTTGTGGATTACATGTTTTACATGTCGTTCATGAGAAGAGCTCAGTGGGACTGTACATACGCATCAAAGATATTCGTTTCTACGGTTTTGTAAACTTATCTCTGATAATGTATGGTTTTAATTAAACAAATATTACTCAATGGTTTTTTTAAGAAAAGGTTTAATTGGTTAATCTATTTTATGAACAAAATTTTCTTTATAATTTTTGGGACATTACAATATCGAAGCTTGGTAGGTAGATTGAGATACTTACTTTAAACATGGGTTGATTTAGCTTACTCGGTTGGCATTATAGGTCATTATATGAAAACTCCAAAGAAATGAAGGCTATAAAACAAATATTAAGTTATGTAAAAGATACTATCGGATAGGGGATTTGTTACAGTCGCAATAATCTTGTAAGACTAGTTGGTGTTAGAGTTGAAATATATTGTAAGGTGTCGAAGGTTGTTTGTATTTAGTGGTGTAGTAAAGTTATTTACAAAGGCATTGTTGTTTCGAAATTATAATGTTTTATTCCTTTGTATTTTTTGTAAACTTTCTAGTTCTCCTATAAATATGGGTTGATACTTAGAGTTAGATAAGAACTTTCACCTTGTATTCTGTCTAAACACTTTTTGTATTCGAAAGCATAAATGAGCTGAAACAAGATTATATTTACTCTTGGTGTTTATAGTTCATTAGTACCCTGATTTCATTTCATTCTCGATTAACAAACCTCTTCAGTTGGATATTGTGATAGCATTCACAACATTGATCAAGATGATGGAAGAAGTATCACCAGACATGTATTATACTTTGGTAACTCACCAATTATGTGATGTTCTCAAAAGCAAGAAAAAGTGGCGTTATATGTTTATGTTACATGATTATGTGGTAACGATAACATTGGTATTGTGTAGTTTAATTTGGATAACTTGAGAACTCTTGGTCTAATGCCTTATTGCGATGTTCTTGTTTGATTGTTTTCTCTCGGGTGGGAACATCTATTCGAATGTCTATCTGATATCTAACCACATAAGACTTTATGAATTATATGAAAGACCATGATTTGGCCCTTGACAATTACATGAAAGACCATGGGAGGACCATGACATTTGTATGAAAGACCATGGGAGGACCATGACAACCGTATATGACCATAAAAATTAAGACTACAGGAGGACTACATTAATGAGTGATTGTAAGACCGTGGGAGGACCAAAACATTCACATGTTCTGTACTAATATTTATGTTGTATGTAAGTTAATATATCGATGTTATAGCCAATGACTTTGTGTGGATGCATTGTATGTATGGTGGAATATGTGGTATATTGGGAACTCAATAAGTTTTATGCTTACAGTTATGGATTACATGTTTTGCATGTCGTTTATGAGAAGAGCTCAGTGGGACTGGACACACGCATCAAAGATATTCATGTCTCTTGTTTTGTAAACTTATCTCTGATAATGTATGGTTTTAATGAAACAAATATTACTCAATGGTTTTTAAGCAAATGTTTAATTGGTTAATCTATTTTATAAACAAAAATTCCTTTATAATTTTTGGGACGTTACAATATCGAAGCTTGGTAGGTAGATTGAGATACTTACTTCAGACACGGGCTGATTTAGCGTATTTAGTTGGCACTAGAGGTCGTTATATGCAAACTCCAAAGAAGTTACACATGAAGGCTATAAAACAAATATTGCGCTATGTAAAAGATACTATCGGATAAGGGATTTGTTACAGTCGTAATAATCTTGTTAGACTGGTTGGATATTGTGATAACATTCACAACATTAATCAAGATGATGGAAGAAGTATCACCGGGCATGTATTCTACTTTGGTAACTTACCAATCATGTGATGCTCTCAAAAGCAAGAAACAATGGTGTTATCCTCCTGTGAAGCTAAGTATATGGCTACATTTATAACAAGCTGGCAAGCAGTTTGGTTACGAGATCTTTTGAGAGAAATAACTAGTTGTCAAGTACAAGAAGTGATAATTAAAGTTCACAACACATCAACAATTGCTTCAATCGAAATCCTAGTTTTTCATGGCCAGAGTAAGCACATCAAATCTCGTTTTCACTACATACGAGAATGAGTTGAAGATAAGGAGATCATAGTCGAGCATGTCAACGGAAAGGAGCAAAGATTTTGAAAAAAAAAAAAAAAAGGCGTTGGATAAGATAAAGTTCATTGAAAAGCACAAGATGCTAGGAGTTGAAGACCTCTTAATTTTTCCATTCGGAAATTAGGGGGGTGATTATTGATAATTTCCATTTTTACCCATTCCATAAACGATGAAGTGTAGGAAGGGAACATTCCTTGGGCAACATGGAAACCTAACATGATGATTAGGGTTTAAGAAAATTGGTTGTTTAGGGAACACACATGCTTTATATATGGCAAGTTAGTATTCTAGTTAGATACAAACTAGGTTGCTATTATCTGCTATATATAGACATTAAAACATGTAGGTTTAAAAGATCAGAGAGGGCAAGAGAGGAAATATTATAATCAGTTTTAGGTAATTTTCTGTATTAACATGACAACCAAAAAACATGATATTGTTTAATACTTACACAATCTAAGTCAAACAACCATTTAACCAACATAAGTTCATCTAATATGCATGTCCTTTTCTTGGAACTTTCTTGTTTCGCCTTCCAACTTTATCTACTCCACCTTGACCTTTGTAACTCCTTGTGTTATGCCTTAAAATTTAGCACTTGCTACATATTACTGTTAGGTACTTCCTACCGAGGCTCATACCGTGGTTGTTTACTTATCTTCATCATTTTTTCCCTTCTTCTTATTTGGTCTACCCACCTACAAATTTAAAGAAAGGTAATAAGTGTAAACCATTACATATCAATTATTGGTTGATGTTTTGGGAAAAATAATGTAGTTATATAAGTTGACATAGGCTATACGTTTCTTCTATTTATGGGATCAACCTTGAATTTTTACATTTCCATCCAAGGCATTAGCACTTATGTACCCAATCCTCACGATCACGATATTTTCCCTTATTCTCTATCTTGCCCCACATGGAAGAAAGTACATGCTTGCAGGTTATACCAGAAATGTCCAATTTCCTTCATGTGATATCCTTCAAGTTAACAACACATTAGTCCATTCATGGACCAATTACTTGATACTTACTATTTCCACTGAAAATGCTCATGAACTCCAAAACATTTCATATTCTCTTCATTATTAAATACTCTCTAATGAACTCCAAAACAAGTGATTATTGGTTTGTCACTTTTATTAATTAACTTGGAATATAAAACCTCACACAACTTGTTCAAATGAACATCATAAACTTTTCTTCTTATGTAAGAAAGTATATATTGCGATGACATACTATACTACCTAAATTGAGTAGGGAATAATATTATTACCAAAAAATGAGATAAACCCACTTTTGGGGGAAAATGACTTAAGCATTCATGTGCCTTTTCATTGAATCTTTTGAAGTCTTCCATAGCCTTCTCAAATACAGTTGCCACTTATAGCGGTAGTACACCTCCATAGATGTAGCTTCAACTCCTCCCCCTCCAATATAGTTTTGTTTTCGTGATTAATGTGTCTCATGTAAAATCTATGCTCAGAAGAAGGAAACAATTTGCCTGATGTTGGGTTGAACCCTTTATACAAGTAAGAAAGACAAATTGGGTGCATTCTATACTTCACTCGTATTCAAACATAACTTAAATCCCTTTTTGTATTCACATAAATCAGAATTACCTAAAATGTTTGATGATGCTAAACGTCACCAACATATATTTGGTTATGCGAAGGGACCCACACCCGGTATATACTCAAAATGTCACTTGAACTCAATCCGCGTAAGTTGGTTGATTCTACTTGCAATACACAACACTTATGACCTTTTAATTGTAATATTTAATATCATATTTGTACGTAATTAGAATTAAGATATCGTATCGTGGTCAAAAAGTTGATTTTATAAAATAAACACGCCCATTATATGATACGGAAAAGATAAGGAATACACAAGATCAAAAGCCATAATATATGGAATATTTTGGAGGACTTTTCAATATGCTATAAATATACAATGTGTCATAGCACCCAATATCATCAACTTTGCTTTCGGTGGACAATTTTTGTTTTATTTATATTATTGTTATTTAGATATGCTTTATGTAATTATAATTAATCAGTAGTATTTTTTTTTTATTAAATCATATGTTAACAAAGAAAAATTGCATTTTTCTAGATTAAGAAAGTATTCTAAGAATTCGGAACCATGATGACATCTTGAGATGTATGCATCTATATTAATATATACCTCCATGTTATATATATATATATATATATATATGTATGCATGTGCATAGAATTTTCCATGAGTAAAAAATAATCAAACAGAAGCACAGTCACAAACGTAATATGTATATGTGGTGCAAAACTTTATCATTTGATCTGGAAAGGTAATAATATGAGTAATTAATCTAATTTTAATTAGCTCAATCACCAACACGCATTTAAAACAATTTCTAGAATCTGCCAAAATAATTTTGACTCATGATTGAAACTACGAAAACTAAAATCCCACAGGGCCATAATTAAATATATATGCAATAACGAATAAATTCATCAAGTAAAACAAAGGGTATATAGATTGAAATGTAATAATAATTGATGATTATCATTTAATTAATTACTAATATGCTATGTAAAGTAAAGCTAAACAGACAGTAACATTACTAAAAAGAAGACATAAGATGTCAAGAATTTACAGATTACTTCACAGCAAAATAGTGCTTTTCCACTTTTAGCCATCATCATTCATCATCAAGATTCCTGGTGTAGTGCGATCACGAATTCATCTGTAAATTGATGAAAGCTTGATGGGTATTTCTGGGAATTCATCAATCTCGAATCTTGCGTAATCTTTTTGTAGATCTGTGAACTCTTGACACTTTATTCTTCACTTGAATATATATATAAATAATTTCATAAAACTAAAAGAAGAAGATTAAAATGAAGCTGAGTAAGAACAGGGTGGTAGCACCGGGAAGTGAGACGGCGGCGGAAGGTCCAGGTGGTGGAGGGCTGTAATAGTAGTAAGGGAAGTATGGCATAATTGGGTTGGGTGGTCCTGGTGTCGGGTAATTGCTGTACGGTGGTGGGTAGGTGTAGTAAGGACCCTGATCGGAGTTTGGTGGAGGTGGGTAGTAGTAGCCACTTCCACCACCACTTCCACCGGAGCTAGGGGAAGCAGGCGGTGGAGGACATTCGACTGATGTCGGTGGGGAGGGTTTGGGAATGGACGGTGGCGGTGGAGAAGGCGACGGTGGTGGCGGTGGTGGTGGAGAGAAGGTGGGTGGGCTGCATGGATTATCACAAGCAGCACACATTGTACATTCGATTTGGTATTTGGAACCAATCCATGAATTCGATTGAGCTGCAAACAATAAGTTAGATGTGATGAATATGAAGATCAAAATGTTGACTTTCTGATTCTTGACCACCATTGTTACACAGAGAGAGAGAGAGAGAGAGAGAGAGAGATATGGGAGTTCTTATGATTGAGGGGTAGTGAACATTGAACAAGTGCACTACTAAATTACCATCTTTTATTTGTGATTTAAAATTAAAATAAATATGTAAATGCATTAATGTGTTGCCCGACATAATAAATACTTTTATAATCTTTTATTCAACTTAAAAGTTATATAAAAAAAAATTAATGACTTGTTATAGAGAGATACGTAATTACGTATCTAACTTGAGATGTTAGAACATAAGTAGTTTTTAACTTCAGCTAAACAACTAACACAACGATTATATAACTAGTTAGTTTTACAAACATGTTCTAATTATTTTCGAAAATAGTTTGTGTTTTTGTGTATCTATAATGAGGTTCTCGTCAAAACATTAATCGAGGGAATTTATGACTTTCACCTGCCAGGTTTGACTAGTTTTGATAAATAAATAAAAAAATCATTTTGTTTTGTTATTCAAGTTATTTATTTACTTTTGTTAAAATAGTGTAATGTTAAAGAAATATACAAACAATAAGATTAGTTTCGATACAAGTAAGAGAATTAAGTGTACAAGAGTGATCAAAATGTATAAGATCATTTCGATCCGAGTAAGAGACAATTAAGTGTACTAATAATTAAATATTGCTATTTAATAGATAAAAATAGAAGGGGAGGGCAAAATGTAGTTCGATAGTCAACATATTTAACGGTAAAGTGAGTAAATTTGGTTCTTTTGTAGTATTTAGAAAAGCCAAATATCTTATCAACTTTTATTTTTAATTATAATTAAGAAAATAAATACATCAATTCATATGTTTTTCTATTGAAAAACCATTTTGACGTAATTATAAAAGCATGGAAAATAATCCGTGATTTGATTGATAATTGACTACATATTTAGGGAACTTTAAGGAGGATATTACATACATATTCAATTGGTTTCGGTAATTACATGTTCAACTACTCGATATTCGGCTTCGAAACTAGATCAGGAGATAATAGCTTGCCTTTTTTAGGATATGATATTATTTTCGAGAAAGACACTATCCATATGTTAATTGTCGTGAAACGGGACAAACACCCCGGGCAACGTTAATGTAAGCAGTAAGTTGAAGCACAAAGATATGAATAAAATGTAAATTGTAGTTCAAGGTTCATTTATTGTATTAGAGAATAAGTTTAAGAACCTGCATATGTAGTGGCGATGGAAAATGACTTACAAGTCCAACGAAATTTTCAAATCATTCAAAAAACCTCAATCATGTTTTGTATGTTTAAGAAAACGCAGCGAAGTTAACATTTTGTCTAAAAAACCCAACTAACTTACAATTTTGTTCAATTTTCATTAGGGCCAACCGACTAATGGAAGTCATCAAGGAGAAACAGATGATATGGCTCATTACGTGGAATTAAGTAAAAGGAAAATAACTTATAAAACCAACAAAGTATTGAAACCATTCAAAAAACCTCAATTATGTTTTGTATGTTCAAAAAAACCCAACAAAAAGGAATTGTTGGCAAATAACATGACATTATATTTAATGACACGGAATAAACAGATTAGAATAACATTTTATTTATCGATTTAGGGCTTAGAGAAGTGAAAAACAAATGACGTTTATGTATGATCTCTTGTAGTGATACTAAGAAGGAATTTGTGGATTCACAAATTCCTACTAAATTGTGCAAATTTCTTATTTGTCTTCACTTTGTAAACATTAAAATCATTTCACAAAATTGATATCCTCATTTTAATTGAGTCAACTCATTTATCTTCATTAACCTATTGTCAAAAAGGACGTTTTTTTGTTTGGTTCCTTCAAAAACAAGAACTTATTCAAATAATCAACTAAATAAATAGGAGATGGACATGATAAAGTTTTCAATTACACTTACCCATATGTTCGAACAATTCGAACAAGCCCTGAACTTTTTCTATGGATGATCATCTGTTCTAGATGTCTAAATCTGAGAAGGACGTCTACAACAACAAGGGTTTGCATCATTATATATCTTCTCTTGTAGATCTTGATTTGGATATCAACGATTGAGAGGAGGAAGAAGAAGTAAGTATTACAAGAGATCGAACACAATCTTCGTTTGTTTTTCTCTTCTCAAAACCTCGGTGGTCGAGCTTGAACAATTAACTTGGGGCCGAAAATATTATAAACTGAAATTAACATTCTTAAAAAAAACACATTGTTTTCAACATATAAACACCAAAAACACATAGAAAAAGAATTACAACTCAGCCCGATGACCTTTAATGTCTTTAAATTCATCAATTACAGACTTCGAATCAATGTTTTCAGCAATTTCTCTTTCTATGTAAATCACCAAGTTGTTTGCGACACTTATCTTTAAAATCAATCTTTATTTTCAATTTTGTTTGAAGCATAACCAAATCAAAAATCAAAACTCAAAACAATAATCAAATCAATCTTTGTTTTCAGTTTTGTTTGAAACATAACCAAATCAATTATCATTTTTTTTTCTATTCCTATTTGGTGTCCTAAATCTTACATTAAATCAAAACTGAAAGAAGACTAGAAGAACTAAACTGACAAATCATAAGTTCATAACTCATAAATTAAATTGGCAAATGACAGCCAAGTTAAAAAAAGAAACTCTAATTCCTAATTTAGAGTTTGGGCCGAGAGAATCGGAAAAAAGAGATCAAGAGAATTAGAGAAACTCAGTAATGCAGAAACAGGCAACAGCAAACAGCAGCACCAACAATCAACAATAAGAAAAGAAAGAACATGATTCGGGTCTCGAGATGACGGGATTCCATACCTGATTTCTGTGAATGGCGACTTGGTCACTTGGCGATGGCAAGAGTGAGACCAGGCGACTTGGCGAGACAACGACACAAGGCACAAGCGACTAGCGAGACAGCAACACCACGACAGCAGGCGAGATAGGCAGATAACAACACATCGAATGGCGACTTAGGCAAATAGGGATGAACTATTTTTAATTTCTTGACATTGCTTGGAGAATTCAGACTATTGGAGTCTGATGAGGAATCGGGAGGGGCCAAACCCCAAGTTTGAAGATAGCACGCCTATAACTAATTTTTTTGAACTATAATTCCTACTTCTAGCCCAAAAATCAGGGGAGGGCACTGCCCCTCCTGGCCCCATTAAATACTACGCTCCTGCCAAACCTTAAATTGATATATAAACGAAAATTCTAATATGTTTATTACATGTCATTTGCCAACTAATTGTATAACTAATGAATCTGATTATCTCTAATGAGAATCAAACAAAAACATAAGCTTGTTAGATTTTTTTTGAACAAACAAAATATGATTGACATTTTTTCAACTCTGGTCTTATAAGTCATTTTCACTAGTGGCGATTTGGAGGATATTCATGTGTTGGGGACACACAAGAAATTCTGTATTAAAAATATTTTTTATCCAAATTAAATCAAATTTATATGTAAAAAATTTCATCCCCTAGCCTGTGCTCATATGGTTCATGCATTAATAAACATACAAGTTAAATAGCATAAGTACTATAAACTTCATTGAACAACTGAGTTACCCGTATCATAAGGCGATAAAAAGGAGCCACTAAAACTGCATATGTGACTCGTATATGTCTCTACCTCCTGCGAAACCAAAAGCACAAAACAACGAACACTCACAATAGCATGCATAATTTCTCAGTGGCCCACTGCAAAACATAAAATGTCACAAAAACGACAACGTATTTCATAAAAAACAATTCCGAAGTAGGGTCCATATTTTGTAGCAACCTTATTCAATATCTAGCTATTTTGAGACACAATACGTTCTTTTAGCTATTTTTATGATAAATCTTAAAGATTACATGACCACATTTGTTATTTTCACAAATTTTTAGTACGCATTTTTTTTTTTTTTTTTTTTTTGCTAAGTTGTGAGTTGTAAGTTGTAGGAGTCGGCAAATTTTGACTCCTTATGTGTACAATGTATTCACATTGGACTACCTGTATCAATTAAGCAATCAATCCACACGTGGTAATTTTAGTCGGTGGTGTTGATAACGTTGGACAGGAGTGCCCCATAAAGAAACAAAAAAAAAAAATGAAATCGCGTTTTTTGTAAATATAATTCATGAAATCACGTTGCAATTATCGCATAATGTACTTTTTTAATTATCAATTATATATTATTATTGTTTCATTATATCATATTATGTATTTTAAATATCATTTATATATTATTATTGTTTCATTATATCACATTATGTATTTTAATTTTAATTATCATTATATATTATTATTGTTTGTAATGATTGATCTTCACACAAATGAGATGTTGGATACTATTATATTATTATTATTATTTAAAACACAGTTCATCATATCTGATTTTACTTGACACTTTATCATTTTTATCGTCAAATGAATGTGTTTTTTTTTTTCTTTATAAGTCTAATTGTCTAAATATTAAAAGCAAAAGACAAAAAAAAAAAAATTCTAAATTCGAGGAAGTCGTAAATTCCTAAAAGTGTTCAAAAAATTCCACTTTCTTGACTAAACTTCTCACACTTTTAAGTTAATTTTTGTTTTTAGATTCCGATCGCGATTATCAAAAGCAATTTTATGATTTATGTTGAAACTATTTATTCGGACACTATAGATAATTGACAAAAGTAGCCCTTAAAAGAATGAGGATAAAAAAGGAAAGGGGGAGAATTAAGAGGGTAATGACCGACCACTCAAAAAAACAACTTTCCAGGCTGTTTTGGTGAAAATATTTCAATGCATTCAACTAATTTTGTTGAATTACATTATGATCCCTTTAGTTTTTGTCAAATTCACTTATTGTCCTTGAGTTCACACTCGGATGACTCAGCCTCATCACCACTTTTATGGCAATCCAAATCCATATTACAGCTGTAAAGCTAGTCACGTGCCACGCACGATTTTAAGATTTATATAAGGATAATTAAACTAATTATTATAAAAAATAATATAATTAACAAAATGATCATATTTAGTTCTTTGGTTAAAAATAAATAATTTGTCTGAAACATAATATTATGGAGTAGTAAAGATTGTTCCAGAGTTATCTACCATACCAAAATTCAGATTTGTTGCGGATTGGTGACATTTCACATAAAGTTATTACGAACAATTGCTCTAGACTAGTTCATAATGGCTTTTTCCATACTTATTTAATATTGATTTAATTTTTATTAACACCATCATCTCTTCTTAAGAAAAATCTAATAACCCTACTCTATGTATATATATAATTGTATTCATTGTCTAATTGTCATAATGTGACATATAAGGGTTTTATCTCGTAATTTACTTTGTTATATGTATATTTTTAGATTTTTATCAATATGAGCCCGAAACAAAACATCTCAAACACCGTTTCAGATAATTCGCCGTATTCCATACGTGAATGTGTTTCACATTTGTTTTGTGTACCTGAAATATACTTTTTTGATAATTCGTCGTATTCCATACGTGAATGTGTTACACATTTGTTTTGTGTACCTGAAATATACTTTTTTACAGTACCGTACTCATAAATTAACATGTATTTGTGTCTTTTTATGTTAAAAAAGGAAACGAACACTCAAAGAAGGAATTTGAAAAAAAAAATCAATGATTAACAAAGATGAATATAAAGAAGTCGTCATGTCAAAAGATTTTTTTTATCCCGTATATTTACACTTGGTTTATAGTGCCTAACATGCCTACCAAAGTTACATATTAAGCATTCTAATCATCACTTGCAAAAGACATAAGGTACCTCACATTTTGGCCACAAAAAATTAAACACAATTCCACCAAATGAGCCTACGCAAGGTATTGAATTTAACTACATTTTTGGTTTTAGTTTAACATAATGTCCTCTGGTATAGTTTAGAGTTTATAGCTTTTATATATATATATATATATATATATATATATATATATATATATATATATATATATATATATATATATATATATATATATATATATAGGTTATTATGTGGATGTTATGTATTGTGTGGATGTAAGGTTGATTGTGGACCACTGCAACATGCTCTGCAGGAGTAAAACTGATTGTTGCAAGCTTCTACCAATCATTCGCTCTCAAGCGAAGCTGGTTCAGAGCAAACTGCACCCTCAAATGCTTTGGACATAAACAAGTGTAGAAACATCCCTTGATATCAGAGATCCATCTCATCGCAGCAATCGGATCCTGAGTCCCATCAAACGCTTCGTGTTGCTGAACTCCCGGTATAGCAACGAGTCGCCTCCCTGTGGCCTGGCAACAGCGACAGCTACGGTGGCTGCAGCAATAGCCGCCTCAGAAACTGCAACATATCGCTCGTCAAATATCTCGATCAAAGTGGTATTAATAGACCCAAACATCTCCGGAATAGCCTCTCGTATGGCTGCGTCCACCTCGTCGTGAATCATCCTGTGAATATCATTATCGCTAACTCCACTGCTCCCTGGGGTATGGCCCGTACCTACCATGATGTCTTTGAAACACAATACAAAAATCATCAGAGACTCGCTCGACTATACTCACACTCGACTACTCTTCCTTAGTTGCTCCTTAGCATCCTAAGGATTCTTACTTGGATTACCTGCAGAGTGGGTGCTTTCAGTAGTACGAGCCCAATACTACCTTCCAAACCCCACCTATAGTCACCCCAAGTCCTCCTCCTAGGATTCTAATTCACAAATACTCTATATCTCACGAATCACATACTACCTCTCAGTTACCCCTTTTAAGCGCATCTAAGTATCTCTTCCTAGATTATTTCCCGACTCAGAACTCAGCACATACTCAAGCAAATAACAGATAACACTGATCAAAAGCATCTCCTAGGCTAAGGCATCATAAATCAGGCAACTCTAGCCCTATAATATGAAATACCTAGCCTACCCTCTAGAATGCAATTCTAATAAAATATCTCATAAAAGTAAGGGTATTTTGGAAAATCATCGTTCGGGTTCTAGCTGATTGTACACACCGCTTCAACTTGTTTTTTTTTTCTTAAAACTCTTTCGTATTTTGGAAAAATTCATTTCTTTTGAAAGTTCTTCTCAAATCCTCAGTTTGAGTCCAAACACACCTGGAGGTGCATCCGGATCCCTCAAACCAAGACTCTGATACCAACTTTTCACAACGTAAACTTTCAAACCAAAATTTTCAATTTAAAAAAACACTTTTCTCAATAATAAAATCACAAAATTTCACAATGTCAAATCATCAAATCTCATATGAAAATTGTTCATATATCAAGACTCCAGGATCCTCTTAATCATAACTCAATCTCTAATGTGTGTACAATCAAGTCGGCGCCTTCCCATGATCCTTAGCAGTACCTAAAACACATAACACAAAACACGGTAAGCACAAATCTTAGTGAGTTCCCCAAAATACCACACACATCATATTAGCCACTCGAGGCTAACTCAATACGACCCTATGGTCAATGTGTTCCAGTGGAGACCCTCCGGTCCCACAACTCAGGTGGACCCTCCGGTCCTAACTCAATAAGTTCATAATAATAAGCATAAACCACATTGAAAAAATGCAGAGTATCACAATACACAAATAAGCACATAAGACATCTCAGTAACACGAAGATACCACTCATGGTAAGTATAGTGAGAAGACTCACCTCGTAAGCTCCTATTTGATCAATGCTCCTCTACCAAGCTTCTTATTCTTCAAAACACACCAAACACACACCAAAACACACACACAAAGATCGACTCTCTCTAGAAATGGGTTGGGGTTTCGAGATAGTGCTTAAAAGGGGAAATGGAGGCTGATAAGAAGAGAGCTGTAACGACGTAAATTTTCAAAAAAATTTCTTTTTTTTTTTCATTTTTAAAACATAACATATCTCATAAGTAATTTTCCAAAACTCAAATGTATCAAATGTTATCTCAGTAAAACATATCCTAGAATCTCAAATACACAGTACGTACTACTCTATCAATGTGCACAGATCATGTCAGCGCCTTCCCGCGAGCCTCGCTGGTACCTGAAACACATGTCACATAACACAGTAAGCATAAATGCTTAGTGAGTTCCCTAAAATACCACTTACAGCACATAAGCCACTCGAGGCTATAACTCGGTAGGACCCTCCGGTCAATGTGTCTCAGCGGGACCCCTCCAATCCCGTAGCTCGTTGGACCCTCCAGTCCGGTCTAGCTCGTTGGACCCTCTGGTCTGGTCTGATCGAGGACCCTCTGGCCTCATGAGTCGTTGGACCCCCTGGTCCAGTCTATATAACACATAGTATACATATAGCACAATACACACAAATCTCAGACATACACATACACATAACACATAAGACCCTTCGGTCTGCACATGGATACCACCCTAGGTAAAGTATGGTGAGAAGACTCACCTCAGGTAACTCGGATAATCTCGAATCTCGAATATTGATCTAGCCCCCGCCTAATCAAATAAATAGTTTTCATCTAATTAACAACGACTTTCAAATGCTAGATTAATCCCCCATATAATTCCTTAGAAGGGTAAAATACCATTTTACCCTTTTAAGACCCAACAACCCAATTGTTGATAAAACCCTAAAAGTTAATGAAAATCAACTCAGTCAACGGTCCAACTTTGACCAGACTCGCCGAGTGCACCCGTGGGACTCAGAAAGTTCATGGGCATCCACTGAATCCTTCTAAGGCCTCACTCGACTCGTCGAGTTCACCTTTCACTCGACGGGTTACCACTGATCCGAATCGTGGGGCAACCCGACTCGACTCGTCGAGTCCTCTCATGGACTCGGTGAGTTTCCTCCATGACAACTCCCAAATGACCTTCTAAGGTTAGATCTGTTTCTCTAACTTATAGATCTGACCTTTAAACACTCATAAGGCACATAAAGGTCCAATCTTTATGCTCATGCAACACTCATATGGCTCTATTTGATGAATTAGCCCCTAATATGACAACCAAGATCCAAAACCCCAAAGGGGCTGCATAAAGCTGGATGATTGGGAATCTCTGGACCTCCCAAGGTCCAGATCTAAGGTCTATTTCACATTAGGACTTCTCATGCTTCTTATTCCAACTTGAAAAGGGGTAAAGAAACCCTTGATTAAATAAGACTACACAGTAAAGAAGAAAAGGGCCGAATTGCTACCTCAAAGTGAAGTCTCCTTGCTTGAAAATCTCAGAACCATAACCTCCTTTGGTCCTTCTTGCTGGATCACTTCTCCTCCTAAGCAAAATCACAACAAATGGCTCAAGATGGCTCTTTCTCACTTCACACGCTCAAAAATGCTAGGGTTCTTTTCTCTGGAAAGGGTGGCCACAAATGAAGGCCATAAGGACCCTTAAATAGGGCACAAGCCCAAGGATTTAGGGTTCCTGTCAACAGCACGGACTCGTCGAGTCCACTCATTAATCCGAGTCATCATCCACAATCCTACTCGGCGAGTTAGGGCATCAACTCATTGAGTCACTCCTCATATCTCAAAATAAATAATCATAAGGTCATACCTGGGACTCCGGGTGTTACAAGGGCCTTGGGACATAAGGTGTTTAAATAGGGTGAAAACCCTAAAAATCAGGGTTTTTCCCTGGCTCACGTACGCCAATTAGCATCCTTCGAGGTATGCGTAATGTACCTCATATACGACCAACGTATGAGGTCCTTAAGCAAAATAAATGAGCAATTAATAACTAAGAAATTTACTTGAAATATCGGGCGTTACGTCTTTTGTGTTGGGATTACTTCGACCAAGTTCTTTTGGCTTTTAGATTTGGGGTGAGATGGTGGGTTGGATCTCGTAGTGTTTATCTACAACAAGAGCGACAATGTTGGTAAATAAGAGTCTGACAGAAGAACTTAATCTTTGTAGGGACCTTCGTTTAGCTATAGAGGATGTGGTGGTTCGCAAGCAAATATATGGTGTTCATATTTGAGTGTTTGGGTTCCATTTGTCGCATCTTTTTTATGCCAACGGTGTAGTGTTGTTGACAGACTGAGGCCACAAGAACTAGATGAAATTTTATAAGTGGTGATTGGTTTTTACTTGGCATCTAGTTTGAAACCACAAGTAAAAAATTTATGGTGCAGGCTTCATTAAGAAAGTTATTTCTATATCTTCTAGGGTCCTTTCATTTAAGTATCTTAGGCTAGTTATGGGGGATTCTATGAGGAGGAAGGCAGTTAGGAGTCTTTAATCAAAGTCAATCGACCACCATTAAAAATCATCTTGGCATTCTAAGTCGACAAATTAGATTTTAAATCTATTGGGAGTTTAGAGATTTCATAGATATGTCCTTTTTAAGGTGTCTATTGGGGTGATTAAAGACTTGGAAAGCTTGCAGAATAAGTTTTTTTTGGGTTGGAGTGAAGTCGAGAGAAAGATGGTGTTGGTGAAGTGGGACACAATTATGGTAGTGTTTGACACTAGAGGCTTGGGGATGGGAAACTTGGAGAGTTTTAACTTTTCTTTGCTTCAGAAACGACGATGGAGATTTTTGTCTAATGACTAATCAATTTAGGAGAAGGTAATTAAGGTGATTCGTGGAGCTAGTGGTAGTGCACAAGAAACAAGATCTAGATATTTTGGATCTATGATGTGGGCTACGATTATGGGGATCATCAATCATCTATATGATCGTAATATAGTCTCATACTCTTTTATCCCGTTTAAGCTTTGAACATCGAATATGATTTGTTTTTGGTTAGATAGTTGGTTAGGTGATCAGTCGTTCTGTCATATATTTTGGAGGTTGTTTCGTCTAGATACAGATGGTCATTGATTTGTTATGGATAGTCGAAGATATGGTGGTAAACTAGTAGGAGGTGGTTATGGAGAAGGCCGATTAGAGGTGGTGCGAAAGAGGATCAATTGGACCAATTGTTTCTGTTGGTGGGAGGCGTTGTTTATTCATGTGTTACAGATTCCTTGGTTTGGGCCCTCGATCCGGTGAATGGATTTTCTATGAATTCTATTCGACATCATATTGATGATATTCGATTGTTGGATATTGATTTCATGACTAGGTTGTACAAACTTGTGCCTAGAAAGGTTAACTTCTTTGTTTGGTGTGCTTCTCTAGATAGACTGCTAAATCGGTTGAATCTTTCCAGAAAGAGTCTTGATTTAGAGTACATTGGTTGTCTGGTATGTGGGAAGGGTTTCAAGTCCGCCAATCATATTTTGTGCTCGTGTCAACTGGTGTGCAATGTTTGGTGACTCGGTGATTTAGTGTGACTTTACCGTCTCGTCAGCGTTCTCGATTTTAGAGTGGTTGTCGTGGGTAGACGATGCAGTAATGCTTCAATGACGAAGGGAAAGAATGGAAGTTTGTGTAATTACTACGTGTTGGATGCGTTGTAGATTTAGAAACTCTACTTTGTATGATTATGGTTGCATGCTTAAATGTTAGCTCGTTGATAGCATAATTGTGTGTTCGTTTAATTGGTTTGGTAGTAGAATTTCTAAGAGTAAGGTCAATTGGATTAATTGACTTATAAACCATTTGTAATTGGTTAAGTCTAGTTATTTGCTAGACTTTTCGTTTTATTGCATATGTGTGTTACAAAAAGCCAAAAGAAAAGTCCTTCAATGTAAAATGAAACCTTAAAAACATGCATATATTTCATTAATAAAATGATCACTATGTAAAATTACTTACCTTCAACTTTTTGAACTTAAATCATGGAAAGTCATATGAGAATTTAGCTTAATATTAACGATTGTACGTTTAGATGAGAGTGGGATTTTTACAAGTCAATTTTTTCATTCAACTATAAATAACGATTCAACATTCCGAAATCCTGAATATTCATTCCTGATTGAGTGGTTATTTTATAAAGATTGAAAAATATGATCAATGTGGGCCAAGCAAAATAAAATAAATAATTAAATAATTAAATAAATAAGGGTAATTTAGTAATTGGTTTAGTAACTTCCAAAATTCCAAAAATAATGCCTATAATCATGGTATACCTAAATAAATAAGCGTTGTCCCCTATCAATTTCATTCTTCAATGTCGTACAGTCTGTAAATCATGGAATTCCCTCGTCACAAGCAACGATTTCATCTACACTCATCACAATTTAACCAAATCGATCATCGAAAACGGAAATCAAACGATATTGATCAGCTATTTCGATCGAAAAAGGAGGTATGTTGATTTTGGTTTCACAGGAAACCCTAAATTTGTATATTGTTGCCCTCTTCCATTTCCTGCTGCATTCTATTTCGATTTTGCTTAAATAATTCGAAATCAAAGGTAATTTTTTTCAACAGTGACTAGTATCGTCTTCACAAAATCGAACCATTCAACGAAATCGACGGAAAAGACGCAATCGGCGACGAAATGGACGCATCGGAGGGTGGAGCTGGCGGGAAAGTAGGAGAAGAAAAGGAGATTGGAAAAGAGGGGTTGAAGAAAAAGATCCTTAACAAAGGTGATTGTTGGGATACCCCCATTAATGGCGATGAAGTTGAAGGTAATTTCCATACATTTTCTTCAAAATCAAAACTTTCATCATTTGCATGAATTTCGATTTGGGAATTCCATAATGTAGCATTCTGATTCAATTCTATAGTTCACTATGTTGGAAGTTTACTCGATGAACTCGATCTGATTCAAGCCTCGATCGGGAGCTGCCTTTTAAGTTTAAGCTAGGGCTTGGTAAGAGTAATTCTAAGCAATTTCACACGATAATTCTTCCTTCTAAATTAGTAATCGTATTTGGAACATTACCCATGAGTCGATTTCTGCAATCTTCTTGATATTCGTTTTTGCCATTACAGGATACGTGATTCAAGGGTGGGATGATGGTATCAAGACTGAAAAAAGGCAAAAAAAAAAAAAAAATCCCTTTTTACGATTCCTCCTGCTCTTGCATATGGTGAATCTGGATCGCCTCCCACTATTCCTCCTAATGCATAAGGAGTTTTTGTCCTGCTTTGTGAAAAGCTGTGAAAACAATGAAGACGGGAGAAAAATCCCTCTTCACAGTGAAGCCACAATGTGAGATATTCTAGTAGAATGTATTGATACAGAATGTCATTGACATTGTGTTCTTAAAGAATAGAGGCATGTTAATATAATCATTGGTAAATGAATTCCAATTCTATCCGAATGGAATCACGAATTGCAATTATGTTGGAATGAAATATGAATATTTTCTCACTAATCTATTCGTTGGATTTGTTTCCACAGAAGTTGATGCTTGAAAAACGGACCACGAAATTTGAACGACGCCTCTTAACAATATTATTCTTTTAGAATGAATTACAGTCTTTGTTAGATTTTGATGTTTTTTTTTCAAGATTTGAAAGTTTTTTTTAGTTTTATTCTTTAACAATAAATGTAATTCTTAGTAATTGTTACATGTATTCTATAAGAATTAATGTAATTTTTATTTTAATTCTTAAATTGATAGTTCGACAATTTTGTTATTCTACAAAAAAAATTTGAAGTCATGATCAATAAATAGGTTCCAGAATATTTTTATTATTTTATGGTTCAAGAATATTTTTATTATTGAATATACTCATACATATTCTAGCAGAATGTCCGAATCTAAAACTTTATAATTCATAAAATAGAATTTTTAAAATTAATAGAATCTATAATTGCATAAAATATGCAAATTTCATTTATTAAATTTATATTAATTGACTAAAATACCCTTCTAGTTAGAATAGATGATATTTTTGAATTATATTTAATTCAATAATATGTAATAATCATTTACTTAAAATAAGTAATATTGATTGGCCCACATTTATGCATGCAATAACACAATAATTATTTTGAATAGAATAACCTAAGCATATATATATATATATATATATATATATATATATATATATATATATATATATATATATATATATATATATATATATATATATATATATATATATATATATATATATATATATATATAATGATTTATAAAGTTATAAGGATTGGTGTCTGTTTTATCACAATCTTTTTATCATCGTGTAGGCGTTATCATATTTGTCACACATATTCATGATCTTGCCATTTAGAATAGATGGTTTGGCGTAAGATTTTTTTCTTTTATTTAAAACTAAAATTAATTTATACAAAAACTAACTAATTTATATAAAACTTAAACTTTCATTAAAATTAAAAGACAAGTATATTTGAACATAAAAATTAGAAAAAAAAAAAGAAAAAAAAAAGACATCAAGCTTGAAATTAAATAAAACACAAGACACCTAAAAATTAAAACATAGGAAACATTAAAACATGAAAATAACACAACTTAATTCGACGTATTGATATCATTTTTCACACCCTCTCACAATTTACTAAAACTCTACAAACCAAAAATGTTTGTTACTTTCTGCATGGAAAGTTGAATAGTGTTGCCTAACATTATTTCATCATTTTCACCATTTACCGAAGCATGTTTCACTCTAAAAAACACAACTTGAAACTATACTAACATCGCGTTTGATTTTCTCCATTTGGCGAAGAGTTGATCTTTAGTTCGGTGGTGAACTTGATCTACTTCATTGTTGTATCGTTAGATGATTCTGCTCCAAAAAGAAGACTCGTTTATGATGTAGTTGCTATCTGGATCATCATTTACATCGACCCATGCACAAATCAAAACGATCTCTTCCGTTGTGGTAAAAAAATGAGCCATTTTGAGAGATGAATTTTGTGAAAGGTTATCGAATGTTCGAGAGAGATGAATGAAGAATGTTTGAAGGTGGTGAAAAATAAAGAAGAATGTTTGATATTTATATTAGATGAAGTTGGGTTTAAATTTTGAAATTTTGAAAGACATAAAAATGATTACTTTTTGAAAAAGTGGGTATTGTTTTGAAAATGGTAAAAAAAAAACAAAATGTTTTCTCTCTCATCAGCTAAAAGTTACCGAGTAAAGGTGTCGAATTCGACTGTCGAGCACACAATGCAGCGTGCGACCAGTCCAACCTTGGTCGACCTAATATTGAACGACTCTAATAATTACTTTTGTTAATATCCAAAAAAATTATATATTTCTCCACACTGATGCCATTTGATTTTTGATTGGGCTTTTTTTTTTTCCAAATTTGGTTGTTGATATCTTGATTTGCAAGATGTATTTTTTTAGCCAACTAAAAAAGCAGAATCGATGAAAAATGACATTATAGGCCTGAATCTTTTGTAGACCACCTATATAGGATGGGATTAATGGCTCTTCGACTATGGGGAGTGGACGAGCTAAGGCACTCACCAAAGGCTTGCTAGCTTCGCTAATCACCACCCGTAGCATCTCGCTAGAGTGTACGCCAACAAAGGCACGTTACATGCATAGCGAGGAGAAAGAGAAGAAATAGAGAAAAGAATGAGGCTTTGAATAACTGGGATTGGTTTTTTTTTTTCCAAAATCAAATAACACACCACCACTCCATAGTATTATGTTATGCTTATGTGGCAGGTAAAAATATGATACGACAATGCTTAGCATATGCTACCACTCCTCATCATAGCCTTATTACTTCTTATACTCATTGAGTAAACCGATACAAGTTAGTTTTTTTTTCTTATTAGATGGATATTGAAATCATGCATTGCTTGAAAGTAACAAAGTCCAATAAAAACTTAAATGGCATTAGTGTGAACTGTGAAAACATACATGGTCAAATTGCATCCAAGAGAGAGAAGCTTATAAAACTTTTGTGCATGTACAAAGCTCCAGAGGAGAAAGTAAAATAGAAATCATTTCGATATTTTATAACTAAAAGACAAACTTCAATGTTAAATGTGAATGGTATTTCATATTTTGTGTCTTTCCAAGATAAAATAGAGAAAATGATAATCCTGTGGTGGAAGGATATGGCCCAAATAAAAAATTGTCTTTTTTTTTTTTTTTTTTTTTTTTTGAAGGGTAATAGAATTTTCATGTTTTTCAAGATTTGGATTGTATTTTAATGGTGGGCTTTTGAGAAAAGAGACATTAACAAAAGAAGGCCATCGGCCCATCACCATACCGAAGGGTTGATGAAAAGGCCTGATGGGCTATAATTTAACAAAGATAGCGGTCAAATTTTACCATTTTAATTTTGAGTTTTGACGATAAACATTCCAAACAAATCAAACTATATTTCATGGATGAATGGATTTCAATTTCATTCTATATTTTTATCAACCAAATAAAATAATATATTGCAAATCTTTTAGAAAAGCCCAATAGCTATAAAAACAATCTTGTAAACAAACGCCCAATCATTTTCCTATCGACAAACCAAATCCAAAACAGAATAAGAAAATAGACTAAATTATATTTTGGTAATTGATAACTGATTTTTGAATTATATTTTTGGTCATTCATTCATAACTTTAGTCGCAAAAAAATTAAAATTCTTCTTACAACTTTTTTTATTTCTTTTTTGAGATTTTTTTGTAACATCTTGGTTCATGTTCGAGAAAATCATAATTTTGCGCTTTTAACCCATTCTACCCCAAAAGAACATCATATATTCATATGTATATTCTCTAAACATCGAAGAACCTTCATATGAGCTTTATATAAAGAGAAAAAGCACCGAGGACTGCTTTCGCCAGTGTTAAACGTTATGGCTTTCATCTTTCAACTAAAAAGTACTAATAAGTTTTAACAAATACATCCTAATTCTAAAAAACAAACACATCCTTATTGTTGGTGTTATTTTTTTAGTAGAATATATTTAGTTAGTTATTTCCATTCATTTGTGTGTCCCAAACATGACGTATCATAATACAGACTCGTATTATCCGGAAAATCTATAAGATTGATAAACAATGGTTTTATCAGTTAAGTAACAATTTTTTTTATATAACTGTGAAAACACACGAGTTGGTGTTTGTTAATATTTTTGTCAACATTGGTTGTCCAACAGTAAATATTCTCCTATATTTTTTTTACATATCTTCATACTCATCTTAAATGTTAACATGTGTCATATTATTATTAAATGATGATATGTGTTATATTTATAAAAACTATAATATTTTAATATATTTGTATGATACATGTCAATATTTAAAATGAATAGAAAGATAGATAGGAATAAATGTAGAAGGGTATTTATTTATTTTTTTAAAAGAAACATCAAAATATTGTACGTTTAAAAAAACTTGTTCTTTTATCTTTATTACAATGGGCTAAAAGGAGACGTGGGTTGATTAATGGATTGAGGGCTTTGAATCATTAAGAAACTACTTGTAATTTATCTAATACATAATGGTCAAAAAATAGGCCTTAAGTCTTATAAAATAACTTGAAAATCACCTTTTTATTATTTACTTTTGTTTAACGGATAAGATTGTTTGGAGTAATTATTGGAAACGATAATTTGACAGTTTCATACCAGTCATATTTAAACAATAAAAATTTGATTTTAAGATAAGTTGGGATTAGTCTAGTTGGCTAACATGATGTTTAACAAGGAGATCCTAGGTTCTATCCCAAGCATATACTAACCCGCCATTTAAAAAAAATGATTTTATTGGATCTTTTGGATATAAGATCACCACATACATACACTCTTTCAAATTCCATGAATGCATACTATAAATGCATCATAAATTAAGTTCCCATATAAAACTTAATTATAGATAGTTGTATCCTAAATTTAGAAGTCAATAAAATATTACACAAATAAGTATCAACTTTTCTCGTAGGACGTTACGTTTACAAGCCTCTATCTGTTCATAATATGCAAATTTCATTTTGCAAGTTTTATGTTTATGTTTATTGATTGCATCTTCATTCAATTTCTATAACAATTACATGATTGTATGTTGTTTGTTAACATACGAAAGAAACATAGATTGTCCTTTTCGAGACCCCAAATCGACCTCTTTCTCCTCATTTCTTAAACTTTTATTTCTTTATTATTTACAAGTATACACTGTATGCATCATATACAAGTTGTATTATATCACTGTTTATCTCTTGTTTGTATGCGTGTTAATTCCAATCACATATGACACAATAATCACCAACATTATATACATAACCATTAAAAAAAACACTACCAACAAAAGAAAACAATAAATTTACACTAGACCCAAAAATCGAATTTTTGCATGTTTTTACCAACAATTTGTTGCCTATAAAAACAGTCAAAAATTCAAACCCCATATATCTTAACAACACAAAAAAAGATAAAATAGTCACTAAGATAATAAAAAAATAATAATAAAAAAAAACGCCACCTCAGTTACACCGGAAGATCATCCAAACCGTGTCCGTTAAACCCAAACTCATTTTCCGGCAATCCAAACGCCTCTTGCTGTTGCTGCATATCACAAAATCCCAATTGTACAAACGTTAATGCACAAGTTACAACCATAACAAAGCAAAATATTCTAAATTGATAAATGATAAACATAAATAATAATAAAACCTGCTTAAGAATCGCAGTGAGGAGGTCATCTTGATTGAATTGCTCTGGATATTGCAAAAGGTCGTCGTTCCGGTAATTCCCAGGTTGCCGGTTTCCGTTTGACCGAGTTTGACCACCGACTGGAATCAGGATTTGATTATTATTATATGATAGCTGCTGCCGCTGTGATTGTTGCAAACCCACGAACTGTTTCGGTTCCATATTTGTTGGAATTCCATGAAGTAATTTCGGGTTTTCGAAATTGAATATGTTTCTTTGATCCATCATCGGCACAGAAATCGGAGATTTTGTGTTGTTTGATCGAGCAAGAACCGCCGATTGGAATTGGCCGCCGGTGAATGACGTCATTGACGCAAAGCCTCCATCAGGGCTGCCGAGGAACGTCGACCCCAGATGCTGGGACGAGCTGAGTCGTCGGAGATAAAGCCGGTATTTCTACACCAAATCGGAGATTGAAAATTGAAAATTGAAAATTGAAAATTTCCGATGATTAGATGAAAAATGGAGGTGATTTTGGTTTTTGAAGTTACCTGAAGATGGCTGGCGACGTTTTCTCTGGTTAGACCTGGAACGTTCATCAGCTCCAGGATTCTCTTCGGGACAGCTTCTGAATCGTTATTAGATTCGATAAATGTCTTAGAAAAAACGAAATCATGGAGATTGAATCGAGAAATTGGGTGAAGAAAAATGATCTTACTGTCGATTCCGAGCTGATTAACGGCGGCGACGAACTGTTGATGAAGCTCGACGGACCACACGACGCGAGGTTTTTTTAAAGAAGAAGATTCGTCTCGTTCTTCTGGATCAGCTTCAGCTTCATCTTCGTCATCTTTCTTCCGCTTTGAATTTTTCCAATTACGTTCTTCGTTTGCCGATGACGAATAGTCAATATCTTCTGCTACTTTTTGGTGTTGGTCAGCGGCGTCAGCGGCGGCTACGTCGGGACTTGCTTCCGGCTCGAAATCTTTCCATTCGTGCTTCCTTTTTCGTACGACATGTTGCCATATATTACGCAAAGCTTCGATACGAACAGGTTTTATGAGATAATCACAGGCGCCATGAGTAACGCCTTTCATGACCACACTGTTGCTGTCGTCGGCCGACATCACTGTAAAAATTCACCAATTGTTGAAGAAATTAAACCAGAAAAAACATGGATTTCAACTGATAAATAGGCGACTTACTGATAACGGGGAGGTCCATTTCGAGTCCGATATGTTCAAGGAGTTTGAATCCATCCATGTCCGGCATATGAACATCGCTTAGAACTATATCGTGTCCGTTTTTGTTTTCTCTCAATAACGATAAACCGATTTCGGCTCTATTACATATCGTC
This sequence comes from Lactuca saligna, assembly GCF_052625555.1. Classification (NCBI taxonomy): domain Eukaryota; kingdom Viridiplantae; phylum Streptophyta; class Magnoliopsida; order Asterales; family Asteraceae; genus Lactuca; species Lactuca saligna. Next base: position 19,823,889 of record NC_136422.1, read on the forward strand.
GCTGCAATCGAAGCACAATTCAATTAGCAATGAAAGATAAAATTCATTGAAACAAGGAGATAGTATGGCAAATTGGGCGATAAGAACCCTAGAAATCCGGTTCAATTTTGATGACATGTTTCCGAATCTGTGTGTGTTTGATCTGGTTAAGAACCCTAAATCTAACCGGATTTGTTCTATTGATTGAAGAGAGAAATTAAAAAGGGTAAAACACTGTATGTACCTTCATAATTGCAGTTTTTTAGCATCTTCTCTAAAATCATGAGACAAGTCGGGTCGTCATCAACAACAAGCACCCGGAGACCTGCCGGAAACTGGTCGGGTACAGTTCCGGCGCCGGCGCAGGCGGGTTTCCAAGAAGCACAAGTTGAACCAGCCATCATCAATCGTTTAATCGCAAGATTCATCGACAGAAAACCTCAATCAACCCAGAAATAAACATGGCTGATTAAAGTAAAAAAATTCGCAGTTGAAGAAAAGTTTAAAACACAAACGAGAGATGCTCGAAAGCTTCAATTTGTATGTGTTTGTGCTTCGGATGAGAGATTGATGATAATATGGGAATTCAAAGAAACTGTTTTGCGATTGGAAGTGTTTAAATTGAGAAGATTTGTGGTTTTTATGTTATGTGTTTGCTTCTTTTTGTTATGAAAGTCGAGTTTCCTCTTTTATGTTTTGATTTCCTTTTTAAATAATTTTGTCGATTAGTAAATGGTGGGGCCCTTCCTTTGAGTATTTGATGCAACAGCCCAAATAACCCCATGCCACCAGAAACGATATTACGTCTTACGAAAAGGATTGATTTCAATTTACATATTATTATTATTTATTTACAGTAATATATAAAAATAGCAAAAAAAAAAAAAAACAAATAATAATAATAAGAGATTAAACATCTTAACCATCAAAATCTTATGTGTTAAAATAATCTGTGATTTTCTTTATATTTTCTGTAAATTCATCATAGTGAATTATGAAATCGGTATTTGTTTTCGGCTCAAGGGTCTAAAATATATAACCTTTGAAAATAACTTTTTTACTTTCGTATTTTCAAGATGAATAAATTTTCTTTTGGCTCTCTAATAGTCTAATGGCTCAAAAAACAATATTTTTCGGGAAATTTTTATAAGTTACGTAAATATAGAACTCACTTGCCTCTCCGAAGGCATTCCCGGCAACTCATCCGGAAAAGCATCCGAAAACTCGCACACTATCGGAACCTCGACGATAGAACTCGGCCTCTCTGAAACAACCCGCGTATCCATCATGTACGCCAAAACGCCCATACAATCCTGTTGTAGACTATGTCTCGCTCTGACAGCAGAGCAGAAGGCTGAGAATTTGTGTTCATTACCACACTACTATGGTACTACCTCTTGGAAATGGTTACCTCTCCACATTATTTTTATTTTTATTTTTTGACATTAGATTAAATAAAAAAACATAATTATTAAGCATCAATAAATATTTTACAAATAAAAAAATTATATTTTACTAATAAAAACCATTACATTACTTAAAAAACATAGAAATTTAAAACCTATATTGCTTAAAAAACATAAAAACATAGAAATTTAAACCTAAATTACTAAAAAAACATAGAAATTAAATTAAAAACCTTAGAACCTAATTGCCATATTTTTCATGGACTTGTTGTTAACTTTTTAAGAATATTGTTAGATTTCCCAGATCGATATCCGATTGAGAATTTGTGTTTATAATTTGAAGATCGGTAAGTCCTATTATTTAATGACACGCTTCTTCCATTTTTTCATATTTATTTTTCGAGAAAAATTAAGTTTTTTCTATTTTTTCCAAAAGTACTTCGTTAGTACCCGCTTTTCCGGATGAAGATGCCACATGTTTCCTCCTTCCCGGTGGTCGACGAATGTGAACTTCCGATGGACCCTTCCCCTCGGTGTCGTCGTAGAGCTATCCACTCCACACCACCAATATACGTCTTTGGGGCGATGTTCACGCGTTGGAATCCTCCATACCCCAAAGCCATATGGTTATGTTTAAATGATTGTTGTTAAATTGATATGATATTTAATATCCATCTCATAAATAAAAAGTAGTGTAATATTCTTTAATATAATTTACAACCTACATTGATTGAAACCTAAGTTTAGTATGGTTCTTCTTAATAACAATATTTCTTATTTTAATTATATTTGGAACTTTGAAAGAATTCATTTCCAAATATATAATTTTGGTTGATCGATGTGTAAGCATACATATACTTGTTTCTAATTAATATTGTTTGCATTGAACACGGGTGTAAATGAAATCTAGGTATGTAACAATATATTATCATTTTATTTATTTTGACTAGGAGTCTAGGAATAATAAAATATTTGATCAACAATCATCTTTTGCTTTAAGAAATGTAATTTGATTGCTTGTTATGCACAAATTTTCAATACCAGCTATTTTTTTAAAATATTATTAAACTAAGAATATGGATTTTTTGTACATTGCTTACAAATAATTAAACATATATTCCATTGAGGATATGCATCCCCCATTATATATATATATATATATATATATATATATATATATATATATATATATATATATATATATATATATATATATATATATATATATATATATATATATATATATAATAAAGTGTTGTATTAAATGATTGTCTTGTAAAGGCATTTTACACTACAAAAAAAAATACCAATTAGTGACCAAAGCGAAATGATCACTAATAGTAGAACGATTCGTCACAAAATGATTTAGTGACGAAAATTCAAGTCGTCACTTTGCGTCACTATAGGTCCGTCACAAAACCGATTTTGTGACCATAAGTGAATATGGTCACTAAATAGTGACTAAAATATAATTGTCACTAAATTCATGACGACGCGTTTCGTCACTAAATATTATCACTAATCAAAGAAAGTCGTCACTGTTATATTCAAATAGTGACCACAAAAAAGTCACCGGTTTTCTTTACCATTTTAATGACTATAGTGACCAAAAAGTGGTCACCAAATATTTATTGTTTAGAGACCAAAAAATGTAACGCCCGCAAATTCGGGCTAGTCAAATTAGAGGCAATAGGGGTCGAAAACGACTTTTCGACAAAAGATTATTTAGAATAAATAATCTTAACCAAGTTGTAGAGTATGTTACAAGGTTTTCGTACATATAAAGAACGCCGAAATCCGAGTTATAACGAAGAAGTTATGACCCGTTGAAGTTTCGCGACGGAACCGGCACGATACTGGGAAGCGTAAATAGTGAATTTACGATAGAGCGAGATTTAGCCTTAGCGATCTAAACAAAAGTCGTAGAATATGTTAAACTAAGAATATCGATAAAAAGAATGCCCAAATTTGACTTCGTATGAGGAAGTTATGATTTTTCTAAGATTTAGCATAGTAGTGCACAGCCCGAAATCTGAATTTTAGATCGGTCGATTTTTAGCCGACAGGATCTAAATGAAAGTTGTAGTACTCGTAAATACCAACGCGTGGATATAAAGAACGTCGATAATAGAGCTCGTATGCGAAAGATATGGATGAAGCTTAGTCCCTACTTTTCGAGCGCGGCGAATTCGATACAGTTTTGTAAATCCGAGATAGAATGAGAATTAGCCAACGAGGTCTAAATGAGATTTGAAGATCTCATTAATAGGAACTCAACGGTAAAAAGACAGACAAAAATGGGGCTCGTATGCGAAAGTTATGGACGAAGCTTAGTCCCTACTTTTCGAGCGCGGCGAATTCGATACGGTTTTGTAAATCCGAGATAGAATGAGAATTAGCCAACGAGGTCCAAATGAAAGTTGAAGATCTCATTAATAGGAGCTCAACGGTAAAATGACAGACAAAAACGGAGCTCGTATGCAAAAGTTACGGACGAAGCTTGGAGACTACTTTACTATACACTTCCTATAAATACAAGGGTGAACTCCTCATATTTTCTTCACACCATAAGCCTCTCTTTCTCTCTCTAACTTCTCTCTAGCCTCCCTAAACCCCTCCCAAGTCTACGGAACCTCCCTATCACGAGAAGAAAGCCCCGGAGCGCCCGACGACTCCGAGAAGAAAAGCTTTCGGCTCGGAAACGCTGCTCCAACGAAGCCCGATTTTTAATAAAAACCCATTGTAAGTGAGTTATGCCTATACTATATTTAATATAGCTTTTATTTAATTATAGTAACATTATTAGGACCTTAAAATAATTATTTGGGCTATTATTATGAGTTATATTGAGTGTTATTTAACGCTTATATAATAGTAATAATAGCTAGACTATTAATTAGTCGTGGTTAACGTTAAAAACTAAACCCTAGTGGTATTGATACTAGGTTTTGTCGAGGAAAATTGTTTTGAGATAACGAAGTGCTGTCTGAGTTCGGAATCACCACCTAATCAGGTGAGTGCATAGTCCCTTTCATCTTACACATAGATATGAAGTATTTTATATAAACTACGTGTTATATGTGCATATTATCTGAATACTTGCTGTCTATGCTGGATGAACGTTTTATACATGTTTTAAAGGATTTAAACTGTATACGTATTTTATATATACGAATATGTTGGGTATGATGATGGGTAGATAAATGATGAGAGATAGAAGATGACGTTAGTATACATTGGCAGCTATAGACTTAGTGCCTATGGGACAAACACCGGTAGCTATGGACTTAGTACCTGTTAGACGTTGGTAGCTATGGATTTAGTACCTGTTGGGAATTGGTAGCTATGTACTTAGTACCTATTAGTTAGACGCTGGTAGCTAAGGATTTAGTACCTGTTGAACATTGGTAGCTATGGACTTAGTACCTATTAGATAAAGACTGGTAGCTATGGATTTAGTACCCGATGAATAGACTATAGCAGCTATGGAATTAGTGCTTTATGAACGAACATTGGCAGCTATGGATTTAGTGCCAGTCCTAGAACCCTGGAAGTAAGGGACTTCGGAATAAACGAATGAAGGATAGATGACTCTTAGGTTAAATCCTTAAAGAGTAAAGAAGATAATGGGGATGGGTAATTGGGTTGATTTTTGATTAAACATAATAATTATATTATTGTGGGTTGAAAACCCTATGTACTCACCAGGTTTCCCAACCTGACCCACTCAGTTTATGTATACCACAGGTGACGAAATAAAGTGACATTACACTGAGAGATTTAAAGAGATGTAGATCACTAGTGTAAATAATTGTAAGTTCTGTTTATGCTTATGTTTCTGTATTAACGATGACATCCCAAACGTTTTAAGATGAATAAAAATACGTTTCTTCGAAAATGTTTTAATAACGTATTTATCGTGTTTTTATGGGAACAAATTCCGCAACCTTTTTATAAAATGAAGTACTCTGATTTTCATAAAGCATAAACAAAATCGGTTTTTTCTGGCCGTGAAAATGGGGATGTCACAAAAAAGGTGGTCACTAATCAGGAAAACACATGAAAAGACGATACTGACTATGTTGATGTAATTTCTATAAACTAAAAAAAATTACTTAAATCCAATACAACCCAATCAAACCTCATATTAGCTTCCAATAAATGTGGTTCCATGATCTTGAAACTTGCTCATATTTTCTTTACAAAACATTACTAGAACTAGTGTATTTCATGACTACTTTGCTAACATAAGGGACTATTGAGCACATGGCAACTATAACTTGCATACCCTATCTCCATTCAACTTAATTACAACTTAGTATTCATGGTGGAAGGTACGCATCCTTTGTTTAAATATTGTGATATGAATTGGAAGTTGATCGATTCTCCTTACATCCTTGTATTTAACCTAAAAGTTCATGAGCTAAATGCGTTAAAAAAACATGTTTCACAACATCAAAATTAATAAAAGTGTACCAAAAAAAACAAACCTCGGGTGCAGAAACTGCATCATTTTCAAATGGTATGCAGGGAACACCTCCAACAATATTCATGTAGCATTGATATCTATGGGACAGATAAAGCAGGGGATTAAAAATTCAATATGTTGCTTTCTCAATATCACACTAATATACCTTAATACATATGCGATTAAGTGGATGGAATGGAATGCTCATGGATTGGAATGGAATAAGCTATGTAATAGAATGCATGGTACATGAAAATTTTTCACCACCACTATCCATCATTTCATTGGTGCTCTCAACCTTATTGAAAACTGGGATGCTATAATAAATATGTTGCTACTTCTAGAATTTATAATGTTGTTGTAGAATTGGTAAACTCAAATAGAAGAGAATCAGATACCTTTAGTATTGGTCCATTCCATTTAGGAAAAACAATTTAATGAACCATTCCATTCCTTTTCCGATTCCATCGTACCAAACAATACATGTCTCGTTCCATAACATTCTTTTCTAAAAACTCAAAATCATATTTTCCATCCTAAAAAAAAACAAACTTCAATAAAACCAAAATTGAAATAATTTATATCCCACGTGATAAAAAAAAGATTGGGTAATCACCTCAATTAGGGCACCAAATTCTGAATGAAAGCTTTCTATCTCTTGCAAACACGCTCCCCCAAAGAACCATCCTTGAAAAGAAAAGCATAATATTATGTTAAATAAAATTAATAATGATAAAAAGAAATGGATAATAGAGAACAAAAAAAACCTGAATTAGCTTTAAGGAAAAAAGACATAATAAAATATCTAAATGTAGTAATATACAAAATAAACATGTAAGTATATCTTTTGTCTAAGACACCAAATGGAACCCACAACCATTTTGTTGAATAGCATCATTACAAAAATTTTAACAATGAAAAGTATATAATTAATATGAAAATACCTTGTCAATACGAAAGCTCATATACATTTCGATTCCCTTTCGACAATACATGGTGTTGATTTCAAATTTTAGTCTTTCATCATCAACATCCCCAATACGTTTTTTTTTGTATGCCATGTAAAAATTCCTGGAATATCCAATTATCCACAATGTAATAATTTTAAGAAAGGTTCATGTTATGAATAAAAATAGTAAAATACCAAAGCTCGAAGATTTGAGACAACAACTTAGTTGGATCTTTGCAATTCCAATAAGATATGTTCTGGGATTTCATTCCAGACAATGTATGATGAATTTATCTGCAACTTGGTGTGCCATTATGTTTGAAACCTACTAAAAAACTTCAATCCAGGCTATAGAACCAATTGAAGAAGAAACAATGAAACTAATATAAGATTCAGCACACAAAAAGAGTGTCAACTGCAACTCTGAAAGCAGTACATACCATTTACTCTAGTAATTGATGTGATCTTAGTGTTTCCAGATAATGAAGTATCTTTATAAGTGATAGTAAAGGGCAATGCAATATTGGATGATGTTAGTTTCATTGATCATGGAGGGTACATGTGGAAAAATAAAAAAATGTATAATGTAGTACCTTTTATCCTTCTCTATTTGGGTCCAGAAATGGTTTTTGTTCTGAAGCTTGTAGAGGAGGGGCGTCATTCCAAATTTTGCACCATGAATTCCCGGACTCTGACATCCTCTCTGAAAGTTTTCCTTGAGGTGGCCATTTGTCTCCTGATGGCCCACAATTCTCATCATCTTCCCAATCTTTTGGAAAATGCCATCGAATGAAGTCTTCAAAAACAGCATCTGGATTTGTAGCTTTAAATGCTGACATATATTTTTTTTTTAAATAAAATCATCAACAACAAAAAGTTAGGAAATAAGTGGTGTTTGCTACTGTATAATCAGTCCCCAGTTATGAAAAATAGAATTTGGTGTTGTTACCTGAAGATAAGATGTCCTTCTCCAACTGACCAGAGAAACTCTGAAAAAAATTATACACAAGTTTTAGCAACGAGATTTATTCCATATATATATATATATATATATATATATATATATATATATATATATATATATATATATATATATATATATATATATATATATATATGAGACAACTTACAAAAGAATCGCCTAAGACTTCAATTGCATGGAGCCTTTCTTCATGCATGTCTTCTGTCATAGTTGGTGGATCCTATGGTTTAAATAAATAAATAAATAAAGAGACTGTCAATTTATTTATACATTATGGAGATAATAATAAAGATAAGATAGGATGTGAAAATAAGATCAACCTGAGTAAATGGAGCATGCATGTTGTCGTGTGATTTCAAAAGCATCAAGGATTCCACTACACCTACTGATCCCCTCCTCTTACCAGATGTCATAGAAGTTGGGCTGCTACAAAATATATAATAAGAAAAAAGGTAAATAATAATAATAATAATAATAATAATAATAATAATAATAATAATTAATATGCAACAAATGAAACCAATTGAAAAATTGAACAATTATTCATCTAGGTCTGTTAAATCCTAAATACTTGCATGGATTTGATTGATCCATTTACCTACTAAGAGTCACTTTAAATGTATAGGATGAAAAACACTATAAAACTATAATTAGCATCTGTGTGTGGTAATGGAGTATCTGGTAAGGGCCATTTATGGTCCGGAATTGGATTCAAGGAATACAGTGTAACCAAAGAGGGAATATATCCCCTAGTCGAGCAATCAAACAAAGCCGCTAAAAAACATCTACACATCGACTTTATCAAATCAACACAATTTCCAGAATTCGGAAGATAAATAATAGAAAATCACAAAAAAATTCCAGCATTCCTCAGAGACACACAACAAAAAATCGATCGTAAAACCTCAAAACTAAACAGCAGGGAACAAACGCCATGACAACCCTCAATTGGAAACGTACAACAAATTAAAAGGAAAATTGACTCCTTTCATAAGTGATTGCGTATTTCTATGTTTTTTCGATTGTGTATGTTTTATACGTGCTTGTGTAAGTGTGCGATTGTGAACAGGAATCAGAATGAAGTCGAGAACCTGAAAAGTAGGTAGAGGAGGATGTCGTCCCTAAGCAATCAACGACGAAGAAGAGAAGAGAGATTGGGGAAAGGATAACATTACCTTTCGACGCGTAGTAATGATGAACACAGCATCAAATGCGAGGAATTAAGCTCCAATTGAGGTTTTTCGAGCCCTAATCACACCTAATCAAATGTTGGGGAAGTGATTACCTAATTGAAGCTTCAATTTGGAAAACTAGGGCTTCAAACATTGGAGCACGGTGAACGAAGGAGAAAGTGATGATCTTCGATGCGGTAATAGTGCCGACGGAAGACAAAAGGCGAGGTAACGATGGTGGCGGTGGTCGATGCAGATTGTGAACAAAGGAAAGTGAGGGGATGTATGCGTAACCTAAATACGTAATGGAGATGATAATCACATTTTGCATTTATTTTATTATATTTTAACCCTCAACTTATCATATTTATGTTGTCACCCCCTTCATCTTTTAATCATTTCCACTAAGACCCTTACTAGGATTATTATTACTTCAAACCCCTTTATACAAAATTACAAAATTACCCCTGCTATTTTTTTAATCAATTATTGATTACCATTTTTTCAACTCATAAAATATATAAATAGCTAGTGACTGCTATGTTTGGTCACTAAGTCTTTAATTCGGTGACTGTTATTTTTAGTCACTCGGTCTCCAATTCAGTGACCACTATTTTGGGTCACTAAGTCTTTAGTGCTACTATTTTTCATCATTAACTCTCCAATCTAGTGAACATTATTTTTCGTCATTAAGCCTCAAATATAATGACCACTACTTTTTGTCACTAATACTTGTTGTGACGTACAAACGTAATCATTTAAACTTTATTCTAGATTTTAGTGACGGTGAGCGACAACCATCATGATAGTGGTCACTAAATTTGTAGTATTACCAAAATTTAGTGACGACTAAATATATGGTGACTAAATGATGTTATTAGTGACCAAATTTTAGGTCGTTACTAAAAATTAGTCACTAAAAGAGACTTTTCTTGTAGTGTTATTAAATACTTATTGTCTTATTACATCTGTTATTAAAAAAAAAAAAATGTACGAATTTTTATCATGAAAATGAAGTAACTTTGGATGATCACAAAAGCTTTTCATTCAAAATAATAAAATATCGTAAGCATGTTATTTCTTTTATGGAATTAAACAAAATTCTCTGGCTAACCACCTTAAAAGAATTATTCATATATACTATAATGTTATAGTATTAATATTCTACAACTTCCAAAACCTTTTCAAAAAGTAAAAAAGTAAAGTAAATACAATAAAATAAAACTAAAGTAAAAAGTAAGTCATAGACATGGATATACGGGAATCTACTGTGCATTTGAATACGTTATGTTGAATTTCTTTGTATAGAAAATGTTAGTATTAATAACATACTTAATCGTCTCGAGTAATATATGATATAAAACATGAATTGGAATGTTTTGTATACATATGAACAATTTTACGTATATATCCTTGTGTTGCATACGAACCTTTTGAATGGAATATGAAGATTATAACTAAAATCCTCATATGTTTGATGAAAGTACGATCATAATATATATATATATATATATATATATATATATATATATATATATATATATATATATATATATATATATATATATATATTAGTTTATAACCTGTGGAAACCACGGTTATAATATTAATTAAACTTTTATAGTAAAAACTTAAAATTATTAATCAACTATTTTAAATAAATTATTAATTAAGAGATGTTTTTATTCATTATATGAAATTATAATCGTTGATTCAAATAAATATGTAAAATTATTTTTTAATATATATTAGACATTTTTTATTTGTGAATCAATGAAAACAATAATATAAATTTAAAATTTAAATTTAAAATTTAAATTTAAATTTAAATTTAAAATTTAAATTTAAATTTAAAATAAAGAATAAATACATTGACAAAGAGCATCACATTAATAATGATGTCTAATAAATTTAAAATAGAGAATTAATAAACTGACAAGTGTCATCACATTAATTAGGATGTCTAATATGGTGACACATGACAAAAACAACTACTTTTTTATTAGTATATATATATATATATATATATATATATATATATATATATATATATATATATATATATAGGAAAAGGAAATATACATTACAGTCCCACCTAAGCTTAGGTACTAAACCTCATTAAAATACATTGCTTTACTATATAAAGATTACGGTTAATGGATTCACGATTAATACTTCAAGATGTAAATTCAAGATCAACACAAATAGGGTTCAGGGTTTAGGGTTTAGGGTTTAGGGTTTAGGTTTAGGTTTAGGGTTTAGGGTTTCGGGTTTAGATTTAGGGTTTAGTGTTTAGGTTCAGGGTTTAGGGTTTAGGGTTTAGATTTAGGGTTTAGGGTTTAGGGTTTAAATATAGGGTTTAGGGTTTAGGTTTAGGGTTTAATAATGTTCACTTGGGTGAAATAATAAACGATAATTGAGGAAAGAAAACATGGATGGTAAAACGATAATGAAAGAAAGAAATGTTGTGGAGGATGATATATTTACCCAGTGAAACCAAACAATGTATATCTAGCATGTTAAAACGATATATTTGGAAGTTTAGTACCTAAGCTTAGGTGGGGCTGTAATGTATATTCCCTATCCCCTATATATATATATATATATATATATATATATATATATATATATATATATATATATATATATATATATATATATTAGTTTATAACCGGTGGGAACCACGGTTACAAAATTAGTTAAACTTTTATAGTGAAAACTCAAAATTATTAATCAAATATTTTAAATAAATTATTAATTAAAATATATTTTTTTAGTTATATAAAATTATAATTGTTAATTTAAATAAATCTTATAATTGTATTAATTTTATTATAATGTTATTATTTTAATATAATTAGAGTGGGAAATTTAAAATTGAGAATTAATATGTTAATAAATGATATGCATTAATTAGGAAAACTAATAGGATGACACATGTCAAAAGTAGAATAGAATATATATTTATTAAAAGGCCTAATAAGATGACACATGTCAAAAGGAGATTAAAGCTATTCTTTTATTGTTATAAAATATTCATTTATGATTCCGTTCTTAGAATCAATAAAGGAAACAAAAGCCGCGATTTTCCAACCTGAAGTATCAGAAATATTCTTTCGCGATCAATTTTAATCAAATTCCCTGAAGCATAACGCGTGTGGATCCACCAATGTAGGGGATGACATTTCAACTCACAACTTGATGCAATTTCTTACTTTGCTTCCAAGGCCTGCCACAGAGGATTAGTCGTATCTTACCACCATGAGATCATCAATCATGGGTTGGGATAACGTTCATGATGGTCTCTTCTTACTCTGACTGCAAAGAATCATCTTTATCATAATCACAAATCTTCTTAAGCACTTGAAGCTTACTTTCCTTGAATATAAATTCATTTCTCCAAAGTTCCTCAATCCCATGGGTGGTTATCCACCCCTTAAGATGACTATTTTTACAAAGCTTGATTTACAGGAAGTTGCACGACTCCAGCTGGCCACGGTGGGTACTGTATGTTAGAAATGTTACACGCGTCATAACACTGCATATACATTATACACACCAAGTCTTGACTTCACCATCCAGTTTCCCGATTCACAAGTTGTTGCAATGAGTTCCATAAATGTCGGTCCTTTGAAAGATGTCCAAGTTTGTAATATCCATAAAATTCGAGCGAATTTAAAACTTTTTAAATCGTTTAAAACCATTTGGTTATTACGATTTGTTTTCAAAATAGTTTAAACATCAAAGTTCCCAGAAATCATAATCATCAATCAAGGAAGTGTACGGTCACGCCTTCGCCTTCCCGCGGTCATCCGTTGAACCTGAAACAATAAACTAAAACTGTAAGCTCGAAGGCTTAGTGGGTTACCCCCAAAATACCAACCTCGTATAACCATAATCATATCATATCAACAAATACAGAAGATCATGCATAATGAGCATTCAGTCTGACTGGACCTCCTCGCTGAGCCTACAGCCTATCTGGACCGCTCCCGAGCCTTCAGCATGACTGGACCACCTCGCAGGGTCTACAGCCTATTCGGACCACTTGTCGGGTATGTTAGCCTACAGCATAAAGCTGGACTGCCTAAACATAACCCCCAATCAAACAAACATGTTGTGACAACCCGAAATCTTCATTCGGTAAAACCCTAGAGTCAATCATTTCAAATTATAAGTCAAGTTCACTTTTATTGGTTTTTAGAAAATTTAAAGTTCGTTTGATTATTTTAATAATTAATCTTTAAACGAACGGGTGAAAGGATGTGCCAACTCGAGTCTTGAAATTTCAAAATCCGCGAATACCACGTAGCTTAGAAGTTCACGGCCAAACTTTTATGTTTGGGGCTTAATTTACCCCAAAAACTATAAACTCATGCTTAAGCATGAGTTTACTCCCCAAGACACTTCATTTCTCATTTGTAAACTCAAGAGTAAACTCCAAAACTCTCTCAAGTATCATCCATGTTTTTGTTCAATATCTTCAATCTAGTAAGTGTTTCGAGCTCTTTCAAGTTAGTATATCACTTAAACTAGTGATTTTACATCTTTTCATCCATCCATTTATATGTTTTTACTAGATTTCCAAAACACCAAGAACACACACTAGTGTTCTTGGGCCCTTAGCAACTTTTCAAGCTTCTAACTAGTAAGTACTCCAACCCTAGTGTATTGATCAGCTTATTAACTTATCATACATCAAGAAAATGTCCCAAAAACACCAAAATCATGGAGTTTACGGTCGAAGGAGTTCTTGGATCGTGAACCCCAAATAAAGGTGCTAAAGTGTGCCAAAGTGTGCTTTATCTTACCCTAAGCCTCGGGTATTAACTTAGAATCCTTCCGTGATGTGTATAGCACATGAAAACCACCAAAATCCCTCACTTATATGTGTTTACGGTTTGGGGATCTCCTAAAACCATAAACACCCCAAAGTGGGTATAAATGGCCCATACTCCTTCCTTTTGCCTAGAATCTAACCTAAGCTATTACCTTGAAGTGTTTAGAACTTGAAAACATCAAAATACCTTAGTCCATAAGAGTTTACGGTAGTAAACTCATGGAGAAATGGTCCATAGACCGTAAACTCCATTTAGGAGTGTATTGATGCCACAAAACACTTCCTAAGGCTTAAACATGAAGTATGAATGCTTGGATTGGCTTAGAAGACTTCAAAACAACAAATGGTCAAAAGATTATGAGCTTACGGCCGTAAACTCAAGAGTTTACGACTGTAAACTCAATGGGATATGGTCTATGGGGAGTAAAGTCATATTAGGGGTTCCCTTGAACCCTAAAACCCAATAGCCTTGCCCTACAACACTTAGGTGCACTCCATAGCACTTATAACACTTATACAAAGTGTTTATCATGCCCTAGGATGTCTTACCTTTGTTTATTAGTTGTTTAGAGACTAATTGGGTACACATGTGTGATATTATATGTTATCTACGATCATAGAGTGTGCACAAGTCTTCACTTGACACCTAGCAGTCCTACATCTTCAGTTCATCCGTACCACTCACTACATGTGAGTTCATACCCAATGTTTTAAATGTTTTTAAATACTTTTATGAGGGGGGGGGATACAAGTAGAATCATGCTAGTTATTATATCAATCACATGTGATTAATAAGCAGCATTCAAATGATTTACTACTCATTAGCTGTTTTACCAAACAGTTTTCTTCACATGATTTTCATAAACGTTTTATATGTTTAAAACTCCTTATTAAAATGTTCTTTATACACTGTATGTTTCATTTCAAACTCATTTACAATTGTGTTTCAAACGAATGTTTTTTTATACTTAAACTGTTTTATCAAACAAATACTTTCAACCCGTTTTATAGGTTGACATCAAGTCGACCTTTACTTCGATAGTAATCATGTTCAAAGGTGTTACAAAACTTTATTTTATGCTTTTATATTGTCAATTTCATGCCTATATATGTATAGTTATATAATAAATGTTTAAAGGACTTACGAAGGCTATCCGCTCAATTTCCTTTTCACCGTTGAGATGTGGTTTGGTGGGTATCAGGTATCCGTCCGAAGGTCGTTTAAATATTAGTTATGTATCATGTGCACATATATAGTCATAAAGGTTCATCCAATCAATTCAATACCCTTGGGTAGCAAGGGTATACTTCCATGTTCATACGTACATGTTATATTACTAGTACGCTACAGTAGGCGTAGTTTAGGGTTTTACTAATACTAATACTAGAACAATGAATCATACAAAGAGTCAGTTCATGCATGAGTCAATACTTGCTAGATAGAGAGAACACACAATACAGCTAGTATACATAGAACATTACAATACTTGCTAGATAGAGAGAACACACAATACAACTAGTACACACAGAACATTACAATACTTGCTAGATAGAGATAACATACAATACATCTAGTACACACAATACATTACAAGACTATACAGAGAGAACATACATGCTAGACAGAGGGAGAACATACAATACAACTAGCATACATTACATTCAGTTATGTGAGCCGTTAAAACGGTCATGGCACTACCTGCCATGACTGTTTTTGTATCCAGAATCTCCTTAATTGGGGAGCGTATGAGTTTGCGTATAGATCTATACTGGATTGACTATCGTACACCTTGTTGCTCGCTACAGTGGGACTTGCAAGTCTACGAGTGCCAAATGTCATTTCTTACGACGTCTTACATCGTCGTTTTACTATTGAGTCGGTGGCAGGATACAGGCCGATCACATGTTACTTTAAATTTCATTTGGTTTAAGGTAGTTAGTGCAGCAGTAATCACTTATTGTAAAACTATAGTACTTTATTATTTCCCCATTACATTCACTTCGTGAACATTCACATGATGCACGGTAATGTAAATACTATATTTTTGGTTAATGATAGTTAGATTTGGGAAAATACACACTCTTACAATAGACACAGTTAGATACTAGATGCCTTGGTAGAAGGCTACATTTAGTAGGAAGCATAGGGTTTTCTAGGTTATTTAAAACTTTTACATACTCAGTCTTACAAATACATTATTACAAATACAAACACTAAAATACTTATGATCTCACCAGCTTTAAAGCGGATACTCTCTTTCAAAATAACTTGTATCCTCAGGTCAACAGTAGACAGGTACCGATGCAAGGTTTAGAGAAGATGAAGCTCGTTCAAGACTCATCTTTCATTTTGATTTATACTGTAGTGTCTATTAAACAAGTCAGAACACTTGTATTAAAATTATATTATTAATGCAATGGATGATGTTGTTGCTTGTTTACTACTATTCATTGTTGTAATATTGTACATGACGTCCTCCGTCCCAAAACGTTTCCGCCGTCCTCAGTTTTGGGGTGTGACACATGTGCACATAAATATCATACGCTAGCTCATATCATATAACAGTCAAACTGATCTAACAGATCACTAATCATAGCAACATCCCAATGACAGAGATAAAGACCTAACCGGTCACTAACATAACATCATCCTATAACCAGGACACCGACCTAACCAGGTCACTAAGTATAAGCATATCACCATCCTAACTACCAGGGTGTAATCAATAAACATATCATGCCATAATCCGGATACAAATCCATAAAGGGTCGGCCTTGGTGCCTTATACCCTATTGATATAGTGAGGATAACTCATCTCGCACTACTAATCTGAACTGAAGAATCGAACTCCCGAATCGTTGCCTCACCAAAAATTCAGAACAACTGATCTCTCGACTCCCAAAGCTATCAATACCAAAATATCACTTAGTTCAAACAATAATCCTCCTTAGGGTAAAATGTCCATTTACCCTTAGTCCAACTTGGTCCATATATAAGGCTCAAAATCATAATATAAACAGCCCACCATTGGATGGGCTTCCCAAACCCACTAGTGGCCCACTAATGGCCTAATTTGCTAAATTAGGCCCAATCCCTCTTATGGGCCTTACTATAACATCCCAAAAACACAGTCTGAAAATTTCGTTTAATTAAATAACAAAAACCATAGTCGATAAACCTCATATAAAAATCATAAGCAATGTATCTCAAAATATTATAACAACTGTCAAGTATATCAGAGTATAAACATCCCATGCTGAACAAATGGTGTGTGCAATGCAATCTTCCCAGGCTTCTCTTTTGAAAACTGAGTACCTGAAACCAAAACTGTAAGCACAAAGCTTAGTGAGTCTCCCCAAACTACCACATACCATACAATAACATATAAAGCACATATTGGGCCTTGCCCACTGCATCAGACCAAAGTCTGAAACTAACCAGGGCATTGCCCTCTACATCGGACCGAAGTCCGGAACTAACTAGGACCTTGTCCCCTGCATCGAACCGAAGTCCGAAACTAACTGCATCGGATCGAAATCCGGGACTGACTGGGACCTTGTCCCCTGCATCGGACCGAAGTTCGGAAACTGACTGAGCATAAGATAGCATAACATAAACATATCAACTAGCATAAACACATATACTGCATACTGTATCAGACCGAAGTCCGGAACACATAACACAAAGACATGCTTGAATCACAAAGACATCAAGCACATTGAACTACTGCATCGAACGAAAGTCCGAAACTACTGCTAACTAGACGGGTCGACATTGTGGCCATAGACCCATTCCTACTGGAAGGAAAACTCACCTCACACTGTTGAAGTCCCACAGACTCAATCCCACACTGCTGAAGTCCTGCAGACTCGACTCCAGCTGCTAGATGACAGATTCTCGATCTGTCAACATCAAAATAACACCCAATTAATAATTGGGTTCCACTACATAACTATAATTACGTACTTTAAATCATTACTACATTACCCCAAGCTTGGCTTACCCAAGCCCAAGGTCCAATCCAAAGGCCCAAAGTCAACTAGGGATCAAAGCCCAACATATGGCCTGATTTTCTAAATTGGGCCCAAAACTCTACATGGGCTTCCCTTAAGGCCCAATTGTCAAGTCCAGTCCAGCATGTCCCATTCTAAGGGCCAAATATCATACAACTCTCTAGGCCCAAACTATGGCTCATCTATGGCCCAATTTTCCAAATTGGGCCAAATCCTTCATTAGGGCCTTACCCTAAAGCCCAACTAAATATTCTAGTCCATAATTATTCTTGGATGGCCCATTATTGGCCCAATTACCAATTACCCAATTGAAAAGCCCAACTTAAGGCCCATTTGACATTAGGGTTTCACATACAATGATAATTAGGGTTAAGTGTTTCTCACTTAACCCATTAAGGGCTTAACCCATAAAGGACTTAATCCATTAAGTCCATTATTGCTTAGATTAATTTATATCAATGATTATTATTTAATATTTCACTTATTAAATAATTCTCGTGTGTGTGTTCCATAAATTCTCAAATATTAGGATTTTCTCAACAAGCCCATTAAGGAATTGATCCATTAATTGCTTTACTCTACTAGATACATGGCATGGAATAATTTGGGTTTAATTCACAATCCAATCTCAATGGCCCAAAAGTGGGTCCAATAAGTCTAAGGCCCAAATACTCATAGTTAGGGTTTTCCACCCAAACATGGCCCAATAGGCCCAAAACCAATCTCTAAGCCCATTAGGGTTTGCTAGTGGGGCACCACCCACTACCACCTCGGGTAGTGGTGGTCAATGGCGGCTCACGGTAGCGACCACCACCTTATGGTGGTGGTTTTGAGTTTCATTTTTATTAAAACCTTTTCTAATTACAATTACAATGCCCAAATTCGAAATATCACACACACTAACTATCATGAACACACACACACAACCACCATAGTGGTGGTCGGCGGTGGCATGTGGTGGCAGTGGCCTTTCTGCAACTTCAAACTAGACAAAACACACACAACACACACTATCAATGAAAAAACAACCTCACACACACCTATGCACATAGTAACACACACACAAACGTTTCCTGCTTGCAAAACGAACTCAACCACCTCCTTTTTGTGGCACACGACAGCGATGACAATTGATTCACGCTGGCAGCCACCACCTCACGATGGTGGCGGTGGTTCATTTTTTTTTGCTCCCAATCTCGTAGCAACACACTCCAGTAGGCCGAAACCCATGAATCCGTGAAACACTTCATCAACGGAATCGACATCAACGACACTAAAGGCCAGATATGGCAGTAGAGATCGCTGAACGAAAGCCACTAGCAACGATAGAGTGGCGACAATTGACAGCAGTACCCCACCACGACCATGGTGGCATCACATCCTAGCAATACCAGCAACGTGGCTGACAGAGGAATATAAGAAGAAGGAGAACTTGCAGCAATGAACGACGGTCTTCACGTATTAACTCCAGCGGCGGTCCTCATACGTCCGACAGAAGGATATCACGGTGGTGTTGCGGTGATGACACCGCAGGCAGCGGTCGCTTGGCACGTCAACGATCGGAAAACGAGAGGGAAGTGGGTTGCGGCTGGAGGAGGGCACGAGGTGAAGGTGGCTGCTGGAGGTCTTCCGATGATGGCGGTTGCCTTCATGTTAGGGTTAGGTCTCAAATGATTCATCGTAATGCATATATACCCAATCCTTATTGCAACTCTCCCATAATTACATCTCCATCCCCTCCTTCTCTTATTCCTTTCAATCTAAGGCCCTATTTTACCCTTTCAACCCCATCCTCTAAAATTCTTTACAAATACACTCCAAAATTCCCTCATTAGCCCCTAATATATTTTTAACACCCCAAACTTTCAATTATTTATTTTGGGCTACTATTCGTTTATTAATTAATTTATTTATTTAATAAATAAACGGGTGTTACACTTACCTTAAGCCCAAACATCTTCTTGGCCTACATATCTGACTCCTGATGGCCCACTAAGGCCCAAAGGACCAAAACCCCCCTGTATGGCCTAAATCGAGGCCCAAAATCCATAAGGGCCATAACTGATGAGTACAATGGGCGTACTCCTATGTACGCTAAGCGTACTAGCGAAATGGTGCGTACGTTGGGCGTACTTGCTTGTACGCTCAACGTACTCCCCTGTTAAGTCATTTTCCCATTAAGTGCTTAATACTCAGATTCAGAAGCTACAATCACAAATCCAAGTCCTTTCCAACATCTTAATCCATAAAGTCACTGACTTGGTGACTTTGCATGCCCCAAACAAGTCCAAACTCCAAAAATGATATTCTACTTCCATGAAAGTGGTCTTAACTCTTGCATGAACCCATTAAGACCACCAAAATGACAACTTTCTAACCTAGGGAGTCATTTAGCACTAAAGGTGGCAACCATTAGCCTAGAAGCCGGATTTGGACTAAGAAGCTTCAACCTTTGGACCAAAATGACTTAAAACTAAACCACACTAGATCTAAGCACTCTTAGATAAAGTTTATAGCTTTATACCTCCAAGTGATCTGAAATGGAACCCCAAACTCAGATCTACTGCTTTCCCTTTGATCCACCACCTTGCTTTACTCTTCACTTGCTTGGAAATGGCTTCACGGTCACACAAATGCTCTCTAATGACCTCAAAAGCTCCAAGAACACTCAAGGGAGGGTTAGGGTTTTGTGGTGGCTGTATGAAGATGAGAGAGAGGCTGATAATTTAGGGTGTTATGTTCTTTATATAGCGACATGCTCTAAAAATCAGGGTTTAAGGTCTCTGAGAGTACGCTGGGTATACCTCTTGTATGCTGGGCGTACTCCTCCCTATACTCGCGATCATTTACTCCACTACATTGGGCGTACCCAACTGGACACATGGATGCTTCCCTTGCATGCATGGGACTTAGGGGTGGAATTGGTATGGTACCAATTTATTTTTCTCTAAACCGTATACCGTACCAACTATAATTGGTAACAAAAAACTGCTACCGGTACCGTACAAAGTATACTTGATACCAATATAGTTGACTACCAACAAGTTTGGTTGGTACAAATTGGTAATTGTATATATCAACTTCTTTCAATATCCTATTAGATCAAAAAATAAGCAAAGACATTGGGTAATTTTGATGTTTAATATAGAAAATAGTATGTAATTCTTTTAGTTTACAAAAGAATTATATTGAAGTAACGCTAAAGTAAAGTTTTCATTTTGTGCTTTAACATGGTAATAACTATTAACTAATGCGACCAAATAAATTGTATAATGTTCTTAAAAATGTAAACACTAAACACAATTAGCATTTGAAATATACGATATATATATATATATATATATATATATATATATATATATATATATATATATATATATATATATAATAAATGAATTGGTTGGTACGGTATTACCTTGGTATTCTAACTTTTATACCATTACCGTACCAATGTTACTCAATTGGTAAGGTACTAGAACCCAAACATGTTGCTACCAACTATATTGGCTACCAACTTTATTGGTTCGGTTGGTTAACATGTTGGTTGGTTTTTCATGGTAGAATTTACCAGCCCTAACGGGACTTGCTTGCCAAACATTTCCATTAGGGACAATTTATGCCAAATGCTTTATAGTGCTATAGTTTCTTCATTCGAAGTCCGTTTCCGACGAACTTTATATCCGCGAAAAGGTGGCAAGAAGCCCTACTTTTCTGACCACACACCCAAGCCTTAAAGCTTCCGAAATAATCCCGGGACCCTAAAAGACCGAATCGCTCATACCCTGGGCCTCTGAGACCGCCACAAAGTGTTTTTCAAAACGGGGTGTTACAAAGTCCCCTTGTAATAATCTCTTTAACTCTTCATGAATTGTCTCATCAAGGCTTTAAGTTCTCCCACGTCTTAATAACATCTTTCTTCCTGTTGTTTCATTAGTCATCCGACATGGGTCAAAGCTCTTCCAATGAAGTTGGCATTTCCTGCTTTTGAGTAGCATAGTCGCTAATCTCATTTCCGAAATGTCAACCATGACGTCAAGTTGTTACCATCTTTAGAGATCCGAATAATTAGTTTTAATAAAAGATTAATTTCAGTATTATCTTAAATTTACATTATAAGCCTCAGGTATAACAATTAAGAGTGCTATATATGTTTAAGATTTTAACCTAAGATTGCCAATTCAAGGTTAACCTAATCAAAACTAGGTCATTCGGTTTACAAGATCATAAAGGATGCTAAGATCAATGTCTAAAAGCATACAAATTTCTATTTCAAATTTACCAAATATTTATAAGGTGTTCACCAAAAATTTCGAGAGTTCCTAAGTGGTTTAAATTGTGATCTTCCTTGAATCTCCTAGAATCTCCAAATGTTTTAGTTTATCAACTACCATATCTAAATTTAGTTGTAAATCAGTCTAACCATAATTAAACATATGTGATCGATCTACGTTTAATTATGATTCAGCTCCTGTGCAACAAAACTCAACGAATCTATTTGACCTAAAACCTTACGTTGTATTTTCATCAAGGTTTCAAATATGTTTGGGTTTTACATTTATGTTCTTATCGTGGGTCAAAGTCTTATATATAACTCTATATCTTGTGTGTTGTTGTGTTCACATGTATTATTAATCTTTGTTTGCTACTTTAGGTCTAGCTATTAAGGCATCGACCAATTAGGACTATCCGATGGCATAATCATTTTGGTGTATAGGTTTTCTGAAATCCAGCAACCCAAGCGACATGTTTATCCTGTGACCGTTCCTGTAAGCAGTCCTTCAGTGGTATAATTAATATTACTTTGTATTTGTAGGTTTATAAGAATAAACT
Source organism: Lactuca saligna (assembly GCF_052625555.1). NCBI lineage: Eukaryota > Viridiplantae > Streptophyta > Magnoliopsida > Asterales > Asteraceae > Lactuca > Lactuca saligna. The sequence continues at coordinate 19,846,529 of NC_136422.1, forward strand.
TACATATAGAGTCTCGTATGTTTAAAGAATAAATCTAAGCATAGGGTGTCGTAGTTTTATAGGAATAAACCTATTTATAGAGCTTAAGTCCTAGACTATAGTTGTACTTTCTTAAAAAAGTACTAATTCGTTATAGTCAATAGTTCTGATATGAATCTGTCACGCCGTTGATCGTACGGCTAATACATCAGATGGTACAATGTAGTAATGAATCATAGTTATTGAACATATATTCAACAATACATAATATAAACTTCTATTAGACTATTAGTACATAAATAGAAATTACAAATTAAGTTCGTTATAGTCAATAGTTTTCTTTTTATAATTTCACGAAAAGCAAACTTTCGAGTTTAAAAAATATGATTTTCGACATCCAAATTTGAAATGTAATATGCCCATTGAAATCAATTGTCACAATTAATAGTATGAAAAAAATTTAATCAAATGGAATTAATATAAAAGAGTTATTAAAGTTTTAAGGTGACAAAAAATTATGATTTTTACTGGTCACTTGCAAAAATGTTAATGGTTCAAGTAAAAGAAATAGTTTAGAATCAGTGTACAGACTATGCTATGTTTGCGTTATAAAAAAAATAAATAAATAAATAAAAAATAATAATAAAAATAATCGTTACTAAATACTGACAATTTTTACAAATTTTTAGTTAAATCTGGCAAAATGAAACGTGACGTGTTAAACTATAATACCGTCACGTGGTAATGTCGTTACTTGCTGACGTGGTCCATCACACCATAAAGATCCAATAAGCTACAGAGTATGTTGGGCCAAGACGGACACTGACGTGGCTAAGTCCATTATAGTGATGGGCTTTGGGACCACAATTTTCACCTTCATCCTTCATCACCTACGTGCTTGCTCCCTGGCCTAACAAAACAAACCCATCAACATCTCCATTTTTATTTATTTATTTATTATTATTATTATTATTATTATTATTATTATTATTATTCACATTAGAATGAAATATATAACTTAATAGTTTATTTGTTCTATTTTGTTCATCTTGTTAACGGATTGGTTTTTGCCTTTTAACTAATGGTAAAATAAAATATTAACATTACTTTTATATGTATTATTTTTTTTTCATTTAATAGGATTTTTCCCCTAATTAAATAATTAGAAGAAAATAGTTCAATACATATCGATTGAAGTCAAACGGGCAACAAGCTACGCCGCTAGTCTTTTCTGGATGGCAAGATCAATTCTTTTGAAAACAACATTTGTGAATCTATGATATATGACATTAGAATGCACGACCTGTTGGACTCTCTTGATAAGCTTCACCGCCTCTTGTGCAAAAAAACCAAATGTATCGAATGCAAAAGGTACAAACACATGTTGATTTTCTATACATGCATTCTCGTGTTTTACCACTTTGCACGCATCGACTTTCAAAGCGGCATGACCTGTTGTGAAACCCCGCTCCCCAAACCAACGAGAGGAGAGACGCCGGTAAGATCCACACACACATCCTTCCATCCTATCCATCCAAAAACTAAAATGTCATCCGGTCTAAGTGCGGACCTTCCATCCTACGGGTTCGTTAAAAAGTTCTCTGACACTTCATTCTTTGTAAAAATACCAACACGCCAACAAGCATCAAAGAGAACACCCCGAACCACATCATGTCTGTACTTGAAACCAGTGAGCTCTCTACAATGAACCGCGTGTTCCCCAAAGGTATCCAAATATGCCTTGCGGCAAACTGGGCATATCTCGTCAATTGGAAATATATGAATCATGAGGTGACACGAAGGATAGTTCCGTACTTCACAGGAGACATATGTTAGCCAAGACCATCAATAGGGATAGTTAGCAGAAAATCCTGAGCATGAGGTACCCGCAGACACTCAAAGACTGCTTTCTGTCTGACATTCATGTTGAAGTCGACTTCCATATCGTTTACGATTTTGCAAAAAAGGATACACGCCAATGCTTTTTGGGATTTATGGGGAGGGGGTGTCCTTATTAGTGTAACCTCTACGGTCAAATCCTGGAATCGTATCACGAAGACGAGTCATAACACATAGGTAATTTGAGTCCATATCACATACGCCACTATTACGTAAGATGTGGTTTTGTAATGCCCAAGATTGAGCCCTCAATGCTACAAATGCATAGGAGGAAACCTCGTATGCCGAGTACAAATCCAAACCACCGAAACGAATAGGTAAGGAAGCCAACCGCCACTGAATGTCTCCAAAGAAGGGGCCTCCACATACCACCATATCCTCGGTAGACCTGCACAATCCTTTTTTAAAGAACAAAGTTGCCTCTTCTATGTGTACTGGCTAGCGTGTCCTTAATAAAAAAAAGTTTTACAATACCCATACATGATCGAAGAAAAAAGAGCTCACTATGCGGGTCACATAGTTGTGGAAGAAGGCCCATCAAATCAACAACATTAACCGCTCTCTTCATGGTCAGCCCGCTAATAAACCCTGCGTCTCTGCTAACAACCCCCCTCCCCCCCCAAGGAGCTTCACCCCAAGGAAGGTATCCCTATATCCGTTGGGAATAAATCGACACAAAGCTTCCTACCATCACAAGAGGGCCAAAAAAATCTTCGTTTTCTTGATGTTCAACTCAAGACCCAAGCGTGGACCATGCAACTGAAGAATGTTAACACTCAAGCCACCTCCTCCGAATCCCCAATGACAGTCCCATCATCTAGATACTAAGAATGGAGAATAGGCTTACAATTGTCTCTAATCTTGTGCACAAGCGGGTGCAAAATGAGGGAAAAAAGAAGAGGGCCCAAGGGGTCGCCTTGTTGCACCCCAGTTGCAGACCATATATGTTGGTCTCCGATATAAAGTCTCGCTGCTTGCCCGTACGAGAAATTCTCTCAAAAAGAAATCGAATGACAAATCTTCTTAACCTCGTGGAGAAATATTGATCTATCCACCAGGTTAAAGGCATTCGAGAAATCCACAGTCAGCATTACAAGAGACCCATCAACATGGTGTTCACTCAATACCTTATTGACATTGTGTAACACAGCCTCAACACCGCCAAACACACCAACCCCGAACTGAAAATACTTGGCCATTTCTTTATCTACACCTTTCATGGCAACCTTAGAAACTAGATGCCTCCATATAGTGCCTACTGCAATTGGATGGATCCCGTTGTCAGAATGGTTGGACATCTTCCCGCTAACCATAAATTAACCACTGAAGTGATAGCACGTATGAGATTTGTAGCAATAGCAGACTCTTCTCCACAAAGGGCATCCGGTAAGTGTTGAGCCCTCAAGCCATCTCTCCCATAAGAAGTTCCTTTAGGGAAATATTTGATGAAACCAAATACACAATCAAAGTCTGCTACAAGGGGAGGTTTAGAAATTATGGGACTCGGTATGGATGGGGGTGGCCTGAAAGGGTGTTTGTCCTCCAAAGCTTTAATAGTATCACCATTATACGGTGCAACACCCGATTAGCATAACACTTTCACTGTTGCGGTAAAATGACTATCTGCAACCTTACGGAGACACTGTATGATGTTGGTGTTACTTGATGTAGACTCTTTCTAAAGGATGCCCCACACTGTCTTATGGCCCCAACCTCGGGATTGTTTAACATATTTTGAAGTAACTTCCTTATACCATCCTCTTTCCCCAATGTATCCAAGGACTTCAAGATGAAGCTTTGCTATAAGGATTTTCTATTCCCAGACTTGCATTATTGTCTATTTTTGGGTCTAAACACCTGCAGTGTGCAATGAGGAAGAAGTAACAAACAAATCCATGCCTCAACTGAACTAGGTTGGGCAATCACCTTGTAAAGAACAGTTTTTAAAGCCTGAAAGAAAGCAAGGCGACAACTATGGAGAATACTCTTGACAGTAGTGATAGGCTCTTTAAAAACACAATCAAGGAGCCTGACATCAAAAACCAAATCTCCAAGAGCATTTGTCACCGACTCTTTAGTAGATGGCTTTAGAAAACCGACAATGTAACGAATCGACCCGTCAGCCCCTGTAACAAACCTCACACGACCATCCGGGTGATGACAATAACGGCTAAGAGCATGCAAAGTTATATACTTCCCACACATCCATTAACCAAAGGCCTTTAAAGTTTTTTCCACTACCATTAATAAACCGACATCACTAGAAAGAGGTTTATGTAAAACACATTTACGATCTTCAGTAGGTAGATGATGCCTTTTGATGTGTGAAATCGTACGGCCAATCCCCTTACTTTCCACTTCACCATTTGGGCAACAATGAAATCTTCTGAACGGGCACAGACAAATATCACTCGAACTTGTGGAAGAAGAAGCCATACAAGAGAACAAGCCTCAAGATGAAGCAATACTTAACAAGGAAGGGGAAGGAAACACACTGTTGGTGTGCACAAGAAGTATCCAAACTAAGCAAACTACATTAGATTGAACAATAAGGCTGCAACACGAGAAAAACTGGTTTGGGCATTTTATCAAACACTTGGTGGGCAACAAAAATAACTTCTTAGAATTTCATCTTCTTCCATTGAAACATCAACCCAAAATCTCTAATTTAATGCTGAGAAAGGAAAGTCAAAGGATATTATATTTAATGTTGCTTATATCAGGAAGTAAAAACGCAAATGGTGGCAGGGCATTTAATATCAAAGAAACGTGCGAAAGGAAGTCTTGTTTTGAAACGTGAGTTAAAATTTCACTATATGTTGCATAGATCGGTCTGAGTTTTGTTTTTCTAATCTACTTTCCGAAAGAATCTACTGCTCTGGGACTTTTACATAATCTCAACCTCCCAGGTTACCTTCTTTCAACAGTCCCTCTTCTTCCGCTATCAACGGTCCCTCTTCTTCCACCATCCTCACTTTTAAAAAAAGATGGTAACACCATCCCCACACCAAGATGTGGCTTTTATGATATAAGATGAACAATTTATATTTATTAATTGGCTGAACTTGAAAGTATAATAATGTTATTTATAATTTTTTTTGTTTATATATATGACATGGAGAAATATATTGTCTGATCAATTTTATAGTTAAAAGAAAAACAATAAATAAAGTGTGTTATTTTAAACAATTAAAAATATTATACTATACTATGTTTGACATGCTAATTAAAAAATTCCATCACATATTCACTATACTATTATACAATTTTCGCATATCATAGCGTGACACTCTCTAACATGAAATGTTTTTGGTGTATATTCTTGTTTTTTGTCAAGTGACATCGTATTTATGGTGTTTTATTGGTTGCTAATGTGACATTACCATTTTCAGGGTTGTATATGTATGTGTGTGGGTGGGGGGGGGGGGGGGGGAGTGGTTCATTAGATCCATTCGTCTTGTTTCTTGATTCTCAAATGTATGATGTTGGAATCTATAGTCCTAACCATGTGATTGATTATCTGGAACTTCCACAATGGTATCATTTTTAGTGATAACAACATTGCTTTGGGTTTCGTGGAAGTAACCTGTTGATTGATTAACAACAGTGGAAGTAACCTGTTGATTGATTATTTCTATAATTGCTTTGGGTTTCGTGGCTTAAACCCTATTTTGGCTATTCTTTTGAAATTCTTTCTTAGCTAAACGGTAACATTTTTTAATAAAAAAATCAGTTGTTCGTAAAAAAAATCTTGAATAATCATTTTCTGTAGATATTTATGTATGAAATCATTTTGTTGTTGAACATTGTTAAAAATCATATATGTCGAGTGATTCTTTCAGATATATTTAAGAACCGTATATAATGTTGCATTGTATAATGGAGCACTATTGGAATATATGTTATGGAATAAAAAAATCAAGTGTAGCGAAGTATAAACATCCCTATAAATATTAATGAGTTTTCAAAATATTAATAATTAGTATGTATAGGATAAAAAGTCTACATGAATCCACCACCCAATTAAGGAATAACCATATCATTGTTTGACAAACTTTGACTTAAATAAAATATCGATGTTTTTGTAACCGATTAAAGAATAGTTTAAGTAATATTCATCAAATCCCTAGATTGGTCTTTCAATTAAGCAAATAATTCGATCTAGGGTTTCATTCTCTATGCTTTACACTACCATGGTTTCTAAATTCCTTACTATATTAGATATAAAAACTTTAATTCGAAACAAAAAAGATAAAATGCACTGTATTTACCAAAATCGATCTATCACGAAGCCCATCATTATATATTATTTACTTTTAAAACCCAAGTGAAACGAACATTATGTTTTTTCTAGATGAGTTGTCCAGATTCCAGAATGATTTATTCTTTATCTACATGTGTTGTAATTTTAAAAATTCTGAAAAAAAAATGAGACATTTTAAATATAAAATGTAATCTTAACTAAGTAAACATTCAGTTTGCTAATAAAATATAATTGAACTAAGAAAAAATAGAGCTCATTGGCCAAGTAAAAGCCCAAAAGATAAGTCGTAAACAATAGCAAAAAACAGTGTGCTCTCGTTGAGAGTCGAACTCAAGACCTCCCGCTTACTAAACGGGTGCTCTAACCAACTGAGCTACGAGAGCTAGACGTTTCTTTTCATCAGATCATATTAATAATATATTTTAGGTTTACCACAAAAAATAAAGAACCAAAATTCATACTTTAGAAGTTTTCATTATAATATATCTTCATTCAATACTCGGTATTTACTCAAACATATAGATTTTTTTTCTATCTATTTATTTCATTTCTTGAAATCACATTTAAGCCACTTTGTTGTTGGAACATGTACTTTTCAATATATTGTTTTTGGATTTGCATACTTCATCTACATTGGAATAAAATATTGTTTTTTATTATATGAAACAATTGTTAAGTTTATATTTTAAAGTTTTAAAGCACATTCCGTAAGACTACTGAATACCGTACCATTCTTAACACATTACTACAGTGTCACGTCATCGCCACATCACTTTTCATTCACCTTCTAAAACTGGTGGGTGTGATTTTGTCGGAAAAGAAAGTAGGTTTCAAGGGTTCATTAATTAGTACACCATTAGTGCTGGTAAGGTCAGGATTGTGGTCGTACGTCTCCGGTTTGCCGACATATTTTCTTTCTGAGATTGACAGCCAACTGGGTTGGTTTTGCTATTCTTTTCTTTGAAAGGAGTCGGCTGTCTGAGCGAGTCATCTTCTTCTAGACTCCGCTACACGACACAACATTCTCATTTAAACAAATAGATGTCGGTCGTACTTGTGATGGTTCCCAAGGATCCAATACAACCACTTCACTTAGGTCTACGTTGCCACGATATTTTTCTATGGAAGCAGGTGGTCTGTTAGATGTTTGGCACGCTTTTTTTTTTGTCGTGGGGGAAGGATTGACCTTTCTAACGCATATTCAGTCGTGTCGGCATGGCCCCACCGATTTCTTTTCGATCGGAGCATCCAACAGCGCAACCCGGTTCTACCTGAATAAGCCCGTGCTCGTCCAATGAGGGAGTTTGCTTTACTCAAAGCAAAAAAGCCCCTTCTATCTTATTAGTAAATCGCTAACACTTTTAATTTTTTATTTTTAAATTGAATGTAATTTAATAAAAATGAATTTTTTTAAAATTAAGAAAAGGAAAATATTTCATTAATTTAATTAAAACCATTACGATGATAAAACAATAATTTAAATAAAACGACTACATAGATAATACGACAATTACAATAAAACGACTACCAAATACGATTATTTGTAATATTTTTTTATGAATATTCGTTATAGCCCTTAAAGTCATTTTGAGATCGTTGCTGGTGAGATGATCAGTTGGTTTTGTTAAAAATTCAAAATCATGTGCTTCTTGTTTCTCCTCATGAGTTTTTTGTTTCGCCTCCCGTGTTTTTTTTTTTCTCTTCCATCTTTTCTTTCTCGAAATTCAAGGGACGTTCGAAACTCAAATTATAAATTTCAAAACTAGATGAGACATTTTGAATGTCAGAACCACTTCCAACACCCGATGTATTTGATGAAGACCCTTTCTTTTTCGCTCTATCTTGCCCCATTAGTCGAACTACTTTTTCAAGTTCGAGCTCATCCATTCTGTTCAAATCAATCCCAAAATGCGCATCCGATGAAGTAGTATAACTTGTCTCCGAAACTTTTGTTATTTTCTCACCAAATTCTTCTTCTTCCCTGTACTCTTTTATCTGTTTTGGAGATGCAGATAAAAATCTCCAAACATCAATAAATTTGAAACACTTTTTAATATCAACAAAATATATTTTAAGCTTCATCTCAAAATTTTGTTGATCGTTCCCCCCCCCCCCTTTCCATTGAGTAAGCAAGTTCTTGTAAATGCGATTGAATTTAGTAACCGACTTGTTCATCTCTCAAAACTTGCTACAACATTGGTGTTTTGTATGGTATTCCCCATGACCCATTACACTATAAACGACTCCATAATGGATCGCCAAAAGTGCTCATCTTTTTGCGCATTTTCGATTTGTGAATCCACAGAAATATTAACCCATGACTCGACTAATGTCATTTCTTCATCCGGTTGCTATTGTTTGAGCCGCGACCTTCTCTTTTACCAAAACTGATGCTTTTCCTTTCCCATGTTTTTTGCAGTTGATGGTTCGGCTTGTGGTTCGTGAATAACGTCTGGTTCGTTTTCGGTTACCGGTTTGGGTTCAGTTATTGGTTCGGGATCAGGTTGTGTTTCCCGGACAAATTCTACATCCGGGATATATTCGGGAAGCGAGGAAATTTTTTGAAACATATTTGAGCTTAGAGGTTACACGGGGCAATAGTAAACTTGTTGGGGATGGGGCAAAATCATGGATAAATCAAGTCAGGTTCGGTATACTAACATATCAAACGGTCGAACATTTGGACGTGATTTGCCTCGAGTGGTAAATTGAGGATTGCTTGGACTCATTTTTTTGGAAGAAAGAGGTTTGAAAACTTGTAGAATTGAAAATCTTGTGTGTGATATATGTGTGAGGTATGATTTTAATTTTATAGTTGAATTATTAGGAAAAAAAAATTGAAAAATTGATTTTTGTCAATGGTCAAAAGGCTAAAACGGTCCAAACCAATCGCGGTAAGATCACCACCTGCGGTAAGGATCTTGAGTGTGTTAGGGGGGGGGGGGGGTCGGAATTGTGTTTGCCGCACATTGCGACGCCAAATCAGCAACCCCAGTGTGCGGTAGAGGGGCAGTGCGGTAGAGGGTGTCCCGACCGGCCTTATTATGACTGATTAATATAATCTTTCAATAATTTTATATATGGGTGTATTATAATAAAATATGATACGAATATATATGAAATATGATTAAGATATTGATTTGTAAAAGTGATATTGAAATTTATAGGTGTATAAGTGTATTATAGTCGGTATTCCAATGTTTCCAATATTATAACTTACTTTTAAAGTTGAATAAGGTTTTGTGTATACACAAAAATATAAGGATTGAAATAATAAATATTTGTTAAAGTTGATTTATTGGATGCATCTTGCCTTTGAAACGAGATGTAGTTGACAAAGTTGATAAACATGTCATCATACTTTTCCACTTTCCTACTTATATACTCAAGTAAAGTTATATTCTTATTGGCAATAGTATTATTGTCCATTTTAATCGACTTAATCAACATAAATCTCCATCAATCCACTGTATGAGTAACATATCTTTTATCAAATTGTTATTTCATTTGTCTTCTTTTCCCAAATTGACAATTTATGTATATGTAATTAAAGTTAACCCAAAATGTTTAATTTTAACTTGATTTTGGGAATAAGTGTATGTTCATTTTGTTATAAAAAGGAAATGTACAATAGTGTGTCTGTATTACCAAAGTTTAATCCAAAATTTTATATATTCCTTAAAATAGCCATATATTTCACATTGCACATAAAAAAGACTATTCAATATGAAATTAGTCTCTTATATTTACGACATTTTTTTTCCTTATTTTTACATTAAAATTTGTAAATTTATTTCGACATAAGAGTTATTTGATAGTTACTAATTGAGTCAAGTTAATTTTGATTGAATCGGGCCCAACTTTTATTAGATCCAACAAAACGTATATCGATATATGTTAGGAAATCCCATCAAGCTTTATATTGCGAAAAAGCCTTTTTGATATGTTTCTTATAGGGCCTGATAAGAGGTTCAGTTTGACTCGGTTAAATTCAGACTGTTTAATATCATACTTAAAAGCCTATGATTCATTCCTATAACTATTGATATATCTTTTATCGGGGCTAATAGAGATTGAGTCTGATTTAATCAAACATTGATTTGACACAATCAATAACTATCAAACAACTCTTATGTTGAAAGAAATTTACAAAAATTAATGTAAAAAAATAAGATTTTTATAAGTATCCTAAGAGCACACATAAGAAGTATTAATTATGAAAAATATTAGTATAATTAAATGTGAAGTAAATTAATTATAAAGAATATTCATTATTGTAAAAATATGAAATACCATATATTTTGATATTTAATTATAATAATATTTCTTAATAGTTTTTCTCATATGTGTCCTTAAAATACAGGTTAGAAAATATTTTTTGTAAATATATAAATTATTTCCTGATAAGAACAAGATTAAGAGAAAATATCTTAGTATTAATCTTTTTAATATTTAAATTTTACAATATATCATTGCAAAATAAGAGAATATTTTGAAGAACATGTGAAAGTTTAGGCTATTTTATGAAAGTTTAGGCTATTTTATACCAGATTATATAGAAATTTGACTATTTTAGTATCTTTTTTCTCTATTAAAATTGCCATTGGACTCGAGTGAAACAACATTAAAACTTAAAGGGTCAAATATAACTTTCCTACAAACATGAGGGACTTTATGGTCTGTAAGAAGCTAACAATATATAACATTAACATACCCTGAGCAGGGGAGTTTGGTGGAGAGTTCCTCTGTGCTCTCTTTCTCTCTATCTCTAGAAATTACACAACTTTCTCCTCCGAAATCAAACCAATACATACACAAATTTGTGTTTATCGACGGATGATCAAACAGATTATCTGAATTTCCCTAAAAAATTCGGGATTTTTTTTCTTATTTGAGATAAATTTGAACATTCACGATTCGGATCAAAGGAAATGGACACAAATTCATGGACTCGTTTCTCTACTTCGAATTCTTCTCTAAGGCGGTATCAATCTCGATCAGGTTTGTGTTTTTTTTTGTTAATTTGATTTTTCTTTTGAGAAACCGCGTTAGAAATTGCAATGATTTTAGGAATTCACTATTGCTTACTTTAATTTTGAAGTACGTGTATATGATCAATTGATCATGCGATTGATTGATTCAAACTGTTAGGTTTACCTCTCTTCCGATAAATCACTAAGAAATGCATATGAATTATTTTGATATCCACCGACGTTTTTCTAAAAAGCGTGTTAGGGTTTAAAAGTTCCATTTTTCTGTTTTGCTTTTTTTTTTTTTTTGGGGGGGGGGGGGGGGAAATGATGCTAATTTCATATGCAGTGATCAACGATTGTGTTTTCGAAAAAATATGATCTTATCGTTCATCTATCCTTCTGCAAACTAGAGAAAATCTCAAAACAAATGATGAAAGACGAAGTAGAAATTTAAGATTTTTTCGATTTCTAGCCTTAGAAACCAAAATCTCTCCTTTTTCTCCAATACTTTGTTCTATATTCACGAACTATCTATCTCTCAACTTACACAAACAAACACAAACCCTAATTAAAGCTCATATAAGCATATCAACCAAATTAAACTCCCGTTATCTTTTAATCCTTCTTTATAGATTCCGATTCCATTGAAATCAGTTTCAATTCTAACATCCATGTTTCTAATCAGACGCATTTCATCTTGTAGAAGAAACCGATGATGAACCACGACCTGAGTACTTATGCCCATTCTGTGCTGAAGATTTTGACATCGTAGGTCTCTGTTGTCACATCGATGAAGAACACACAGTTCAAGCAAAGAATGGGGTATCATTATCATTATCATTATCATTATCATTTTCAGTTTTTCACCACTTTCTTCTTACATATAAAATATAATAAACCCCCAAAAATGTTAATATATACTTACAGGTATGCCCCATATGTGCAAAAAAAGTGGGAACTGGTTTAGTGAGCCATATTACAATGCAACATGGAAGTCTTCTAAAGATATCCTTTTTACTAATATCTAACATTTTGGATCTTTTTTTTTATTATAAAAATTATTTTATGTTGTTATTTCTTGACTTAATAAAACGTTCAACGCAAGAGGAGATTGCGTAGAGTTGGATCAAATTCAACTTTTTCAATTTTGAAAAAGGAATTAAGAGAAGGAAACTTGCAGTCTGTTCTTGGAGGTTCTTCATTTCTGATTCCATCATCATCTATGAACACAGAACCTGATCCATTGCTGTCTTCTTTTATTTACAATAATACCCCTGATGATGACGTGTCAAAAGATCAATCTCATTCCTCTACTGCAGCAGTTTCAATAGTGGAAGGCTCAAATAACGATTTCTTTACAAGGTAAGAAGCACTATGTCAATTCTTGCATTACAGCTTTAATTATTTCAGTTGCAAATCTTTATACAGAAAAAAAAAAATGTAATTGCATTTATTTAATCAACTTTTATATTTAAAAAAAAAAAAGAGACACACGTGGCTATCTTTTAATTTCTGGTTATTGAAATATATTTATTTCATTAAATGTTATCGTCAAGTAATCTTTTTTATTAAAAACATGACACGAATTGTATTCTCAAATAATCTTTCTCATTAAAAACATGACACGCTTTTTAAAAAAATGACAAATAGATGAAGAAAATTCATGATTATGAATAGGTTTTTGTTAGATAAAATCTGGTGTGTCTAAATAAATAAATAAATAAAAGTTTATAAATTAAAAAAGTATAAAAACCAAATTTACTTTTTGTTAGTGATATGAGGATTTAAATTTATGTTCAGGAGTGAGAAAGAGAAGGGTGGTATAGTTTCTGGTGAAGATAAGGAGGAGAAAAGTCGACAAAGTGAGTTTGTTCAGGGACTAGTATTGTCAACTTTCTTTAATGTTGATTTATAAGCAGTTTGTTACTGCATAAACATGAAGGGAAGAGAGCTACAGTCATGTAAACCAGAGGAACGCATATCTCTTTACTCATATTGTATTAAGAATCCAAATATATATAAATATATAATATAGTATATGCTTTGATCTATATTACATAATGATTCTAAACATGGTTTTGTTTGTTTTTGAGTTAACGAGCTTAATTAGTATATTATGAGTTAAGCACTTAATCTAGACAATTATAAAAATGGTATATGCTATTTGAAATAGTCTTTTTATTGTAATAGTCCTTTTAAAATAAAGGTTTTGTGTTGTTTTTGTAAAACACAATTATTTTAAGCAAAACAAATTGTAGATAAAGGTCCTAAACGGTAAAATCCTCAACTAGTTGAAAATGTTTGATGTGTCGGATGAATACAAGATGCCACAAAACGATGAAGACAAATATAAAGTAAACAACCTTATATAAATATCTTAATCATTTCGTCTTCTAAATGTCCAAAATGTTAAGTCTATCATGGTCTTCTACTAAGTCTATTGATCTTAATACATGACAAAACAAATAGTTAGGCTTGAAAATCTTAGTGATGTGTAATAACATCCAACAACCTCCTTAACTATATCAAGGAAAGTTTCAAAAGTTCACATATTCTCGGGTAATGAAGTCACCTCAAAGTGTAGACTACCTTCAATAAGCTCCTATGAAAAATCCATAATGTATAATAACATCCAACAAGCTCCTTAAGGTATATGAAGGGTTCATAAGCACGATATAATTCTTAATTGTGTAAAATATCATATTTAAAAAGAAAAAAAAAATGGTCAGGTAGGTAAGGTACGTTGAGGAGGGTGGGGTTAGTGGTGTGTTTATTTAAATAAATTAAAAAATCAAGAGAAAAATATTATTTTTAGGTAGGACAGAGACCAAGTGCGTAACAAAAACAAACATTAGAGACCTTCTGAGTTAAAAAAATAAGTTAGAGACCAAACGCACAAATTACATTAAACCATAGGAACCATTCGTGTAATTACTCAAACTAAAATATTGATTTCTACAAATGATTTTCATTTATGATTTGGAATGATGATGGCAATACCTAACTACAAAGCATAATTAGGTCTTATAAACATGATTTTGTCACAACTTATTGAGTTTATGAGAGATTCGTCCAATGAGCTTAAAAACTCCATTAAAGATCCTAGATCCATCATTGCTTCACTTCAAGGGTTTAACACCATATTTTAAACTTAAAATCATAAAACCTACATCTAAATCATATCATTAAGCTTAGACAATGATCAACTTCAAGTTTTACTAGATCAAATGATTGATTCATGTAGTTAGTGTTTTACAATCGCCATTGAAGTTTCATAAACTCAAATTGGTCAATGAGATGAACTTCTATCAATATTTTGGTATTAGAACACTTGAATCTAAAACAAAACAATATTAGAACCAAGTCAAATTTTAGAAAGTAACAAGACTTAAGTTGCTAATTAGTGAAAGTTTTGAACATTTAAACCTAACCTCTCTTCTTCCCCTCATTTGGACTTTTTCATATTGGATAACAAAGGGAATTTGGTTTGAGAGAATGTGAGCTGAATAGGAGAATTGAAGATCGATTGGAGTTCTAGTATCAAAATGAAGTTATGAACACCCAATAAATATCTCTAACTTCACAATTCCTACCTTAAACCTAGTTAGTTAATATATTGACATTTAAGGTCCAAGATCTAGTTAACAATGTTAAGTCAAAGTCATGCCTAAGTTTTCTTAATTAGCAAGATTGGGCCCTTAACATACATATAATATCCCAACACTAAATAACCTTTCTACCCTCTTATCTTCTAATTCAATGATAAAATTTCTTACGAATACATGCATATCCTAATTAAATGTGTTCATTTAAATTTCATTCCTCAATTTCTAACCTTGGAGCTTTTAACTTCAACTTTCACCCAATCAATTACAACTAAATTTTAATTTAACTATTTTTATATTACTTAACTTAAAACTTTTAAATACCTCGTTTTTATAATTTTTAATATATTTAATTTAATAAGAAAATTATTTCTATATAACTACACTTGAATATCAAAAGTTCTTTTTCTGTAGAATGACTTTTAGTGGAAGGACTTTTTGTAAAAGATGCTATTTAAAATGTGTTTGAATTACGCAAAATGATTTTTAATTAACTTTTATATGTAAAGTTACAAAAAGTTAGATTTCGTGACTTTTTGAAACCCTTTCTTTTACTCTTTGCAAAAAGTCATTTTAAAATAACTTTTCCATTATCCAAACATATTTTTTTTTTGTTTTTTTTTTTTAACTTTTTGAAAAAGTTAAAAATTAAAAAGTCAATCTAAAAACTATGCCAAACACCCTCTATAACTTCTGGTCACAAATTACATGTGTTACAAGTTTGCTTATTACTATCCCAATGCTATTGTGTCAAACTTACTATGATAGGGTCATAGTCTTGCACGAGAAGTAGGAAGGATGTGAAATTCAACGTCCAAGTGACATCTAGTTTTAAACATGACATACAACAAACGAGTCATGTTTGTAAAGGGCATGCGTTGCCTATATTGCGATTATGTGTTGCATGTGTTTTTATATACCTGAGTCGTATTTGGTAAATAAGTTTATATATCTTGTACTTACAAGTTGTATACGTTGATGAACATTAGTTATATACGTATGACATTTGCATTTGTGATCATTGGGGCATGCATGGTACTTCTGGTTCATCGGTGCATGTGAGATGAATTCATGTTGACAATTCCACGTGTGTCAAAAAGCTATTCACAATGATAAAAAAATCGAGGGATGCATATCATGTATTTCATTCACATATACCTTAAGTATACATTGCTATTACCATGGTGAATATCTTTATCATGACATTGGGTTTTCTATGCATTTTATCACGTTATAGGCATGTGATTCATTCGGGCTTGGCTTTATGATGGACTTTTCTTTTAGTGTTGTGCCTTACATGTCCCTTGAAAGGATTGGCAACGATCACAATAAAAAAAAGATATATGTTGCATTTAGTCAGAAAAATGAACCGTTTTCTGGAAAAAAATTTCAAGAAAAATGAAAATTTTGAAAATGCGTTTAGTTCGTCTATTTTTCTAAACTTTTCGCGGAAAATGAAAAGTTTCTGTTTTCTAAAATTACAAAGAAGGAAATTTTTGGAAAACCAATAATCATTGTTTTCTATATTTTTTTAATTTCAAATTTTTTCTAAAATATAAATACACCCACTCCCACCTCTATCTACCCTCACTTTAACACCCATAATCTACTACACCCACTCCGACCTCTATAAACACACCCTTAACCTACCCATCCCCACCCATTCCCCAGCCCACCCCAATCCCCACAAACACACACACACATACACACACCCATACACAACCACAAACACACACTTACATCCAACCTCACCCCCACAAACACACACTTACATCCAACCTCACCCCCACAAACACACAGTTACACTCACACAAACACACACACATACCCACCCTAACTTCCACCCACACCCACACAAGCACACACACACACATCCACCCCTACAAATACACACTCACCCCAACCCCCACCTACACCCACAACTCCACAAACACACATATCCCCACAAACACATCCACGTACAAACACACTCATCCATCCACCTAACACCACTACCAGAATCACCGACCTACCATCACCGTCACCACCACCGTCGCCGTCATCACCACCTCTGCCACAATTGCCGCCGCCGCCACTACCACCATCGCCATCATTGACACCCCCCCCCCACACACACACACACACAACCACCGCTACCGTTTTTTAAAAATAAAAACCGATAGAAATATAAACATCTAAACACATTTTCTAATTTTCTAAAACTAAAAATGAAAAATAAATAAGTTTTAATTAAATGCGTTTTCTAAATTTTCCAATGAAAAACGAAAACTGAAAAAACGAAAAATAGAAAATGAAAACTATCCGTAACCAAACGCAACCCTAATATTTCACCAGTTGAAGAAGTATTGAGAACTAATATAGTAAACTTGACTCGGAAAACATCTAAACTTTGTTAATGTTTTTTGACATGAAACTTATTTTGGAAAATTTAGAGTGATTTTCAAAGTTAGCACACCAATTACAACTCTAACAATTTTACAATAAATTTCACATTTAAATAACATAAATACACACCAAATTCAAGAAGTATTATACAAAGTTGGTAATAAGATTACATCTAAAGTTGAACTTCAAATTGATTTCCAAGAAATAATTTTACCTAGATTAGAATAACAATGGGTATATATGTCTATAACATTCTTTGAAAGACACAATTAACCATGACAACACACCAACAATTTGAAAACAACAAATCATTCCTAGAAATTAATTTAAAATTTACCACATTAGTTTACACATCCTACTATATAGTTTATACACTACAACATCCATATCATATCAACAAAGTTCCATCATTCCAAAACAAAAACCCTTCAAATCAAATCATCCAAAAGCCCCAACATGGACTCTCTCTACTCATTTCCTTAACCAAAAACATAAACATTTGTCAGTTTTTTTTTTTTTTTTTTTTACCTAATCTCTTTCACCACATCTTCTTCCTACCTCCAAAAGTCATGATTTTTAAAAAACACAAAATCCGGGTGATACGCATTCAAACTCCTCAACCAATTCTCAGTTGAATGCATCAAAGAATCGACTTTTTCAGCTCCATGAATCCCACTTTGTGTCCAATCAGAACTCTTGAACTTGTAAACAGCAAGCCCAAAAATCGGTAATGAAATCCCAACATCATGAACTTCAATCATACTTGACTTATCACCTTCCACACCTGAATCACAATATCACACACAAATCTTTTTTAAAAATTTAAAAAGATGTCAACTTTTTGTCTCTTTTGTACAAAAAAACTATGACCCATGTAAGTAAATAAGCAGATAGAAAGATTGAGGGATACTTTTTAATGGTGTTGAAAGAGAATGAAAAGTCAAGAAACTCGCATCAAGATTTTGTAAAGATGGGCCCACAGGGATTCTATATATAGGATACCTGGAAAAAAGTGGATAGAAATTAGGGAAAGATTGCAGGAAATAGGAAATTATGTGTAAAAAATTAAATAAAATAGAATATTTACCAAGCAACAGACACCCAACTTGATTGAGTTAAATCACAGCTTCGATATGATTTCAATTCTGGAAACTTTGATGCAAGATCTGATATCTGATGAGATCAATGACAATTGTAAAACTCATGAATCAATAACATTAGTAATCAAGTGAATTACCATAAATACCCTTGAAGGGTTTACCTTGTCGGCTAAAGGCGCACGATGATATGGTAAAGCACGTTCAAAATATTCAAAGATTAAAAGCCCAGGTGGGTTTCTAATCTCGTTTTCCTCTAAATTATCACTTCTAATCATGAGTTTATTGAAGTTTTTTGCAACATTGTTTTCATAGCTGCTATTACTACTTGTAGCTCTTGAAGAATCAGAGTCACTTTCACCAAATGGCCTTCTGTTTTTGTCAAAAAATGAGTGGAAATTTTAATTACGATATTGCCATTGGAGATGAGAAATTGAGAAGAAGCTCACCTTGTTGTGGTTAGAGGTGATGATGGATCTACATAGAGTTGAATAGCAGATAGAAATGGGACATAGTATTGAACAACAGAGTCACTTTCATTTAACACAAGAGGAACCCCAACTCCATATGCACTCCATTCCTTTAAAGATTCCCAAAGATCACCAAGTATGAAGTATGGGTGGTAATTGGAATCTTGATTCCTCCATCCCTTCATGCTAGTCTACATGATTGCAAGAACATTATCTCTTAGATCATAATTCAAATAAATAATTGATGTTAAGAATTGTGTTAGGGCTAAAATGCTAATCACATGTTAAGTCAATGACCAATGATCGATAATTACTCAAAATGTTGGCTTTCTTGTATAATCTAATCAAATACAGTACAAAACAAGTAAGAATCCACTAGGGTTAAAGCATAAACAAACGCAAACTAAATGATGAATTCATCTGTAAGTTTCACATTTTATCAATTTCCCAGAAATGGAAATGAGAAAAATGATGAATTTGAATAGGTTGTTAACGTAAATAAGTAATAAGATTGAAAATTAGCGATTAATCTAAAGCCACGAATTCAACATTATGTCGATTATCAATGTAATAAAGCATCAAGATAGACAGTGGAGAGGTTCAATTTCTTCATTGTGATTGGATTTTTTTCTTGAATGTTTATTCCATACCTTAGGGAAATGTTGAGCAGTGACAATTGGAGTCGTGTGCTTCATAAACCGATCCAAATTAGTTGTCACGACACTACTGCTGCTACTCATCAACGACTCCGATTGTTGCTGCTTTTCTTGCTGTCGTTGGGGTTGTACTTTCTGCTCTTCTTGTTGTACATGTTTCTGTTGTTGCTGATTGTACCTTCTCATCGCCGGTGGGCTGTAAAATCTGTCCTCCCGGACCCGGCTCCGACCCAAATTCGACATGCCCCACAACAAATTTGAGGCTTCGAAGTCGTGATCACGAAAACCAGATGGAATATATACAGATATATACTTTAAATGCGATACGATTATACGTATATCTATATAAGCGTTTTTCCTTGAAATTGATCGGTTCTGTGATCGAATTAAAGGGGTTATTTTTATTGGAATTAAGCAATTGGGATGTTCTAAGGTTTCTGGTGCGATCGAAGTTTTATGAAATCCTTTAATTAGGGTTTTTGAAGAGAGAGAGAGAGATATGGGTCTCTGTGAAGGTTATTGTTTTGACGAGTGGAAGACGAAGGGAATAAACCGACGAAATTTGAGGGTGCACCTTTACGAACGTGTGCCGTGTTCCACTGGAATATCATTTACTTCAGTTACCTAAATTGACCTAAAATCCTGATCAGGGGAACTAGCACCTGGTTTGCAATAATTACACAAATGGTCCTCCATCTTTTGCTTAACGTATAACTTTGCCACTTAAAAGTTTGCAATCTTACACTATAGTCCCCGAATAATTTGAAGGCGTTAGACTATTTATAAACTTATGACACATTAATTATTTGATTTAATATGATGTATAACCGTATATTATGTGAAGATGATTATGGAGCATACTGAAATAACCAATGATTGTAATGAGAATAAATACAGTCTAAATTTATTTATGGATAGTATACTTAGTTTTAATTTTAACCTAACACATGCATATATATAAACATAAATGTTTTTTTTAGAGCATACCTAGTATTTTAAAACAAGGTATGCACTACTAATATGGTGTATGACCAAAAAAACAGAGATATTAAATATGACAAAATAATACATAAAGAAACTCATGAATGTATAACCTAACCTTTTTGCGGAAAAGAACCTAGTATATACTTGTTGCATCATATGCATTAATATAATTAAGTATTATAAACATAATCTTATTTATTTAATATTATTGTAATATATATATATATATATATATATATATATATATATATATATTATATTTGTTACAACCAAATTAATAGAAAGGGTGTATATGATAATTTATATAAGTTGGAAGATTGCAATATAAATTTTAGGGTAAAAATGAAATAAGGTTGGAGATGAAATATTATTTACCTTATTTTTGGAGGAAAAATAGAAGTGTGTTAGAAATGGTTTAAATAACATCTTTCTTATTTGAACAAATGTCAAAACAATATGTTAGGTTTGGAGGCTAGTGATTCATCTAATCTTAAGTACTAAACCTCATGAAACTACATCATTTTATTAGCTAAAGATTGTAATTAAGGGATTCATGATTAACAATTGACATTACAAATTCAATATTATTGAAGCAATAATTTTGATAGGGAAGCAAAAATATTAATTATCTTTGACTTCCGTGATAGTGGAAGAAAATAATGTTCACTGAAATGAAATAATAAACGATCACGGAGGAAAGAAAACATAGATGATTAACCGATAATAAAGAAAAAAAATACAATGGAGTATTGTATATTTACCAAATGAAAACTGAACTGTTTATATTTACTAAGATAAAACTGTATAATTTAAAGATTTAGTATCTAAACTTAGGTGAAGCTGTAACATATATATATATATATATATATATATATATATATATATATATATATATATATATATATATATATATATATATATATATATATATATATATATATATATATAACATTACATATATCTATAAGAGAACCCATTTAAGTACTATTCACAAGGGATTGAAGTACTATTAACGTTAATGTAATAATGTTGGTGTAATCTTGTTTGGTTATAATGCAATACAACTTGACACAAACTTATCTATAATTGTTCTCCTTAATAAAGAAAACACATATAATGGGCATGCTAAAGGTTCCTAATAAAGAAATACAAATGGCCCATAAGGCTTTCAACTTTCAAAGCTATTAGGCTATTAGCAGCCACTTCAACAATAAAGTTTGACCAGTCAAATGTGTTCTGCCTAATCCCGAACATTACAACAACATAAGCACCATGTACAACTTCCAACATCACCCCAAAAAAGTCAACCACGATCCTCAGCTTATCTACCCTCTCTTTCAATTGCTATTTATATCGTTCATACAAGTAAATTGACATAACAAACAAATATGGCTAATGTTAGTAGTAGTTGGGAATTGGAGATCAAAAGTTCAATAGCTGCTTCGAAGGTCTTCCATGAATTCATCCTCAAATTTTTTGAATTTCTAGCACAAAATGTTATTCCAAAAGAATTTGGAATAACGTTCACGACATTGGAAGGCGATGGAGGAGTTGGATCCATCAAACTCATGAGCTTTTGTAATTAACTTTTTTATATTCTAAATTTATAATTCGAATGTTAATAGTTGTTTTCTTTTTATTGACTTTCATTTTTTTTTTTTTTTTGGAAAATGTAGTGGATGATCAGTTTCCAAGTGTGAAGTACAAAGTAAAAGGAATTGATTTAGAGAACTTTACTTACAATTTGGCGATGATTAAAGAGGAAAATGGGAATGAATATGAGTCAACTTTTAGTGAAATGAAGGTTATTTCGTCTACTGATGGAGGTTGTGTGTTTAAGCAGAAGAATATTGATTTTGAAGCAATCTCTGAGGATGAAATCGAAACCCAAAAAGAACAACTCACTCAATATTTTGAAGTTTTTGAAGCTATTGTCACTCAAGAAGATTCTACTGATTCTTAGGTTAATTCTTTGTATTTTGGCGCTTGAATACAACATTGCTATGGATTCTTGATTTGTTTTGGCTTCTAATGTTGTTGATATGAATATTATGAAATTTAGTTGGGCTTTGAACACCAAATTTCCCAATTGATGGAGAATGCTTATATTGTTTTATATAAATTGTAGTGATTCATATCTTATAATCCTTGTAACAAAAGAAATATTCTATTTTAAGAGAAAAATCTTGTTAAACCTAACTTATAAAAGTTCGTTTTGGAACATCCTTTAAGATGTTTTATAAAATATTTACGAAGATTTTGTATGCTAGAAGAGCTATAGTGCAATCGGATAAATTTTGTTAAAAAGGATCAAAATGATTTGTTATGTATCATATTCTATTTTTATTGCATTTTACTTTACAGTGATTATAGTTGTTTTATTTAATAAAACATGTTGTATGTATATTAGTCTTTATTTTTATAATCATTTTTTTAACGTCAGATAAAATATAATATAATGAAAACTAGAAAAAACCTAGAATATACAAGATAAAATAAGTTTAAATTTAAAATACACAATTAATTAAACATCAACCAAATCGAGCTTTACATCATAGGACAGGCAGGGGTGGATGTCATATCCTAATAAAATAATATAATCTAAAGTTTTATAAGAGAAATTAAATCTAACATATCATTTTTTTTTTATCTTCAATATTATTTTAAAAAAGAAATTAAATCCAACATAACATCCTTCCCAATATTATCAACTGAATGTAACTGTTGATCATGAGCATGGTTTTTTTTCATGATTACCCTGTCATTATAAGAGCTCAAATTAGCAATCATAATAATATAATTAATTAAAAATTACAAAATAAATACAATAACAATTAATGTAACTGTGGATCATGAGCATGGTTTTTAATTGGGGATCGGCACATTGCATTTAAGCTTATTTAAAGTAGCACATAAGTTTACTCGTATCCAATTGGGCTGTTGTTTTAAAATGAGATTCGGCTAAAATAACATCCTATATTACTATTTAGATACCCTATATAATTTTTAAGGTATTTTTATTGGTTAGAATTATTTTGTTTTTTGAAAAATATGATTAAAAATAGTTACATATATATTGACTTTTGATAAATATGTCTATAGGATGTTTAAAGGGTGTTTTAATACAAATACCCTTTAAAATTTAGATTTGGATGACTATATTTACACTTCAACAAAAATGGTTGGGGGAGTTGCATTTAGCAATCCCCTACTGACTTAGCCTCTGAGAATAGGATTGCAACACCAACGTGTCCGATACAATGGACATTCTTTCCTTTTTTGAGCATCGATCTACAAATGAGAATTTATACCTCATTTTCCAACTTCATGTGTATTGATATTAGAAATATGGAGTTTAAGATTTCAAAAGCTCCATATGATTGCCACATGATGTTAAGCCAATCTATCATGTCCTTTAGCTGTGTTTTTTCGGTCTGAGGTCATTGAGAGTGATGTAGTGATGTTCCTTATAATTTAGTCTTATTAATTATATTTTGTAAAAAGTAATCAGAGTTAAATTAAAATATTAATCCAAAAAACGTACGTAGTAAAATAAAAATATATAAGGGCTGTCTGAGGTGTACCCATGTGACAAATCTAAATATACAAGATGTTATAATATTAGCCCAAGGGCCCAAGCTTTTTATTTGATTTATAAATGGGCTAGTTGACCCATAAATCGGGAAAAAACCACGATAATAAATCCTGACAATTTATTTCATCAAATACTAAAGATGTAATGTATTAAATTAGAAAAATTCTTTAACCCAAACTTTTTCTAAAAGTTTTCAAGGCAAACAACCAAATAATGTCCTTATTTGACGTCTAGATTTTTATGATTTGTGATGAGATAATATAATTAATTAAATAAATTGATCAATATATCAATTACTTTCAATTTATTTTTACATATAAATAAGTTTCTTAGTTATATATTCAGGAAAAAACATTTGCTATTTTTATGAATTCCTTTTCGTGAAGCTAGTAAGCTACCAGCCTCCACCCATTCTAGGAATGAGGTAACTAGTTGAAAAAGGACATATTATATAGTCATTTCTAGTTTGATCTTATGTGGTTGGTTGACACTATACCTTTATGCATTTTTAGTCTGAGTTTTAAAATTTAGCACGATGTATCACTCATATGATGAATTAAAAAAACATTAAATATATTTAGATATATCAATACACCATTTTTTTTATAAGTTTTCTGGTATTAAATATTATAGTGCATTAGACATTTTTAAGTAGATTAAACTATTAATATTGTTATACATTGTAATATAAGAAACCGACTCAGTTTTAATATTTAAAAAAACTCAAAGCATAACTTTCAAAATGCATCATACTTTACATCCTTGTAATTTTCTGTTACGTCCAATATAAAAGTACTTTTTTTCTCCTTGGAACTAATTTAATAAAATCTATAAACTTCAGAGGCCTTTTTTGAAAATTATATAAAAAAACCCTTAATATATCTGCATAAATCGTCACTATTATGGCATCCACGATGCATTGAACTTCATACAATTCAATGGAGTGTCGCATCATCATTCACTATTTCTTACAACTTTTTTCATGTTTATCTCACAATGCATTCAATTCTATAAGTTCAATGGAACATATTAAAAAAAAAATTATTTAAAGATTTAAAGACCTTCTTTTTACCTATTGAAGAGTTCAATAGTCATTAAACTCTAAATCCATTGAATGTCAATGTGACATTTCGCAATGGTGGAGTTGTATCCACTGATGACAAGTGGTCATGACACCACATTCAACTCTTCCATTAAACTCCCTATTATGGATGTTCTTCGTTCCAATGCCACCCAATGTCTCCGTCGTTAGCCATAACTTCCATCATCGTCACAGCTCCAAAGCCATCAACTTTGGTCCCCGTCGTGCTCAACCACCTTATTTCTCTTCCTCTTTTTGACCACACAACCTTTTTTCTCTCTTAAATAAAACTGTTAATTCATTTCAGGATCGGTGTTTGATATTTCCATCGACATTTTGGTTGGGAAAACTGAAGTTTTAATAGTATAAATTAACTGAAATTAAGAACAAGGAAGAGAAATATAGGAGGAAAATAAAAAGAAATGGATTTGTGATGTTGTTTGCCTCATCGTTTGAAATCTAAACGATCAGGTGGTTATATGTCTCCACCTAACCATAGAAGAAACTTACCAATCAAACTTATTTGCTTGTGAATCTTCTTGAAACTTATAGCACAAGCCTTATACTTTATTTCTTTATTCTAGTGTGGTTACAGTGGGCATAAATAGCAGTGAGGATGGTAGAATTGAGGTTTGTTGTTAGCGAATGAGAGGATACATAGGAATGGACCAATAAGAGAAGTTGATGGAACTAACGGTTATGGTGCATTGTAGTTTTTGGTGGTAGTGTTGATGGTTAGAAATCGGTTTGGAGTTTTAGGAAGAGTATGAGAAAAAGAAAGGGGAGTATGGGCTTCTAAGATATAATATTAAATAACAAGGTTATTGTCGTTATAATCCAACAATTCTTACAAAATATTTTAAAAATGTTCCTTTATTTTATTACATGTATTGTAGAACCATAAACTACAAATGATCTTCCATAAAAAGGAAAATAAATTTTTGTATGCGATCTCCCGGTAATTGCTTCATGAAGATGTGGCGGCGTGGAAAAAATGATAGCCATGTATATTAATAATTTGACTACATAGACACCTTTGGTTTGATGTGGTGATGTGGATGAAATGATCACATAACTTCTTTAAGAAACTAGTTTTCGATCATTTCACTAGCTCAACACAAAGACATTGTTCCCATTTAACCCTGACGATAATTTTTCAATTATCCTAACTCGTTGGTAAAAATAACTAAGGTTTCCCTATTACAAACAATAGTGTTGATTTGTGATTTTAGTTATGAAGCTGTTTTGTAACAACCCAGAAATTATCATTGTTTACAAATAGTTTTCAAAACAGGTTTAACATCAGAGTTTTCCCAAAAATCATAAAACAAAACACGAGGAGGTGCACGATCACGTCTTCGCCTTCCCAAGATCCTCTGAGGTACCTGAAACATAATCTAAAATTGTAAGCCCAAAGCTTAGTAAGTTTTCCCCCAAATACAAATACACAACAAATAGCACATATATAATAAAAGCATGCAATGGGTCCACAACTAATAGATTAGATTACCCCTGAGCTCACAACATAACTCTGACTTGCCCTTAGCCCACAACTTATGTCTGGCTTGCTCCCCGGCCTGATCAGTCCTCAGACTGAACATCACTAAGTCCTCAATACGAGTTTGTCATGTCCTTCCCGACCCTCAACTCGCATCTGGAATGCCCATGAGCCCTCAGTATGAGTCTGGCATGCTCTCCCCCACCCTCAGCTTATATTTGGATTGCTCCATGGTTTGTTGGCTACAACACGGAGTAGTACAACCTCAACCCAACCCACATAATATGTCGACATATAACAGATAAAAACATACACATATAAACAGAAAGTATCACCGGTAGTCCTACATATCTACCAAACTAGCATGCATATCTACTCCATGTAACACCCATAAAAATCATGTCAAATTTAAACTTTTAAAAACGTTTCAATACCATTAATCATTACAAAACTTGTTTTCAAAATAGAATAATATCAGAGTATCCCAAAAACAAAGTCATAAAAACATGAGGAGCTGTACGATCATGCCTTTGCCTTCCCGCAATCATCTGATGTCCCTGAAACAAAACTGAAACTTTAAGCCCAAAGCTTAGTGAGTTCCCCCAAAATACTGATACATAACAAGCAGTACACATAATAACAACATGTAATGGGTCCACAGCTCTATAGACTGGATTACCCCCCCCCCATTGGGCCCACATTGTGAGTTTGGCTTGCCTTTCGGGCCCACAACTCACTTCTGGCTTGCCTCCGAGCCCACAGCATAAGTCTGGTTTGCTTTCGAGCCCACAGCTTATGACTGACTTACCCTCTCTTCAGTCTTAATACTGAAACATAACTGACCTACCCTCAGTACCAGTCTGGCATACCACTTGGTCCTCAATTCGTATATGGTATGCTAGTGAGTCCTCAATATGATTCTGGTATGCCTTCCCGACCCTTAGTTCATATCTGGCCTACTCTAGGGCTTGTTGGTCACTACACGAGACAATGCAACCTCAACCCTACCCACACAACATGTCTACATATACAACTAATTGCACATACAGATAGTCAAACGGTAACATAGGTAGTCCTACAGATCTACCTAACTGGCATAGCAAACTAGCATGTATAACTATTTCATACTCAACACATCATCAACTATTGGGATATCAAATCTAACGGGCCGGCCTTGGTGTCTTAGACCCCTTAGTATATTCATGATAACTCACCTCTCAACTGTAGAATCGAAGTGATAATCTCAAACTCTCAAACCACGGACACGAACTCCACCACCTATATTTACCATATGACCATTTTCATAAATAATTAACTAGTCAACTCTTGGTCAAATTCCAATTCAAAGGTCAAGGTTAACAGTCCATGTTGACCCGATTCGTCAAGTGTAGTTCACCGACTCGTCGAGTCCTTCCTGAACTAGAGAAGTCGTGAAATCCCCCGTTGACTCATCGAGTTTCCCTGCAACTTACTAAGTTCGTGCATGTTTAAAAGTCGGGAAAACCCTAGCTGACTCGCCAAGTCCATGAAGAAATCCTTGCACAACAATCTTCATCGGACTCGCCGAGTTAGCCATGCAACTCGTCGAGTCCCTTCAGTCCTTTCTCCATTCAGATGCTTTTTAAGCCATTCCAAAGCTCCATATTGCACATCAAGCTTCCCAAGGCATGTTTATCACGTAAACTTGCAAACTTTACGTGCATGCAAGGCTCTAAAGGCTTATAATGTCAATTCCAAGCTTATAATGGGGTTTAACTCAAAAGTAAGGGTTCATACTTGCTAAAGCTGGAGACTTTATAGTTATGGAGACCAAGATAAGCTCAGATCTGAAGTTAAAACTTCAGATCCTATCCCACACCTAAAAATGGCTAATATATATGCTAGAAAAGTCCTAATCTTCAACATAAAGAGATCTAGAAAGAGGGAAGGTCAAGGTAATGACTTGTTAACTTCAAACTGATGCCAAGAAGCAGAATAGTCAGATCCACTAGCCCCTCTTGCACTATTCATCTTATACTTCAAGTCTTCTTCTTGCAAATCACCTTCCAAGCTTAAAAATCACACAAGAATGGAGCACACACATGAATTAGGGTTTCTGGACTCACAAGGAGATGTAATGGGAGGCTAAGGAGGCTAAGGATCCTTTAAATAGGGTGTAAAACCCCAAAAATTAGGGTTTCATCCTCCAGCTCCAACTCGTCGAGTCACGCCTCCGACTCGGCGAGTTGGTCACTTAAACACGGGGCCAAAAATGTTCCTACTCGATGAGTTAGGGCATCCAACTCGTTGAGTAGACCTTTCAATATGAAAATAAAGTTATAAAATTAATACTTGAGAGTCAGGGCATTACATTCCATATTCAACATATCAACGAATATCAGGTTGTCAAACCAATGGGCCGACCTTGGTGCATTCGAATCGTAAGTACAGTGAGGAAAAACTCACCTCTCAAGCTGAACAAAATTGATAAGGCCCGAGTCCGAATCTCAGCTCTAAACTCAATGCCTACATCCACCAAGTGACCAATTCCATCAAAATCCCAGAATACCCTCAAAGTCAAATGCAGTCAAAATTGGTCAAACTCAAAGTTAACTGGTCAAAATCAATAAACCCACTGAGTCAACCCATCCGAGTCAACCCAACCAAGTAAACTCAACATGGGCTGGCCCATGCGAGTATGCGGGGAATACTTCAGAGGTACGCTCAACATACACGAGGTTGCACAGAAATCGGGGTGGTTGACTGAGTACGCAGGGAGTAGTCCAAGCTACGCGGGGCGTAACCTTGCAACCCCAATTTCTTCATTAAGTGCTTAATGATTTTCGCATTTAAGCCCAAACTTCAGATCCAAGGTCCAAAGGCATACTAAGGTCATAAAGTTTCCAACTTTATGACTTTATACGTCCATAAAGTACTTAACACAAGGTCTTAATCCATTAAGACCTTCTACAAGATGCATGAAGCCAAACTAGCTAAAGGGGCCTCATTTTTATGGTTAAGGACCTCTCCTAGGGTCTGGAAGGACAACTCGAAACAAAAAGAACCACTCATGCACAAAAATAGGACTTTTGGGACAAGAAGAGCAACATAAGGATCCCAAAATGAGATCTACTCAAACAAGATATCAAGGTGAATAGTTTTACCTTTTAGAGCTCCCTAGGAAGGTAATGATCCAACATCCACAAGCTTTCTTCAACTTTTAAGCTCCCTAATGCAACTCCTTCTTCCTTAAGCACACCAAAAACACACTTTTTAGCTCAAACACACTTTTGAGGGACTAGGGTTTGCCAAAAATGACTCAAAGGATTTGGAGGCTGAAAAGGTGGGGATAAATGAGCCATAAGGATGTTTAAATGCCCTTTAACCCCTAAAACTCAATGTGATATCCCAAAATTTAGGGAAAAAGTTATAACCCGCCATTTAACCGTGAATCTCGTGATAATCTAACTTATTGGGTTTTAGTGCATCTAATGTAAAATAAATAATTTTATTTCATTAATTATAAGATACCAGACGATATCTTACTTCCAAATATGTAATCTGGAAAATAAGTCAAACACCTCAAACTGCAACCATAGGAATGCGTCTGAAAAACTGAAAATTTGTGTTAAGCAGTTATGAGCAATACAAACATTTTAGTCTCGTAGTACGTGTTTCCATGATTTTGCAAATATAAAGGACGTCCAAAATAGAGTTCGTGTGCAAAAGATACAACCGTTTGAAGAATATATATAACCAGTATAATATTGATTTCTTAAAAACTATCAAAATTGTTTTTATCCGTTGAAGGACTTGCACACCTCAAATGGTGTTTCCGAAAATATTTTTGGACTCAGGTTATAGTCTATTATTTAATTTCACACTCAAAATAATTTTACAAAAATATTTACGGAAGTCGTGAAAACGGACACCGCGATCCGTTAAGATGCGATATTTCAAACGCAATTTCTTGAAGATCCGTAACTCCAAAAATTAATATGTTTGATGTTTTGGAATCCTTGAATTAAACACTATATAATGGTACTTTTGAAAAATTCTCGATGCTCGGATCCCAACGCATCCGGTTTTGTGTGTTTGTGGCATTTAATGGGGGTATAACCCCATATGGGGCCCACATATGACCTAAGAGGCAAAAATGAGCATATTTCTTTTCCTTGTACTTCTTCCCCATGTTTTCCTCATCTCCCCTCTCCTTCTTTGTGTGCAAGCTTCACCTAAAGGTACAAGAGTGAGTTGGAGGTATGGCTTCGTCAAGCTTGTATGTGTGCATTCTTGACTATAAAAGGAAGCTTATATCACCTCCAAAATCATACCTCAACCTCCATCTTTGTTCTCCATCTCTAAGATCTCCATATCTCTCTCTAAAACACTCTCTATCTGTAATAACTATCATTTTTAGCTAGGAAATTCTATTCTCATGCGAACATCATCTATTGTAAGGCATGTGCTCTAAGTGAAAATCATACTCTATGCTTAATCAAAACCATCCATTTGAATCCAAACTCTTGATTTAAGTTCAAAACCTAATCGAATACATCTCATATGGATTGAAAACCCTAGAAATCCCAGTTCAAGTTAATTTAGACTAGGATCCTGTTATTGGGCCTAATAGACCAATAAACATTCAATTTGACTACTTTGGGCCTAGAATAGTTCATTTTATCTATAATGGGCCATGTTGGGCCATAAATTATTTCATTAGCCCTAATGGGCCGTAAACTACTCCCTTGGGTTTCATTGGGCCGTGAACCACCCTAAAGGCCCAATGGACCGAAAAATATTATTTTGGGCCTTATGGTTTCAAACTAAGTTAAGGAATGGCCCAAACCATCTGACTTTCTTTTTCTCCTAGCCCATTCTCGGCCCAATTAAAACAAAAATAAGGGGGAAATGTTGAATAAATTCTAATCATGACACCTCATATTTGCATGGAGGATATCCATGCAAATTATCCCACAAATACTCATGCAATCACAAATATCCATACAACCATCCCATCACACTACTCTCTCTTCCATCCTTCTCTCTTCTTAATCTCGGCCTAAGGCCATTCTCCCTCACCAAAATCATTCAAGTTTCCTTTCACTTCCAAAAACCTCAAGAACTCTCCCATTTTCTTCATAAACCCGTGAGTGGATAAGATACTTCACTCTTAAGTTGGATAAATTCATCTTATGATTAGATCATCCTAAAAACATTACAAATCTCTTGTTTATAATACTAGTAAACAACTTTTCATTTTTTTTCAACACAATAAAACTCAAATGATATTCTCAAATCTCATGTTATCAAATGTTATCACAAATAAACATATCCCAGAATCTTAAAAAAACATAATCTTCTGCCAATGTGTACAAATCATGTCGGCACCTTCCCACGATCCTCGCTAGTACCTAAAACACATAACACATAACACAGTATGCATAAATGCTTAGTGAGTTCCATAAAATACCACATACAACACATAAGCCACTCGAGGCTATAACTCGGTATGACCCCCCGGTCAATGTGTCTCAGCGGGACCCTCTAGTCCCGTAGCTCGTTGGACCCTCCGGTCCGGTCTGTATCGTTGGACCCTCCGGTCCGGTCTATATCGTTGGACCCTCCAGTCCGATCTATATCGTTGGACCTTTTGGTCCGGTCTATATAACACTTAGCATATAAATAACGCAATGCCCATAAATCTCAAGCAGACATATACACATAAGACCCTCCAGTCTGCATATAGATACCACTCTAGGTAATGAATAGTGAGAAGACTCACCTCGGGTAATCTTAGAAAGTCTCGAACTCAAAGTACTGGTCTAGCCTCCGCCTAATCACATAAAGTAAGTTACGTATAATTAACAACGATTCTCAAAGGATAGACTAATCCATTCCTCTAGTCTATCAGAAGGGGAAAAGACTATTTTACCCCTCTAATGGTCCGAATGTCTAATTGTTAACCAAACCTTAAAAGTCAACGAAAGTCAACTCCAGTCCACGGTCTCACCTTAACCAGGCTCATCGAGTGCACTCGAGTGACTCGACGAGTCCATGCGTGTTCTCTGAATCCTCCTAAGGCCTCACTCGACCCATTGAGTTAACCTTTTACTCGATGGGTTACCATTGATCACGAATCGCGGAGCAACACGATCTGACTCGTCGAGTCCTCTCATGGACTCGACGATTTTCCTCCATGAAAATGTTCAAATGACCTTCTGAGGTCAGATATGTTTCTCTAACTTATAGATCTGACCTTCTAACACCCAAAAGTCACATAAAGGTCCCATATTTACGTTCATGCATCGCACATATGGCTCTATTTGAAGAAATAACTCATAAAATGGTAACCTAAACTCAAAACTCTCATGGGACTGCATAAAGCTAGTTGGTTGGGACTCACTGGACCTCTCAAGGTCCAGATCCAAAGTTTATTCCTCACTGGGACTCCATATGCTCAAAATCCCAACTAAAGAAGGGTAAAGAAACCCTAGATTCATGGGATCTACTATATACACGAAAATAAGCATGGATTCATACCTCAAACTGCAACCTTTGATGAAGTGATAGCAGATTTGAGCTCCTTAAACAACCTAGCTTTGAATCCCCTCCTTCTTCCTTGCAAGAATGCTCTAAGGTGGAGAAATTAGCTCCCACACTCTCTCTCTCTCTCTCTCTCTGTGTATATGCTCTTTGGATCAAAAGGTGTCTCTCAAGGGTATGAGTGGCCACAAATGAAGGCCATAAGGACCCTTAAATAGGGCACAAGCCCAAAGATTTAGGGTTTTTGTCCACAGCGCGGACTCGTCGAGTCGACTCTCCGACTTATCGAGTCCATTCATTAATCCGAGTCATCAACCGCGATCCTACTCGAAGAGTTTACGCGTCAACTCGTCGAGTTCCTCTTCTCATCTAAAAAACAAATACTTAAATTATGATACCTGGAAATCTGGATGTTACAACTAGAAACATCATATTTTTGAGGATCCTCTCAAGAAGCAAGCTATGCCGAAATCTCTCTCTTTCTTCATTCGAAAACCAAACCATAAACCCCAAGGTGAGTTCATACCCCCTATTTTTGGTTTTTTCTAAGTTTTGGTGGAGAATACAAGTTGTTTTGTGTAGATCTATGTGTATATGCATGACTATGTGTGTTTTCATGATTTATTTGGTGATTATGTGTTCTTTACTTCATAAATCTAAAAATATGTTAAAAATATGAAGTTTATCACTTAGATCTTCATAATAACTATGAGGAAAGTATATGTTGTCATGTAAACTTGTAGATCTGAGATTTATACACTCAAAATAGCAAAAACAAGTGTTGTGTTAAAAAATCTATAACTCAAACTCAAAAATCAGCTTTTAACATAAAAGTTTTGGTCTAGTTACGGACTGTTTTGACCAACTTGATGGTAATATTTTTCAAAACTGTTTTACATGCAAAAAGTTTAGCTTTATACTTTTAAAACGGTTACTCTCACGCATCCATACGATTTTGCTGCAATTTTTGGTGATTTTTACAAAACTGTCTATCATTTCAGGAAGGATTTTGGACCAGTATGTGAAGATGAACATTTGGACCAGTATGTGAAGATGAACATTTTCTCAGAATTGACGGATCCAAATTTCGACTTACAATGATTTTTCTATAATTTTTCTAAAAAAAGAGACATAAATGCCAAAAATCAGAAAATTGTTTTAACTTACTAAAAGTGTTTATACATTTGTTAGATGAGAGTTTATATGACTTATACATATTTTTAAATCATCTAGACATGCTAACCTATGTGCAGTTAATATATATATATATATATATATATATATATATATATATATATATATATATGATTAAAAAAGTGGTACTTTTATATCATTTTGGTAAATAATTGAGCTAAATCTAGCAATATAATAACAATCTGGCTAATTAGTTCATTCTCGTGTTTATTGGGCCTTAGTGGCCCATTAATATGTTTGACAGGTCCTGAATACTATTTATTTGTTTATTGGGCCTGAGTGACTCATTTACATGTACGACGGACCTTGGATCCTATGTGCGTGGTATTTGGGCCTATAAATATCTTACATGTGAAATGGGTCTTAGTTGTCCTTTTACATATATTTTGAGCCCATGTTATATAATCTCATTCCTTTCGAGCCTTGAAATGATTTACATGTTTAGTGGGCTTTAGTGTCCTTTTACATGCTCAGTGGGCCTTAGTGTCCTTTTGCATGTTTAGTGGGTCTTAGTGTCATTTTACATGTTTAGTGGGCCTTAGTGTCATTTTACATGTTTAGTGGGCCTTAGTTGTCCTTTTACATGAGTCATTAGGCCTGGAGTGTGCTTTATATGTGTTTCTCTTCGCGTAAATTTCGATTAAGGATCTAGTGAGACATGTCGGTTGACACCTATTGAGTGTATGATTGATATTTGCATATTTAGCCTTATATTAAGTATAGATTTTTATCATTTATTAACTAATTTATTGCATATCATGGACAAAAGATACTTAAAAATGTTTGAATTGTGTTTTTAGTCCAAAAGCAAAGCTCGGAAGTAAAAGGAAGCAGGAGAAGCGGTTGGGAGCTCGGGAGTTGAACAAAGAAGAAAAATGTTAAAAATACAAGGTACTCGGCGAGTAGGGTCGACTACTCAACGAGTCGCATCGAAGAATCGAGAAGATAAGGACTCTCTGACTTACGTGCATGGGAATTAAGTGATAGACTCGACGAGTCAGTCATGGACTCGGCAAGTCGGTGCGAATCTATAAAAACGACTACTCAGATCGACACAAATAGTTCTGGATCCCTTGGGGAGAAGCAAGCTGCGAATTAGAGTCAGGAGAGATCTGGAAAACAAAGATACAACCCTAAACCTAATCCCGAAGAAGATTTGAGGCATATCTACATCATTCTTACTCTAATCTATTGTTCTTCATCATGTTTAGACTTTTAGATTTCGTTTTTGTGCTGTTAATTACCTCAATCATGAGCTAAAACCTTTTAAGTTCTGTTTGGGGAGACAATATTGAAACTATGGTTTGATATATGGTAGGATTGATTTAATATTGGTGATTTTGTTAATTCTAGCTTGTTAAAGAACATTATGTGTGAATGATAACTATTTTTATGTTAATAGGAAGATAATTAAGTTGCATGAACATCTCTTAATTGTTACCTCATATAATTTATGTGACCACTTTATTATATGACTAGGATTAGCAACTGTGAAACTAGAATTAATAGAAAAATAGGTAAACTCATGTGTGAGCTTGTGTGATGACCATCAACAAGAGGTTAACTAAAGAACCAAATTAGTTAGCTATTACAAGTCTAAATTAACCCGAATAAATAACATAGTGAATTAAATTAAATTAGACAACTGGCCACTGTTTGAGTTAGTTTGTTCTCTAAGGATTAGTGTCGCGAACGTGAAGCTAATCACTTGAATCAGTAGCCAATAGAAGAATTAATCCATTGCACTATTAACATAATATCAACCATAGGATCAATTGAGTTGAACTAAACAGAAGTTCCCTTCGTCATTGAATTTTGTTGAATCTTTGCTTTTCTAGTTTTTAGTCGAAGTAATAGTTAGTAAGTTTCTAGTCTTGTAAAACTAGAGAAAACCCCTTTTTATTACTTAATTTTAGAAATTAGTTTTTAGTTTTTATTCTCCGTTCCTTGTGTTCGATACCATACTTATTTAGCTTTACCACAATTGATAGGTCCACTGCTTTTGTGTGTTTATTTTATAATTAAAAGTAGGTTTAAAACTAGTTGGCTTTACACACATCAATGATCGTAGCCTGTAGTTATAACCAGAGTCTTTTGGAGGGAGATCGGGGATTTATGTATAGATCTATACGGGGATGACACCCCACACCTGAGTTGTTCGCTACAGTTAGACTACATCAGTCTAGGGTGACAACAACTTTATTCTATTTTCCATCGGCATCCACAAACGCCAAGACAGGCGAAATTGTCATTAATTAGTATAGTTATGATGACTCACTTATAGGAATTAACATTATGAAATTTACAGAAGATTATTCTTTTTCTTCTTTTACAGGCAACATAGGGTTGTTTGGGGGCATTCTATTTACAATCTCTTTAATCACTTTTGACATTCTATTAAACAATAACACACATGCATTAATACTAGATCAGACACAAACATACTAAACTGTTTTAAGAAAATATAGGATTTTCTTGTGACTACAAAGCTATACCAATCATTTTCTCAAACATGCTTATGAACTCACCAGCATTTTTATGTTGACCTTTTTAAATTAACTTGTATTCTCAGGAAATCGTTGAACCAGGTTGCGCAAAACAAACTAATGGATATTTTGTCATATTTTGTTTCATCGTACTTTAACTATTTTGGCATGTAATATTCAAACACAATACTCGATGTAAAAAATGTATGTTGTTATATTACATGTGTGATAATGATGATGTTATGTTTCAATTATATACTATGTGATGATACTACAAGGATGAAGTCATGCGCAAGTCCCCGGACGCTGTCTGGTTCGGGGGTGTGACACTATCTCTCTCCCGGTATACTACTTAATACCACCCAAAAACCACCATTCTAACACCCTAAACCCACCACTACACCTCCCTTGTAACCCCCTTGAGCTCCCACATCACCCCACGCCTCTCTCCATTCAAAATACAACTCGAAAATAGGAGGAAGAACCAAGGAAACCACCCACTGCCACCACCCTATCCCCCACTGCCACCTCATTTATCTCGTCAGAAAACCACCCCTACCATTGATGTAAGATGCTTAGCAAACTTCCTCACCCCCTCTTCATCAAGACCAGTAGAGATAAACCAAAAAGGTGGCATAAGGTCCATCGGAGCTCCTCCTGCCACCCCGTCGCCCCCACCGTCATTGCTGCTAATCGCCGACTACCACCGCCAAACACCATCTCTACCATTGTAAGTAGTAACCCTTCTGCCTATTTCAAATTATTATCAAAATAACCCCAAGCCCATGAAACATTAAGTAAAATGGTCGAAACCTACCCCTATTTTGGAAAAGCCTTTCAATTTAACCCACTTTTAATATAAATTTATTTATAATTTATTTATATATTTTATTTATTTGTTTTAGATTAAATAAAACATTGGATTTTTAACTTTTACAAAATATTAATTACATCTTGGATTTATTTATAAAATTTGGAAAATATTAAATCATTTTAAATTAAAATTTTAAAGAAAATTTATTTAAATAAATTTTGAATTGGCAAAACTTATGAAATTATTCAAGGAATCATTATTATACCAAATCACATCCAAATATTAATGTATATCAAAATTTCTAGGAAATCAAATTAATCCCGAAGATCACGACCTCTCAACAACACTTCTTGGTTTTCAAAACAACTCGATAACCGCTCGATAAGGTGAGTGTTACAACCCCACTTTTACATATTTTCAGGGGGTAGGAGGGATACATGTACTACTTATATATAATATATTTCCTAAATGCTTTGTTTATACAAACAATGTCATCATTTCCATGTAATATAAATCACGTAAAAATGTTATTTACTACTCTACTATTTACGACATGAGGAATCTGGTTTAAAGGGTCACATAGGGTTGTTGGATTTCAAAATGGCTTAAATGCTAAAATGGTCCTGCCTTCCGGTGTTTCATGTCTGGCCCTCATTTGTACATGGTGGTACGTGTAGTAAATAATATTTATCATACAAAATACACATGAATTATCATTATTTTGTGTAAACACCTTTCTAGCTTGTGAAATATTTGTTTAAATACTTATATGTTATAAGTAAACTAAAACGTTTTAAACATCATTATTTATATATGTTATGCTGTTAAAATAATACAACTAATAAAAATAACATATACATTCCGATTACAAATGTGTTATGACTGTATAGACGGTTATCAACTTGGTAGTTTCAATATACCTCATACATACACAAAAATATATAGGTTTATATATTTATACAAGTTATAGAACTTGTATCTTAGGCTTATACATGTGCTTGTGAAACATACTTGTCGTTTATCCGGTTATCTGTATCTGCGGTTGTTAAGTACAACCTTGGTAGATACGTATATCTGTATGTCTGTTTATCCGTATCTGCGGTTGTTAAGTACAAGATTGGCATATAACTTTATCCGTATGTCTGTTTATCCGTTATCCATACAACCATGGGCTTGGTTGGTTTCAAAATGGTTTTTAAGTATGGAATTACTTATAGAACATAACGTTTTGGATTTCAAATATTCATTACAAACACGGTTTTAAGCATGGAAGTACTTATGGAACATAACATTTTCACTTTCCAAGATTCATTACAAACACAGTTTTATGTATCGATATACTTATACAAACTATACCTTTAAGAGTTTTAAAGACTCATTGCAAATAATGTTTTAACCATTGTCATGAATACAAAGAAAATACTTTTTGGACTTTTTGGAAGTATTATTGCGATTAGCAGAAAACCTGTAACGCTCACCAACCTTTATGTTGACCCTCAAACTGTCACACCCCCAAACCAAGGATGGCGGAAACGTCTGGGGGTGGAGGACTTCATGTACAGTATCACAACAACGTGTATAATAGTGCTCAAAGTAAAAACAACCACCATATATATAATTGCAAAAGTTACACCAAAGTATATGTTTATATGTTTCAAAAGCAATTACATTATGATGACAAAATAAATTGTTGACGGTTTAACGTCCCATCCTCAAAGCGATGAAGTTTTCCTGTTTCACTGATTTCCTGAGAATACAAGTAGTTTTAAAAGTGTCAACAATTAAGTTTGTGAGTTCATAAGAGTTTTTTTTGAAGTAGAAACCGTTTTCCTTGTAAAATCGATATAGTTTGATTTCCAGAAAATCCAATATTTTCTTAGTTAAGTGTGAATAGAAATATTCCTATATGATGCATTAATGAACCCTAGAATGACCCGTAGAGTTCCTCTATAATCGTCCAACGTATATAAGTTATATAAGGTTTAAATTAGATAAAACGTTGAATATAGTGGCTCTGCCCTAGGTCCACAATCCAACGAGGAACAGGAGATAAGGCGGGCACCACCAATTCTAGGCCAATCAAGACAAAATTCTTATAGGACTCAAACATGTACGCTCAGCGATTATAGTTGAAGTCTAACAGTTCTAGATGCAATATAGTTTTAATATCATAATAACTAACTTAAGTGAACCTGGTACTTTGTATCGGTACCCCCTTTCTTTATAGAGACCCGACACTTTGTATTTGTACCCCTTTTTGTATAGAGACCCGACACTCTGTATTTGTACCCCTTTTTGTATAGAGATCCGGCACTTTGTATTTGTACCCCTTTTTGTATAGAGACCCGGCACTTTGTATTTGTACCCCTTTTTGTATAGAGACCCGACACTTTGTATTTGTACCCCTTTTTGTATAAGTGTGTTGAGTGATGTATCATAAACTATACCTATTGTAGTTCATCTAAAATGTATATAATATGTATGAATTCTTTTATGGAAATGTATTAGTGTCGTGAATTTATCAAACTATACTTTTATAGTTACATAATACGTGTTCTAAATGAATGAATAATATTAATATGAATGACTTAGTTTCAGTTCATAATGATAAACTAGCAAGGAAATACATTCAAATATTAGAATTTATGATTATACACTTTGCTCAACATAATACAAAGTGTTATGATATTTACATGTTGTTGGCAAAATTTAGCAATTCTGCCCTGTTTTGGAAAAATCATAGAAAAATCATACAAAGTCGAAAACTAGATCCGTAAATTCTGAGAGTTCACAAAATGTGTCTAGTTTACTCATAATTTTTATCACGATTTTTAACGACCTCCAACCTGGGTGAAAAAGTCCATAATCACAGACTGGTCCGGATTGTTGTTTGAAATGATAGGCAGTTTTGTAAAAATCACCATAAATTGTAGAAAAATCGTATGGAGATGTGCAAGTAGTCATTTTAAAGCTACAAACTTTAACTATTTGCACCTTGTACAGTTTCTGATGAAGGCTGTTAGAAAAATTTAGTTATGTTCTTAGTGTTTTAACTTGTATTCCCCCCCTGAAAACTTGAGAAAACATGAAAATGTAGGGGTATGAACTCACCTTAAGTGATTTCAGTAGGTAAGTGTTGAAGAAGAGAAGTGTTCAACCCAAGAACACTTGAAGAATCACTTGAAGATTCGAAGATCTAACACAATTATGAGAGAGTTTGTTTAAGATATCCATGATTTGAGTGGAAATAAGTGAGATAATCATAAAGAGAATGGATTATGCTTACCAAATGTGGAGGAAAAACTCAAGATCAACCCTTGAATCTCGAATTTCTAGAGAGAGAAAGTGAGAGAGGAAAGAGTTTGATCTTCTTGTGAAATGAGAGCAAATGAGAGAAGTGAGGAGAGAGGATGAATATTCAGCTCTCAAAAACGTGGGAAAGAGTGATAATTGAGTGGAAAGGACATTGATATGACCTAGGTAAGGTGGGGAGGTGTGGCTGGTCATAGAGTGGGTGTGGGAGTGGTTGCTTGTGTTATAAGGTAAAGCAAAGTCAACACTCCACCTCTTTGTACTTTACCCACTTGCTTTCATTATCTAAATAAAGATTTTTATGAAAATATGATTAAATTGTGAATATTTAGGGTTTATTATGTTAAAATATGATTTTGGGTGAAATTCCCGCGTTAAAATAATTAAAAACGGGCCTTAAACGCAAAACTACGCGAAAACCGGGAGAAAATGAGTTCCCAGCGAGACCTCTCGGTCCTAGGCCGAGGTTCGGTCCCTAGGCCGAGACTTGGTCCATGCTGAGGTTTGTAGCCGGAAACGAACAGAGGGAAACGAAGGGGCGAGGAGGTGAGAAACGAGAAGGCGCGAACCGGAAGTGAGAGGCGAGGCGAGGGTTCGGTCCGGCGATGAAAGGCGAGAAGTCAGAACCGAACGGACTGTAGTGAACAGTACCTTCGGTTCGGTTAGTGAACAGTACCTTCGGTTCGGTTTCGGTTCCTTGCTCTCGGGTTCGGTTCCTTGCTCTCGGGTTCGGTTCCTCCTGGGCGAGGTTCGGCCCTGAGAGGACCTTCGGCTCAGGAGGGTTCGGCTCCTCCTTGCTCTTGGTCCCTAAGAGGACCTTCGGGTCCTAAGAGGCTTCTCTCTTGTTTTCGGTTCCTAAAGCCTATTTTTCTCGTTTTCGCCTCGTTTTGAGCCGTTTTTGACCCGGTTAAGGGTCGGAATGACCCGAATGATTCCAAAAAGTTACGGGAAGCTTTTGAGAGAGATTTGGGAGAGATTTCTCACAGTTGGAGAGATTTGGGAGAGATTTGACATTCTTGGAGAGATTTCTCATACAAAGAGATATTTGAGAGAGGTTTCACATACTTGAAGAGATTTGGGAGAGATTTGACATTCTTGGAGAGATTTCTCATACAGAGAGATATTTGAGAGAGATTTCACATACTTGGAGAGATTTGGGAGAGATTTGACATTCTTGGAGAGATTTCTATTACCGAGAGATATTTGAGAGAGATTTCACATACTTGGAGAGATTTGGGAGAGATTTGACATAGAGAGAGATAGAGTGAAAACGATTGAGAGAGGTTCCGTGTGGGACAGTTGTAAGTGTCCGACATCGCAATGCATGGTTCGTAAACTCTGTTAAGCCTCGTTTAAGGATCTTACACACTCCCGATGAGTAAGCATCATTGTTTTATCGGTTTGGCTCGCCACGTACTACAGTTTTTAGGTTAAAGAGATCTAGTTGTAACTACTTTTCGATTTATGTTTTCTTATCAGAATAGCGAGTTGTTTAGTAAATACTGAACGTAAGTCCAAGTACACAAGGGTTAGTTGAGCTGATCGGTTTGACTTGTTGACTTTATTTGACTTTGAATTAACCAGAATTTGACGGTTGTCACATCATTCCCCCGTTAAAGGGAATTTCGTCCCGAAATTTGCACTTCGAATGGGGATCCAGGGATTTAGGGGAAAGATGGGGATAACTTTTCGTAGTATAAGAATTTGATTATGGTGAGGAATAACTCGCCCGATGTCACATGATTACTACTATGCATGCTTTAATCGATGCTAGATTTAGCATATAAAGAAATTCGGGATTTAAATGTCGATGTTAGAAACACGTACTGATATTTGCGGGCAGTTCCGGAGTGATTTCTCCTGCGGTAGTGATCCTTAGTATCCTCCCGTCTGCACCAGAGTTCTTTATGATTGGAC
The DNA here is from genome assembly GCF_052625555.1 of Lactuca saligna. NCBI lineage: Eukaryota > Viridiplantae > Streptophyta > Magnoliopsida > Asterales > Asteraceae > Lactuca > Lactuca saligna. Next base: position 19,889,263 of record NC_136422.1, read on the forward strand.
AGTCATTTCTAAGGTGTCCAATCTCGCCGCATTGATGACATATCTGGCTTGCACTAGCATTGGTGGTGGAAGTGAGGTGTTTAGTTAGAGTTACATGGACACGGGTGCCCTCTTCATTCATCCACTTCGAAACTTTCCTTTTATGGGGTCCGGTTTTCCCATCAACCTTGTGTGCAGGGTTTGTCCCGATACCAGGGATTTGAGGAATTGGTCGTGCTGCTGCTGAAGGGGCAGGAGTTGCCACTTGTTGCTGTTGCATGGCAAGTCTTTGGGATCGTTGACGCTTCTTTTGAGCTCGGCGATTTCGTTTCCTCTTCTCGGTTTTACGACTTTGTATGTCCGAGACTGTTGTCCTTTGTTGGTTTCCAAGATCGATACAACAATCGAAATTTTCAATTCCTTTGTCAGTCGTGATTGTGTCGTTAGTGTGGAGGTTTGTAAGGACAGCTGTCACAGCAACTGTTACCGCGGCTTGAAATGTTGCGGCGTCGATATGAAGGTTAGGGGCTTCATTGTTCGGCTGACTATTTACGGATGATGACATGACTCTGTAATACGAAAGACAAGGAATTTGTGAATGACTAAGGTTGGCTCTGTATTATTTTGGTTCTGACTAAGAGATAAGTTATTATACATGAAAACTTAGCTTATACACATTATGATATAACCAAGACTGGGCGGATAGTAAAATGTGTGATTCTCCTTTAGTTTCACATCCCAACGAGGAAAAGAAACTAGGTTAGAAATCTCACATTCTATTGTCTACCAAGTCTTCGTTATATATAACTGGGGAATGTATATGTGAGGAAATCATAACAAATAACATTCTTACTAATCCTTCTTGATGAACTAGAATTCCTAGTAAGGGCTATCATTGAACCTAGATGTATTTCGATTGTCCACCTATAGAGTAGAAGTAAGTTCAGAGAATGATCTAATGACGTTTGTCGTTCAAACCGGGTTCCATTGGTTGGTGAATAACATGATTCAACCTTTGAAAGAAAATTGGGAACGATCCCGGAGCTAGATTACTCTAGTCCAACAACTTGACTAAAGTGGGATTTAGGTAGACTCATTAGGAAGTATTTGAACAAAGAGTGTCACAGAATTCATCTGACTGAGAACGTCATTGATGTTTAAGATATAGCAAATTGGGGATAATTGACCTTGGAGAGGGTCTTACATCACATCCGGAGTAGGAGAGTTTTGGCCGCCTAAAGGCCTAACTAAAAGTACTTACAGTACAAGATGGTTTCATATAGAATGCCACATAGGACATAGATAGGGAAAAGAAAAAAAAATTCTTGTTAATAGGGAAAGGAAGTAAGGCATCTACTACTAGCGGCGATCATCCCTTTGGTGAACCCTCAGTTCAGCTCGTTGCCACTCCATATCAGGCGGGTGCCTTTTGTATACCCTCTGGCGCACTCAGAGTTCTATAACTTCGGTTCATGTTTCAGCCTGTGCTCGCAGCAAGGTTTTAGGGTCTCTCTTAGACAATTCACGAGTGTGTTCAAGGCGATTGGTGCGGATCGTATGTATTCTTGCATTTGCATCAACCTCTGCGATACTATGGAGAGTTGTTCTACCCTGAATCTCATTTCGGGCAACTCTATGGACCAGGATTGGAAAAAATTTATCTGCTGAGCTTCCTTCGTTTATGTTGTAGAAACTTCGTTCTCTATTAAACGACATATGTTGGTCTTGTTCTTCGCTCCAGGTTTCCAAGCACTCTACCCAAGGAGGCGCCGGGCCCTGAAAAGCCGGTCAAGGGTTGGGATTCGGAACAAGAGTCATCGGGGTTAAGTTCTCCACTTCAGGGTCGGAGTCAGAACCATCAGCATAGCCTTCAGCTTGGTGACCATCTACAGGGGTTGGGTAATCATTCTCTGGCTCCTCTCCGAGCCATTTGGTATTGTCGTGGTTAGGGTAATACGGGTCGTCGTGTGGATGGAAATCCAGCCATGATATTTTCACGAGAAATGGGGATATAAGAAACAACTAAGCAAAAGTACTAATTGGCTAATTATATGATGATCTTTATCAGGTACTTCAACATATTGTTTAGTGCATACTAGTTATATGTATTCGGGACAGGATAGACCTTCGAATAAGCGACCCTAACTCTAAATCCCCAATCCAACGAGAACAGGAAGTAGAGCAAAGATTCACAGATTCTAAGTCTATGACGTCCTGGATGCATAAAATTTTAATGTATCCACTTAAGCAACTATTGACCTATTGATAAAGATCTATTTAGTTCTCACATATGTAATTATAATGATGCCAAAATACCCCTATGGTATTTCATTGTGGTAGTGTTGGTAAGTTTTTAGACTTGTTGCCACATCACAACCATTCTTGGGCATATGCTAATCACTCCTCAGACCAGCATAGTTGATCAGGCTATGCCACTCCCAAGACTGACCATACATCCCCAGGCTTATCTGTGATATCCAACAATCATTACTTTTGTTTTGTCCTAAAATGATGCTGACCTTAGTATGTATGCATGCATGTATACTTTTAACAAAAGTTATTTATTCCTAAAGGTATAGTGGTTTTGAAATCTTAAAATCAGAGACCTTAGTCCCAATGCATTTATAGTTTGTATATCTTATGTGGTTCGATATACTTAGCTCACTATAAACAATGCTCTGATACCAATCTGTCACACCCCCAAACCAAGGATGGCGGAAACGTCTGGGGGTGGAGGACTTCATGTACAGTATCACAACAACATGTATAATAGTGCTCAAAGTAAAAACAACCACCATATATATAATTGCAAAAGTTACACCAAAGTATATGTTTATATGTTTCAAAAGCAATTACATTATGATGACAAAATAAATTGTTGACGGTTTAACGTCCCATCCTCAAAGCGATGAAGTTTTCCTGTTTCACTGATTTCCTGAGAATACAAGTAGTTTTAAAAGTGTCAACAATTAAGTTGGTGAGTTCATAAGAGTTTTGTTTGAAGTAGAAACCGTTTTCCTTGTAAAATCGATATAGTTTGATTTCCAGAAAATCCAATATTTTCTTAGTTAAGTGTGAATAGAAATATTCCTATATGATGCATTAATGAACCCTAGAATGACCCGTAGAGTTCCTCTATAATCGTCCAACGTATATAAGTTATATAAGGTTTAAATTAGATAAAACGTTGAATATAGTGGCTCTGCCCTAGGTCCACAATCCAACGAGGAACAGGAGATGAGGCGGGCACCACCAATTCTAGGCCAATCAAGACAAAATTCTTATAGGACTCAAACATGTACGCTCAGCGATTATAGTTGAAGTCTAACAGTTCTAGATGCAATATAGTTTTAATATCATAATAACTAACTTAAGTGAACCTGGTACTTTGTATCGGTACCCCCTTTCTTTATAGAGACCCGGCACTTTGTATTTGTACCCCTTTTTGTATAGAGACCCGACACTTTGTATTTGTACCCCTTTTTGTATAGAGATCCGGCACTTTGTATTTGTACCCCTTTTTGTATAGAGACCCGGCACTTTGTATTTGTACCCCTTTTTGTATAGAGACCCGACACTTTGTATTTGTACCCCTTTTTGTATAAGTGTGTTGAGTGATGTATCATAAACTATACCTATTATAGTTCATCTAAAATGTATATAATATGTATGAATTCTTTTATGGAAATGTATTAGTGTCGTGAATTTATCAAACTATACTTTTATAGTTACATAATACGTGTTCTAAATGAATGAATAATATTAATATGAATGACTTAGTTTCAGTTCATAATGATAAACTAGCAAGGAAACACATTCAAATATTAGAACTTATGATTATACACTTTGCTCAACATAATACAAAGTGTTATGATATTTACATGCTGTTGGCAAAATTTAGCAATTCTGCCCTGTTTTGGAAAAATCATAGAAAAATCATACAAAGTCGAAAACTAGATCCGTAAATTCTGAGAGTTCACAAAATGTGTCTAGTTTACTCATAATTTTTATCACGATTTTTAATGACCTCCAACCTGGGTGAAAAAGTCCATAATCACAGACTGGTCCGGATTGTTGTTTGAAATGATAGGCAGTTTTGTAAAAATCACCATAAATTGTAGAAAAATCGTATGGAGATGTGCAAGTAGTCATTTTAAAGCTACAAACTTTAAATATTTGCACCTTGTACAGTTTTGAAAACAAAAATGTTTAAGATGCCCAAAACAGTTCGTGAATGGAGTTGAACTTTTCTGATGAAGGCTATTAGAAAATTTTAGTTATGTTCTTAGTGTTTTAACTTGTATTCCCCCCCTGAAAACTTGAGAAAACATGAAAATGTAGGGGTATGAACTCACCTTAAGTGATTTCAGTAGGTAAGTGTTGAAGAAGAGAAGTGTTCAACCCAAGAACACTTGAAGAATCACTTGAAGATTCGAAGATCTAACACAATTATGAGAGAGTTTGTTTAAGATATCCATGATTTGAGTGGAAATAAGTGAGATAATCATAAAGAGAATGGATTATGCTTACCAAATGTGGAGGAAAAACTCAAGATCAGCCCTTGAATCTCGAATTTCTAGTGAGAGAAAGTGAGAGAGGAAAGAGTTTGATCTTCTTGTGAAATGAGAGCAAATGAGAGAAGTGGGGAGAGAGGATGAATATTCAGCTCTCAAAAACGTGGGAAAGAGTGATAATTGAGTGGAAAAGACATTGATGTGACCTAGGTAAGGTGGGGAGGTGTGGCTGGTCATAGAGTGGGTGTGGGAGTGGTTGCTTGTGTTATAAGGTAAAGCAAAGTCAACACTCCACCTCTTTGTACTTTACCCACTTGCTTTCATTATTTAAATAAAGATTTTTATGAAAATATGATTAAATTGTGAATATTTAGGGTTTATTATGTTAAAATATGATTTTGGGTGAAATTCCCGCGTTAAAATAATTAAAAACGGGCCTTAAACGCAAAACTACGCGAAAACCGGGAGAAAATGAGTTCCCAGCGAGACCTCTCGGTCCTAGGCCGAGGTTCGGTCCCTAGGCCGAGACTCGGTCCATGCTGAGGTTTGTATCCGGAAACGAACAGAGGGAAACGAAGGGGCGAGGAGGTGAGAAACGAGAAGGCGCGAACCGGAAGTGAGAGGCGAGGCGAGGGTTCGGTCCGGCGATGAAAGGCGAGAAGTCAGAACCGAACGGACTGTAGTGAACAGTAGTGAACAGTACCTTCGGTTCGGTTTCGGTTCCTTGCTCTCGGGTTCGGTTCCTCCTGGGCGAGGTTCGGCCCTGAGAGGACCTTCGGCTCAGGAGGGTTCGGCTCCTCCTTGCTCTTGGTCCCTAAGAGGACCTTCGAGTCCTAAGAGGCTTCTCTCTTGCTTTCGGTTCCTAAAACCTATTTTTCTCGTTTTCGCCTCGTTTTGAGCCGTTTTTGACCCGGTTAAGGGTCAGAATGACCCGAATGATTCCAAAAAGTTACGGGAAGCTTTTGAGAGAGATTTGGGAGAGATTTCTCACAGTTGGAGAGATTTGGGAGAGATTTGACATTCTTGGAGAGATTTCTCATACAAAGAGATATTTGAGAGAGGTTTCACATACTTGGAGAGATTTGGGAGAGATTTGACATTCTTGGAGAGATTTCTCATACAGAGAGATATTTGAGAGAGATTTCACATACTTGGAGAGATTTGGGAGAGATTTGACATTCTTGGAGAGATTTCTATTACCGAGAGATATTTGAGAGAGATTTCACATACTTGGAGAGATTTGGGAGAGATTTGACATAGAGAGAGATAGAGTGAAAACGATTGAGAGAGGTTCCGTGTGGGACAGTTGTAAGTGTCCGACATCGCAATGCATGGTTCGTAAACCCTGTTAAGCCTCGTTTAAGGATCTTACACACTCCCGATGAGTAAGCATCATTGTTTTATCGGTTTGGCTCGCCACGTACTACAGTTTTTAGGTTAAAGAGATCTAGTTGTAACTACTTTTCGATTTATGTTTTCTTATCAGAATAGCGAGTTGTTTAGTAAATACTGAACGTAAGTCCAAGTACACAAGGGTTAGTTGAGCTGATCGGTTTGACTTGTTGACTTTATTTGACTTTGAATTAACCAGAATTTGACGGTTGTCACACAAACTTACATGTATTCTCAGGAAATCATTAAACAAACGTTCAGATAGAAGATTAGTCATGGAATATAGATGACCTAGGTATCTAGTTTTTGTTATCTACTTACCTGTTTAAGGCAACTAATGTACTATTATTATATGTAAGAACCATGTATTCAAATTTACAATGGAATAAAATGTTGTTTTGTTTATCGTTGTACTTGTGTTATATATTCAGTTTATCTATGATCCATGAACTTAGTCACACTCCCGACATGTTCTGCCTTGGCCGGGGGTGTGACACTCAGGGTTTCTTTCGGACATGAGTATGCCTAGCGTACATATGTGTATGCCCATCGTACTAGGGCGCACCCTAGTACGCTCAACGTACCTACATTTATGCTTAGCGTACTCCTCCTGCCCCATAATTACAATGTTGTTACTAGGGCTTCTCATGGCTACTTCCTTCTAATAAAAGGACCAAAATGACATGAATTAAAGCACATAGATGAATTTGAAAATACCTAAAAACCAGGGTGTTACTGTTGGGTTTTAGCCATAAGAACTTTCCTATGTGCGCATGCAAAACCCTATTGCTTGGATCTAGGCTTTCTAATAAACATGCTTTTGAATCCAAGACTTCTAATGGCTAATTAGGTTAAACAACAACATCAAAACAGATCTAGAATCATACCTTTGAGTTCCTTGTTGATCTTCTTGTCTTGGAGCTTCTAGAGTCACAATTGTCACTCCTCTAATGGTTTACAAACACCAATAGCAAGCAAGATGATTTAGGAGAGAGGAGAGGGGATGGAATTCGACCAGAGGTTCCTTGCTTTAGGTTCTGAAAGGTTGTACACGAATTCCACATCCCAAGGGCCTATTTATACCTTTAGACTCCTTAAGGGTTTCACCCTAAACCCTAATTGGATAATCTTCACTTAAGGCTATCCAAATCCATTCATAGATATCCTTATGGACTATTTTGAGCTATCCTAAAGCTCTTAGAAACCGTCCAAAGTCCATCCTAATGGATTTATAGTCCAAAGTCTAACTATCAAACAATTGACAGTTTATACCCTCTTATTTAATTAATCTCTTTAAGTCACCAAATTAATACCAATTAATTTATGACTTATATTAATCAAATAGCTAAATATTATTCCTTATAATATTTACTCTCTCTTAACAAATCATCCTTCAAGTTGCTATGGTGAAGGCAACCCAAAAGGACCATGCACCACCGAATATAGTTATAGCCTTAGACACTATTCCAACAGTCTCCCACTTGGATAAGTCTAGTAACTATACAAGTATAATACGGTTTGCAATCGTAGCTCTCAAAGACGCTGTCAACTCTGATCTAATCAATCTTGTCCTTTAGATAAGGGATCGTACAGTCCTCTGTTAGATATCATGCTGACAATCCTATGGAATGGTTAGTCTAGCATTTAGATTTCTCGATCTTCGATTTATTTGACATAGAACTTAATCGAACACATCAATTCAGTTCTGACCGGGCCCGGCACATAAGTCAAATCAAATCATCGAGTGGCCAAGATATCTCTTCTACCCTCTTAGGATAAAATTTACAGATAAACTTTGACTTATATGCATTTACTTATTCATTAACCAACTACACACAACAATGCGTTTTATAACATCAAGTTACTGATGCGTTTTCGCATTATCAATGCACAATCAATTAACAAATAATAAACCATATATCTAGGTTTTAAGACCATATGATATTATCGTCTTGCGATCACCTTTTATATCGTATTCCATAAGGTGATTCCAGCAAGCGCGGGTTTATTCCAATGCTCAAAACCAGTTCGTAAGCACTCATGAACGTTGCAGCAACTCTTGCTATGTCTAACACCATTTAGACACTCTACACACCAATTCACGACAATCTTCATTCATATCTACTCCCAACATATGAACGATTGTGGACCATTTGAATAATTCGATTATTCCTAATAAACTCAATTATTCTGGAAGTCAAAACATGCAAAGTGAAACAATAGTTAAACAACTAACATGTGATAGTAACTTTACTCATAAATAAAACTTCTTTATTTAATCATCAAATGTTAATTACATTTATCTATTACATGTTTCTAATACTATCTATTCTATGCTAATATCATCCTTCAGCCCAATACTCCTAGCATGCTGTAAGTGCTTAACCCTACTCAGTCCCTTTGTAAGCGGATCTGCTGGGTTATCTTCTGATGATATCCTCTTCACTACGAGTTGTCCTTCTTCTACACGATGTCTAATGAAGTGATATTTTCTGTCGATATGTCGAGATCTACCATGATCCCTCGGTTCCTTGGTCAAGGCAACCGCACCTTCGTTATCACAGAAAATCTCCATGGGCTCCTTTATGGCCGGTACAACTCCAAGATCACCGATGAAGTTCTTCAGCCATATTGCCTCCTTCGACGCTTCGCTTGCTGTGATGTACTCTGATTCGCACGTTGAATCAGCTACGGTTTCCTGCTTGGAACTTTTCCATGTCACTGCTCCTCCATTTAGGGTAAAGACCCAGCCCGACTGCGAACGATAGTTGTCCCTGTCGGTTTGAAAGCTGGCGTCACTATACCCTCGCACCTTCAAGTCATCACTCCCTCCAAGGACTAAGAACCATTCTTTCGTCCTCCGAAGGTACTTAAGGATGTTCTTCACCGCAATCCAATGTGCTTTGCCAGGGTTCCCTTGATATCTGCTAACCATGCTCAAAGCGAAGGCTACATCAGGGCGAGTACAAGTCATAGCGTACATGATTGAGCCAACTGCGGAAGCGTATGGTACTCGGCTCATTTCTGCTATCTCGGCTTCGGTACTCGGACTTTGAGTCTTACTCAACTTGGCATTTCCTTGTATCGGTAGTTCTCCCTTCTTTGAGTTTTCCATACTAAAACGTTTTAGTACCTTCTCCAAGTAAGTATTCTGACTAAGTCCAATTAGTCTCTTACTTCTTTCTCTTACTATCCTTATTCCCAAAATGTAAGAAGCCTCTCCGAGGTCCTTCATAGCGAAGCACTTCCCGAGCCAGGACTTAACCTCCTGCAGAGTCGGGATGTCGTTTCCTATGAGTAATATGTCATCGACATATAGAACGAGGAAGCTTACTACACTCCCACTGGCTTTGACATATACACAAGATTCGTCTTCGCTTCGTACAAATCCAAACTCTTTGACTTTCTCATCGAAGCAAAGATTCCATCTGCGAGACGCTTGCTTAAGTCCATAAATGGACTTCTCAAGCTTACACACTCTATTCGGATGCTTCGGATCCACAAACCCCTCTGGCTGAGCCATGTAAACATCCTCAGCCAACTTTCCGTTAAGGAAAGCGGTCTTGACATCCATTTGCCAAATCTCATAATCATGAAATGCGGCAATTGCTAGCATCACTCTAATAGATTTAATCTTCGCAACTGGTGAGAAGGTCTCATCATAGTCAACTCCGGGAGTTTGAGTAAAGCCCTTCGCAACCAATCGCGCTTTGTATGTGTGTACGTTCCCATCCACGTCGTTCTTCTTCTTGAAGATCCACTTGCACCCTACGGTCTTACGTTCGGGCACGTAATCAACCAAATTCCAAACTTGGTTATCGTACATGGATTGGATCTCGCTATCCATCGCCTCTTTCCATTTTGCAGACTCCGGGCCTGCCATGGCTTCCTTATAGCTATTAGGTTCATCAAGATTTACTAGTGTACCATCACTAATATACGTGTCCCCTTCGGTAGTAATATGAAAACCATAAAACTGGGGATGAACTCTAACTCTATCGGAACGTCTAAGAGGTAAGGATTCGTCAATTGGTTCAACCGGAGATTCCTCCTCGGGTTGAACGCCAGCGGTAGAGGTTCCTTCATCTATCGACTCTTGAATCTCTTCAAGTTCGATTTGCCTCCCACTGTCTCCTTGGCTTATGAGTTCTCGCTCTCGGAAAACTCCTCTCCTCGTAACAAAGATAACATTATCTTTCGGTCTATAGAAGAGATATCCAAAGGAAGTTTGCGGGTAGCCGATGAAAATACATCGCTCACTTCGAGGTTCAAGCTTGTCGTGAGTATCTCGTCTTACGAAAGCCTCGCAACCCCAAACCTTGATATGTGCCAACGAGGGAGCTTTCCCCGTCCACATCTCGTGAGGTGTTTTGGCAACCTTCTTGGTAGGGACTCGGTTAAGGATATGGGCGGCAGTCTCTAAGGCATACCCCCAAAAGAAGATAGGTAGTGAAGCACGACTCATCATAGAGCGAACCATATCCAATAAGGTTCGATTACGCCTTTCTGCCACACCATTCAATTGCGGTGTCCTAGGAGGCGTCAATTGCGAAACTATTCCACACTCCTTGAGATAATCGTGGAATTCAAGACTTAGGTACTCTCCTCCTCGATCGGATCGAAGCATCTTGATTTTCCTGCCCAATTGATTCTCCACTTCATTCTTGAAATCTTTGAACTTTTCAAAGGTTTCTGACTTTTGCTTGATTAAATAGATATACCCATATCTACTATAATCATCGGTAAAGGTCACATAGAAGCGGTTCCCATCCTTCGTGGTTGATCTAAAAGGTCCACATACATCGGTATGTATTAGGTCTAATAGTCCCTCACCCCTTTCACAAGTACTCGTGAAGGGTGACTTAGTCATCTTTCCAAGTAAACAAGACTCGCATGTGTCATCTTCCCTAAGGTCGAATGACTCCAACACTCCATCCTTTTAGAGTTGGGCTATGCGTTTCTTGTTGACATGTCCAAGACGACAATGCCACAAGGATGCTTTATCCATACTAGTGGAAGAATCAATATTCAAAACATCATTTCCTAAGTTATCAACAATCATAACAGTTTCATATATTCCATTACACGGTATAGCTTCAAAATAAAAGACACCATTTAGATAAGCCAAAATAGAACCATTCTCATTATTAAAAGAAAATCTAAAACCTTGTCTATATAAACCATGAAATGAAATGATGTTTCTAGCCATTTCTGACGAATAGCAACAATTGTTCAAATCTAAAACTAAACTATTCTTAAGCACCAAAGAATACACTCCAATCTTGGTCACAGGCGACGATCTTCTGTTCCCCATGATTAGATTGATCCTTCCTTGCTCCACATCCCTACTTCTTTTTAGTCCCTGCACATTAGAACAAATGTGATAACCACAACCGGTGTCAAGAACCCAAGAAATAGCATGATTAGAATCGTTAGATTTTATTGCATAAATACCTGCGAAAGATGGCTTGATCTTTCCTTCCTTGATGGCTTGCAGGTAATCCGGGCAGCTTCTCTTCCAATGTCCTATCTTGTGGCAGTGGTGGCACTCTGCCTCCTTCGGGTTAGAGCAGGGCTTAGAGGGATCAACTTTGGTCCCACTAGAAGAGGAACCATCTCGGGCTTTCACCTTTCGATAGTTATTTGAAGAAGCTTTCCTCTTCTTTCCCTTCCCTTGACCAATAGCCAAGACAGGAGCAGCAGACGGATTGGGAGTTGGTGCAACAGACTTGTCCTTGAAATTGCTCTCAGCAACCCTCAAGAGACCTTGGAGCTTACTTAGAGTGACCTCCTCTTTGTTCATGTGGTAGGTCATCCTAAATTGATTATACATCGGAGGCAAAAAGTGAAGCACCATGTCGATCGCCAAGTCTTCGCCGAAGTCAACATTTAACTTGCGAAGGCGATCGACATACCTTTGCATCTTTGGCAAGTGCACGGTAAGAGATTCTCCATGACCCATCTTAGCGGAAATCATGTTAGTGAAGATCTCGTAACGCTCTTGTCTCGCGTTTTGGTGGTACCTCTCCAACAAGTCTTGATGCATCTCGTATGGATACATGTCCTCGTAGGACTTTTGGAACTCGGAGTTCATGGTGGCGATCATGATGCAATGTACTTTCGTCGCATCTCGCTCATGGGTTTCAAAGGCGGTGATTTCGGCGGGAGTAGCAATTTCTGGGTTGATTTTCTCGAGCTTCTCGTCGAGGACATACTCTTTATCCTCATAGCGAGCAATGGTGCGAATGTATCTTATCCATTCGCCAAAGTTCGTTCCATCGAAGGTGACCTTTTGGCAAAGGCTCATCAACGTGAAAGAACTAGCAGCAACGTTGTTTGCGTTTGACATCTATAGAAAGGACAAAGATAGATTAGAACAAGAATCCCTAATTATCACCCAATAAGAAAATTAGGGCTAGGATCCAACAATAACATTTACATACTAGAAAAGGGATGCCGTAATCCAACATGCAAATAAATTGAAGGTAAGTGAATGACGATTCACTAATTCTTCAAGACTTAAACTTTTAGTCCTAAGTGTTTTTGAGAATTCCTAGGTTCGGATGAGATTCATTGAACTATTCAATGGCATGTTTAAATCTCGATATGCCCCTCTTGTTTGTGACTGGGATGCCGAGGATCACAAAGCGGGTGTGAATTACCATGCAAATTTACATGGTGCCTTCATTGTTACGATCACCTATTCGATGTGCCGGTAAACCACACACGCTCCATCGAACTATGATAAACAATGAATCACCCTTCGCCACCTTCGCTTAGAACCAATTAGTGTGCCGGTAAACCACACACGCTCCACTAACATCTTAGCAAGGTGCAAAGTGTAATTTCATGGGATTGCATCAATTCACTTTTCCTAAAGTAACTAAGATTGGGAAATTTTTAAAAAAAGTTTAGTTACTTCGTATTTCTTATTATACTTTTAATGAGAGGATGAGGTTGCCCTATCCTACCCGTTCGGCTAACGACCCTCCACCAATCAAGCAAGCGGTGGGTGTGAGTGTACACCCATTAAGCGCCATTTTATAGGCCGCAACCTTATACCCACCTTATAGATCGGCTTCGTGAATGAGGCCTACTAGCGGTAAGACTAGCATTTAGTTATACATATATATATTATTCTAATAATATCATATAAGTATAGGGTTGTATTTTAAACTTTTCAAAATCTAGGGTTTGAAATTTAAGTTGTCTAAATTAAAGCTTTTAACCACAAATATAAATTTCAAAACTATAGGGTAGGTTTTAAACATTTAAAAACATGGAGGATCAAATAACAAATAATTTCAATTAACAATTAATATCTTAATTATCTTTATTTGATTTATCTTTGATTTCTTTGAGGATAATTACCAAAAAATAATCAAAATAGTTAATTAATTATCATATAGGGAAACTAAATATTTAATTAGTTGATAATTACCTTTAACTAGATCAAGATAACACTTATATTTATCAAGAAATCGGATTCATATTGATCTAATTAGTTTATGGAAAGTTTGGATAAGATAAACACAAAGAAATCCCGAATCTGGCCATTCCTGACGCCTAGACTCGCCGAGTGCACAAGGGGACTCGCCGAGTCAGGCCTACTCGACGAGTCCACCTTGGAACTCGACGAGTCAGTGACTCAAAACCCAAAAAATCGAATTTTGCAGGTTTGTTTCAGTTAATTAAGCAACAATTTAAAGAAAACCAATCTAGGCTCTGATACCACTGTTGGGTTTTAGCCATAAGAACTTTCCTATGTGCGCATGCAAAACCCTATTGCTTGGATCTAGGCTTTCTAATAAACATGCTTTTGAATCCAAGACTTCTAATGGCTAATTAGGTTAAACAACAACATCAAAACAGATCTAGAATCATACCTTTGAGTTCCTTGTTGATCTTCTTGTCTTGGAGCTTCTAGAGTCACAATTGTCACTCCTCTAATGGTTTACAAACACCAATAGCAAGCAAGATGATTTAGGAGAGAGGAGAGGGGATGGAATTCGACCAGAGGTTCCTTGCTTTAGGTTCTGAAAGGTTGTACACGAATTCCACATCCCAAGGGCCTATTTATACCTTTAGACTCCTTAAGGGTTTCACCCTAAACCCTAATTGGATAATCTTCACTTAAGGCTATCCAAATCCATTCATAGATATCCTTATGGACTATTTTGAGCTATCCTAAAGCTCTTAGAAACCGTCCAAAGTCCATCCTAATGGATTTATAGTCCAAAGTCTAACTATCAAACAATTGACAGTTTATACCCTCTTATTTAATTAATCTCTTTAAGTCACCAAATTAATACCAATTAATTTATGACTTATATTAATCAAATAGCTAAATATTATTCCTTATAATATTTACTCTCTCTTAACAAATCATCCTTCAAGTTGCTATGGTGAAGGCAACCCAAAAGGACCATGCACCACCGAATATAGTTATAGCCTTAGACACTATTCCAACAGTCTCCCACTTGGATAAGTCTAGTAACTATACAAGTATAATACGGTTTGCAATCGTAGCTCTCAAAGACGCTGTCAACTCTGATCTAATCAATCTTGTCCTTTAGATAAGGGATCGTACAGTCCTCTGTTAGATATCATGCTGACAATCCTATGGAATGGTTAGTCTAGCATTTAGATTTCTCGATCTTCGATTTATTTGACATAGAACTTAATCGAACACATCAATTCAGTTCTGACCGGGCCCGGCACATAAGTCAAATCAAATCATCGAGTGGCCAAGATATCTCTTCTACCCTCTTAGGATAAAATTTACAGATAAACTTCGACTTATATGCATTTACTTATTCATTAACCAACTACACACAACAATGCGTTTTATAACATCAAGTTACTGATGCGTTTTCGCATTATCAATGCACAATCAATTAACAAATAATAAACCATATATCTAGGTTTTAAGACCATATGATATTATCGTCTTGCGATCACCTTTTATATCGTATTCCATAAGGTGATTCCAGCAAGCGCGGGTTTATTCCAATGCTCAAAACCAGTTCGTAAGCACTCATGAACGTTGCAGCAACTCTTGCTATGTCCAACACCATTTAGACACTCTACACACCAATTCACGACAATCTTCATTCATATCTACTCCCAACATATGAACGATTGTGGACCATTTGAATAATTCGATTATTCCTAATAAACTCAATTATTCTGGAAGTCAAAACATGCAAAGTGAAACAATAGTTAAACAACTAACATGTGATAGTAACTTTACTCATAAATAAAACTTCTTTATTTAATCATCAAATGTTAATTACATTTATCTATTACATGTTTCTAATACTATCTATTCTATGCTAATATCATCCTTCAGCCCAATACTCCTAGCATGCTGTAAGTGCTTAACCCTACTCAGTCCCTTCGTAAGCGGATCTGCTGGGTTATCTTCTGATGATATCCTCTTCACTACGAGTTGTCCTTCTTCTACACGATGTCTAATGAAGTGATATTTTCTGTCGATATGTCGAGATCTACCATGATCCCTCGGTTCCTTGGTCAAGGCAACCGCACCTTCGTTATCACAGAAAATCTCCATGGGCTCCTTTATGGCCGGTACAACTCCAAGATCACCGATGAAGTTCTTCAGCCATATTGCCTCCTTCGACGCTTCGCTTGCTGTGATGTACTCTGATTCGCACGTTGAATCAGCTACGGTTTCCTGCTTGGAACTTTTCCATGTCACTGCTCCTCCATTTAGGGTAAAGACCCAGCCCGACTGCGAACGATAGTTGTCCCTGTCGGTTTGAAAGCTGGCGTCACTATACCCTCGCACCTTCAAGTCATCACTCCCTCCAAGGACTAAGAACCATTCTTTCGTCCTCCGAAGGTACTTAAGGATGTTCTTCACCGCAATCCAATGTGCTTTGCCAGGGTTCCCTTGATATCTGCTAACCATGCTCAAAGCGAAGGCTACATCAGGGCGAGTACAAGTCATAGCGTACATGATTGAGCCAACTGCGGAAGCGTATGGTACTCGGCTCATTTCTGCTATCTCGGCTTCGGTACTCGGACTTTGAGTCTTACTCAACTTGGCATTTCCTTGTATCGGTAGTTCTCCCTTCTTTGAGTTTTCCATACTAAAACGTTTTAGTACCTTCTCCAAGTAAGTATTCTGACTAAGTCCAATTAGTCTCTTACTTCTTTCTCTTACTATCCTTATTCCCAAAATGTAAGAAGCCTCTCCGAGGTCCTTCATAGCGAAGCACTTCCCGAGCCAGGACTTAACCTCCTGCAGAGTCGGGATGTCGTTTCCTATGAGTAATATGTCATCGACATATAGAACGAGGAAGCTTACTACACTCCCACTGGCTTTGACATATACACAAGATTCGTCTTCGCTTCGTACAAATCCAAACTCTTTGACTTTCTCATCGAAGCAAAGATTCCATCTGCGAGACGCTTGCTTAAGTCCATAAATGGACTTCTCAAGCTTACACACTCTATTCGGATGCTTCGGATCCACAAACCCCTCTGGCTGAGCCATGTAAACATCCTCAGCCAACTTTCCGTTAAGGAAAGCGGTCTTGACATCCATTTGCCAAATCTCATAATCATGAAATGCGGCAATTGCTAGCATCACTCTAATAGATTTAATCTTCGCAACTGGTGAGAAGGTCTCATCATAGTCAACTCCGGGAGTTTGAGTAAAGCCCTTCGCAACCAATCGCGCTTTGTATGTGTGTACGTTCCCATCCACGTCGTTCTTCTTCTTGAAGATCCACTTGCACCCTACGGTCTTACGTTCGGGCACGTAATCAACCAAATTCCAAACTTGGTTATCGTACATGGATTGGATCTCGCTATCCATCGCCTCTTTCCATTTTGCAGACTCCGGGCCTGCCATGGCTTCCTTATAGCTATTAGGTTCATCAAGATTTACTAGTGTACCATCACTAATATACGTGTCCCCTTCGGTAGTAATATGAAAACCATAAAACTGGGGATGAACTCTAACTCTATCGGAACGTCTAAGAGGTAAGGATTCGTCAATTGGTTCAACCGGAGATTCCTCCTCGGGTTGAACGCCAGCGGTAGAGGTTCCTTCATCTATCGACTCTTGAATCTCTTCAAGTTCGATTTGCCTCCCACTGTCTCCTTGGCTTATGAGTTCTCGCTCTCGGAAAACTCCTCTCCTCGTAACAAAGATAACATTATCTTTCGGTCTATAGAAGAGATATCCAAAGGAAGTTTGCGGGTAGCCGATGAAAATACATCGCTCACTTCGAGGTTCAAGCTTGTCGTGAGTATCTCGTCTTACGAAAGCCTCGCAACCCCAAACCTTGATATGTGCCAACGAGGGAGCTTTCCCCGTCCACATCTCGTGAGGTGTTTTGGCAACCTTCTTGGTAGGGACTCGGTTAAGGATATGGGCGGCAGTCTCTAAGGCATACCCCCAAAAGAAGATAGGTAGTGAAGCACGACTCATCATAGAGCGAACCATATCCAATAAGGTTCGATTACGCCTTTCTGCCACACCATTCAATTGCGGTGTCCTAGGAGGCGTCAATTGCGAAACTATTCCACACTCCTTGAGATAATCGTGGAATTCAAGACTTAGGTACTCTCCTCCTCGATCGGATCGAAGCATCTTGATTTTCCTGCCCAATTGATTCTCCACTTCATTCTTGAAATCTTTGAACTTTTCAAAGGTTTCTGACTTTTGCTTGATTAAATAGATATACCCATATCTACTATAATCATCGGTAAAGGTCACATAGAAGCGGTTCCCATCCTTCGTGGTTGATCTAAAAGGTCCACATACATCGGTATGTATTAGGTCTAATAGTCCCTCACCCCTTTCACAAGTACTCGTGAAGGGTGACTTAGTCATCTTTCCAAGTAAACAAGACTCGCATGTGTCATCTTCCCTAAGGTCGAATGACTCCAACACTCCATCCTTTTAGAGTTGGGCTATGCGTTTCTTGTTGACATGTCCAAGACGACAATGCCACAAGGATGCTTTATCCATACTAGTGGAAGAATCAATATTCAAAACATCATTTCCTAAGTTATCAACAATCATAACAGTTTCATATATTCCATTACACGGTATAGCTTCAAAATAAAAGACACCATTTAGATAAGCCAAAATAGAACCATTCTCATTATTAAAAGAAAATCTAAAACCTTGTCTATATAAACCATGAAATGAAATGATGTTTCTAGCCATTTCTGACGAATAGCAACAATTGTTCAAATCTAAAACTAAACTATTCTTAAGCACCAAAGAATACACTCCAATCTTGGTCACAGGCGACGATCTTCTGTTCCCCATGATTAGATTGATCCTTCCTTGCTCCACATCCCTACTTCTTTTTAGTCCCTGCACATTAGAACAAATGTGATAACCACAACCGGTGTCAAGAACCCAAGAAATAGCATGATTAGAATCGTTAGATTTTATTGCATAAATACCTGCGAAAGATGGCTTGATCTTTCCTTCCTTGATGGCTTGCAGGTAATCCGGGCAGCTTCTCTTCCAATGTCCTATCTTGTGGCAGTGGTGGCACTCTGCCTCCTTCGGGTTAGAGCAGGGCTTAGAGGGATCAACTTTGGTCCCACTAGAAGAGGAACCATCTCGGGCTTTCACCTTTCGATAGTTATTTGAAGAAGCTTTCCTCTTCTTTCCCTTCCCTTGACCAATAGCCAAGACAGGAGCAGCAGACGGATTGGGAGTTGGTGCAACAGACTTGTCCTTGAAATTGCTCTCAGCAACCCTCAAGAGACCTTGGAGCTTACTTAGAGTGACCTCCTCTTTGTTCATGTGGTAGGTCATCCTAAATTGATTATACATCGGAGGCAAAAAGTGAAGCACCATGTCGATCGCCAAGTCTTCGCCGAAGTCAACATTTAACTTGCGAAGGCGATCGACATACCTTTGCATCTTTGGCAAGTGCACGGTAAGAGATTCTCCATGACCCATCTTAGCGGAAATCATGTTAGTGAAGATCTCGTAACGCTCTTGTCTCGCGTTTTGGTGGTACCTCTCCAACAAGTCTTGATGCATCTCGTATGGATACATGTCCTCGTAGGACTTTTGGAACTCGGAGTTCATGGTGGCGATCATGATGCAATGTACTTTCGTCGCATCTCGCTCATGGGTTTCAAAGGCGGTGATTTCGGCGGGAGTAGCAATTTCTGGGTTGATTTTCTCGAGCTTCTCGTCGAGGACATACTCTTTATCCTCATAGCGAGCAATGGTGCGAATGTATCTTATCCATTCGCCAAAGTTCGTTCCATCGAAGGTGACCTTTTGGCAAAGGCTCATCAACGTGAAAGAACTAGCAGCAACGTTGTTTGCGTTTGACATCTATAGAAAGGACAAAGATAGATTAGAACAAGAATCCCTAATTATCACCCAATAAGAAAATTAGGGCTAGGATCCAACAATAACATTTACATACTAGAAAAGGGATGCCGTAATCCAACATGCAAATAAATTGAAGGTAAGTGAATGACGATTCACTAATTCTTCAAGACTTAAACTTTTAGTCCTAAGTGTTTTTGAGAATTCCTAGGTTCGGATGAGATTCATTGAACTATTCAATGGCATGTTTAAATCTCGATATGCCCCTCTTGTTTGTGACTGGGATGCCGAGGATCACAAAGCGGGTGTGAATTACCATGCAAATTTACATGGTGCCTTCATTGTTACGATCACCTATTCGATGTGCCGGTAAACCACACACGCTCCATCGAACTATGATAAACAATGAATCACCCTTCGCCACCTTCGCTTAGAACCAATTAGTGTGCCGGTAAACCACACACGCTCCACTAACATCTTAGCAAGGTGCAAAGTGTAATTTCATGGGATTGCATCAATTCACTTTTCCTAAAGTAACTAAGATTGGGAAATTTTTAAAAAAAGTTTAGTTACTTCGTATTTCTTATTATACTTTTAATGAGAGGATGAGGTTGCCCTATCCTACCCGTTCGGCTAACGACCCTCCACCAATCAAGCAAGCGGTGGGTGTGAGTGTACACCCATTAAGCGCCATTTTATAGGCCGCAACCTTATACCCACCTTATAGATCGGCTTCGTGAATGAGGCCTACTAGCGGTAAGACTAGCATTTAGTTATACATATATATATTATTCTAATAATATCATATAAGTATAGGGTTGTATTTTAAACTTTTCAAAATCTAGGGTTTGAAATTTAAGTTGTCTAAATTAAAGCTTTTAACCACAAATATAAATTTCAAAACTATAGGGTAGGTTTTAAACATTTAAAAACATGGAGGATCAAATAACAAATAATTTCAATTAACAATTAATATCTTAATTATCTTTATTTGATTTATCTTTGATTTCTTTGAGGATAATTACCAAAAAATAATCAAAATAGTTAATTAATTATCATATAGGGAAACTAAATATTTAATTAGTTGATAATTACCTTTAACTAGATCAAGATAACACTTATATTTATCAAGAAATCGGATTCATATTGATCTAATTAGTTTATGGAAAGTTTGGATAAGATAAACACAAAGAAATCCCGAATCTGGCCATTCCTGACGCCTAGACTCGCCGAGTGCACAAGGGGACTCGCCGAGTCAGGCCTACTCGACGAGTCCACCTTGGAACTCGACGAGTCAGTGACTCAAAACCCAAAAAATCGAATTTTGCAGGTTTGTTTCAGTTAATTAAGCAACAATTTAAAGAAAACCAATCTAGGCTCTGATACCACTGTTGGGTTTTAGCCATAAGAACTTTCCTATGTGCGCATGCAAAACCCTATTGCTTGGATCTAGGCTTTCTAATAAACATGCTTTTGAATCCAAGACTTCTAATGGCTAATTAGGTTAAACAACAACATCAAAACAGATCTAGAATCATACCTTTGAGTTCCTTGTTGATCTTCTTGTCTTGGAGCTTCTAGAGTCACAATTGTCACTCCTCTAATGGTTTACAAACACCAATAGCAAGCAAGATGATTTAGGAGAGAGGAGAGGGGATGGAATTCGACCAGAGGTTCCTTGCTTTAGGTTCTGAAAGGTTGTACACGAATTCCACATCCCAAGGGCCTATTTATACCTTTAGACTCCTTAAGGGTTTCACCCTAAACCCTAATTGGATAATCTTCACTTAAGGCTATCCAAATCCATTCATAGATATCCTTATGGACTATTTTGAGCTATCCTAAAGCTCTTAGAAACCGTCCAAAGTCCATCCTAATGGATTTATAGTCCAAAGTCTAACTATCAAACAATTGACAGTTTATACCCTCTTATTTAATTAATCTCTTTAAGTCACCAAATTAATACCAATTAATTTATGACTTATATTAATCAAATAGCTAAATATTATTCCTTATAATATTTACTCTCTCTTAACAAATCATCCTTCAAGTTGCTATGGTGAAGGCAACCCAAAAGGACCATGCACCACCGAATATAGTTATAGCCTTAGACACTATTCCAACAGTTACAACTCTCCCCCACTTGAACTAGACTTTGTCCTCGAAGTCTGGTGCAGTGAACAAATCTGGATAATACTTCCACATCTCAGCCTACGGCTCCCAGCTCCACTCGGTGTAGCATCCCAAAAATCAAAGATAAAAATTTCAATTTTATTATAATCAAAACATAGATGTAACTTGGTCCAAACATTTGAAAACATTTCTAATTAATACAACTATCAGAGTTGAATCCCAAAATCACATATTGCGGAAAGCATGGGTGTATGCGCTACGATCAAGTCGTGTCCTTCACTTCCGAACTGCCGAACTGGAAGTACTTGAAACCAAAACCACAAATTATAAGCACGAAGCTTGGTGAGTTCCCCAAATACCACATATAACGCAACATACTGTCAGGCATATCTGAGTGCCCGACCTACCCTGCTGAGCATATCTGGGTGCTCGACCTACCCTTGTCAGGCATATATGGGTGCCCGACTTACCCTTTGGTCTTATTCCAACTGATGATGATGAAAGTTTTTCATCAGAAATGTATGATTCAGATTCTTCAATCACTACCTTCGACTTCTTCTATATTTCACTTTAAGTAGCCAACACCAATGAACCAACATCAGAAGTGAGTTTTGCTTCTTTCATGACTTCTTCTTCGTGAGACTTCAGAACTCCAACCAATTTCATCAGAGTGTAATTTTTGAATTGTCCATGAGCCTTAACAATTGATACAATCGTCTTCCATTCTGATATGAGACTATTCATGAAAGTTACTTTTTCTTCCATAACTTGATGTTTCAAGTTATGTTTAAGCAATCTGCTTAAAAGATGATTTAGATGATTAACAGTTTGTTCCACATTCTCATCTGACTTTTGCTTAAAAGAGCCAAATTCTGAAAAAGTGGTGTTTGCAGAGAATGCTTTAAATCGTCATCACCATAATACAATTCCTTCTATCTATCCCAAATCTTCTTCACCGTGTCATACGAATTGACCAATCTAAATGTATCTAGAGGTAGAGCGAATCGTATGATTCTCATAGCCTTTAGATTGCACATTAATTTTTCCTTTTCATTGTATGGAATTTCAGTTTCTTCTGCAATGAGAGCATTATATTCTGCTTGAGTTTTGATTTCAGCTTTTATTCTAGAATATTTGTATGTTTCTTCTGTGATTGCGTGCCATATACTATATCCATGTATTTCAATTCCTAACACATAATCTTCAAAATGAAGAGCCCACACTTCATAATCTTCAGGAAAAAGAATGGGAATTCTTGTGATTGAACCAATGTTACTTGGAAAATTAAAAGAAACGAATGAGAATCTTCTTTTGACATTTTAACAAGAAAAGATTATAGAATCAGATTTGTAAACTTGACTCGAGTAACAAAGTGTAAAAGAAAGATTTATATTTAAAATCTAAGATCAATTTGCAAACGAGAATTGGAAAATTGCGAAGTCGATTAAGAAACTAAAAGTAAATCTGAGAAAAACGGAGAACACTTGACTTGAAATTGATTTGAAACAAGTTCACATGATCTCCTGCTCTGATACCACTTGATCGAATTTAGGAACGAAAGATTCTATAAAGAAAATATCATCAAAAGAATTGAGTTAAAACATTTGAGCAACAATGAGTAAATAAGATCCGATTTGATTAATAGGTACGTTAGAATAGTTCGTTACAAAGAGTGCAAAACTATTATATATTTGCTCCAAAGAACAACTTACCTATTCAACTAACAAGTACTATATATATATATATATATATATATATATATATATATATATATATATATATATATATATATATATATATATATATATGCTAACATATAAGAGGTCCAAGACGGGCGTAACTATACATGAATACTTCATATTTATATATAACCATCTCATCTCCTTTTTTTATCAGGATAAATAGTTTGAACATTCAAATTGGACCGAAACTTAAGAAATAGAGATGATGGACTATTATAGACGATATCAGTATAGCCAGAGCTAAAATTGTTGGGTTTCATAATTTGTTGTGTTAATGTTGTAGTGTTCTGAATAGTATTAGGTTGTTTTCGGAATTTTGTATATCATTTCAAGTTACTCTTTACACGCCTTATATATAGATCTTGAGATTCAACATCAGCTACATATTTCTCATTTGCCGCTCTAACGCTTCAGCATACAGGCATGGTGAGATGATGCCTAATCATAAATGATTATATGTTAGAATTGTATAATTATATATAATTATACATGTTTATACATATATGCACAATAATAAATGATTACACATATATGTATGTTCACAAAGTGATTAATCATATATGATTATAGAGATTGATAACATTAGAGATTAGAGATGTTGGTGGCAGTGATAGAGGTGATATAAGTGAGATGTAACAATGATCGGGTTGGTTGGTGGCAGTGGTGATAATGGTGGTGGTGGCGGTGACAATTGTGGTGGTCACAAAAGTTGGGGAGGGGGGGGGGGGGGGGTTAATGAAAAATATATGATTGAATTTGAATTTCAAAGATCTTTATTTATTTTATTTTTTTTCACAATCTCAAAAAAACCTATTAGACCATTCATAATAAGAATATATTTTTAACAAAAACGTCAAAATGATGCAAAACTACATGTTGTACATTAATTATCATATAAAATAGCAACGAATTACATATCAATAATTATTGGAAACTTTTAGTAACTTTAATGGAGTAGATATTGTATGTAATGAATTTGACCGTCTATTTTATTAGTAAAATAAACCCACTGTGCCTTTTGAATTGTCCAAACAACAACTGGATGAAGAGTCGAAGAAAGAAAGGGAGAATTAAGAATATTTTAAATACTTACGTAACATTTTAAAATACGATTAAGTAAATATTGTATACATTGTTTTAAAATGGGTTAAAATATCATTGTCTCAAAACTTACGTTCCAATAAATTGAACTTATGTTTTGAACTTAATATCAATGCGCACGTAGATGTGGGTCCTTCTCGGCAATCCTGATTGTTGACCTAACATACGGCTCTAGATAACATGTGACATGGATCTACATCATTTTAGAGTCTTGTTGTTATTGTTGATATAAAATATTATGTATGTAAATAGTTGAATTTGTTAAACAGATAGTTGTTGATATAAAATATTGTGTCTTTCAGTTATCTCATGCATATCTATTTGTATGAATGTATGAGTGAAATAGACCCCGTCAGGAACAAAAAATTTACATAAAGAACTGTCCCATACTTAAAATTAAATAAATACATGGCCACAATGTTAAGTAGATTTTATTGTTTATTTATTTATTTTTTATTATTATTTTACGACAACAAAAGATTTATTAATAAAAGGACTAAAAAGCATTAGTAAAACAATACAAAATCAACTAGACATCAAAGTTAACCAATTTTGGCAACCTTTTTAAAGCCGACTAGACATCCAAGTAAAATAATACATCAAAATGTTTTGATATCATTCGTAGGTTTAAAATATGCAAAAAGACATGCAGGAGGTAACAGAAAAGCCAAACCGGATCGAATCATTGCTTGGTTTTGGTTTTAGGGTCATAAACGAACAGAATGAATACCAACAAGGGTTTGTTCATGTTCGTTCGTTCGTTTATATTAGCCGAACAAAAGAATGAACCTGAATAGATAAACAAACAAGTTTTCTTGTTCATGTTCATTCGTTTAACAAATTATTTTGTTCGAGTTCGTTTGTTTATGTTCGTGAATATACTAAACGAACATAAACTAACAAAGATAAACAAACACAATTAAACATATATGAACATATAATATACTAATGTTATAAAAAAACAATTAAACATATATGAACATAAATAAACTTAAATGAATGAACGTAAACGAACAATATGAACGAATATTCACGAATATAAATGGACGAACGAGACCATTATTCATGTTCGTTCGTTTAACTAAACGAATGAGAATTTGTGTTCATTTTCATTCATTTACTAAATAAACTAATATAAACGAACTTTCACCCGAATAATCCACGAATAGTTCGTTGAATGTTCAGTTCATTTATAGCCATACTTGGCTTTCTTTGAACTGTGCACTCCAAAACGACATTGAAGCATTACTTGGCTTCCTTCTCTTTTTTTCAAACTTAACTTATTCAATAAACTAGAAGGAAGCTAACAAAAAATTTATATCTTTAAGGCCAAAAGGGGCTTGTGGGGCCGATTACTCCACTAAGCTTTTTTTTCCGATTTGTGCACTTGATTTGAACACCTCAACCCTCATTAATAAAAGAAAGTGTCGTAATCGAGTGATGTCTCACTTCCTTGGAATTTTTTTCCATGACTCGCTAGCAATGGAACAATATATAAAAATATAATTTGTCTTCTTAACCTCCAAATCAGTAATTAGATGAAGATTGGAGTCAACATCACCTCCCATCTTCTCCAAATTATCCCTCATCAGTACACGATCCAAACTACTTCTTCATGCTAAGATGATTAACTTTATATGGACCAATTAATTCCATTGAGTAATATTATATGAATTGACCTATGTATAATTGTGTATAATTTGTCTCAGTGAAGCAACTAAAAAACTCTTGAAGTTGTATACTCTAATGTACATTTATCATGTGTAAGTTGTTGAGCTAAATAAAACATTTATGTTTCATCTCCCATTCCTAAGTTTGCAACAACCGAAGCTAATTCCAAACCTAATTACCCAAGAAAATATAATCTAATACCCAACATCATTTAAGTGTCTCCAAAGCGTATTACCTAAAAAACAAGAAGCAAACAAATTTATCACAAATGCACCAATACTTCCAAAACCACGTACTATTACTGTGGTGTGATACAAAATTCCAGATGGGGTATTTTGCTTTTGCTTTTAAGTCAGGTACCTATTGTCTCTTTTGTTGGCATCAATTGATCCTCACTAGGTAACGCCTTTCGCTTCCTTCTTCATTCATATCCTGCAAGACAACATCAGAATTTCGAGAATCGACATATGGGATATTAGTAACATTTGGAGTGTTAGTGGTATCAGTTTGTTCCGACTCCAGCTCATGGTTTTCATGGTTTCCGTTTGTACTAGGCTCCGGCTCAATATTGGTACTAGGCGTATCGACATCAATTTGACTTTCGTAATTCCCACCTTCACCTTCTTCTTCATCAAAAAACATGGATATTTCATGAAAGTCATGTGTTTTCACTTCTTCGTTTTTCTCCCCTTGAAGGGAACATTCATGACCAAAGTATGAAATTTTTGATGAAATGCAACATCACGTGTGACATGAACCTTATTTACCCTGAAGGGAACATTCATGACCAAAGTATGGAATTGTTTCATGAAATGCAACATCACGTGTGACATGAACCTTATTTTGGATAGGATCAAAACATGTATACCCTTTCTTTGCATCTACATACCCAAGAAACATGCATCGAACTGACCTTGGCTCTAACTTTCCCACATTTTGGTGAACATATGTGGTACAACCAAATATGCGTGGTTTAAGACCATCACTTATTTGTATTCCTGTAAGGTTACGAAGCTTTTGTAATGGAGTTTTAAAATCTAGTACCTTTGATGGTGTTCGGTTTAAGAGATATGCAGCTGATCGTAATGCTTCACCCTAAAATTTTCGAGGTACTTCCATATCAAAGAGAGAGGCTCAAACTATTTCGAGTAGTTGTCTATTTCTCCTCTCAGCTAGTCCGTTTTGTTGGGGGTGACCGAGCACATGAAGTTTGGTGGTGAATCAAGTTCGCCTTACAAAAATTCTTCATTTGATTATTTATATACTCCCCCCCCCCCCCCCCCCCATTATCGGATTGGAGTATTTCGACTTCCCTCCTGTACACAATTTTTATAGTATTGTATAGCTCTTCGAAAGCATTGAATACCTCCCCTTTGTGTTTAAGGGGTGATACCCATACCATATGAGTACTTTCATCAATAAAGGTTACAAAGTACTTTGCACCATCATGAGTGAGTATAGGAGCAGGACCCCATACATCCGAGTGAATTTTCATAAATGGAACAGAAGTTTTATTATCACTAGAACCATATGAAATTTTCGTGTTTTTTGCTAACTCACAAATACCACACTTGAAATCACTATCCGTTACATTTGAAAATAAATTAGGTTTAAGCTTCCTAAGATAACCAAAAGATAAATGTCCTAGCCTACGATGCCATAACATTGCCACAAACTTATTTATTTCCACTACTCCTGCATGATATGCTTGACTTTGATGATTTTCTTCAAGATAATACAACCTACCACGCCTAGTACCATAGCCAAGAGTCTGATGAGTTTCCATATCCTGAAAGACACAATCATTTTTCCAAAAAATTACATAACAGTTTAGTGCTTCTGTAATTTGGCTAATGGATAGTAAATTTGAAAATAGTGAGGGAACTACAAGAACACAATCAAGATCCATAGAGTTTGTTACTTTTACAGTTCCTTCACCAACTACAGGTGCCATTTCCCTATTTGCGGTTTTAACATTTTCTTGTTTTGGAGTATGATACTTAATTAATTTTGTTGGATCATTCGTCATATGATCTGTTGCACCTGTATCAATTATCCACCTATTATTTTGATTGTTTTGGTTACTAATAGACATACCCGTTTTTGTAGAAGTGTGAGCTGCTATAGGAGTAGTCGTTTCCTCAGTTTGTGAAGACTTGACAGTAGCAGCTTGGCTAATCTTTTTTCTAGGTTTCTTTGTGAAATCCCACTACTCCGGGTAGCCAATAAGTTCATAGCATTTGGTTTTTGAGTGTCCATCTTCGCCATAGTGAGTACACGTAAGCGTATATCCCTTGTTATTTCTTCCTTTGGTGTTTTGAGTTCGATTTCGTGAGGCCAAATGCACCATGCTGTCAGGTTCTGGCTTGGGTTCCTCCATGGATTGTCTTTGACTATGGTCTTTGCTGATGTAGGCATACGATGATTCAAGATCGAGGGGTGGATCCTTCCTTAGGATTTCGCTCCTAGCCTGGTTAAACTCTTGATCCAGACCTGCTAGGAAAATGTGGACTCGAAATCTTGATAGAGTTTTGCTTGAGGATACTGTAGAATCCACAGTGTCCTCTTCATGGGTTAATCGAGCATCAATCTCTTAGAAGATACTTACCAACTCGTTATAGTAAGTTGGTAAGGATCGCCCACTCACTATGCCGAGTATTGAAGGGCCTTCTGTTCAGTTCAAACAACTGGGTTTCATCGGACCCATCATAGAAGGTTTTTTTCACTGCTTCCCATATTTCAGCCGCTGTTTGGAGACGAATAAATCGGCACATTAGGGTTGGATTCATTGAGTCAACGAGCCAACTCTTGACCCTATTGTTATCAGTGATCCAGGTTTCGATCGCCTTTTCATTCGTTGTGGGTTTCGCCGATGTACCGGTAAGAAACCCCGATTTGCTACGAGCTCTGATACACATCTCCATCAATTGAGACCACAAGGGGTAGTTTGTGTCATTTAGGATGACTCCGGTAGGGAATGGGGCGTCCTGAATGTTTTGTACAATCACAGATGAGTTGGACGTTCTTGAAGAGTCGCCTTCGTTTCCCATGGTCCTTTAGTAATCTGATGATTCGATGATTTAGGATCTATTCTGCTCTGATACCATGTAAAACTATGAGATCAGGAACAGATGTGGAGTAATTTTAAGTACGTTTTTATTGATCGGATGGTACATGTATATATACAATATAGAAGCTAACAAATTACCTACAATACAGGATACAACCATTAATCTAGGATTGGATAGAATTTACACAACAAATCTAATCTACTAAGCTCTCGCCAACAATATGAATTATATTTTCATGAAAAGTTAAATATTCTTCTACTTATTTTTTTCTATCCATCTTCTTAACAACATAATTAAAAATTTATTAATTTGATTAAATATGCCAAGTGTTATAATTTTAAATGTATAGAAATGTAATACGAGGAAAAAAAATAAAAGGATATTTGATTTCTCCTTTTTCATTATTTTTTATTGAGAACTGAATAAACATGCAGGATTATAAATATGTTGTTTCTTTGAAAACTTATAAAAGCTGCATGATTCTTGGAGTAAATTATAATCCTCGATGGGGATTGGAATCACATTTTTCCAATAATGAATCATGAAAAGATTTGAAAATGAAAAGCACTTTCAAACATAAACAATTAAAATTCCAGATAGTAAATCATGAAAATATTTGAAAAAGAAATTTTATTGAAAATACTTTCAGACATAAACAAGTAAAATTCCACCTACTGTATCATGAATTCTAACTTTATTTTTTCTATAATTATCAATTCGTCTTGTACGACTATGTTACTGATATGTACAACACACAAAATATAAAAGAATACGTTAGATTTTAAGCGTAATTTAAGACAATTATGGTGTTGATATTATTTGAAACATCATCAAGTGAAATTGAAAAAAAAATGGAAAAGGGTAATAATAACTTCAAGTTTGCGGGTAGAACCAATGTACCATAACGAATAGACATGAATTAACATTCCTATATGGAGTGATCCAAACATCACATATAGAAAAATAAAATTATACTTTTCAAATCTTATAATCATTTCTTTTCTTGCTTCGGTACAGAATTTTATTACATCTCATCTAAGGTAGTATGAGTAAGAGGATAATAATGTGATTGAAACTTCATTTGGATAAATTCTGTAAGTCAGTATGTTGTCGAATGGAAACACTTCTTGGATGACAGATTTTACAAAAGCTATTCGTACATTGTTGTTGTGATAAATAAACCATCATCTGATATCATACTAGATTGTGTTGGATTGAACACCACTTTGAAAGCCTGATGCTATATGATGTCTTAATATTGTGTTTCCAAAAGGGTTATAAAATTTGTCACAAATTTCTACATAGAGGGTTTTCTTCTCTATCGTTCATGATGCAATAATTGCACTTACACGAAATGGCTTTGTTTCGGTACATTTACCAAATTTCACCACATCAACATTTTGCTTAGATTTATGATATGTTAACTACGTTACTACCAAAGGTTACTACCAAAGGTAGAGGAAAGATTATGTGGTTGCCGTATCTCATCACTAGTTGAGTATGAAAGATGTTTTGTATCTCATTATTACCAGAGTATATATATATATATATATATATATATATATATATATATATATAACGATTACATCTAGATATATTTTTTTTCTGGATTACTCGCAACTTTTTATCTAGTAAAAATCTAATTCAAAATCATAGAAGATCTGGTCGATCCATGTTAGACAGATCGGTTACCCGATATAACCAAATCGATTTACAAAAATCCGGATCTCAAAATGTTCTTTTGGTGGACTAAATGTTCGCCCACTTTTCCTCTCAGTTTGGCATTATACCTCGATAAGTCTAAATAATTATAATCCTCATCGAGCCTAAAATTTGAAGAGACAAATGGCGTGTTCGACAAAACTAGTTGTTAGCGGGTAGCTTGTAGCGTTTTGTTAAACGCTACATGAAGTAATATTTGAATTTGGAGCGTTTTGTTTAAACTAAATGCTAGAAGCTTGTATTGTCAAACGGGATTTTCTGTTTAAAATAGAGCGTTTTGTCATACGTTAGAAGCTAGAAGCTCAAAACAAAATCCGGCTAGGCATGAATGACTCTCTAACAATGATTGTTGGAGGGGCACTCATAAGAATTGATCGAATTTCATAATAAAAAAAGTCTGGACGCCCGTCTAAGCCCACGAGCCGGGTGCCCATTGCAAAAAGTTTAAAACCAATAATTTAACTTCAAAAAACAATTTCACATTTCTGTTAAAAATAATTATAAGTAAAGAATATGCTCGTTTAGAACAAAGGGAAAATTACTTAAGAGGGTAACTATCTCTTATCCGTGTTCACATATTAGCAACTTCTTCTTTTTTGTACATAATAAAACAACTAACTTGTTTTAACTGTTTAAATTACATCAATATTACCGACTAATATTTTTTTTAACCAGTAACTCAAAGGGAAAATGACTTAGGAGGGTAACTACCTCTTATCCGTGTTCACATATTGGCAACTTCTTATTTTTTGTACATAAGAAAGCAACTAACTTGTTTTAACTGTGTAACATCCCAAAAATCATGACCAAAAAATTTCTTTTTTAATTTAATACTAAAACCATAATTGTCAAACCATTAATTTAATACTTCGGCATCGGGTACCGTCTGGCATCGAGCCCCGCTCGGTGTACAAATATGTCTCTCTTAGGCCCCGCCTCTCTCCGGGACCCGCCCGCTAAACACATACAATCCTATAACATGCTAACACATAAAGAAACATACTTTACTGTATCCCTGTCCTAAGAAACATACTCTGGTAATAATGTGATACAAAACATCGTTCATACTCAACTAGTGATGAGATACGGGAGCTCGCCCACACTCACCTCTTTACCAGGCACATACAAGTATCACACATACAACAAGTATAATCTAACATGAAAACATTCCTCAGGCACCTGCCCGACATCAGACCTTGGTCTGGAATAACATACTAGCAAACAATGCCTATGGCTAACCCCCGAGTCTTCCTACTCATAGACTACATGGGCTGGCATTGTGGCCTTAGACCCATTCACACAGTGAAGAGAATCACCTTGCACTGCTGAAGCCCTGGCTGGAACTAGCTAAGTACGGACGCAGTTCTGTATCTCATTATTAGCAAAGTATGTTTTTTAGGACAAGGATACAGTAGGGTATGTTTCTTTATGTGTTAGCATGTTAGATGATTGTATGTGTTTAGCGGGCGGGGCCCGGAGACAGGCACGGCCTAAGAGAGACATATCTGTATACTGAACGGGGCTCGATGCCAAGCGGGGCCTGATGTCGGGCAAGGCCTGATGCTGGAGTATTAAATTAATGTTTTGACAATTATGGTTTTAGTATTAAATTAAAAACGAAATTTTTGGTCATGATTTTTAGGATGTTACACAGTTAAAACAAGTTAGTTTTTTTCTTATGTACAAAAAATAAGAAGTTACCAATATGTGAACACGGATAAGAGGTAGTTACCTTACGTAGTCATTTTCCCTTTGAGTTAACGGTTAAAACATGTATTAACCGGTAATATTGGTATAATTTAAACAGTTAAAACAAGTTAGTTGTTTTATTATGTACAAAAAAGAAAAAATTACCAATATGTAAACACAGATAAAAAGAATTTTCCCTCCTAAGTTATTATCCCTATAACAAATCTAGGGACCCTTTTTTCTAAATAAAAAATGTCTTCCTTCTAATTAACAATTCCAGGTTAGTAGAGACCTTGATTCCAATATCTTTATTTATATTAAAAGAACGTCATACAGTCTTATAAAATTTTGCATTAAAGTCTTCTATTTTGCTTTGAACACTCTGGAAAATTCATATTCCCAACCAAAGACGCATTCAAAAAAATCAGACTTTGAAAAGTCATGTAAATATGTAAATTAAAAAAATAATAACATTATTTGATTTTCAAATGGTCAACTCTAGGGTACCAAGGGTCATGAAATGCACCGCATCAAAACGACATCGTTTGGCCAGTTTTCACCACTAACAATGTCACTTTCCATTCTCTCTATCTCTGTTGGCACTGCCTCCTCCAGTTGATTTAAGAGCCTTGTACTCCCCCATCTAATCTTCTCTCTCATCTCTATGATCAAAAGGCTCTATGTTCAATCTCGTTGACCCAAATCAAACCCTAAACACTTTAAATCTGCAAAGAAGGAAACAGTTTCAAAGTGAATCGGAACTTCAAGATCTGTTCGATTAACTAAATCTCAGATTTCATCCTGTTCAAAAAAGGTAAGATCCGTTTTCCGTCTTTGGCTATCTATTTGATCTTCAAGTTTTCTTGAAATCAGTTGATAAATGATGGATTTTTTGCGATCTATTGCTTTCTGGGTTTGATCTAAAGAGGAGTTTTGTTGTTTTTGTTTGATTTGTTGCAGATCTGGTAAAACTATAGAGAAAATCGAAAACCCCATCTGTAAAAATTGAATCTTTAATATGTCAATCCTCTTGCCCAAAACCGATTCGGTTCAAATTAGAGAGGTATGGAACGACAATCTTGAAGAAGAATTTGCTTTGATTCGAGAAATTGTCGACGATTACCCTTACATCGCAATGGATACCGAGTTCCCAGGTGTTGTTCTTCGTCCACTGGCACAATTTAAGAATATTAACGACTATAACTATGTAACTTTGAAGGATAATGTCGATATGTTGAAGTTGATTCAGTTGGGTCTCACTTTCTCCGATGAAAATGGGAATCTACCAACTTGTGGCTCCGATAAGCCTTGCATTTGGCAGTTTAATTTCCGCGAGTTCAATGTGAACGAAGACATCTTCGCTAATGATTCAATCGAGATGCTAAAACAGTGTGGGATTGATTTCAAGAAGAACAGTGAAATGGGTATTGACGCAAATCGATTTGGAGAGCTCTTAATGTCTTCAGGTGTTGTTTTGAATGATAATATCTGTTGGGTAACTTTCCATAGCGGGTATGATTTTGGATACTTGCTTAAATTGTTGACCCGAAAAGAGTTGCCTAAATCTCAAACAGGGTTCTTTGATTTAATCAAGATTTATTTCCCAATTATTTATGATATCAAACATTTGATGAGGTTTTGCAACTCTCTTCATGGTGGATTGAATAAGCTTGCAGAGATTTTGGAAGTGGAAAGAATTGGTGTTTGTCATCAGGCTGGATCTGATAGTTTGCTTACTTCTCATGCTTTTAAGAAGTTGAAAGAAGGTTATTTTAATGGAAACACAGAGAAATATGCAGGTGTTTTGTATGGTTTAGGTGTTGAAGATGGTGAAAAGTAAGTAGGAAATGACCAAATGTAATTTGTGATATGTTGAAGTTTGTTTGATTTAGTATGGGAATGTGTTTCAATCTTGTGTACACAAATGGCGAAAGAGTTGTTTGTTTTATGGTTTTTTTTTTTTTTTTTTCTTCGGATCTTTTTATGTAACCAAATGCCGAAAGGGTCTTGTAGTTTGAGTACTGTAAATTATTACAGTTAGTGTTTTAAATAACAATCTTAACTTTTCACTATGTTTTGCATCTTCATTCTTGGTTTTTTCTTCTGTTATTATGATAGTATCAGATTCTTGACACATTTGGTGATGGATTCTTGATTAAGTTGTGATGATGGTGGTGAGAATGGTGGTTTGTGGTGGTTCTGGTAGGAATGCGAATGGAAATATGGTTATGATGATCATGGTGGGTGATGGTGTATAGAACCATAGTTATGAGTTATGACAATGGTGGTGCATATGGAACCTAAGCTTATTAAAAGTGTGTTTAAACTGAGTTAATCTATTTTGGTAAATAATTTATTATATGAGAGATGAATCAATATAAACACTAGATTGCATACTCATTTAGGTTTAATTCGAGTTTAAGAATAGCTTCTGTTATACTCATAATTTAATGATAGATTAGATACAACATATCATTACTACTAGTTTGAAAAGGAATGGCAATTGTGTTATATATATATATATATATATATATATATATATATATATATATATATATATATATATATATATATATATATATATATGTTTGAAACATCCCAAAATTTCAACCAACAAAAAATTTCAAAAACAACTCATTAACTAATAAAAGTATCTACAAAACAATGTTTTTCAAAAACACTATTAAAAAATGTTTGCCTCCCAAGATCGATTACATAAAATCTGGATGTGTACGGTCACACCTTCGCCTTGCTATGATTCTCTAAAATGTCTGAAACCACAAACCAAAAACTCTAAGCATAAAACATAGTGAGTTCCCTTAAAGTACCACAACACAAACAGATAACATATACCAATAAACAACGTGCATTGGATCCACAGCTAAAAGAATGGATTACCCATGAGCCCACAATATGAGTTTGACTTGCTTATAAGCCCCACAACTCATATTTGGTTTATTCCTGAGCCTACAACATAAGTCTGGCTTGCCCATGGGGCCCACAACTTATGTTTGGCTTGCTTTCTGACCCAATCAGTCATCGAACTAAAATACTCTCAAGCCCTTAGTACGAGTCTAACATACCACCCAATCCTCAGCTCGTATCCAGAATGCACCTGAGCCCTCAGTATGAGTATGGCATGCCCCACCCGGCTCTCAACTCATAAATGGAATGCTCTAGGGTTTGTTGGCTACAACAAGAACCAATACAACCTCAACCCAACACAATATGTCAACATATAACAGATAACAACGTATAACATATAATCATGCAAACAGAATCACAGGTAGTCCTACAGATTTACCAGACTAGCATATCGACAACTAGCATACTCATGCATATCTATTCCATACACAACATATCAGTGAATAACATGATATCAAACCAATGGGCCGACCTTGGTGCCTTCGAT
Organism: Lactuca saligna; assembly: GCF_052625555.1. Lineage (NCBI taxonomy): Eukaryota > Viridiplantae > Streptophyta > Magnoliopsida > Asterales > Asteraceae > Lactuca > Lactuca saligna. The sequence continues at coordinate 19,925,034 of NC_136422.1, forward strand.
CCGTAAGTACAGTGAGGAAAACTCACATTGCACTGCCGAATATCATAGAAAGAATCTTTAACTGCTGGCCCGCAAGAATCCTTGCGCTATTAATCACAAGATAAACATCCATCAATAATCTGTTCTAACCCACACTAAGTGTCCAAACTAGGGTAAAAGACCTTTTCACCTCTTCAACTTGCCTAAAGCCAAGGCCCAGTCCATCAATCTAAAAGCCTAAATTCCCATTAATTACCCAAAGACCAACTATGGCCCAATTTTCCAAATTGGGCCCAAACCCTATCATAGGCCTTAAACCAAGGTCCAAAACATTCCCAGACCAAACACACTTGAATTCTGATGGCCCAACAAGCCCAAAGCATCAAAGTCCAAAAATGGCCCAAACCAAAGATCCATTAATTCGAGGCTAACCCTGTTGAGTACGTGGGGCGTACTCAGCTCGTACGCGCAGCGTACTCGCCTTAGGGCTTGTACGCTAAGCGTACTTGCTTGTACGCCCAATGTACCCTCACATATAGCCAACTTCCATTTTAAGTTCTTAATCCATAAAGATTTTACACCACAACCTAGATCTAACTTCCTTGGACAGATTAATCACATAACGTTACCAACTTTACGATCATGCATGGCTAAATGAAACTCATAAACTTTAAAAGGAGTTAATATACATATCTGAGGTTCCTACTATAAAATAGATTCGCAAACCATCTGCTACTGCCAACAACCTTTCACTTGAACAAAATGGATCGTGTATTCCTTTGAGAGAAGACTCATCCTGATGATAATAATTCCATGAACACAATGAGCTTCAAGATACATATTTCCTTAACTGGCGGACCGATATGATGCTTCTATAATTTTGAAGCCCCATAACTTGTCCGACATTCACACATGTAGAACTATTCCAAAGCAGAGACATAAAAGCCTTTTCTACCATCCGCACTGAAAACATCCAATTTTACTCTTGACATACATATTTCTTAACCCACATCTCACTGAAATACAAACCTTGCACAAATACACTCGTGATTCCCAACGTGAGTTTCCATCAAAAGCCAACTAAAAAATGGCAACTCATGAAATTTTCTCATAACCTTTCCCTAAGACTGATGATAATCCATTCATAAATTTCCCCCTAGTCCCTGACTGGAGACACCCCAAAAAACATGCAAAAATGATCCTCAAAACATGTCAATCGCAAACTTCACCCAAATCCTATTCCATATGATGCACCACAACCTTAAATGTCACACCCCCAAACCAGAACGGCGGAAACGTTCGGGGGCGGAGGACGTCATGTCAAGTATCATAACAATTGAATGGTAAAGAAAGTACACACCACCATAATATAAATATATTTGAAAAGTTTACATGATTGTATGTGTTACATGTTTGCAAAAGAAATCAAATACAATATGGTGTCCCAAAATATGTTACTAATGCCAACGCGTTAGTCTTCAAAAGTAGTTGCTACCTGGTTTAGCGGTTTCCTGAGAATACAAGTTATTTCAAGAAAAAGTGTCAACATTTAAGTTGGTGAGTTCATAAGTATTGTTTTGAGGAAATGTATGCCATTCGAAAGTGCGTGTGTGTTTTCCAGAAAATCCGATATTTTCTTATGAGTGTATGAAATGAATATGAATGATTGTTGTATAAATTGTATGTATTTGAACCAGGAAAATCCCTTATTTTCCTAAAAGTGAAATGCAGTCTCAAATGATCAAGACCGTAAGCTGTAAGCAACTATGACATGCTCAAAAGAATGATGTTGTAAATCGTTATTGTACAAAATGAATGTATATGAACAAGGAAAATCCTATATTTTCCTAAATGTGAAATGCAGTCTCAAATTACCAAGATCGTAACCTGTAAGCAATTATGACATGCTAAAAAGAAGATGCATAGTTTTATTGTTAAGTAAAACTAGTTGTGGAAGTGTTTATCTTGAGTTTTTGATTATGCTGATAATACCCTAGAATATAGTTAGTACCCCCCAAGCATGATTGAGTTATGTATTACTACGTGCTTGAGTCATTGTTTACGCGTGTTGTGAGTTCCTCATAACCATACTAGACGCAATACCTATGTTGACATTTGTCACCCTAATGTCGGACTGTAGCTAACAGTCAGGGTGCGGAGTTGTCAGCCCCGTATAGATCTATACACACTTGTCATGCTCTCCCTTAAAGAGACTCTGGTTATTGGTGGGGACTTTCGTTTGGTACAAACAAAGCCATATGACACCACATGATTGCTAACAACGAGTTCACGAGTAATATGATGAAAAATCATTTGTATGAAATGATTTCCTTTTCTACCGTGTTACAAAGACGTGATGATGAGTTGAGTTTTCTTGTAAAAGCATCATTTTATAGTTGAAATGGTTACCCTTGATATGATGTAGTATGCAAACGTATAAATAAAACATATTTCTATTTATAAAACATATTGTATCCCAAGAGGGTAAAGTTGTGTTGTGAGGTATTTTGCATGATAATAACTTCATAAGATAGTTAAAACAATAGTATGAAAAGTATAGCAAAAGATCGATGTTTCACACGATTTTGGTCGTGTGTTTACTTGTATCCCCCCCTTAAAAGTGTATAAAAGCATTCACAAAACATTTGAAAACGTAGTTATAGGGGTATGAACTCACCTGATTGATTGAAGAAAGCGAGATGAAAATCGAGTAGAACTTCAACTCGGAAAAGTTGATTTTCTCAGGAATCTCGGGAATGCAAAACCTTCCTTCGGGACTTGAAGGTGAAAACCGGGGCTTTGGGAGGGTCTCGGGGGCTTAAACGCAGAGTTTCGGCGCGAGAAAGAAGGGAACTGAGCAATGAAACTCGGAGCCCTTGAAATCTATTTATAGGGGCATTTCTGGTGTGCCACATCATGGCTAAGGCTGGCCACGTCGTGGGGAGCAAGTCTTATCCTCTTCCATTGATTGGACGCCCTCAGTCACTTGCCAGGTCGCGGCAAAACTGTGCCACGTTGTGGCAAACCTGACAGCCTCGAATTTCGGGCCTCGAACTTGTAAAATCCGTAACTTTCGCATACGAGCTCCGTTTTCGACGTTCGTTATATGCACGCGTAGCTGAAAATATGCTCTACAACTCTCGTTTAGACTTCATCAGCTAATTTTGACTGTATTTTTAATTATTTATTTTTAACGGGCCGGGACACGAAAATTCCGTTAAAAATCCATAACTTCTTCATCTGATGTCCGTTTTCGTCAGACTTTTCATCGTTGCACTACTATTGTTGAGATCTTCGATTATCATTTAGGTTGTTTTGGCCAAAAGTCTCTCGATCTCTATTTCGAGTTTTTAGCTGTCTACTGCTATATCTGAATGTTGGAAAAATCATAACTTCTTCATACGAAGTCAGATTTGGACGTTCTTTTTATGTACGCTCGCGGTTTAATGTTATCTACAACTTTCATTTAGATATTTAAGGCTAAAAACTATTGTATTGAAACTTCGCGTTTTTCGTTTAATCGGTGTTGCTGGTTTTGTCGGGAATTTTAGAATGGTTATAACTTCTTCGTTATAACTCGGATTTTTGTGTTCTTTATTTGTATGAAAACCTTGTAACGATTACTACCACTTGATTTAACCCAACTAAGATTTTAGTAAAGTTATATTTTGACCTAAATTTGACTGATTTTACATTACATTGTCTCTAAATATTGTGTTGTCACATTAAATAACCCTTGATTCTCTGACATACCATTACCAACCACTGATCCGACGAGCAAAGATGGTAAATCCAAGAATTTCCACATTACATTCAACCCCTATCAGCTCATGTGTACCCCCACCTGGAAAAACCACTCGATACCTTCATAATCGATACCTAATCTTGATAATCGAGCCCCTAATAATAGCTTGCAAACAAACAGTATTTACAATGCAAACATTTCGCAGAGACTTTCCGATGCACGAATGATACTCCCAACAACCCTTAACTGTTCCCTTTAACTAAACCAACTGATTTGTGAGTCCCCTACTTTCATCAATGCGCCAATATTGACAGTACTACGAGCAGAAGAAATGAACAATCATGATCAGTGGGCCCATAGCCTTGACTGGAATACCCCTAGAAGGTCCTCAACATAGGTCTGGATTGCCTCCAAGCCTACAACATGACTCTAGAATGCCCTATCTGGCCCTTTGCCCATGTCTGGAATGCTCCCGATACCACACCAATCTTGTCGACATTACATGATTTGCCTATCACTTCCGTCCATAAGATACTCACATCATTCCATCGCCTTGTAGGGACCTAATCAACATCCTCTCAATGCTAACCGAGCATAACAATGCCGTAATCTTACCACACACGATTTCCTTCATAGAACAAGCTGCTACCAATGCAAAACCCTACAAAAACATCGTCGCACACAACCCGAGAATATAATAAACTACCGTACTCTTGATCCAATTTGAAGGCTATAACCCAAAAGAATCATGCACATAATTCAAACCAAGTGATACAGTGTTATCTTGTCCAGCTCACATATGCCCTCTCAGCAATATATATGAAATTACCACGATGCACATCCTTAGGGAACCCATAACCTTATCCAAAAAAAAGGAAGAAATACCAGAGTTCTATCGAAACGACACCTCAACCAGTAAAAGAATACATCCTCATGATTGGCCGAAACAAGATTCCATACATGATTGAGACTAAACAGATTCCACCAATATGTAACTAGCTCAAGAAGACTTCCAAGGTGATCCTGAATGCTACCAAAACTTGAGCCTTTTTATGAACTAAAATTCCACACCATCATTGAGGGACCAAAAGGGCATAAAACATAATGAACTTGATGACACGTTAACACATCCATTGAAATTCAACTATCACAACTTTAACTTTCGAAGAACCTCCGCTAAATGATGAATCCAACGACCAATGGTCGTGGACACATTGACACTTAATCTAGAGAATCGAAACCCACACGAAACTGAACATACCCGCTTTCTGGAAATGATTTACTGATCAACATCTGCCTAAACTAATCTGAAAACAACAATCCAAACAATGAACTGGAAAATCCCTCAACGAATGATACTCAACCCAAGAATCCCAATTCGACCCCACTTAGGGCTCGAACTACCACCCACTGGTGTTGAAACCAAATCATAAATCAAACCGGCTTAAGCAGCTACCACCATTCCTAACCCTAGAATGAATAACACACGCAAGATGACCACCCATACAAAGATCAAACCAATCCTACGAGAATCCTGAATTTCAATAGAAGACCTCTGAAAATTTCCAATCATGACCTCTTATCATTATGGATTTCACACCAAAGCATAAGCAACTACCGACTTATGATCCAAAACGTACCCTCCTTGCCTGCAATCCTAACCGACGATCTAATACCTATCTTGCTATAACCCAAGAACATGGACCCTTAATTACACCACAAAGCATCCATAAACACATCAATCCACCAGCACACTCCTTCACTGACATGTTGTCGCTAAACCCCGCGACCAACAGAACCCAAGTTGGGCTTACATCTTGACCCTGAAAGTTACAAGTCTGCTCACTCCTTCCCGAACTCAGAAAATGGAAAGGACAAAATCCCCACCATGGATAACTGTGACATCCCCAAAATCACGGCCAGAAAGGACCGGTTTTGTTTATACTTTATTTCAAAATCAGAGTTATCTTTTAATAAATGGTTTGCGGAATTTGTCCCAAAACAATAATATGATAAAGATTTATCAAAAGCTTTTCCATAGAAATGTATTCATTAAAAGACTCGGGATGTCATGTTCGTACAGATCAAAAGTATAAACAGTACAATATAAGCCTTACTACATTATTTCATATCTACAGGCCTATATCCGTAATCCCTCGTCCAAAACATCACACCTATGCTCATGCGCCACTACCTGTAATACATAAAACTGAGTGGGTCAGGCTTGGGAGCCTGGTGAGCACATAGGGTTTTCAACCCACAATAAATAAGTTTATTAATTTCATCAATCAACAATAACCCGATTACCCGTTCCCGTTATCCTCACTTTACATCCCTAAACACCTATCATAAGGGACCTAGCCTAAGGATTATCATCGGGACGGACACTACTGCTAAGGGGATTCCTCAGCAATAAATGTCCTAATAGGCAACCATGTGGGAGATGGAGTACACCGGTGAACACATCGTTCACAACACCTACAGGTTGCGAACCTGCTAGTGTTCCACTGGACTGTCTAGAAGAGTCCGTGGTCGTCATCTATACTCCGCTAGATGACTGGATCAACAACAACAACATCGAGGCCTCTCATCATTTTATCACACATCGCCTATTACATCTACCCATGTTTTACCCCAACATTTTCGTAGATATAAAATACATATACAGTTTAAATCATTGAAAACATGTATAACAACGTTCATCTAGCATAGATAGCAAGTATTCAGATAATATGCACACATAGCACGTAATTTATATAAAATACTTCATATCTATGTGTAAGTTGAAGGTAACTATGCACTCACCGGAAAAGGTGGTGATTCCGAACTCAGACAGCGCTTCGCTTCTTAAAAAGAATTTTTCTTCGACGAAACCTAGTATTATTACCACTAGAGTTTAGTTTATTATTCGTCGAGACTAATTAATAGTCTAGCTATTATTATTATTATTATATAAGCGTCAAAAAAATACTTATATAACCCATAATAATAGCCCAAGTATTTATTATAAGTTCCTAATAACGTTACTATAATTAAATAAAAGTTATATTAAAAATAGCGTAGGCGTAGCTCACTTACAGCGGGTTTTATAGAAAACCGGGCTTTGCTTGGAGCAGCGTTCCCGAGCCGAAAAGCTCTTCTTCTCGGAGCCTTTGAGCACTCCGGGGCTTCCGCCTCGTGCTAGGGAGGTTCCCTAGGCTTTTCGGGGGATTTCGGGGCTAGAGAGAGGTTCTAGAGAGAGAGAGAGTAAAGAGAAGAAAGAATGGGAAAGGTGTGAAGAAAATGAGGGTGGGAGAGGTGGTATTTATAGGGTGAAATGTGGCTGAACTTGGTGCCACATGTCACCATCTGGTGGCAAGCCTTGGGGAGAAAGCAATGGCCAAGATTGTGCCACATCACCCATTTTCGCACAGCACACTTCCGACTTCTAAAATCCGTAACTTTCACATACGACCTCCGTTTTTGACGTTCTTTATATCCACGCGTAGGTAATAATAAGATCTACAACTTTCATTTTGACACCGTCAGCTAATTCTCGACCGATCTTAAATTTAACAGTACAAGGAGATTATACTGTTAAACGTCTGCGTAAAATTAATAACTTCTACATACGGACTCTGTTTTTGTCTGTCTTTTTACCGTTGATTTCCTATTAATGAGATCTTCAACTCTCATTTATGTTGCGTAAGCCAAAAACCGCTCGAACTAAAATTCGAGTTTCAGGCCGTGCACTGCTAAGCCGAATCTTAGAAAAATCATAACTTATTCATACGAAGTCAGATTTGGGCGTTCTTTTTATCGATGTTCTTAGTTTAACATATTCTACGACTTTTGTTTAGATTGCTAAGGCTAAAAAGTCTTCTATCGTAAATTCACTATTTACGTCTCCCGGTGTCGTGCCGGTTTTGTCGTAAAACTTCGGCGGGCCATAAGTTCTTCTTTATAGCTCGGATTTCGGCATTCTTTATATGCACGGAAACCTTGGGACATATTCTACAACTTTATGTAGAGATATCGGGATTATCTCACACTTTAATTTTGACGCTCATTTTTATTCTTTATTAATTATACATTTATAATTAAATAATAAACACATAAACACACATAATTCACATAATACTTAAATATTTCATATTTATTACTTCAAAAAGAGTTACAATAGTTGACCTAGACTATTATATTGACAAAAATGCTTAGCCCTGAAAACCCGGGCGTTACAATTCTCACCCCCTTAGGATGATTCCGTCCCGGAATCATGCATCAGCAAACAGATGTGGATAGCGACTCATCATGTCATCCTCTGTTTCCCAAGTGAGATTCGGCCCATTCGAATGTTTCCATCGGACTAGCACCAAGTCGACCATCTTGCGTCGTAACTTCTTAGTCTTACGGTCAATAATTGCCTCAGGCTCTTCGATCAGCCTTTTATTCTCATCCATCCTTAATTCCGAGATTGGAATTATGTCGGGAACATCTCCCATGAATTTCCTCAAATAACACACATGGAAGGTGTTATGAATACCATTGAGTTCTTCGGGCAATTCCAGCTTGTAAGCTTGGTTCCCAATCCTCTGAAGAACTTTGAATGGTCCAATAAACCTTGGACTCAACTTTCCTCGTTTCCCAAATCGTATAAGTCCCTTCCACGGTGAGACTTTAAGTAAAACGGAATCCCCAACTTCGAAGGTTATCGGTCGTCTTTTCTTGTCGGCATAGCTCTTCTGACGATCCTGAGCTGCTAACATTCTTTCCCTAATCACCTTCAATTTCTCAGCAGTCTCATGGACTATCTCGGGGCCCATAAACTGCTTCTCTCTGGCTTCAAGCCAACAAGACGGCGTACGACACTTCTGCCCATACAAGGCTTGATAAGGAGCCATCTTGATGCTCGAGTGAAAACTATTGTTGTAGGAAAATTCTACCAGAGGTAAGTGCTCGTCCCAATTCCCTTGGAATTCGAGGGTACATGCTCTCAGCATATCTTCCAACGTCTGAATCGTTCTTTCACTCTGACCATCAGTTTGCGGATGGTAAGCAGTACTCAAACACAACTTTGTACCCAACTCCTCTTGTAGACTCCTCCAAAACCTTGACGTGAAACGACTATCACGATCTGACACAATCGTAAGAGGGACACCGTGAAGTCTTACAATTTCCTTCACGTAAGCATTTGCGAGCTTATCCATAGACCACTTCTCGTTGGCGGCTATGAAGTGTGCACTCTTGGTGAAACGATCCACGACTACCCAAATCATGTCGTGACCATTCTTCGTTCTGGGCAGTTTAGTCACAAAATCCATGGTGATGTCTTCCCATTTACCCATGGGTACAGGTAAGGGTTCTAAACTCCCATACGGTTTTTGATGTTGTGCCTTAACCCTCGCACATGTTACGTACTCAGCCACATACTTCGCAACATCGAGCTTCATCGTCGGCCACCAGTAGTAGGGTTTTAGGTCCTTATACATTTTAGTGCTACCGGGATGAATCGAGTACATGGTCTTGTGTGCTTCTTCCATTAGAAGATCTCTTATTCCTCCCGTCTTAGGTACCCAAATTCGATCTTGGAATACATTCAGTCCTCGACTGTTCGTACCGAACACTAACGTTTTTCCCAAATGTTCTTCCTTTCGGTCATTCTTTTCTAAGGCTTCTTCTTGAGCTTTCCTGATACTTTCCACAATCATCGAGACGACTTCAATTCTTAACGCTCTTGGCCTTCTTCTTTCAAGATTGACTTTCCGACTGAGAGCATCAGCAACTATATTTGCTTTACCTGGGTGGTAAAGTATCTCACAGTCGTAGTCCTTGAGAAGTTCTAGCCAGCGTCGTTGCCTCATGTTCAACTCCTTCTGATTAAAGAGATACTGGAGACTCTTATGATCAGTGAAGAGCTTGCACTTCGTGCCGTAGAGGTAATGCCTCCATATCTTTAAGGCGAATACTACCGCTGCCAACTCCAGATCATGAGTGGGGTAGTTCTTTTCGTGCTCTTTCAATTGTCGAGATGCGTATGCTATCACCTTTTCTCTTTGGGTCAGAACACAACCTAACCCGACTCCAGATGCATCACTATAAACTGCGAAATCTTCGACTCCATCGGGTAGAGAAAGTATCGGCGCTTCACATAACTTCTTCTTTAGCTTCTCGAACGCCTCATCGTGTTTCTCACTCCATGTATACGTAGCTCCTTTATGGGTCAAAGCTGTTAATGGAGCAGCTATCAAAGAAAAGCCTTGGATAAATCGTCGGTAATATCCAACTAATCCTAGAAAGCTTCGAATCTCCGTGGGATTCTTCGGACGTTCCCACTTCATTACAGCTTCGATCTTGGCGGGGTCAACCATTATTCCTTCTTGGTTAACAACATGACCCAAGAATTGGACTTCCCGTATCCAAAAGTCGCATTTGGAGAACTTTGCAAAAAGCTTCTCCTTCTTTAACACCTCCAACACTTCTCGTAGATGTTTGCCATGCTCCTCCTGGCTTTTCGAGTAAATGAGAATGTCGTCGATGAACACTATCACAGATTTATCGAGGAATGGTTTACAAACCCTATTCATCAAATCCATGAATGCTGCGGGAGCATTGGTTAGTCCGAACGACATAACCAAGAACTCGTAGTGTCCATATCTTGTTCTAAATGCAGTCTTCTCAATATCCTGCTCTCTCACTTTCAGCTGATGATATCCTGACCTAAGATCGATCTTTGAGAAGTAGCTCGAACCTTGCAGCTGATCGAATAGATCATCAATCCTCGGCAATGGATACTTGTTCTTCACCGTTGCCTTATTCAACTCTCGGTAGTCTATGCACATCCTCATGCTTCCGTCCTTCTTCTTCACGAATAACACCAGAGCTCCCCAGGGTGATGAACTAGGTCGAATGAAACCGCTATCCAACAGCTCCTGAAGTTGCGTCATGAGCTCCTTCATCTCCGTCGGTGCTAATCGGTAAGGTGCCTTTGCTATCGGTGTTGTTCCTGGTAATAAGTCTATACGAAATTCTACTTGCCTATCAGGTGGTAATCCAGGAAGATCTTCGGGAAAGACTTCCGGATAATCGCACACAACCGGTATATTCTGCACCTCTTTCTTTTCTTTCTTAGCATCGATTACGAATGCCAAGTACGATGCACATCCCTTGGACAAACATTTCCTAGCTTTCATCAAGGATATGATTCCAGAACTCACTCTGCGTTTGTCCCCGTACACCATAAATGATTCCTTTCCGGGTGGGTTTATCCTAACTATCTTCTTTCGGCATAATATCTCGGCATCGTTGGCGCTAAGCCAATCCATACCCAAAACGATGTCGAAACCGTTTAACTCTATGGGTAATAGTTCCTCCTGGAATTCGTTTCTGTTTAGGTCAATGACGATGTTCCTAATACGATTACTAACAGGTACGAATTTGCCACTGGCAACTTCTACAATTAGGGCGTTATCAAGTTTTTCTACAGGTAATGCTAATTTCGCACTAAATTTATGCGACACAAAGGAGTAGTTGGCTCCGGAATCAAACAGTATATTTGCAGGCAAACCATTTACAAGAAAGGTACCTGAAGCGACGTCTGCTGCCTCCTTTGCAGCCTCGAGCGTCATCTGGAAGGCTCTCGCCTTCGGCTTTGGTGGTATGTTGGGTCTTCCTGCCTCCTTCTTCTTCGGGCAGTCCTTCAAAATGTGCCCTTCTTCATTACACCCATAACAGGCCTTCTGGTTAAGGGTGCATTCGTTGGCATAGTGCCCAGGCTTTCCGCATTTGTAACAAGTGACCCCTCCATCACACTTCCCAGAGTGCTTCTTCTTGCACTTGTCACACCACTTTGCTTCTGATCCTCCTCCTCTCGAACTAGACTTCGAGAATCTACCTTTCTTACCGGACCTCGAGGATCCGTCAAATTTCTGTTTCTCTCCCACTTCCGCTCTCTCCAGACCCTTTTCTCGTATCTGGGTCTCCACATTCTTAGCAGCCCAGATGGCAGCTTTTAGAGTGGTAGTTTGCTTGACCATTGGACCGAAGTCCGCTGGTAATCCGAGGGCAAATTTGTTAACCTTGGAGAGTTCAGTTGGGACGAGGTGAGGAACAAGCTTCATTTTCTCAGTAAAGCTTACAGCGTATTCAGTAACGCTCATTCTTCCCTTCTTCAGATTCTGGAATTCGTTGCTGATCTCCAAAAGATCCTGCTCAGAGCAGTATTGCATCTTCAACTGTACCAGAAAATCCTCCCACGACATTTTGCTTGCTTCACCTTTGGGCATTGAATCAGCTAATAGCTTCCACCAGCTTAGTACTCCAGATTTCAATAGAGGAACTGCAAGAGCAGTCTTCTGCCTATTGCTACACTCGCAACTCTCAAACATTGTCTCCATCTCAGAGATCCAGTTCATGACTTCCACCGGCGTCGGGCTTCCGGATAGACTCGGTGGCTTGGATGCCATGAAATCCTTGTATTTGCATCCACGTCCATCATTTCCTCCATCCTGGTGGTTTTGCCTAACTATCGGTGGGTTGGCTTGACCAATAGTCCCACTGTAGTTTCCTCCTTCAGTCTGCCCTTCGTTCAACTCGGGCTGTTCGAGCTGAATAGTCGCTTCCTCTCGATTTTGCTGGAGCAAACGCCTGGTTTCCTCCATTTGACGATCCAACATTGCCTGGATCATCGCTTGCACTCCGGCCATCGTTATTGGTCCGGCAGCGGCTTCCACAACTGGTATTTGCTCGATCACGGGGGGTTGGTGTCCGTTCCCATTTGCGTTTACGTTTCCGCTACGGGTCCTTACCATCTTGATCTATATACCGAATAAGGTGGATTTAGATCTTTATTTAGGAGAGACGTTTAAATCGTCCTTATCACTCCGAAACGTTTACATGCTAGTTCTAATATCGTAGTCGTACGTTTAGAATCCTAAACACATAAGGTTCCAGATCCGGTCGGCAACAGACCATAGATCCCGAACAAAATAACAGCATATCATGCATAAAACATTTAGCACATAAAAGCATTTTAGGCACAATTCCTAAAATAAGCTAGTGCTCACACCTCACAATCATAGCTTAGCATTCTAAGTTTAAGTCTAGAAATCCTACAAATTCCTAGTTCGCTTAAACTAATGCTCTGATACCAACTGTGACATCCCCAAAATCACGGCCAGAAAGGACCGGTTTTGTTTATACTTTATTTCAAAATCAGAGTTATCTTTTAATAAATGGTTTGCGGAATTTGTCCCAAAACAATAATATGATAAAGATTTATCAAAAGCTTTTCCATAGAAATGTATTCATTAAAAGACTCGGGATGTCATGTTCGTACAGATCAAAAGTATAAACAGTACAATATAAGCCTTACTACATTATTTCATATCTACAGGCCTATATCCGTAATCCCTCGTCCAAAACATCACACCTATGCTCATGCGCCACTACCTGTAATACATAAAACTGAGTGGGTCAGGCTTGGGAGCCTGGTGAGCACATAGGGTTTTCAACCCACAATAAATAAGTTTATTAATTTCATCAATCAACAATAACCCGATTACCCGTTCCCGTTATCCTCACTTTACGTCCCTAAACACCTATCATAAGGGACCTAGCCTAAGGATTATCATCGGGACGGACACTACTGCTAAGGGGATTCCTCAGCAATAAATGTCCTAATAGGCAACCATGTGGGGGATGGAGTACACCGGTGAACACATCGTTCACAACACCTACAGGTTGCGAACCTGCTAGTGTTCCACTGGACTGTCTAGAAGAGTCCGTGGTCGTCATCTATACTCCGCTAGATGACTGGATCAACAACAACAACATCGAGGCCTCTCATCATTTTATCACACATCGCCTATTACATCTACCCATGTTTTACCCCAACATTTTCGTAGATATAAAATACATATACAGTTTAAATCATTGAAAACATGTATAACAACGTTCATCTAGCATAGATAGCAAGTATTCAGATAATATGCACACATAGCACGTAATTTATATAAAATACTTCATATCTATGTGTAAGTTGAAGGTAACTATGCACTCACCGGAAAAGGTGGTGATTCCGAACTCAGACAGCGCTTCGCTTTTTAAAAAGAATTTTTCTTCGACGAAACCTAGTATTATTACCACTAGAGTTTAGTTTATTATTCGTCGAGACTAATTAATAGTCTAGCTATTATTATTATTATTATATAAGCGTCAAAAAAATACTTATATAACCCATAATAATAGCCCAAGTATTTATTATAAGTTCCTAATAACGTTACTATAATTAAATAAAAGTTATATTAAAAATAGCGTAGGCGTAGCTCACTTACAGCGGGTTTTATAGAAAACCGGGCTTTGCTTGGAGCAGCGTTCCCGAGCCGAAAAGCTCTTCTTCTCGGAGCCTTTGAGCACTCCGGGGCTTCCGCCTCGTGCTAGGGAGGTTCCCTAGGCTTTTCGGGGGATTTCGGGGCTAGAGAGAGGTTCTAGAGAGAGAGAGAGTAAAGAGAAGAAAGAATGGGAAAGGTGTGAAGAAAATGAGGGTGGGAGAGGTGGTATTTATAGGGTGAAATGTGGCTGAACTTGGTGCCACATGTCACCATCTGGTGGCAAGCCTTGGGGAGAAAGCAATGGCCAAGATTGTGCCACATCACCCATTTTCGCACAGCACACTTCCGACTTCTAAAATCCGTAACTTTCACATACGACCTCCGTTTTTGACGTTCTTTATATCCACGCGTAGGTAATAATAAGATCTACAACTTTCATTTTGACACCGTCAGCTAATTCTCGACCGATCTTAAATTTAACAGTACAAGGAGATTATACTGTTAAACGTCTGCGTAAAATTAATAACTTCTACATACGGACTCTGTTTTTGTCTGTCTTTTTACCGTTGATTTCCTATTAATGAGATCTTCAACTCTCATTTATGTTGCGTAAGCCAAAAACCGCTCGAACTAAAATTCGAGTTTCAGGCCGTGCACTGCTAAGCCGAATCTTAGAAAAATCATAACTTCTTCATACGAAGTCAGATTTGGGCGTTCTTTTTATCGATGTTCTTAGTTTAACATATTCTACGACTTTTGTTTAGATTGCTAAGGCTAAAAAGTCTTCTATCGTAAATTCACTATTTACGTCTCCCGGTGTCGTGCCGGTTTTGTCGTAAAACTTCGGCGGGCCATAAGTTCTTCTTTATAGCTCGGATTTCGGCATTCTTTATATGCACGGAAACCTTGGGACATATTCTACAACTTTATGTAGAGATATCGGGATTATCTCACACTTTAATTTTGACGCTCATTTTTATTCTTTATTAATTATACATTTATAATTAAATAATAAACACATAAACACACATAATTCACATAATACTCAAATATTTCATATTTATTACTTCAAAAAGAGTTACAATAGTTGACCTAGACTATTATATTGACAAAAATGCTTAGCCCTGAAAACCCGGGCGTTACAATAACGACATACCAAACCATCATACAATCGTTATATTCCCAACTGCAATCCCCAAGCCGATCATAATGATCACGACCTAGAGCGAAACCTTCGAGACCTCAAACCGACAAGCTCATCAAGGTTTGCACCAAACAACCCAAATCGATTTCACCTATGGGCCCTAAAAGAATTTCCAGGACTGACTTAATCACCGAGCAACCATAACCAAAGATTGATAGATGCTGAGCCACTGCCACGAATCATGGTATCCAACCATGCTATTACCCCGACCAACCCTTAGAATCCCTGAAACTCTACTTGATTCAAGTATGGATCATGTGCTTCTAGTAGTACGGTCTCAACACTACCTTCCACACTTATCCATACTTTTACTCAAGGATCATCTCGGGTCCTCTAAGACCTATCCATAACATACTCCCAATACTTGCTCCACAATGAAACAACCGTACTAAAATACTTCTTAGGCTCTCTTAGAATTCCCACCACACCTCCTCTGACATCCATTTCTGAAGAACCCATACCAGTGTCAGCTTACCACTTCATGAATACAATTACATGCAACAAATCTTACATAATCCTTTGAGTAAAAGACTCAACCCTACAACAGTTGGACTCAGACAAGAGCTGCGCAATAGGTCTAAGTCCTACATTCTAAGATTATTTAACCTTCATATCATGAAATTTAATGTATTCATTTGATGGTTAACTCTCATTGACATGCATCCCACAAAGCACAAAGCAAGCAATATTCGAGCAGAGGAGCCGACTGGCACTAAAACACAATAAAATAAGACAGATCCTTATACGAAACTCTCAGTCTCAAACTCCCAGCATCTTGGGTACACCTTCGTCCCGCTCTCATTCTCTCAAGAGTGGATAATCATTCCTTACACTAACCCGCTATGAACTGCACCCACTCTAAGGAAACCACTACCTCCTCATCCAATAACACAACTGGTCGGCTGAGCCCACACAACTCACCCTATCACTAACTACCACATGACCCTCCATTGGTGCTAGATGACTATCGCATGAATAGGATCACATGTCCCACAGCTTAAATAATCTTAGGCTAAAAGATTCAATCCCATGACAGTTAGAGTCATACAAGAGATGTGCAACAGGACCAAACCCCTTATCATAAGATCATTTAAACCATGTAGCATGTGAATTAGAGTATTCACTCAACAGCTAGTACACACGTGAAAGAGTCATATAACAACCAAATAAGGATTCTACAAGAGATAAGGTATCATATATCAAACAATTCTATCATATAGTTCCTAAAGATCCCTATCGTAATACTAGCATGTTGTTCTAACATATCAAAGCATAATCTCAAATAACCGTGTGGTATTTTACTTCCTTTTCTTCATGAATGATCTAGTTTGAGCGCAAGTATTTTATTGGACATGGAAGACCTTAAAGCATTGATATTTATGATCATAGGATTGTTAGGAAGCCTACTAGAAAAGATGGAGTAGTGGCTTAATGGATTAAGAAGTTTTTGGATCGAATTAGTAGTCAGACGAATCTCACAATGTAAGGAAGACACATGTCACGTTGTGAGGAGTGTAAGACCCTGCTATTTTGTCCTGTAGTGGCTCATGACATGAGCCATAGATGGTTATGTCGCGAGGGTCTGCTGATTGTTGGCTTTCATTGACCATTGACCGTTAACTTTTTTACTAAGTTTGACTTAAGGTTATTTGTAACACCCTGTTTATTAAATAAATAAATAGACAAATTAATGAATGAATAGTATCCCTAAAATCAATAATTATATAGCAAGATGTTAGTTTCAAGGAGTTAACTGTCATATATTAGAGGTTGGGGGTTAAAAGTTTCTGGATTGGTTTTCTAAATATTTTTGAAGGCGGGGACAACTTGGTAAATTATTGGGACTTAATTTGAAGAGGTTTTGGAGGCTAAGGGGATGAATGGTAACATATGGACTTCATTTGAGAATAATTTGTAGAGGAGGGGCTCTTTCATAACAGTTAGACTTAATATGAGAAGAATTATGGGAACAGGGGTATGAAGAGTAAATTATGGGCTAAGATTGAAAGAAAAAGGGAAGGGAGCGATTAATCTCGTCGTTATGGAATTAAGTTTATGGGGGATCGGGGTATATATCCTATCACCCCTGATCGGGAACCACCAGTTGAGTATTATCGTTGCTATCTCCGGCTGATGGCGCCACTGTTGCTGCCATTCCCAGCCGACGACAATACCATTGGATTTTCGCCATTATTTTCCTTATCGTTCTTCAGTCGCTACCATGTGAGACCCCATCCACCACCTGCTACTTAGCCATCAGAATGCCACCATCACTGCCGAAGCACCATTGTCGCAACTGCTGTTGAGGTTGAGGATGAAAGTCGGCGATAGAATGTCGGGAATGAAGAAGAAGCAAGCCACCAATCGCCATTAACGCTTCATGTAGCACTGCTGCTCCACTGTTGCACGTACCCATTGAAGACAGAGTTATCACCGGACGCTAGCCTCTTGTTGCCGCTGTGAAACACCGTAAGTGCCGCTGTTGCCGTCATTTTGTGCTACTGTCGCCGCCGTGCGCCACCAGGTGGGTGACTGGGTCCTTTTTGCAAACAAAACACGTGTGTATTTCTGTTATGATTATGTGTTATGTATAGGGATGTTTGGATAGAATTTGCAAGAAAAGCCACTGTCACCACCATGAGGTGGTGGCTGCCACCTTCTACCACCATCGGCCACCACAAGGGTGGTTGTTTGGGTGTATTTATCTTATTTTGTGTGGGTTATTTCGAGTTATTGCATTATATAATTGTAAATAATGACTAGTATAATCAAAGAAAACTCATAACTACCACCGTGAGGTGGTGGCTATTGCCTTCCGTCGCCACCAGTCGCCGTGTTGGGTGACGGTGTGCTTTTGCTTGTGTTTAGTTGGTTTTGTGATGCTTGGACCTATTTGGACTAGAAGCATAACCACCACCATGAGCCGCAGTTGACCACCACTACCCAAGGAGGTAGTGGGTGGTGCCCGACTTATGAAACCCTAGTGGGCCTAATGAAACCCTAATTGATCTAAAGACTTAGATTTTGGGCCTAATTAGGCTGTGATTAGGTTGGAAACCCTAATTAGGGTTTAAAAAACCCTAATTTTGGATATATGGGTTTTGGATTGTTGGGACCCGCATTTTTAGATGAACGGATTAGGATTATGTATTAAGCTGATCATACTACCTGATTAACCTAATAGATTGATGTAATTAATGGATTAAGTCCTTAATGGGTTGAGTGGGAAACACTTAACCCTAATCGTCATTTTATTTGAAAACTCTAATTTTATTTGGGCTTTGAGTTGGGCCTTTCTATTGGGCTTTGGTGATTGGGCTATTGATGGACCATCCAAGAACAATCATATGGACTAAGAATATATGAATGGGCTCTAGCGTAAGGTCCATGTGAGGGTTTGGGCCCAATTTGGAAAATTGGGCCATAGATGTGCCATAACTAGGCCCTGAGGATTATGAGATGCCGGACCATTGGAATACCAAGTGTTAGACCAAGAATAAATGGTTGGGCGTTAGGGTAAGACCATGTAAAGTTTGGGCCTAATTTGGAAAATTGGACCATCTGTTGGGCTTTGGTTCATTATTAGACTTTTGGGCCTTTGGACTGGGCCTTGGGCTTGAATCAAGCTAAGTTAGGGGTAAAATAGTCTTTTACCCCAAGAATGGACTTATGGATATGTGTTGGGACCCAATTAATAATTGGGTGTTATTTGATGTTGACAGTTTAGGAATCTGTCATCCAGCAGCCAAAGATTTATTCGCGAGATTTCAGCAGCCAGCTTGAGAGGTGAGTTTTCCTCTAGTAGGAATGGGTCGAAGGAACCTATGCCAGCCTGTTTATCTATGTTAGTGTATGTCAGACTTAGGTCTGATGTTGGGGTTAGCCCGATGTAGATTATATGCTTCCGGACTTCGGTCCGATGTTGGGGCAAGCCCGAGGAAGGTTTGTATGCTTTATGTCTTCATGATTCTTGCATGTGTTTGTTCATGTGTTTCAGACTTCTCATGATCACATGAAGGCATCGGCTTGATTGTACACACACGAGTTGGAGATATGTTTTGGAGGATCCTAGATTGTGTTTTAAACAATTTATAAACATGTGTTTTGATAACTTATTATTTTTGGGATTTTTGTGATCGTGCTAATGAGATTAATGTGTGATTTTTAAATGAAAAATTTGTTTGAAAATTTATGGTGTTACAAGTTGGTATCAAAGCCTTGGTTTGAGGGATTCGGATGTACCTTCAGGTGTGTTTGGACTCAAATTGAGGATTTGTGAAAAAATTTCAAAAGAAATATTTTTTTTAAAAACGAGAAAGAGTTTAAAGAGAAAAACGAGTTGGAGCAGTGTGTCCAATCAGCCAGAGCACGAATAGTGATTTCCCAAAATACCCTTACTTATTTGTGTTATGAGAAATTTATGAGATGTTAGGGATGCATGCTAGAGGATATGCTATGTATTTCATATTTAGGGCTAAATTTTCCTGATTTGTGATGCCTTAGCCTAGGATTTGATGTTATCTGTTATTTGCCTTGAGTATATGCTGAGTAGGAGAATTTAGCAGGAAACACTTAGAGAGAGTTTTGAGTTGAGGGATAATCTAGGAGAGATACCTAGATTAGCATATGAGGGGTCTACTGAGAGAGTAGTCTGTTATGCGTGATAAATAGAGTACTTGCGAATTGGGATCCTAGGAAGAGGACTTGGGGTGACTATAGGTTAGTGTGAAAGGTAGTATTGGGACTGTACTACTGAAAGCACCGGATCTGTATGCAACCCAAGTAAGAATCCTTAGGATGCTAAGGAGAAAGTAGGGATGGGTGATCGAGTGTGAGTATACTCTAGCGAGTCTTTGATGATTCTTGTGTTGTGTTTCAGAAACATCATGATAGGTACACGCTACAACCCCGGGAGCAGTAGGACTAGTGATGAGGAGACCCGCAGGATGAATCATGAGGAGGTGGCCGTGGCCATTCGAGAGGCGATACCTGAGATTTTTGGGTCTATTAAGACCACACTGATTAAGACATCTGAAGAGTGATATGCTATTGTTACTGAGGCGGCTGCTGCTGCAGCCACCACAACTGTTTCTGCTGCTAGGCCGTAGGGAGGTGACTCGTTGTTGTTTTGGGAGTTCAGCAACACAGAGCCACCAGAATTTGATGGGACACATGATTTGATTGCTGCTATGAGATGGATCTATGACATCGAGGGATGTTTTTATACTTGTTCATGCCCATATCATTTGAGAGTTCGGTTTACGTTGAACCAGCTTCGCTCGGGAGTGAAGGACTGGTGGAAGTTTGTGACTACCAGTTTTACTCCTACTGACCATGCTGCGGCGACGTGGAAGAGGTTCACCCAGTTTTTTAGAGATGAGTATGTTCCCCCGGTGGAAAGGGAACATTTGGAACATGAGTTTCTGTTTCTCAAGCATAAGACAGAGTCAGTAACTGAGATTATGAGGATGTTCCACGAGAGGGCGTTGTTCTGCCCTGTGCACGTGTCCACTGAGCAGGCACGTGCGAGCTGATACTAAGCATACTGAGGAGGGATATACGAGAGTTCATGGCGAACTCGTCATACCGAACACTGGCTGAGATTCAGACCAATGCCAGGTGGAAGGATATTAAGTTAGAGTTACAAACTAAAGAGGAGGAGGAGTCTCGAGGTAGGGATTGGAGACCAGTGCAGTCTCATCTGGCGACGAAGCAGGCTAAGCCAGTTGATACGAGATCTGGGGGGCTAAAAGGGCCGCACTTGTGGCAAGTGCGGCAAGAGTCAAGAGGGATCGTGTCGCGCGGGGATTTTCTACAAATGTGGAAAAGAGGGGCACATGGCGAAGGATTGTCCCAAAGGGTTTGCAGTTTTCTTTCACTGCAACCAGACTGTCCATCGGAAGGCTGAGTGCCCTCAACTCTTTTAGGGATCAACACAGGGATCTGCACTTGCTACTTTACGTGCTACTGAGTGTCGGCCAGCGAAGGTCGAGACACCGAGGGTTCGTTGGAGAGCCTTTCAACTGATAGCGGAGGAGGTACACTCAACACTTGACGTTGTGGCCGGTATATGATTCTTGATTTATATTATTTTGAGTAATATTGTATATATTTATCTTATCGTTTTCCCACATCATGCACAACCTATCTTCTTTTTCCTCATCCATGATGCATAATTTCTCTGCCTTGAATACATATGGCTTCACTCAACGCCACCTTTTTTCCTTGACATGTTGTTTCTTAACACTACTAAATTCAATAAATTTATAAACGATCCTTAAAAGTTGTTTATCCCTTTGTTGTTCTTTAGAGGATGATGATGCCAATTTCTTTCTTCTTTCTTTCGGTCTTTGCAACTCTTCAACAAGAAACCCATATACTCTTTGTTGAGGTCCATGTGAAATTGGGTATATAAAGATGTTGTGTAAGTGTTTGATTCAAATGTCTTCATTATTTTTTTGGAGATTGAACATGAACACATAGGTATGGGACTCCATTTTAGGTGATCTTTAACAATTACCAATACTTCATCGTGTGGTAACTTTTTTCTTTTAAAAAATGTTTAAATATTCAATTTGTGCAAACTTTATTATATTAGCTTTTGGTTGACCATTTAGACATCGACTCAGTTTGTTGTTCTAGATAACGTTGAACTTGTTGATCTTCTAGTCCATATCCTTTCAAATTTAGTATAGTTGATGGATAGTATGATCACTACCTCACAGTTGTTTTTTTAGAATATTCAATAACTCGAGAATGGTGCATATTCTTGCTGATTTTTGGCTTCCGGATATTCTAAAACATCGACCCAAGCCTTGGCCAACACGATTTCTTTTTGTATGCTCCATTATTTTGACTTTTTCTTGAAAGAACTCCTTTAAGAGAGGGGTTCTTCTGATGACTCATCAAATTCTCCTTTGAATTATGTTCCGGGTTGGGTTTCATCGTTGTCTTCATCGATACCTATAACATCCTAAAATCGGGCCTAGGAGTTTTTCCTTTTTTGGTGAATAAAATATTATTTTGGAAATAAAAATAAAGTAAATAAATAAAATAATAAGAATATTAAATAAATAAGTTGAAGTTGTAATTGTGATGAAAAGTTAAGTATCAAATTACGGCCAAAAAATCCAAATAAGGTTAACTTTAGACTTTTAATTTAAAGTTTAAAAGTTGATGGATTACTTTTGCTAACTTGCAAACTATTAGATCAAGTGTGAGACCAATCATGTTCCATATGATAATAAGAAGGTGGTTTAGTATTCAAATTATAAGAGATGGAAGTTGATTTAAAATATCTATTCAAATGGTGTCCTTTAAAAGAAATATGAAAGCGACGGACCAAATATGCAAAATCTTGAAAGTTAGAAGCTAGTTGATTTTGAATGAACAAGATTGAGAGAAGAGAGAGGGATAATTAGCAATTTTGATGATGTTACCTCTTGTACGAGACCAATGATTTGATAGCTCACTCATACCCATTACGAGACTAAGAGAAACGAGATAATTACGGGAAATTGAAATAAGGTTCAATATATGTGAATGTGACTAACCCTATCATAGTCTTCAGTGCTATCAAAGCAAAAATTGCGAGTGTGACTAGGAGATGGAAAGAATGGATATAGTTGTATATTCATTGCATTCTTTTACTTATGATTGTATTTAAATGATTACATCTTTGAAATAATTTTAAGAGTTACTAGTGACGAACAACAAATAATTTAATTTTTTTTTTAAATCAAAAGTGTTTTAAAATAATTTATGAGTTGGAAAAGATTTTGGGGAATTCACCATAGATCAATAATTGAGTTAATCCTTGACTATAAACCTAATGAAATCGTGATATTATTTATTATGCATTCCTAATGTATAACCTACTACTTTATAACATTAATTATTTTATTGATTTGAGAAACGATAATCTTACACTTTAAGAATGATCTAACATCATGAAATATACATTGATGTTGATTGTTGGTTACTCTAAGATTTTTCAACCTACAATCTAACACAACAAATCAATTATAATATTTAGTTATAATATATGTAACATAAAAATATCATGCATAATAAAAATATAGAAAAAGTTTGGGACAATGGGTCATATCAATTTGAATCTTTGATAAAATTTGCTTTAAACCAATCAAACGTGTTGATCCTAAAGAAGATCATATCATCCATGACATATTTCATTATTGAACTCTTTTTTTAGACATATAATAATTAAAACTTTCTTCTCCATTTTATGTACTTTATATAAAATAAATGGAAATAAAAAAAGTAAATATTAGTAACCAAACATGAGAAATAATGTTTTCGTATAAATTAAATATTTTAATTAGTATCTTTTTTTAATCAATAAATATACTATAAACAACTCCTAAATTAGTCCATTTAAATAGAATAAGTTGAAGAGGAGGAACATTTTAAATGAATATGATACACAAATGAAGCGCATATTAAACCATGTTCATTTGAATAACTAGATAATATAAATATAGATATAAATATAAAATAAAAATATAGATATAAATGTAAACATAAGTAAATAAACCATCTTAATTTTAAGATACCTTACAAATTATTAAAATAATTCATCATCTCATCCCAATATAGTATAGAATCCCGTTCTCGAGTTCAACTTAACAAGAGAAAATAAAAAAAATGTGTGGAAATGAGAAGAAAATAAAAGAAATTTGTAATCTCGAGTTTTATTAAAAGAAGAAAATGGAAGGAACTAAGGGAAATGAAATGATCATTTTTCCTTTTAACTTTCTTTTCGATTTGAAAGGATTTTAAAAGAAAAAACAAAATAATTAATTTTTTTCCATTTTTTTTTTTTTGGCTAAAACACAAAAGATTTTTTTTTTCTTTTTTTTTTTTTTTAAAAATAACTCGGGAAGTAGGTGTAACGCAATTCAAAAGAAATTGATGTTAAATTGGTATTGCCAAGTTCATTAGTGATTTTGTATTTTAACAGATATAGATATATAATATAGTAGTTTATTTCTTATGTAATCAATTTCAATTTCAAACATATAAATGAATAATAAATTTGTAATATCAAATGAAATAGTTTCCTCCGTCTTCAAGCGTCTGTGGTCTCTCGCGATTCCAAAGAATTTCTCTTCGTCTCTTTCTCTCTCTCTAAAACAGTTATCGAATTTGATCGGGAGTAACACAGTTTCCTCCCTTCTTTGGATCACCAATGGACACCCCAAGCTCTTGGGATTCCTTGCGAAAACAGGTTTGTTTCTTTTATGTATTTGATCCTCTTGTTTCTACATATCTTTATTTTGATGGTCGAATTTCAATTTTCCAAATTTTGTGCCTCTGCTATCATAAATTATATGCGATTTTGTGTTAATGGAGCTACGTTGGGGTATAGCGCAAGCATTTTTTGTTTCTAGGATTGGTTAGTCCATGGGAACGTTTGAATCAATTAGGGTTTTTATAGACAACGATTAGCGGGATCTAGACTGGAACAATTTGGTTCAGATGTTGATAAATTGTGATATCTAAGCATTAGTTAGTGTTAGAAATGATTGATTTGTGGCAGGATTGAAGCTTTCTTACTGGTTGAATCTCACATTTTGACATTCAGATTTACATCGTCTTAGAAAAAGTAAACATTGCTGATTGCTCAACTACTCTATGATGAATCTGATTCTGATTCTCATTTTGATTTTGATTTCCTATATCGATAGTACGAACAAATTGTTATATCAGTCATGTAGATACATAGATCCACAACTATACGGGATTGTTTCAACTGATTAACTATTACAAACTACTCCACATTCTGAAGCTGCTAGGAAACGGAGAAAATAACTTTCCTCATCTTTTCGCTTATCGACTATCGAGTTGTTTATGATGTATGACGTTGACTTCTTTTCTGTTCCATGATTCATCACATTCTGTAGGCAAGAAATCTTGAAGCAGAGCTGGATGATCAAATGCATTTATATCGTAAACTAGTGTCAACAAAAGTCGATGATGGAAATGAGAGTAGTAACCTTGGATCAAGTATAGAACAGCTACTCAAACACCTACAACAAGTAATTTCCCAAATGCAAGCGTGGGTTTCATCAGGTGGATCAGAAATCTTTTCTCATACATTGACTCGTCATCATGAAATTCATCATGATCTTACTCAGGTACACTTCCTTTTTCTGTTTTTTCATCCAAACATGAAGAAATCCATCATCATGATCTTACTCAAGAAATGAAACTGTAGGAGTTCAATCGACTTCGCTCAAGTCTTAGAGCTAAAAGAGAGCATGCATCATTGCTTGAAGATTTTCGTGAGTTCGATCGAGCAAGATTAGATATAGAAGAGGGTGGTGGGTCCCACGAACAGTCTCTTCTTAAGGAACGTGCTACTCTCATGAGAAATACAGGACAGGTACTAATGACTAATGAGTGTATATTTTTTTTAACACAAACACAAATCAAATGCAAAGTAAGAGGATAAAAACGACATTTTTTTTAGGGTTTTTGTCCGTTTCTTCTTCATAAGAATGATGTAGAGGATGAAGAGAGACACTAAATATTGTGAAATTTGTTTTTTGAACTATAAGGGTAAAATGGTCATTTACCCTTATTGATTTGGTTTATTAAGTATAGAAAAGAAACAAATTTTATGTATATAACACTTTATATAATAACAAAGTTAACTAAACGAATACTAAATAAAGTTAAAATAACTACATAAGGGTAAAAATGTCATTTCACATGAAACAAAAACCAAACTTGTATTATGTTTAATTTTGTAAATGAAAATCGGTTAATTATATTAACTAAAATAACATATAAACGGCGCTTAAAATTATATATTGTATCTTTTATAGTATGTACATATAGTTACAGAAGGGTAAAAATGTCATTTTATTACATAAGGGTAAAAATATCATTTTATTTATTGTGTAGATGGATGGTGTAATATCCCAAGCACAAGAAACCCTCGGTGCACTTGTGTTTCAGCGGTCAACTTTTAGAGGAGTGAATTCGAAACTTAGCAACGTTAGCAGCCGCCTTCCAACTGTACGTAAAACTAAACATTTAAAAAAAAAATCTTTTAAATAATTGATTTTATTTATTTATATTAATAAAATAAATTATTGAAATGTTTTAATTTTTATTAACAGGTGAATAGCATTATATCCGCGATAAACAAAAAGAAGTCTATGGACACAATAATTCTTTCTTTAGTTGCTTCCGTTTGCACGTTTTTAATTCTCATTTACTGGATCACAAAATAGCAATAAATCATTTTTTCGTACATTAAATATATATATATATATTTTTTAATTGTAGAATCAACCATTTTGATAGTGAATTTTTGTTTCGAGTTTTAGTTGTATATATTTGAAGGAAATTCATTTTTGGTGATTTTTCAAGTTGTAAATTTCTATTTGATTGTTATTAACTAATATACAAACTTGAGTAAATTACATTTTTGGTCCTTATGTTTATTTTATTTGAAATATGAGTGAAAAATGTTGTAAAAAACTTAAGTAAGGATGATAATTGGAAAACGATGTTGTTTGGAATCAAATTTGGGTGTATTAAGGACCAAAAATGTAATTTGGTATAAAAGCATTGATTTGATAATACGTAAGTCGTAAGTAGACAAAGAGGATATGAAAGAAGTGTATTGAAAGCAAGAAGGTTAGTTGATGTGACAATGTCTTATGTTTTGTTTTTTAGACATGGAAATCTTGTAAAGAGATTTGATTTACTTTTTGGTTCGATTAGACATGAAATTGAATCATGTGGAATCATATGCTATGTTTAACAACTACTCCCACTTGTCCCACACATCAATTGCCTCTATCAAATTCTTTAAGTCATAAAAAAAATATTATTTTTTTATTTTTGAGGTAGATACTATTAAAGCTCTTACATTCTTCTATTTTTTTTTTTTTTTTTTTTTTTTTTTGAAAAGTGATTGTTATAAAAGCTTGTTAAATGTTTCATAAATATCCGCTTGGTAAACATTTACTTTATGCACTCTTTATATTAGTGATTGCTTTATTTATTTTAATACTTAAGTTAAACATTTAATAATTATATATGGCTGTTTTTATATTTAATCAAGATAGTTATACATGACTTATAGAATTTGGATATAATAAATCAAATGAGTTACAAAAAATTAAAAAAAAAACTCGGCTTAATGTGTTTTAACAAATGTTCTAAAAAACACGTCATGGCTCCAAGACATGTGTTTGACGCTAAACTTTATCAAAATGCCGTCTTAACTCATATATGTGTATAAAATAGAATAATAATTGAAAATACATATAAAAATATTAATTATATATAAAATTGTCGCCTTAAGTCACGTCTTATAAACGATGTGGTTCGCTAAGGCTTGAAAATTTTGAGGTTTGATATTACCGCCAAATCACGTCTTATGTTATTTAGAACATTGGTTTAAACACAAACCTTTTACCTATTTATAGTTTTTTTTTGCCTCATGCAAAAAGTTAATTAATATTTTTGAAGTTGTATTGTGATTTTTTTGAAATCTACTATTTAAATGATCATTTGGTCTCAATAAAACAAATCTTATATACAACTCTTCTTTCTAAACAAACATAATAATCAAATTCGACAAGAGATCTTTTAGGGGTGACAAATTGGACAGTTGTTTCGTATTTTTATAAAACACAACACGACATTACAAAAAAAAAATTATAATCCGAACATGAAGTGACACGCTGTCGTGATTTTTTTTTTTTTTTTTTTTTTTTTTTTTTTTTTTTTTTTTGTAACAATGTGAATTTTCAAAACAAAATTTTCATTTCTTAAAACATGTTTTCATCCAAAACAGACCATAAAATCCAATGTATCATAATCATAATACAAATATGTCAAATCCCAAGATCATAAAATAAATCTTCCGTCAGTGTGTACAGATCACGTGGCGCCTTCCCACGGCCCTCGCTACTACCTGAAACACATAACACAACAACTGTAAGCATAAATGGTTAGTGAGTTCCCCAAAATACTACTTACACACATACGCCTTTCCAGGCCATGACCTTCCGGTCCATGTATCTCAGGGGACTTCCGTCCCGACCCGGTAAACCTTCCGGTCCTACCCGTGTCGAGCTTCCGGTCCACATCACAATGCCTTCCGGCCCATATCAAGCATAGCATACATAGCACATACAAATGGTTAACTTACTCATATACAATGCATACAGCTCATAACATATCCGACCTTCCGGTCACACATAGATACCCTTCCGGGTACAATATAGTGAGAAGACTCACCTCGTAGGAAGTCTAGAATCTCACGTGCTTGATATCTCTAAATCTCGAAACGACGACCCAACCCCGCCTAATCACAACGAAATATCATTCTAATTAATATAGGCTTCCAAAACTAGGCTACACCCTTTTCATTATCCCACAGAGGGGTAAAAGACCATTTCACCCTTCCTTGACTCAAAGTCCACATGTTGACCAAAACCCTAAAAGTCAACAGACAACAGTACGCAGGGCGTACCAGCTTCTGTACGCGGGGCGTACGTCGATGAACTACAATCGGGGGTCTCAACCCCTTACGATGCGCGTACTGAGAGTTACGCCCAGCGTAAGTCTCAGTTTCAGCCATACTATGAATTTTGGTCTTAAACGGTTAAGACACACCTTTAACTTCCAGATCTGGCTCTCCTTAAGCCTCTTATCCTATAAAGTCAGAGCCTTTAAGCCTTGGCATGGCTGTAAAGGCTCCTACACCCTTTAACACCTTTCTTTTCTCCTCCAAAGATCTAGATCTCATGCATGGCTCAATATTTACATCCAAGATTACATTTTTATGAACATACAACTCAAATAGACCTGGAATATGATAGATCTAGGCCAATAGACACTATTTGCTCATAAAGTCTCCATCTTTGGGACCAAAAACCCTAGAAATTGGTCCAACAAGCACACCATAAGAACTACAAGGCAACATCTGAACTTTTTACCTCAGGAAGAAGCTCCAACCTTTCTTATCCTCGAATCTACACTTGTCCACCAACTTCTAGCCTCCACAATGGAATCCTCTTCTCTTTTTCTACCTTGAAATGACACCTTGAAGCTTAGAACACTCACGCCCAAGCTAAAAACGAAGGAAAAGCTCTCTTAGGGTTTCTTTCTGAAGGATGGTGGCTGAGGGACAAGGCCATCTCATTCCTTTTATAGCCATCAAGCCATAATAGGGTTTTGGGTCTGGACCGGTTACGCCCTGCGTAACCTTAGGTACGCCCAGCATACCCGGGTGACAACGCGTTCAATTAAGCGTGCGAGTACGCGCAGCGTACTCGCCCAACACAAAAGGGCCAACATGACATATTATGAAAAGATGAAGGGCTAAATGGTTGTAGTTGAATTTCGGGCTGTTACAATTCTCCCCCACTAGAACCAAACTTCATCCGTGATGTCTTATACCGAAAATAATTCCGGATGCTGCTCCCGTATCTCCGACTCGGACTCCCACGTCAGCTTGGACCCCTTCCGATGCTCCCACTGCACTTGCACCAAGGGCACTTCCTTGTTCCTTAGAACCTTAACCTTTTGATCCCTAATTGCCACCGGTCTCTCAACATAGTTCAGGCCCGTATCCACCTAAATATCCTCTAATGGTACCACTACCGACTCGTCGCCAATACACTTCCTCAACTGCGACACATGAAAGGTGTCGTGAATCTTACCCAGCTCCGCAGGTAGATCTAAACGGTAGGCTACCCTGCCCACCCTCGCGATTACCCTGAAAGGTCCAATATATCGAGGCCCCAATTTGCCCCTCTTCCTGATTCAAATCACTCCTTTCCAAGGAGAGACCTTGAAGAGTACAAGGTCACCAACCTGAAGATCGAGCTCGGACCGACGCCTGTCCGCATAACTCTTCTGGCGACTCTAAGCGGTCAACAATCTCTGCCTGACCTGTTGTATCTGCTCTGTCGTCTGAAGCACAATCTCCGTACTACCCATTACCCGTTGCCCCACCTCTCCCCAGCAGATGGGGGTCCGACACCTCCTCCCTTACAACAACTCAAAGGGTGGCATACCAATGCTCGAATGATGGCTGTTGTTGTACGAAATCTCTGCCAAGGGTAAATAGGTATCCCAACTCCCTCCAAAATCCAAAACACATGCTTGGAGCATATCTTCGAGCGTCTGAATCGTCCGCTCACTCTGTTTGTCCGTCTGTGGGTGGTATGCGGTACTGAAATGCAGCCTCGTACCCAACTCCTCGTGAAACGTCTTCCAAAATCTAGAAGTAAATCGTACGTCTCGATCTGAAACAATTGACATCGGAACCCCATGCCGCGATACCACCTCCCTCACATACAACTCTGCCAACCTCTCAGCAGAAGAGCTCTCACTGATAGCAAGAAAATGAGCGCTCTTCGTCAATCTATCCACAATCACCTAAATTGCATCGATTCCTCTCGCAGTCCTTGGCTATTTGGTGATAAAATCCATGGTAATCTGTTCCCACTTCCACTCGGGAATCTCCAACGGCTGCAGCTTACCATGCGGATGCTGGTGCTCGGCCTTAACCTAGCGACAAGTTAGGCACCTCTCGACGAACCATGCAACATCCCTCTTCATACAGGGCCACCAATACTCCTTCTTTAGGTCCAAATACATCTTAGTGGCCCTGGGATGGACCAATATCCCTTTCTGGTTACCAAGATCCCCTAGGAATTGGACCTCTCGTAACCAGAAATCACACTTGGAGAATTTGGCATACAGCCTCTCTAATCTCAGAACTCCAAGGATCTCCTTCAAATTCTCCTCATGCTGCTCTCTAGACCTCGAATATACCAAAATATCATCAATGAATACGATCACCGACCGATCCAACATCGGCCTGCACACCCTGTTCATGAGATCCATGAACGCGACTGGGGCATTGGTGAGCCCAAAAGGCATCACCACTAACTCGTAATGTCCATAACGAGTTATGAATGCAGTCTTCTGGATATCTTCATCCCGAACCCTCATCTGATGATAACCCGACCTCAAGTCTATCTTGGAGAACCAAGATGCCCCCTGCAACTGATCGAACAGATCATCGATCCTAGGTAACGGATACCGGTTCTTGACCGTCAACTTGTTCAACTCCCGGTAATGAATACACATCCGGTGTGAACCATCCTTCTTCTTGACAAAAAGGATCGGCGCTCCTCAAGGTGAGCTACTCGGTCGAATAAACCCCTTCCCCAACAACTCCTTGAAGCTGTGAGGATAACTCCTGCATCTCTAGTGGCGCGAGGCGATAAGGCGCCTTGGTGATAGGTGCTGCTCCCAGAATTAAATCGACACAGAACTCCACTTGTCTTTCCGGAGGCACGCCCGACAGTTTCTTGGGAAAAACATCCGAAAACTCGCACACTACCAGAACCTCGTCAACTGAACTTGGCCTCCCCGCGGCCACTCGTGTGTCCATCACATAGGCTATGAATCCACTGCAGCCCTGCTACAAACTCTGGCTCGCCCTGGCAGCCGAACAAAACGCTGACCCAGACCAGGTCCCTTCGCCATACACAGTAAGTACTCCCCCACTAGGGTCTCGTATGGTCACCAGCTATCTATCGCAGTCAATGACCGCTCCAAACTTACTCAGCCAATCCATGCCCACGATGACACATACATCTCCCATCGCGATAGGAACTAGATCTATAGGGAACTTGACACCAAAAATCTCGAGCACACATCCTCAAATCACGTCGGTGGCATATACCACTTTCTCATCAGCTATGGAAACCCTCAGGGGTCGACTCATCACCTCCCGATCAATACCGATGTGCTGACTAAAAGCCAAAGATACAAAAGACTGACTCGCACCCGAGTCAAATAATAGCAAGGTAGGTACATAATTCACAAGAAAAGTTCCTATGCATATCATAATATAAGCACAATATCTCAGCATAAAAGTAAATACACGAAAGAATACATACCAGCCACGACATCGGGCGCCGTGCGGACCTCCTCCGCATTCAACTGAAAAGCTCTCCCACGAGCCTTCAGAGCCTCGGCCTTCGTCGGTTGAGTTTCGGTAACCCTAGCAGTTGGCGCAGATCCCTGTGCTAATCCCTGGTGAAGCTGAGGACACTCGGCCTTCCGATGGACGGTCTGGTTGCAATGGAAGCAAACCGTAAATCCCTTGGGGAAATCCCTGGCGATATGCCCCTCCTTGCCACATTTGTAGCAAACACCTGATCGACAGGCCCCCTCATGACCCTTTCCGCACTTTCCGCAAGTGCGGCCCTTCTGTCCTCCCATCCTCGAATCGGTGGACTTGGTCCGCTTGGCTGCCGGCTGAGACTGAGCCGACCGCCTATCCATCCTCTGAGACTTGGCCTCCTCCCTGGCCTAAGTCTCCAACTCAATCTCCCTCTTCCAGGCATTTAACTGGAGCTCAGCAAATGTCCGGTACGTCGAGTTCGATATGAAATCCCGAATGTCCCTACTCAGAATACCCAAATATCGGCTCATCCGTGCCTGCTGAGTAGAAACCTGCTCAGGGCAGAACATCGCCCTCTCATGAAACTTCCGGCTGACCACAACAACTGAATCATTACCCTGCTTGAGGGTCAAGAACTCCTGAATTATCCGTTCCTTCTCCACCGGGGGAACATACTTGTCTCTGAACATGGTGGTGAATCTCTCCCAAGTCACTGCTGAAATCTCTGCAAGAGTGAAGTTCGCCGTCATGAACTTCCACCAATCCTTCGCTCCTAGGCGGAGCTGGTTCAAAGAGAACCATACCCTCAGATGCTCCGGACATGAACACGTATAGAAGCATCCCTCAATGTCAGCAATACATCTCATCGCAGCGATCGGGTCCTGCATCCCATCAAAATCGGGTGGCTTCGTGTTGCTGAACTCCCGGAACAACAACGAGTCACCTCCCTGAGGTTTGGCAGCAGCCACTGCTGTTGTACCTGCAACGGCTGTGGCCTCAGTCACCGCGGCGTACCGCTCATCAAAAGTCTCCAACAACGTGGTCTTGATAGACCCAAACATCTCCGGAATCTCGGCCCGGATTGCCGCAGCCACCTCATCGTGGATCATCTGACGAAGCACCTCGTCACTCGCACCGCTCATCCCAGGTCTATGGCGTGTCCCAACCATAATTCCTCTAAAATACAACATAAAAATGTCGGAGACTCGAGCGAGCATACTCGCACTTGATAACGCAACCCTACTCGGCCTCCGATACCCAAAGGATTCTTACTTGGGTTGCCCACTGATCCGGTGTCTTCAGTAGTACGGGCCCTATACTACTGATTACACCACATCAGCATTCACCCCAAGTCCTCCTCTTTGGACCCCGGAACGCGAGTACTCTATTCTTGCTATGCATAGGCTACCTACTTGCTCTCAAGGCATCTCATAGCAGCAGGATTCCTCTAGACTAAGGCATCACAAATCAAGCCACTCTAGTCCTAATATGAATACCTAGTCTACTCTAGCATGCATAACATATCATAGCATATGTCATAACATATATTGTAAGGGTATTTTGGGGATTTTACCATTCGGGCGCTGGCTGCCCGTACATACTGCTTCTACTTTGGTTATCACAAAATCTCTTATAAAATTTTATGCTTTTATTATTGAATTTTTTTTCTCAAATCCTCGGTTTGAGTTCAGTTACGCCCGAAGGTGCACCCGAATCCCTCAAACCAAGGCTCTGATACCAACTTGTAACAACGTGAATTTTCAAAACAAAATTTTCATTTCTTAAAACATGTTTTCATCCAAAACAGACCATAAAATCCAATGTATCATAATCATAATACAAATATGTCAAATCCCAAGATCATAAAATAAATCTTCCGTCAGTGTGTACAGATCACGCCGGCGCCTTCTCACGGTCCTTGCTAGTACCTGAAGCACATAACACAACAACTGTAAGCATAAATTCTTAGTGAGTTCCCCAAAATACTACTTACACATATACGCCTTTCCAGGCCATGACCTTCCGGTCTATGTGTCTCAGGGGACTTCCGTCCCGACCCGGTAAACCTTTCGGTCCTACCCGCGTCAACCTTCCGGTCCACATCACAATGCCTTCCGGCCCATAACATTAATGCCTTCCAGCGCATAACATAATGCCTTCTGGCCCATATCAAGCATAGCATACATAGCACATACAAACAGTTAACTTAATCATATACATTGCATAAAGCTCATAACATATCCGACCTTCCGGTCACACATAGATACCCTTCCGGGTACAGTATAGTGAGAAGACTCACCTCGTAGGAAGTCTAGAATCTCACGTGCTCGATATCTCCAAATCTCGAAACGACGACCCAACCCTGCCTAATCACAACGAAATATCATTCTAATTAATATAGGCTTCCAAAACTAGGCTACACCCTTTTCATTATCCCACAGAAGGGTAAAAGACCGTTTCACCCCTCCTTGACTCAAAGTCCACATGTTGACCAAAACCCTAAAAGTCAACAAAAGTCAACAGAAAACAGTACACGGGACGTACCAACTTCTGTACGCGGGGCGTACGTCGATGAACTACAATCGGGGGTCTCATACGCTGCGCGTACTGAGAGTTACGCCCAGCGTAAGTCTCAGTTTCAGCCATACCATGAATTTTGGTCTTAAACGGTTAAGACACACCTTCAAATTCCAGATCTGGCTCTCCTTAAGCCTCTTATTCTATAAAGTCAGAACCTTTAAGCCTTGGCATAGCTGTAAAGGCTCCTACACCCTCTAACACCTTTCTTTTCTCCTCCAAAGATCTAGATCTCATGCATGGCTCAATATTTACGTCCAAGATTACATTTTTATGAACATAAAACTCAAATAGACCTGGAATATGATATATCTAGGCTAATGGAGACTATTTGCTCATAAAGTCTCCATCTTTGGGACTAAAAACCCTAGAAATTGGTCCAACAAGCACACCATAAGAACTACAAGGCAACATCCAAACTTTTTTACCTCAGGAAGAAGCTCCAACCTTTCTTATCCTCGGATCTACACTTGTCCACCAACTTGTAGCCTCCACAATGGACTCCTCTTCTCTTTTGCTACCTTGAAATGACACCTTGAAGCTTAGAACACTCACACCCAAGCTAAAAACGAAGGAAAAATTCTCTTAGGGTTTCTTTCTGAAGGATGGTGGCTGAGGGACAAGGCCATCTCCTTCCTTTTATAGCCATCAAGCCATAATAGGGTTTTGGGTCTGGACTGGTTACGTCATGCGTAACCTTAGGTATGCCCAGCGTACCCGGGTGACAACACGTTCAATTAAGCGCGTGAGTACGCGCAGCGTACTCTTTGTACGCCCAACGTACTCGCCCAATACAAAAGGGCCAACATGACATTTTTTGAAAAGATGAAGTGCTAAATGGTTGTACCTGAATTTCGGGCTGTTACAATTCTCCCCCACTAGAACCAGACTTCGTCCCCAAAGTCTTATACCGAAAACAATTCCGGATGCTGCTCCCGCATCTCCGAATCGGATTCCCACGTCAGCTCGGACCACTTTCGATGCTGCCACTGCACTTGCACCAAGGGCACTTCCTTGTTCCTCAGAACCTTAACCTTTCGATCCCTAATTGCCACCGATCTCTCAACATAGTTCATGCCCGCATCCACCTGAATATCCTCTAATGGTACCATTTCCGACTCGTCGGCAATACACTTCCTCAACTGCGACACATGAAAGGTGTCGTGAATCTTACCCAGCTCCGCAGGTAGATCTAAACGGTAGGCTACCCTGCCCACCTTCGCGATTACCCTGAAAGGTCCAATATATCGAGGCCCCAACTTGCCCCTCTTCCTGAATCGAATCACTCCTTTCCAATGAGAGACCTTTAAGAGTACAAGGTCACCAACCTGAAACTCGAGCTCAGACCGACGCGTATCCATATAACTCTTCTGGAAAATCTGAGCGGTCAACAATCTCTACCCGACCTGCTGTATCTGCTCTGTCATCTGAAGCATAATCTCCGTACTACCCATTACCCGTTTCCCCGCCTCTCCCCAGCAGATGGGGGTCCGACACCTCCTCCCATACAACAACTCAAAGGGTGGCATACCAATGCTCGAATGCTGGCTGTTGTTGTAAGAAAACTATGCCAAGGGTAAATAGGTGTCCCAACTCCCTCCAAAATCCAAAACACATGCTCAGAGCATATCCTCGAGCATCTGAATCGTCCGCTCACTCTGTCCGTCCGTCTGTGGGTGGTATGCGGTATTGGAATGCAGTCTCGTACCCAAATCCTCGTGAAACTTCTTCCAAAATCTGGAAGTAAATCGTACGTCTCGATTGAAACAATCGACATCGGAACCCCATGCCGCGATACCACCTCCCTCACATACAACTCTACCAACCTCTCAGCAGAAGAGCTCTCACTGATAGCAAGAAAATGAGCGCTCTTCGTCAACCTATCCACAATCACCGAAATTGCATCGACTCCTCTCGCAGTCCTTGGCTATTTGGTGATAAAATCCATGGTAATCTGTTCCCACTTCCACTCGGGAATCTCCAACGGCTGCAGCTTACCATGCAGATGCTGGTGCTCGGCCTTAACCTAGCGACAAGTTAGGCACCTCTCGACGAACCATGCAACATCCCTCTTCATACAGGGCCACCAATACTCCTTCTTTAGGTCCAAATACATCTTAGTGGTCCCGGGATGGATCGAGAACTTTGATCGAGGTGCCTCTTCCATCAAAATGGTACGCGTCCCGCCCACAAATGGTACCCGAATCCGACCTTGAAATGTCATAAGTCCCCGACTATCGGTAACGAACTCCGATACCTGCCCGACAACCCGCTCCCTCTTTCGGTTTTCTGGTCTCGCAGCCTCAGCATGGGCCCCTCGGATGGTGTCCAATACCGGAGTCATCACCGTCAACCTCATACAAACATCTCGGATCGGGGCGCTCTCTGCCCTATGGCTCAGAGCATCGGCTACGACATTAGCCTTGCCCAGGTGGTACAGGATCTCACAATCATAATCCTTCACCACATCCAACCATCTCCTCTGGCGCATATTCAGGTTTGGCTGATCCATCAAATACTTCAGACTCTTGTGGTCCGTGTATATGGTACACCGAACCCCATATAGATAGTACCGCCAGATCTTGAAGGCAAACAACACAACCCCCAGCTCCAGATCGTGGGTGGGATATCTCGACTCATGAGGCTTCAACTGCCTTGATGCATACGCTATAACATGCCCCCTTTGCATAAGCACTGCCCCTAACCCAGATATTGATGCATCACAATATACCACAAAATCCTCCATCCCTTCCGGGAGTGCGAGCACCAGGGCTTCGCACAACTTCATGCGAAGTGTCTCAAATGAGGACTGCTGCTCCGGACCCCATGAAAATGGAACACCCTTCTGGGTCATCTTGGTAAGTGGCACGACGATCTTGGAGAAATCCCTAATAAACCTCCGATAATAGCCGGCCAATCCCATAAAGCTCCTGATCTCAGTGGGTGATCTCGGCACCTCCCATCTCATCACCGCCTCAATCTTGGCCGGATTGACCAATATCCCTTTCTGGTTAACAAGATGCCCTAGGAATTGGACCTCTCTTAACCGGAAATCACACTTGGAGAATTTGGCATACACCCTCTCCGATCTTAGAACTCCAAGGATCTCCCTCAAATGCTCCTCATGCTGCTCTCTAGACCTCGAATATACCAAAATATCATCAATGAATACGATCACCGACCAATCTAGCATCAGCCTGCACACCCTGTTCATGTGATCCATGAACGTGGATGGGGCATTGATGAGCCCATAAGGCATCACCACAAACTCGTAATGTTCATAACGAGTTCTGAATGCAGTCTTCTGGATATCTTCATCCCGAACCCTCATCTGATGATAACCCAACCTCAAGTCTATCTTGGAGAACCAAGATGCCCCTGCAACTGATCGAACAAATCATCGATCCTAGGTAACGGATACCGGTTCTTGACCGTCAACTTGTTCAACTCCTGGTAATCAATACACATCCGGTGTGAACCATCCTTCTTCTTGAGGAGTTCGAATTTTCTTCGCTCTCCAAACAAAGCCCAAAACTTTTTTTGGGACCAATTTAAGCCATGGAAATTCCCATCACATACTGGGAAGGAAGCCCTTTCAGTTTTATCTCGATGGGTAGCCAGGCAAAACTCTCCATTTCTAATAAATGAAGATACCCAAGTATCGTTGTTCTCCTCATAGCGCATTATATATTCAAAAGAAATATTGATCTTCTCCAACATTTTTCTGCTTTTTACAATATTATTCCACATGTTACTCCATGGATTTTTGGCGTAAAATCGATTATTCTCTCCTATCAACTTATGCAATCCATTGATAATCAATGCCCATGAGGAGTTGGGTTCATTTTTTAG
The DNA here is from genome assembly GCF_052625555.1 of Lactuca saligna. NCBI lineage: Eukaryota > Viridiplantae > Streptophyta > Magnoliopsida > Asterales > Asteraceae > Lactuca > Lactuca saligna. Next base: position 19,963,673 of record NC_136422.1, read on the forward strand.
CCTCCATAGCCACTTGGTTAGTAATGCCAAGTTTAAAGATCGAATTGAGCCGATACCCAAACGACCAACTGATTTTGGAGTTGTCAACTTATCCCAAGCCACCCAGTTTATACTATTTTTACAGGTAGGGCCTCCCCCAAATAAATTTCCTGCGTATTTTTTCCAAGGAACTGGTGACACCGGCCAGGGATCCAAATATGGACATAAAGTATGTGGGAAGGCTTCCAAGTGCAGATTTAGCAAGAGTGATTCTTCCACCAAAACTAAGAGTTTTAGCCTTCCATATTGAGAGTTTTGATTTCATCTTATCCAAGGTTGGCTTCCATGAGGCTATACGATTCATATTAGATCCTACAGGGACACCGAGGTAGGTGAAAGGTAGAACTACAGGTTCACAACCGAGAGGTGATGCCCAGTTAGTAATATCCTGGGATGGGATACCAATACTGTATACTTTAGATTTGGAGAAATTTACTTTTATACTAGAAGAAACGTAAAAACATCTAAATATTATGGCGAGATTAGCGATATTTCGTTAAGGCCAGTCTCGCAAAAATAGAGCATCGTCTGCGTATAGGAGATGAGATACGCAGACGCTAGAATTAGGAATATGGACTTCGTCAAATATACCACTGGATGTCGTTACTTCATTGCGACATTGGGTCCCTCCATTCCAATGATAAACAAGAAAAGGGAAAGAGGATCCCCTTGCCTCACTCCTTTTGACATTGTGAATTCAGCAGTAGGGCTTCCATTAATAATGATAGAAGCTCTAGCTAAATCTAAACAACCCCAAATCCACGATTGCCATTTATACCCAAAATTCATTTGAGCCATTATGGAATCTAGATAACCCCAGTTAACTGAGTCGAAAGCCTTATTGAGGTCAACCTTAAATAGAAGGATTTTCTTTCCATTCGACTTAGCCCATGAGCACATTTCATTTACAATGAGTGGCCCCTCTAATATATTCCGACCCTCCACAAAAGCTTATTGTACTTCATCAATAACACTACCTATCACCTTTTTGATACGTAAAGCAAGAATTTTTGTAATGATTTTATACATCGAGCCAATCAAGCTGATTGGTCGATAGTCATCAAGCCAAAGTGGGTCTTTGATCTTTGCTGCCAACGTAATGAAGGAAGCATTACACATTCTTAAGATTTTACCCCACCTTTCAAGTTGTTTTACCGCACGAAGCACATCTCCTTTAATGATTTCCCAGTATTGTTTAAAGAACTTGAGGTTGAATCCATCCGGACCCGGGGCCTTCTCTCTACCACAAGACTAAATGGCATTCTTTATTTCATTCATCGAGATCGAAGCTTCTAAAAATTCAACGTCATTGGGAGATAATTTTCTAAATAATTCACTTCTAAAACTTGGTCTCTTCGCCCATTTTTCATGGCATTTGTTGGAGAAAAATGTCAGTGCAGCGTTTTTCATTTCATTAGGTCGAGAGACCCATTCACCATTTACCAAAAAACCATGTATTTGGTTTCGCCTTGTCTTGTTGTTTACGTATCCATGAAAGAAGCTCGTGTTCTCATATCCATCAACCACCCATTTGATTCTTGATTTTTGCCTGAGGTCTAAAGAGGCAAGTCTTTCCAATTACGGAATTTTTACTAAAGCCTCTAGCCCTATCCTTGATTTAAATGTTAGATAGTTGTCTAGATTCTGCCATTAAGTCAATCTCTTCCATTTTTTTCGTATTCAGAAGCTCTTGATTCTCCTTTTGAAATTCAATCGCCCTCCATTTCTTTATTTCACAATTCAGGTGTTTGAGTTTATAGGCTAAATAAGCATCAGTAGCCCCGCATCCATTGAATTCTTGCTAAGCCTTGAGTACAACCTGATCAAAACCTTCCCGCAACATCCATGAATTAAACATTTTGAATGGAGGTGGCCGAAAATCATCAACCTCTGTTTTAAGAATTACCGTTGAGTGGTCAAAGAGATATTTTGGAAGGGCAATGGAAGAAGCTAAGGGGAATTTATCCATAAAATTCAAACAAACCAAGATACGGTCTAGTTTACTCAGCTTTGCACCAAATTGTTGAAAGTAAGTAAATCTACTCTCCCATCTTAAGGTCGTGTAGTTTTGCCCTTTGTATAAATCTATTGAAGGAATCAACACTCGACTTGTAGAAAATCGAGTTGATTCTTTCATCAGGTCTCCGTACATCGTTGAAGTCAACATGGATTATCCAAGAAGCCATTTTTGATTATTTCAGGTTTAACAGATCATACCATAATTTCGATTTTTCAGAATTTGCTTTAGGACCATAGACATTTACGATCGCTAAAAGACCAGCGATAGATGGGCTTGTACCGATTGTTACTAGGAAGTACCTGGATTTAATCGTCTCCTCAATGGTGAAGAAATTAGAGTCCCATACTGTGAGAACCCCCCGATCTTGTAACGCCCGGGTTTCGGGGCTAAGCATTTTAGACAATGTAATAGTCTAGGTCAACTATTGTAACTCTTTTTGAAGTAATAAAGATGATATATTTGAATACTATGTGAATTATGTGTATTTATGTGCTTTATACTTAATTATAAAGATATAATTAATAAAGAATAAAAATAAGCATCAAAATTAAAGTGTGAAATAAGCTCGATATCTTTACATAAAGTTTTAGTGGTCGAAAAAAGGATTTCGAGGATATAAAGAATGCCGAAATTCGAGTTATAACGAAGAAGTTATGACCCGTCAAAGTTTTGCGACAGAATCGACCCGACAACAGGAAGCGTAAAAAGTGAATTTTTAAACCGAAGTCATAGATTATGTTAAACCGAGAAAATCCATAAAAAGAACGTCCAAATCTGACTTCGTATGAGGAAGTTATGATTTTTCAAAGTTTCGGTTTAGTAGTGTACAGCCCGAAACTCATATTTTAGTTTGAGCAGTTTTTGGCTTACGCGATCTAAATGAGAGCTTAATATCTCATTAATAGGAACTCAACGGTAAAAAGACAGATGAAAACGGAGTCCGTATGAAAGAGTTACGAATTCTTCGCGGTCATTTAGCAGTCTAATCTCCTCCTACTGTTAAATTTAAGATCGGTCGAGAATTAGCCGACAGAGTCTAAATGAAAGTTGTAGATCTTGGTTTTACCTACGCGTGGAAAAAAGCACGTCGAAAACGGAGCTCGTATGCGAAATTTACGGGGTTTAGAAGTCAACAAGGTGCTGCTGCAAAAGTGGTGACGTGGCACAATGTAGGCTACACACGTTTCACCACCAGAATAATGACACCTGGCCTGGAACTCGACGAGTTGGAGGCCAACTTGACGATTTTTTGGGATTTCCAGCCTATTAGTAGAGGTGTCAGGTTTCCTCATTCTTCACACCTTCCCAACTTCAATTTCTATCTCTAATTTCTCTCTCTAAAGCCCCCCCTCCCCCCAAGTAAAGGTAAACCCCCTAGCATCCGAAGGAAGCCCCGAGGCTCCCGAAGCCCCGAGAAAAGAGTCTTTCGGCTCGGAAACGCTGCTCCAGTGAAGCCTGGTTTTGTGAAAAACCCGCTGTAAGTGAGCTACGCCTAACCTATCTTTAGTTTAGCTTATGTTTTAATATAGTAATGTTATTAGAACCTTATAATAAGTACTTGGGCTATTATTACGAGTTATATAAGTATCGTTTAATGGTTATATAATAGTTATAATAGCTAGACTATTAATTAGTCTCGGTGAATATTAGACTAAACCTTAGTGGTAATGATATTAGGTTTTGCCGAAGGAAAATTGTGTTAAGAGTAACGAAGTACTGTCCAAGCGCCGAGTCACCACCTTCTCAGGTGAGTGCATAGTTACTTTCATCTTACACATAGATATAAAGTATTATATATAAATTACATGCTAAGTGTGCATATTATCTGAATACTTGTTGTCTATGCTGGATGAACGATTTTATACATGTTTTAATTGATTTAAACTGTATAAGTATTTTATATCTACAAAAATGTTGGGGTAAAACATGGGTAGATGTACTAAGACGATGTGTGATAAAATGACGAGAGGCCTTAATGTTGTTGTTGTTGATTCCGTCATCTAGCGGAGTATGGATGACGACCATGGACTCTTCTAGACAGTCCAGTGGAACGATAGTAGGCTCGCAACCTGTAGGTGTTTGTGAACGATGTGTTCACCGGTGTTGTACTGTTTGTACTTTTGATATGTATTGAACATGACATCCCACGTCTTTTAATGAAATACATTTATACGGAAATGCTTTTATAAATCTTTATCATATTTTGTCTTGGGGATGAATTCCGCATCTCTTTTATTTAAAACATTACTCTGATTTAAAAAAAATATAAACAAAACCGATCTTTTCTGGCCGTGAATTTGGGGATGTCACAGTTGGTATCAGAGCATTAGTTAAGCGATCTAGGAAGTTGTAGGATTTCTAGAATTAAACTTCAAATGCTAAGCGATGATGGTGAGATGTGAGCACTAGCTTATTTTCGGAATTATGCCTAAAATGCTTTTACGTGCTAAATGCTTTGTGCCTGATATGATGCTATTTGTTCGGATCTATGGTCTGTTGCCAACCGGATATGGAAACCTTATGTGTTTAGTATTTTAAACGTACGACTACGATATTAGAACTAGCATATAAACTTTTCGGAGTGATAAGGATGATTTAAATGTCAATCCTAAATAAAGATCTAAATTCACCTTATTTGGTGTATATATCAAAATGATGAGAACCCGCAGTGGAGCTGGGAATGCGAATGGGAAGAGGAATCAACCCACAGTGATTCAACAAATACCTATTGTAGTAGAAGTTGCACCCGAGCCAATCACCATGGCTGGAGTATAAGTCATGATTTGGGCTATGTTGGCTGAACAAAGGGAGGAAATGAGGCAAATGTTGCACAAAAATAGGGACGAACCTACCATGCCCATAGAGCAACCGAGCTGATTCCTGAGCAATCAGAGGAAGGGAACTATAGCCGCCAAGTGAGTCAAGCGGGGACTCAAGGTGAACGAAGGGATGGCCCGGAGAGGAGAAATGACAAGGATGAGCGAATGTACAAGAATTTCCTGGGTGCGAAGCCACTGAGTCTCTCAGGAAGCCCAAAGCCTATTGAGATTATGGATTGGATCTCCGAGACGGAGATGGTATTTGAGAGCTGCGCCTGTAGTGAGAAACAGAAGACCGTCTTCGCTGTAAGACAACTGAAAACTGGAGTCTTGAGTTGGTGGAAGCTATTGGTGGATACAATGCCGTGAGGAGATGCGTTGAAGATATCATGGGATGAGTTGTTGGAACAACTAAAGGCACAATACTATTCATAGATACATCTGATTGATCTGAACAATGAGTTCCAAAACTTGAAGAAGGGGAGAATGAGCATCGAGGACTATGCTGCTACATTCACCGAAAAGATGAAGTTGTTTCCATACTTAGTGCCAACCGAACTCTCCAAAATTGAGAAGTTCGCAAATTGACTGCCAGCCGAATTTGGCCCGAAGGTCAAGATGGAAACCACTCTGAAATCAGCAATTCGAGCAGCTAAGAATGTGGAGACCCAACAGAAGGAAAGGGGTCTGGAGAGGGGTGAGGTTGGTGAGATAAGGAAATTTGATGGATCCTCGAGGTCCGGGAAGAAAAGCAAATTTTTGAAGTTTGGTTCGAGAGGAGAATGAGCCGAAGCAAAATGGTGCGAAAAATGCAAGAAGAAGCACCAAGGAAAATGTGACTGAGGGGTCACTTGTTGTAACACACGTCAAAATTTGGTCAATAACAATCACATATGATTATGCCAATCATGTAATGTGATTTCGTTAAACTAGTAATGTGATAAAATTACTATATAATTACTGTTAAAATATGAACTTTCATACATATTTTATGATACAACTAAAAGTATACGTCCACACGATTCCAAAAATATAGAGAATGTCTAAATCTGACTTCGTGTGAAGAAGTTATGATAAACCCTAACACTATAAATCTATATAAATAAGGGAAATTTAAAATAGACTTAGAATTAGCTATTAGAGTCTAAGAGAAAGTTTTAGTACTCGGAAATACCTACGGGTGGATATAAACAACGTCAAAAACGGAGTTCGTATACAAAAGTTACGACCTTCCGAAGTTACAGCTGTCTAAGAGCACGACACGTGGCAGAAACCCTAATATGCCAAGAATCACGACGTGAGCATCAAAACTCACGATGTGAGGAGTCAAAACATCTCATTTTGCTTCTAGAAGTCTACAGAACGATAATCCAAAAGCTCATGACGTGAGGACGCTGCAGAACACGAATCGGGGCTAGAAAACACACATTAAAGCTACGGGATGACTCTTGCCATAACTGACAACGTGAACCTATCATTTCTCACATCATGAGGGCCAAAAATCTTCCTATATATAGCAAGTTCGACCTCAGACATTCTTGCACTTGATCTCCTTCCTCCTCTCTCCTTTGGTGAAGCCGTTTCGCTTCCCGAACCCCGACGACCTCGTACCGCTAACCGTTTCTGCTTAAATAACATAAAATCACGCTACTAAGGTGAGTTTCACGGACCCACTTTCTATTATTTCGGTGGAAAATACATGCTAGTCATTGTATATATGTTATTATTATGTCTATATGATAGCATATTAGTATCAAAATAGATAGTTATAATAACCGGGATATTGTTATTTCGTATCTGAAAATATACAACTATCGTAACGTTGTTAACATGTTATTGTTATAGTAGTATATTAATGTAGATCTTGAGTTATACTTAGGATTCTATATATATTTTGAGTTATACTAGATATGTTATATGTTGTTATTATTAGTTTTATGTCAAGATAAAACTAGATATGTTATATGTTGTTATTATTCGTTTTATGTCAAGATAAAACTGGATATGTTGTTATTGTTAGTTTTATGTCAAGATAAAACTAGAAACGTTATATGTTGTTATTATTGGTTTTAGGTCAAGATGAAACTTGGTTTTTACTTCAAGATCTCGTTGTTATACTGCCTAAATATTATGAAGTTAGGAGTAATGTTTAAAAGCAAAGTCTAGTAACTTAAGGTTTTAGACATGAAGATGCTTTTGTTGTTAGAGCTATAGGAAGCCATCGAAGTCTACATGAGTAATTGTATTCATCAACTAAGATTGGGCATCTTAGCGGAAATCCTCTGAACTGTAACCGTTAATCCCGTGTGAGCAAGGAAGTCATGTCTAATTAGTATACAGGCTGACCACCCCACTTGTGACTGTTAGCTACAGTCAACCAAAAACAAATGATGAACTATCCTTTTATTTGTTATTGTTCCGGCGTCGATGAAGCGTACCGTGTTGTTTCTCATGTTAAATCATGAGTGTATTTGTTCTCATGGTAAATCATGAGTGTATTGTTCTATCAGAGGTATTATGTCATAGTTGCGGTTACAGGCTCATGGTAGCAAATTGTTAGAAGCATTATACTTTGTCGTTATACAAGTATTAATGTTAGGTATAAATTTCCCATACTTATACCCTAGGTACTACTTGTATATTAAGTAGATCATTATACCTAACATACATACTCGTATAGAATTGAAATAGATTTATACTTAGTGGTTTTTACTCGTATAGAATTGAAAAAAGATTTATACGTAGCAACTTTCATTCGTATGGAATTACAGACACTTATGTTATAGTATATGAGACTTATAGGTAAACTACTTATTTGGTAAGTAAACTTTTATACCTAGGATATATATACTAAACATAGGAGAGTCAAAATGATACTTTCAAAACTATACTTTTGAACTTGGAAAATGTATTATTGTTATATGGAGTCAAAACCTGTGAATTCACCAACTTTATGTTGACGTATTTTTAAATTGCATGTGTTTTCAGGAAGTTGATAACTATGATACAAGAAATGATGTTACACTGCCCGATGTTTCCGCTGACAGCCAGGGTGTGACACGTGTTTCAAATGTGGAAAGCCTGGGCACTATGCCAACGAGTGCACGTTCACTAAGAAGGTCTGTTATGAGTGCAACGAGGAAGGGCACATTTCAAGGGACTGCCAAAGAAGAAGGAGGCAGGAAGACCCAACATTCCACCGAAGCCGGAGGGAAGAGCCTTCCAGATGACACTTAAGGTTGCAAAGGAGGAAACATATGTCGCTTCAGGTACCTTTCTAGTAAATGGTTTACCTACCAACATAGTATTTGATTCTGGAGCAAACTACTCATTTGTATCGCATAGATTTGGAGGAAAATTAGCATTGCCAAAGAAAAACTCCATAATTCCTTGATTATAGAAATTGTCAGTGGCAAATTCATACCTGTTAGTAATGGTATCAAGAACATCTTCATCGACCTAAACGAAAACGAATTCCACGAGGAGCTGTTACCCATATAGTTAAACGGTTTCAACATCGTTTTGGGAATGGACTGGCTTAGCGCCAACGATGCTGAGATTATTTGCAGGAAGAAGATAGTAAGGGTGAACCCACCCGGAAAAGATTCATTTATGGTGTATAGGGACAAACACAGAGTAAATTCTGGAATCATCTCCCTAATGAAAGACAGAAAATGGTTGTCCAAAGGATGTGAATCATATTTGTCGTTTGTTATCGATGCTAAGAAGAAAAAGAAGGAGATGCAGAACATACCGGTCGTATGTGATTATCCGAAAGTTTTTCCCGAAGATCTTCCTGGATTACCACCTGATAGACAAGTGGAGTTTCGGATAGATTTGTTACCAGGGACGACACCAATACCAAAAGCATCGTACCGACTAGCACCGAAAGAGATGAAGGAGCTTATGATGCAACTTCAGGAGTTGTTGGACAACGGTTTCATTCGACCTAGTTCATCACCCTGGGGAGCTCTGATGTTATTCGTGAAGAAGAATTACGGAAGCATGAGAATGTGTATAGACTACCGAGAGATGAACAAAGCAACGGTGAAGAACAAGTATCGATTGCGAAGGATTGATGACCTATTCGATCAGCTGCAAGGTTCGAGCTAATTTTCAAAGATTGATCTTAGGTCGGGATATCATCAACTGAAGGTGTGAGAGCAGGATATTGAGAAGACTGCATTCAAAACTGGATATGGACACTACAAGTTCTTGGTTATGTCATTTGGGATAACCAATGCTCCTGCAGTATTCATGGATTTGATGAACAGGGTTTGTAAACCATTCCTCGACAAATCCGTGATAGTGTTCATCGACGACATCCTGATTTACTCAAGAAGTCAGGAGAAGCATGGCAGACACCTGCGAGAAGTCTTTGAAGTACTGAAAAAGGAGAAGCTTTACGCTAAGTTCTCAAAATGCGACTTTTGGATACGAGAAGTCTAGTTATTGGGTCATGTGGTTAACCAAGAAGGAAGAATGGTTGATCCAACAAAGATCGAAGCTGTAATGAAGTGGGAACGACCAAAAAGTCCCACAGAGATTCGAAGCTTTATGGGATTAGCCTGATATTACCGATGATTTATCCAAGGCTTTTTTTCATAGCTGCTCCATTAACAGCTTTGACTCACAAAGGAGCTACTTATACGTGGAGTGAGAAACATGAAGAAGCATTCGAGAAGTTAAAGAAGAAGTTATGTGAAGCACCGATTATTTCTCTACCCGATGGAGTTGAAGACTTCTCGGTCTATAGTGACGCATCTAGAGTCGGTTTAGGTTGTGTTCTAACCCAAAGAGAAAAGATGATAGCATACGCATCTCGAAAATTGAAAGATCACAAAAAGAACTACCCCATTGATGATTTGGAGTTGGCAGCGGTAATTTTTGCTCTAAAGATATGGAGGCATTACCACTACGGCACGAAGTGTAAGCTTTTCACTAATCATAAGAGTCTCCAATATCTCTTTTATCAGAAAGAATTGAATATGAGGCAACAACGCTGGCTGGAATTACTCAATGACTACGACTGTGAGATACTTACCACCCTGGTAAAGTAAATGTTGTCGCTGATGCGCTCAGTCGGAAAGTCAATCTTGAAAGGAAAAGGCCAGGAGCGTTGAGAATAGAAGTTGTCTCGATGATTGTAGAAAGTATCAGGAAAGCTCATGAAGAAGCTTCACAGAAGAATGAACGAAAGGAAGAACGTTTGTGTAACAGCCGGGTTTCCAGGTATATTATTTTATTTAATTATTTTGAATTATGAGAAGGAACTCGGTGAGTTGATGCGTAGACTCGCCGAGTAGGGTCATGATTGTTTATCCGGATTCGCTTTGGACTCGGCGAGTCCATGAGTGGACTCGACGAGTCCACGCTGTTTAATGAAACCCTAAATCCCCGGGTTTGGAGCCTATTTAAGGGCAGTTATAGCCTCTCATTGCGGCTACCAATCCCTTGAGAGAACCCTAAGTGAGCCAAATCGTTGTGAGGAAGAAGAAGACACTTTTGATCTTTGTATCTTTGGTTTAGCAAGAAGGAGGTGCAAGAGCAAAAGGGGAGGTGCGATTCTAGCAGTTCCAGGGATTCAGAGACTTCATTTTGAGGTAATAGTTCGAACCTACTTCAGCTTTGGTGTTGATCTATAGAGTTAGGGTTTTCTAACCCCTTTGGAGAGTGATTATGTGGAGAAAATGGTCCCTCTTCGAGTTTGTGCCTTGGATCTGGACTCAAAGAGGTCCAGAGACCTTAACCCTTGGAGCTTTATGGATTAGTTTGCGGTTATTGGACTTAGGTTGCCATTTTTGGGACTAAATCTCCTTTTGATGCCTTGTTGTTGTTCTACAAGCATCAAGTTTCGAGCTTTACGTGACATTCATGCTTGGGAAGGCCATATCTTTGATTTAGGGAAACAGATCTGATCTCAGGAGGCCAGTAGAATTTGTGCATGGCATGAACTCGCCGAGTTGTTCCTGAGAGTCGGCGAGTAGGGTTAGGGTTTCACGTAAATTGCTCAGTACGTAGACTTGCTGAGTTGGGGGATGACTCAGTGAGTCAGAAGGGAGTTAGAGGACTAGAGTTCAAGGCGGCACTCGCCGAGTTGTTCTTGAGACTCAGCGAGTTGAGTCGTGGTGGTCCCGCGATTCATGCCTAGTATGTCTTGTCAAGCATAGAGTGGGACTCAGCGTGCCAAGCGGGACAAAGTGTTAAAGAACATGTGTGAACTCGCCGAGTCACCAGAGTGAACTCGGCGAGTAGGGTCAAAGTGTGACCGTTGACTTTTAGGGTTTGGTCAATGGAGTACTTGTGTTGAGAGGGGGGTAAAATAGCCTTTTTCCCTCCTGAGTGTGCCAAAGGCAGGTTGAGTCTAGTCTTGAGAATTATATTTATAAGAGTATTTACTTTATGTGAATAGGCGAAGACTAGGCAATATTCCTACCGAGTCAGAGATTTACCAAGACGCCTGAGGTGAGTCTTCTCACTATACATTACCTAGTGTGGTAACAGAGCTATGTGATAGAGTATTTTAGAGTTATATGCCAGTGTAATTGCATGTTATTTATGTGCTATGATTTATTGTGATATGTGCTATGTATGATTCAGAGTTACAGAGTTAGGACCTTTGGGTCCACAGAGTTAGGACTTTCGGGTCCACAGAGTTAGGGCCAGAGGGCCCATGGAGAGCTGGGGCTGGAAGGCCCCACTGGCCCCACTGAGACACATAGACCTGAGGGACAGCAGAGTTACAGCCTCGACTGGCTATTACGTGTTAGAGTGGTATTTTGGGGAACTCACTAAGCATTTATACTTACAGTGTTATGTGTTATGTGTTTCAGGTACCAGCGATGATTGCGGGAAGGCGCCGGCATGATCCGTACACACGCATACTGGAGTTTATATATATATATATATATATATATATATATATATATATTGATCTTGGGTTTTGTATTGATACAAAGTTGTTATAATGATTTGTTTATGATTTCAAATGATATTTTATGGTTTACAAAAGTGAAAAATTGTTCAAATTTTTACGGTGTTACAAGTTGGTGTCAGAACCATGGTTTGAGGTATTCGGATATATCTTCGGGTGTATCTAAACTCAAACTGGGGATTTGAGGAAACTTTTAATAATAAAAATAATATATATTTTAAAAAAAAAGTAAAAAGAGTCTTGAGACAAACAGAGAAGAGCTGTGTGTACGATCAGCCAGCGCCCGAACAGTGATTTCCCAAAATACCCTCCTAATAAGTGATTATCAGATATGTTATGTATGCTATTTGATGAGTTACGATATGAATGCTAGATTAGACTAGGTATTCTTATTAGGACTAGAGTGGCCTGATACATGATGCCTTAGTCTAGGGGTTTCGCTGCTCGAGATGCTTAAGAGTGATTTAGATAGCAGCGAGGTGCTTATGAGAGTTTTGTTAGTGAGTAGAACATGATAGAAAGAGTAGAGTACTTGGGATTTGGGACTCAAGGAGGAGGACTTGGGATGAATGCCAACGCGGTATGGACGGTAATATTGGGCCCGTACTACTGAAGATACCGGGTTGGTACGCAGTCCAAGTAAGAATCCTTTGGGCATCAAGGAACGAGTAGGGTGGAGTTATCGAGTGTATTTATACTCGAAAAGGGTCTCTAATATTCTTATGTTGTATTACAGAAGGAGACCATGGTTGGGACACGCCACACACCAGTGATCGGCAGTTCGAGTGATGATGAGATACGTAGGATCATCCAGGAGGAGGTGGCTGCCGCCATCAGGGCAGAGATACTAGAGATGTTCGGGTCTATCAAGACCACTCTGATGGAGACATTTGATGAGAGATACAATGCTCTTTCTGAGGCTGCTGTTGCTGCGGCCACTGCAGCTATAGCTGCGACTAGGCCACAGGGTGGTGATGCGTTGTTATTTTGAGAGTTCAGCAACACAAAACCACCGGAGTTTGACGGGACCTAGGACCCGATCGCGGCGATGAGATGGATTTCAGACATAGAGGGTTGTCTCTTTACTTGCTCATCTCCAGAGCATTTTAGAGTCCGATTCACGCTGAACCAGCTTCGCTTGGGATCGAAGGTCTGGTGGAAGTTTGTAACTGCACACTTTACGCCTGCTGAGCTTGTTGCGGTGACCTGGGAGAGGTTCACCGCTATGTTTCGAGATGAGTACGTTCCTCAGGTGGAGAGGGAGCGTTTGGCCCCGGAGTTTCTGACCCTCAAGCAGGGTACCGAGTCTGTTACGGTGATTACGAGGATGTCTAATGAGCGGGCGATGTTATGCCCAGAGCACGTGTCCTCCGAGCAGGCACACATGAGCCGATATTTAAGCATTCTGAGGAGGGATATACGTGAGTTCGTGGCTAACTCGACGTATCGGAAATTTGCCGAGCTTCAGGAAAATGCATGGAAGAGGGAGATAGAGTTAGAGACCCAAGCCAGGGAGGAGGCTGAGTCTCAGGGAAAGGATCGGCGGCCGACTCAGTCTCAGCCAGCAGCCAAGCGGGTCAAATCCGCTGATTCAAGATCTGGGAACCAGAAGGGCCGCACTTGTGGCATGTGCGGCAAGAGCCACGAGGGGATTTGCAGAGCAGGGTCTTGCTACAAGTGTGGCAAGGAGGGGCACATGGCCAAGGATTGCCCTAAGGGTTTTTCAGTCTGTTTTCATTGCAACCAGACTGGACAGTGGAAGGCAAAGTGTCCACAATTGCGGGGGTCAGCGCATGGAGCATTTCCGGGATCAGCCCCTGCTGTGGTGAGAGCTGCAAAAGTTCAGCATGCGAAGGTTGAAGCACCGAAGGCTCGTGGGAGAGCCTTCCAGTTGACTGCGGAAGAGGTCCGCGCAGCGCCCGATGTCGTGGTCGGTATGAACTCTTTCATGTATTCTTTTACATTCTGTGATGATTGTGCTTATATTATGTTGTGCGTAGGTACCTTCCTTGTGAATTCTGTACATGCTCTAGTGTTATTTGACTCGGGTGCGAGTCGATCTTTTGTATCGTTGGCCTTTAGCCGACACATCAGTACTAGTAAGAGGTGATGAGTCGACCTCTGAGAGTTTCCATAGCGGATGAGAGAGCGGTGTATGCCACCGAGGTGATACGTGGTTGTGTACTCGAGATTTTCGGGGTTGAGTTTCCGATAGATTTGGTCCCTATTGCGATGGGGGATGTCTGTGTCATCGTGGGCATGGACTTGTTGAGCAGATTTGGAGCAATCATCGACTGCGAGCGACAGCTGGTGACCATGCGAGACCCTAGTGGGGGAGTCCTTACGGTGTACGGCGAGGGTACACGTTCCGGTTCAGCATTTTGCTCAGCCGCCAGGGCGAGGCAGAGCCTTCAGCAGGGATGTAAGGAATTCATAGCATATGTTATGGATGCGAGGGTTATGTCAGAGAGACCGAGGTCTGTGGGAGAGGTTCCGATAGTGCGTGAGTTCCCGGATGTATTTCTAGAGGAGTTTCTGGGTGTACCTCCTGTGAGGCAGGTGGATTTCAGTATCGATTTGGTTCCGGGGGCCGCACCTATCGCCAAGGCACCCTATCGCCTTGCGCCTCCAGAGATGCAGGAGCTATCCTCGCAGCTGCAGGAGCTGCTGGGGAAGAGATTTATTCGACCGAGTAGTTCTCCGTGGGGAGCTCCTATCCTTTTTGTCAAGAAAAAGGATGGTTCACACCGGATGTGCGTTGACTACCGGGAGTTGAACAAATTAACGGTCAAGAACCGTTACTTGTTGCCGAGGATTGACGATTTGTTCGATCAGTTGCAGGGAGCATCTTGTTTTTCCAAGATCGACTTGAGGTCTGGATATCATCAGGTGAGGGTGCGAGATGAGGATATTCAGAAGACAACATTTAGGACTCGTTACGGTCATTATGAGTTCGTGGTGATGCCTTTCGGGCTCACCAACGCACCAGCGGTGTTCATGGACCTCATGAACATGGTGTGCAGACCGATGTTGGATCGCTCATTAATCGTATTCATCGATGACATTTTGGTGTATTCAAGATCTAGAGAGCAGCATGAGGAGCATCTAAGGGAGATCCTAGGGTTTTTGCGATCGAAGAGGCTTTATGCCATGTTCTCCAAGTGTGATTTCTGGTTATGAGAGGTCCAATTCTTGGGACATCTCGTTATCCAGAAAGGGATATTGGTCGACCCCGCCAAAATTGAGGCGGTGATGGGTTGGGAGGTGCCGAGGTCACCCACGGAGATCATGAGTTTTCTAGGGCTGGCAGGATATTATCGGAGATTCATCAGGGATTTCTCCAAGGTCGCCGTGCCACTCACCAAGTTGACCCGGAAGGGTGTAGTTTTTGCTTGGGGTCCATAGCAGCAGGCCTCCTTCGAGACACTTTGCCAGAGATTATGCGAAGCCCCGGTGTTAGCCCTTCCGGAGGGAATGGAGGATTTTGTGGTATATTGTGACACGTCGATATCAGGATTGGGAGCAATACTTATGCAGAGGGGTCATGTGATAGCGCATGCATCAAGGCAGCTGAAGCCTCATGAGGCGAGGTATCCTACCCATGATTTGGAGTTGTGGGCAGTGGTGTTCACCCTCAAGATCTCGCGTCACTATATATATGGAGTCCGGTGTACCATATACACAGATCACAAGAGGCTGAAGTATTTGATGGATCAGCCCAACCTGAATATGCGGCAGAGGAGATGGCTGGATGTGGTAAAGGATTATGATTGCGATAGGCCTGTCAAATCGGGCTATCGTGTCGTGTTTTTGTCTGACACGACACGACACGACAAGGTTTTTTGTAACACGAACACGACACGACACGATGTCGTGTTTTTTTTCACTAACACGAAAACGAACCAATTAAAAAACGACAACACGACAAAGATAATATTACATAACTATTATTTTATTTAATTCATATTTAATCATATATAACACGATAAAAACGAAAAACACGAAAACACGACACATACATGCTCAATCGTGTTAATTTCGTGTGGATTTGTAAACACGAACACGACATGACACGACATCGTGTTTTTTAAAATTGACACGAACACGACACGAAAACGAATTCGAATTTTGATTTCGTCCCGATTTCGTTTCGTGTCGTGTATTTTTGTCGTGTCGTGTCATAAATTGACACCCCTAGATTGCGAGATCCTGTACCACCCGGAAAAAGCCAACGTAGTGGCCGATGCCTTGAGTCGTAGAGCGGAGAGTGTTTCGATGCGTGACATTTGTATGAGGTTGACGGTGATGACTCCGGTATTGGACACCACACGAGAAGCTCAGGCCGAGGCCGTTAGGCCAGAAAACCAGAAGAGAGAGCAGGTTGTCGGGCAAGTATCAGAGTTCGTCACCGATGGTCGGGGGCTTATGACGTTTCAGGGTTGAATCTGGGTACCGCATGTGGGCGGAACGCGTGCCATTATGATGGAAGAGGCTCATCGATCGAAGTTCTCGATCCATCCCGGGGCCACTAAGATGTATTTGGACATGAAGAGAGAGTATTGGTGGCCCTGTATGAAGAGGGACGTTGCATGGTTCGTGGAGAGGTGTCTAACATGTCGCACGGTTAAGGCCGAGCATCAGAGACCTCATGGAAAGTTGCTGCCGTTGGAGATTCCCGAGTGGAAGTGGGAACAAATTGCCGTGGACTTTATCACCAAATTGCCAAGGACTGCGAGGGGAGTCGATGCAATTTGGGTGAGTGTAGATCGATTGACGAAGAACGCTCATTTCCTCTCTATTAGCGAGAGCTCTTCCGCGGAGAGGTTGGCGGAGATGTATGTGAGGGAAGTGGTAGCACGGCATGGGGTGCCGATCTCCATTGTCTTAGACCGAGATTTGCGTTTCACCTCTAGATTCTGGAAGAAATTCCATGAGGAATTGGGTACTAGACTGCATTTCAGTACCGCGTACCACCCCCGGACTGACGGACAGAGCGAGCGTACGATTCAGACGCTCGAGGATATGCTCCGGGCATTTTTGTCGGATTTCGGTGGGAGTTGGGACACGTACTTACCCTTGGCGGAATTTCCCTACAACAACAGCCATCATTTGAGCATTGGTAAGCCACCCTTTGAGCTGTTGTATGGGAGGAGGTGTCGGACCCCCATTTGTTGGGGAGAAGTGGGGTAGCGTGTGATGGGTAGTACGGAGATAGTGCTTCAGATGTCTGAGCAGATCCAGCAAGTCAGGCAGAGGTTGTTGACCGCTCAGAGTCACCAGAAGAGTTATGCTGATAGGCGACGATCCGAGCTCGAATTTCAGGTCGGTGATTTGGTTCTTCTGAAGGTATCTCCTTGGAAATGAGTGATCCGATTCAGAAAGAGGGGCAAGCTGGGACCCCGGTATATTGGGCCGTTTAAAGTGATCACGAGGGTGGGCAGGGTAGCGTATCGCTTGGAGCTACCTGCAGAGTTGGCTCAAATTCATGACACTTTCCATGTGTCGCACTTGCGGATGTGTATAGCAGATGAGTTGGCAGTGGTGCCATTGGAGGACATTCAGGTGGATGCGAGCCTGAATTATGCTGAGAGACCGGTGGCGATCAGGTATCGGAAGATCAAGGTTTTGAGGAACAAGGAAGTGCCTCTGGTTTTGGTTCAGTGGCAGCATCGGTAGGGGTCCGAACTGACTTGGGAACCGGAGCGTGAGATACGTGAGCAGCATCCAGAGTTATTTCCAGAGTGAGACTTCGAAGGCGAATTCCGATTCTAGTGGGGGAGAATTGTAACAACCGTGTTTCCAGGTATATTATTTTATTTAATTATTTTGAATTATGAGAAGGAACTCAGCGAGTTGATGCGTAGACTCGCCGAGTAGGGTCGTGATTGTTCATCCGGATTCGCTTTGGACTCGGCGAGTCCATGAGTGGACTCGGCGAGTCCATGCTGTTTAATGAAACCCTAAATCCCCAGGTTTGGAGCCTATTTAAGGGCACTTATAGCCTCTCATTGTGGCTACCAATCCCTTGAGAGAACCCTAAGCGAGACAAATCCTTATGAGGAAGAAGAAGACACTTTTGATCCTTGTATATTTGGTTTAGCAAGAAGTAGGTGCAAGAGCAAGAGGGGAGGTGCGATTCTAGTAGTTCCAGGGATTCAGAGACTTCATTTTGAGGTAATAGTTCGAACCTCCTTCAGTTTTGGTGTTGATCTATAGAGTTAGGGTTTTCTAACCCCTTTGGAGAGTGATTATGTGGAGAAAATGGTCCCTCTTCGAGTTTGTGCCTTGGATCTGGACTCAAAGAGGTCCAGAGACCTTAACCCTTGGAGCTTTATGGATTAATTTGGGGTTATTGGACTTAGGTTGCCATTTTTGGGACTAAATCTCCTTTTGATGCCTTGTTGTTGTTATACAAGCATCAAGTTTCGAGCTTTATGTGACATTCATGCTTGGGAAGGCTAGATCTTTGATTTAGGGAAACAGATCTGACCTCAGGAGGCCAGTAGAGTTTGTGCATGGCATGAACTCGTCGAGTTGTTCCTGAGACTCAGCGAGTAGGGTTAGGGTTTCATGTAAATTGCTCAGTGCGTAGACTTGCTAAGTTGGGGGATGACTCAGTGAGTCAGAAGGGAGTTAGAGGACTGGAGTTCAAGGCGGCACTCGCCGAGTTGTTCTTGAGACTCGGCGAGTTGAGTCGTGGTGGCCCCGCGATTCTTGCCTAGTATGACTTGTCAAGCATAGACAGGGACTCAGCGTGCCAAGCGGGACAAAGTGTTAAAGAACATGTGTGAACTCGCCGAGTCACTAGAGTGAACTCGGCGAGTAGGGTCAAAGTGTGACAGTTGACTTTTAGGGTTTAGTCAATGGAGTACTTGTGTTGAGAGCGGGGTAAAATAGCCTTTTTCCCTCCTGAGGGTGCCAAAGGCAGGTTGAGTCTAGTCTTGAGAATTATATTTATAAGAGTATTTACTTTATGTGAATAGGCGAAGACTAGGAAATATTCCTACCAAGTCAGAGATTTACCGAGATGCCTGAGGTGAGTCTTCTCACTATACTTTACCTAGTGTGGTAACAGGGCTATGTGATAGAGTATTTTAGAGTTATATGCTAGTGTAATTGCATGTTATTTATGTGCTATGATTTATTGTGATATGTGCTATATATGATTTAGAGTTACAGAGTTAGGACCTTTGGGTCCACAGAGTTAGGAATTTCGGGTCCACAGAGTTTGGGCCAGAGGGCCCATGGAGAGCTGGGGTTGGAAGGCCCCACTGAGACACATAGCCCTGAGGGTCAACAGAGTTACAGCCTCGAGTGGCTATTACGTGTTAGAGTGGTATTTTGGGGAACTTACTAAGCATTTATGGTTACAGTGTTATGTGTTATGTGTTTCAGGTACTAGCGATGATCGCGGGAAGGTGCCGGCATGATTCGTACACACGCATACCGGAGTTTATATATATATATATATATATATATATATATATATATATTGATCTTGGGATTTGTATTGATACTAAGTTGATATAATGATTTGTTTATGATTTAAAATGATATTTTATGGTTTACAAAAGTGAAAAATTGTTCAAATTTTTACGGTGTTACAGTTTGGGCAAAACGTTAGTCTTCGGTACAAACAGTCAAGGACTGAAGGTATTCCAAGATCAGATTTGGGTACCTAAGATGGGAGGAATAAGAGAACTTCTAATGGAAGAAGCGCACAAGACGATGTACTCAATTCATCCCAGTAGCACTAAAATGTATAGGGACCTAAAACCCTATTACTGGTGGCTGAAGATGAAGCTCGATGTTACGAAGCATGTGGTCGAGTGTGTGACATGTGCGAGAGTTAAGGCACAACATCAGAAACCATATGGGAGTTTAGAACCTTTACCTGTACCCATGGGTAAATGGGAAGACATCACCATGGATTGTGTGACCAAACTGCCCAGGACGAAGAATGGTCACAACATGATTTCGGTGGCCATGGATCGTTTCACTAAGAGTGCACACTTCATAGCAGCCAAGGAAAGGTGGTCTATGGATAAGCTCGCAAATGCTTACGTGAAGGAGATAGTAAGACTTCATGGTATTCCTCTAACGATTGTATCAGATCGTGATAGTTGTTTCACATCACAGTTTTGGAGAAGTCTACAAGAGGAATTGGGTATGAAGTTGTGTTTGATATAGCCTACCATCCGCAGACTGATGTTCAGAGCGAAAGAATGATTCAGACACTTGAAGATATGATGAGAGCATGTACCTTGGAATTCCAAGGTAACTGTGACGAGCACTTACCTTTGGTAGAATTTTCATACAATAACAGTTTCCACTCGAGCATCAAGATGGCACCCTATCAATCCTTCTACGAATATAAGTGTCATACGCCGTCTTGTTGGCTTGAGGCCGGAAAAAATCTGTTTATGGAGCCCGATATAGTCCATGAGAGTACTAAAATGTTAGAGGCGATTAGGGAAAAAATGATAGCAGGTCAGGATCGTCAGAGGAGCTATGCTGACAAGAAAAGACGACCGATGACCTTCGAAGTTGGGGATTCGGTTTTGCTTAAAGCTGAGTCCAAGGTTTATTGGACTGTTTAAAGTTCTTCAGAAGATTGGGAACCAAGCTTACAAGCTAGAATTACCTGAAGAACTCGATTGTATTCATAACACTTTCCGTGTGTGTTATTTGAGGAAATTCATAGGAGAAGTTCCCGACATAATTCCAATCTCGGAGTTAAGAATGGATAAGAATAAGAGGCTAATCGAAGAGCCCGAGTCAATTGTTGACCGTAAGACTAAGAAGTTACGATGCAAGATGGTCGACTTAGTGCTAGTCTGATGGAAACATTCGAATGGGCTGAATCTCACTTGGGAAACAGAGAGTGACATGATGAGTTGCTATCCACATCTGTTTGCTGATGCATGATTCTGGGATGAAATGATCCTAAGGGGAGAGAATTGTAACGCCCGGGTTTCGGGGCTAAGCATTTTAGACAATGTAATAGTCTAGGTCAACTATTTTAACTCTTTTTGAAGTAATAAAGATGATATATTCGAATACTATGTGAATTATGTGTATTTATGTGTTTTATACTTAATTATAAAGATATAATTCATAAAGAATAAAAATAAGCATCAAAATTAAAGTGTGACATAAGCCCTATATATTCACATAAAGTTTTAGTGGTCAAAACAAGGATTCTGGGGATATAAAGAACACCAGAATCCGAGTTATAACTAAGAAGTTATGACCCGTCGAAGTTTTGTGACGGAACCGGCACAACACCAGGAAGCGTAAAAACTGAATTTATGATAGAAGACTTTCTAGTCTTATTAATCTAAACCAAAGTCATAGATTATGTTAAACCGAGAAAATCCATAAAAAGAACATCCAAATCTGACTTCGTATGAGGAAATTATGATTTCTCAAAGTTTCGGCTTAGCAGTGTACAACCCGAAACTCGAATTTTAGTTTGAGCGGTTTTTTGCTTACGTGATCTAAATGATAGTTTAAGATCTCATTAATAGAAACTCAACGGTAAAAAGACAGATGAAAATGTTGTCCGTATGAAGGAGTTACGAATTCTTCGCGGTCATTTAGCAGTCTAATCTCCTCCTACTGTTAAATTTAAGATCGGTCGATAACTAGCCGAATAAGTCTAAATGAAAGTTGTAGATCTTGTTTTTACCTATGCATGGAAAAAAAGAACGTCGAAAATGGAGCTTGTATGCGAAAGTTATGGGGCTTAGAAGTCAGCAAGGTGCTGCTGCAAAAGGGGTGATGTGGCACAATGTAGGCCACACACGTTTCGCCACCAGAATACTGACACCTGGCCTGGAACTCAATGAGTTGGAGGCCAACTCGACGAGTTTTTGGGATTTCCAGCCTATAAATAGAGGTGTCGGGTTCCTTCATTCTTCACACCTTCCCAACTTCACTTTCTCTCTCTAGTTTCTCTCTCTAAAGCCCTACCCCCCCCCCCCCCCTTAAAGTCAAGGTAAACCCCGTAGCACCCGAAGGAAGCCTCGAGAAAAGTGCCTTTTGGCTCAGAAACGCTGCTCCAGCGAAGCCCGGTTTTGAAAAAAACCCACTGTAAGTGAGCTATGCCTAACCTATCTTTAGTTTAGCTTATGTTTTAATATAGTAATGTGATTAGGACCTTATAATAAGTACTTGAGCTATTATTATGGGTTATATAAGTATAGTTTAACGCTTATATAATAGTAATAATAGCTAGACTATTAATTAGTCTCGGTGAATATTAGATTAAACCCTAGTGGTAATGATACTAGGTTTTGCCGAAGGAAAATTGTGTTACGAGTAACGAAGTGCTGTCCAAGCGCCGAGTCAACACCTTCTCAGGTGAGTGCATAGTTACTTTCATCTTACACATAGATATGAAGTATTATATATAAATTACATGCTAAGTATGCATATTATCTGAATACTTGCTGTCTATGATGGATGAACGAATTTATACATGTTTTAATTGATTTAAACTATATAAGTATTTTATATCTACAAAAATGTTGGGGGTAAAACATAGGTAGATGTACTAAGACGATGTGTGACAAAATGACAAGAGGCCTCAATGTTGTTGTTGTTGATTTTTTCATCTAGCGGAGTATGGATGACGACCACGGACTTTTCTAGACAGTCCAGTAGAATGCTAGCAGGCTCACAACCTGTAGGTGTTTGTGAACGATGTGTTCACCGGTGTACTCCATCCCCCACATGGTTGCCTTTAGGACATTTATTTCTAAGGAACCCCCTTATCAGTGGTGTCCATCCCGATGATGATCCTTAGGATAGGTCCCTTATGATAGGTGTTTAGGGACGTAATGTGAGGATAACCGGAATGGATAATAGGGTTATTGTTGGTTGATGAAATTAATAAACTTATTTATTGTGGGTTGAAAAACCTATGTGCTCACTAGGATCCCAAGCCTGACCCACTCAGTTTTATGTATTACAGGTAGTGGCGCTCGAGCGATGTGATGTTTTGGATGAGGGATTACAGATATAGGCCTGTAGGTATGAAATAATGTAGTAAGACTTATATTGTACTGTTTATACTTTTGATCTGTATCGAACATGACATCCTGAGTCTTTTAATGAAATACATTTCTACAGAAATGCTTTGATAAATCTTTATCATATTTTGTCTTGGGGACGAATTCCGCAACTCTTTTATTTAAAATATTACTCTAATTTTTAAACAAAGTATAAACAAACAGGTATTTTCTGGCCGTGAATTTGGGGATGTCACAAATCTGCCAACTGCATTTACGAATTCAAATCCATGATTATCATTGCTCCAACATCTTGAGGTATCATGTGAGCGTTGAAGATCATTTAGTTGTGTTTCTTAAATCACCATGAGGACAAGGTTCTGGGATCTACATAATCTACAAGCCCAGTTAACTTTATGGTTCTCTCCCATACCACAAATATTTAGAGTCATAATATTCATTAGGGAATATGGATATCGCCGGCTTCTTCCATAACCTCTATGAGAATGGGGTCTTCATTATCGATCTTAAATCCAAGGATTTGACCTATCTCCACTGTTTTCCTTGTCTCGTTAATTGGCGATGCAAAATCAGGGGAATCTGGGAGAAGGATCTGTTCAGGTGGTATTATATTGGGGTTGTTTAGATCGAATGATAATTACCTTGAAGGTGGTTATGTACATGAGGTCCTGATTATTCTACGCCGTTTTTCAATTGTATTGCCTGCTTCATACTTGGACCTCACGTTTTGGGCATTTAGGGGATCCAAAGGCAGGGATGGCCCAATAGGCGAGGTGATACCCTCACTTGAGGGAAAAGGCCCAAAGCAACCCATAGTTGCTAATTTTCCAATCGACCTATAATGACCGTTCACCTTGTTTATTAAGTTGGATAGATTTCTAGTGTTTGGGTACGCCTTGTGATTGTATTCATCATTAATCGTCTCCACATCAATGACCTGGTTATTTTCAAATGACAGCGGAACTTGAATGTCACACTGTGGCTTTTGGATTCCTATCGATTCCTCAACTTCAACCTGTTCGAATTCTGCATGCCTTTCCATCGTTACCGGTACGGAAAATTCTCCAGTGACTTCATCTTGGATTTCACCTTCTTCCAAAGTTTTTTCCTCCAGGTTCATCATTATGTCAACGAAATCACTCGTGGCCATCGCTTCATCTTGCTCAACGATTTTACTTATGTCATAAGGTCTTGATGGGAATGGGGACCAATCAAAATCTATTTCCATTACCTTAACATTGAAGATGTTGCGATTAATTTCCATTGGAATCTCCTCATTAATCCTTAAATTCTTCCTAGTTAAGACATATATGTTTCCAAGGGACAGATCTTGAGTGCTTGGAAGGATCTCCACTGGTTCTAACACCTTACTGAATTCACCGGCGATTCTGGAAAAGGTTTCCTCATTCTAAAGACTAACAGGAAGTCCAACAATTTTCAACCAAGAAATTCGATCAAATTTTCCATTGATTGCATCTCCAGTCTTGAAATCCTTGAGCCACTCACCCCATACAGTCTTTATTGCTAAGAACTTTTTGGCTTCAGACAGGGACCGCAAGCGGATGCCTACCATTAGATCGCCAAGATACTTCATACCATATGCCTGTTCGTTACCTATTATGAACATGAGTGGGATTCTCTGTAATTTCTCAAGACTGTGAGCTTCTCATACCAGATTTAAGGGGTTGTGGATCCATTCTGCCATTGTTGATCCTTCTATTAGTGTCATCGTTTTTTTTGGAAAGGGGGGACGGGGTGGAGGTGGTGGTGGTGGTGGCGGTTGATGGGGTCTCCCAGTCGTAGCTTCCATAAATGATCTACCATCACAAAATGACTGACCCGCATGTCTATGACCATTCTGGGGTTTTTTCATCCAACCTTTAATTAGCTTAGTCGTCACCTTTCTTTCAAACCTCGTGATATTAACTTCCAGTAGATATCCCGCACATTTGATTGATTGTAATGCCGCTTCCAATTCCCATTCCTTGCTTACCTTTCTGAATCCGATGAAGGCAAAATTCTTCTTTTTTGAATCTCTTTTTGTTGCCATGTAAACGTCCGTTAGCTCTCCATATTTGATGAATGTCTTCCTTATTGTCTCTTTGTTAACACCGTCCGATATGTTTGATACGAACATGGTGGTAACCCCCTTGTGATCCCACCATTTATCCAAGTTTTGTGTTCACCGACGATTTACCATCGTCCATTCGCCTGCTCCATCCATTTTGTTCAATTGATGTTATGTTTATTGTATATGATAATCCCATCTGTTTGTTTACTTAGTTCATACTTAATCATATAATCATATAAATGTGTCCCAAAACAAAACATAGG
The DNA here is from genome assembly GCF_052625555.1 of Lactuca saligna. Taxonomy (NCBI): domain Eukaryota; kingdom Viridiplantae; phylum Streptophyta; class Magnoliopsida; order Asterales; family Asteraceae; genus Lactuca; species Lactuca saligna. The sequence goes on from NC_136422.1 coordinate 19,988,855, forward strand.
AGTTACATACAAAGTTAAGTTCAAAAAGCTAATTAAGGTTTAAGACAAACATAGTACTACATTTCTAATTTATGACATAAAAAAGACGTAGTAGTGTATTTCTAATTTATGACATAAAAAGTTCATTCAAACTTATATATCCATAATTAATTCATATTTATTTTTACTATCCAATCCCATAATATTTTTGGTATGTTTTCAAAACAAAAAATATAAACATAAACATATTAAAAATAGTTAAAACTCAAGAGAAATTAAATATCTCTTTCAAAAAAAAAAAATTAAATATCATCCTATCTTTTTTTCATATATATCCTCCTATCCATATAAAATGATGTAAAATATCACGTTTGAATAAAATAATAATATTTTAGGATACTTATCATTATTTTGATATGAGTAGCATAATAAATAAGAATAAAAATAAAAGAATATTTAATTTATCAAAACTTAAATATAATTTTTCAAGAAGAAAATAATAAAAACTCATCCAACTTTAATTTAAAACAATCAATCATTTATCAACTTTTTACAAGATTGTACTTAAAACCAATTTGAAATTCTTTAACTTTTATTCTAAATCCGTTAATAAATACATATAAATATCAGGAACACTAGTTTTCATTCGTAGCATTTTCGTATATTGTTTACTATTGTTTTAGATATATCAGGTGAAAACCAAACATTTTCTTCCGATCAATGTGATATTTCTTTTAGACAAAGAAAGTATCTCCTTATAAGGAAACATAATTCAACGGAAATTGACAACATATTTGATTGAACACGACATGTACAGTTTAAGTTTGAAACAATCTTCCAATAATGAAAATTATACTGTTCCATGTTTCTTTCATATTTTTAATGAATCAATGTTGAGATTGAAAGGAAAAAGATCACATCAAATATACAAAGTTGAAAACATTTATATTTATTCAACTTGTTTATACATCCATATAAAAGGTTTTACACATCAATGGATCTTATATCTTTTGACTAACATATATATGCCTTTTAAAAGGTGATAATATTTGTGAAACTCGCACGTAAAACATTTTAACAAATACTTCATCTTACCAACTAAGTAACTACTTATCTAGAAGAAGTCTATAAAATATAAATGTTGGAATTAAATAATAGGTGCTATTATATATATCATATTAATTCATAAATCATCACATCATTAGGAAAGGATATACAAAACAATTCTGGAGAAAGGAGGAGAGGAGGGGGGGGGGGGGGGGGGGGGTGGGGTGTTACTTATAGAATTTCACAATATAAATTACTTATCTAGAAGAAGTCTATAAAATATAAATGTTGGAAGTAAATAATAGGTGCTATTATATATATATATATATATATATATATATATATATATATATATATATATATATATATATATATATATATATATATATATATATATATATATATTAATTCATAAATCATCACATCATTAGGAAAGGATATACAAGAAAAAAAAAAAGGGGGGGGGGGGGGGGGGGGCGGGGGTTACTTATAGAATTTCACAATATAAATTATGCTAAAGGTTACAAAAATGGTTTTTAAATTTGCAGTTCAATTTCTCTCTCTTTTTTTTTTTTAATTATTATTTTTTATTTTTATAATAACTATTCCGGCCATAATTATGGATTTTATCGACCTTTTGGTCCCAAATAACTAAAATATATTTTGTATTTGTTTTATCTTTTTCTTTTACTAGTCTATAATAATTACTTTTTTTTTTTAAAAGTAAAGATATTTACAAATTTGACTACGTATATCTTGAGTATTACACGAAATAACCAAGATAACACGTAACAAAAATGAACGATGATCCAAAAAAATGAACATCAAATTTGGAATGGGATGTTTTGGATTCGAGATCAGATGGATCTTACCATCTTATGTCCCATACTCCTCCTCCTCCCCCCCCCCCCCCCCCAACACACACACACCCACCTATATAAATAAAATATCACATGTGGTGCCTAACACATTCCGAAATTTTGCTCTAGATTATCTGAAAATTTTCAACGAGAAGAAATATGGATTCATAGATTAGAGGAAAATATCTTGAACCATGTTAGTTATATGTTTTTTTTTTGTTTCAATGATTTGTAGTTAAAAAGTCCAAAAAGTTGTGTTAGAAGAGCGTATAACAAATGATGAATGTGAATCAAACATAAGGGAAGAACACACAATGTAAATAATTCTCTATTTATTCTCCATTAGACTAGAAAGAGTTTACAAAGTGGGTGTTCTAATGATTTCTATCTCTAGACTAAATCTCACACAAATGGGTTCTTAGTTTAAATGAGAGCTACTCACTTCCTATTTATAGGAAAAACTCAACCCATTACACAATCTAAGAATGTAATCCTACATCAGGTCCTAGAAGAACTTTGCACCCTAACAATCTCCCCTCAAAGTTAGGATTGAATATCCCAGCTTCAATATCCAAACGAGCTCCAAGCGATCAAGACCGACTCCCCCTCGAAGTAACACCGATCTTCAAATCCGCTTTGAAAAAGAATATCTAATTATCTTCGAATACCCATTTCGATCTTCTCCCATTTTTATAATCAACAAATAATTATAAAACACACATGGATATGAGAAACACTCAAGGAATTGCATACGAAACTCCCCCTCGATGTGTGACGAAAATGAACCTCTTCAATCCGAGAAACTCCAAAAAATATGCCGATGTCTTCAAATCTTCAACTTACCAGACTTGAAAATGAACACACATTGTTCATATACCACAAAAAAATCTTGCACCAAAAACAATCACAAAAAGCCGAGAAAATTTTCCAAGAATTGTGAAAATTTCGACATTTGGGTGAGAGTTGAAAGAATTTCGAAAAATGGGTACAAACATCCATTTTCACATGTACTTCAGGGCCCAATTCCAAAAAATCAGCTTTAAATGCGAAACTTTACCCCAAATGTGAAAGTAGGTATAAAGTGCATTTTCACATAAAATTCAAGGACTGAATTCGAAAAATCTTCCCACTTCACAAAAATATACCGATGATTCGAAACTGGGTTTAAACTGTCAAAATGTTGAAAGATTAGGGACCACATTCACAACTTTTGATCTCATCTTCGCCAAACCGTTCTGGATGCGAAAGAACACAACACCAGCCAAAATCGACTCCAAACAAGTTACCATACTAGTCGAACTCAACCTTGAACTCTCGACCAAAGCAAATCAATTTCGCTTTCGACTATCAAACTCGAAACACGTTCGACTCAGACTCACCTTCCGTAATAATTGAATTCATCTTTGAAATGTCGATTAATGAACATTCGACTATCAACCCAAATCACTTTCGATACTATAAATCTTTTGGATTTCGACTGTAGATCATAAAATACTTTCGACTCAAGCAAACACTAATTGAAATCACATTCGATTCCATACTTGGTTCAATTTTATCAAAATTTGCAAGTGATCTGTGACATCCTCAATTTCACGGCCAGAAAACACCAATTTCGTTTATTCTTTTATAATAAAATCAGAGTAATCTTTAAAGAAAAGTCTTGTGAAATTTGTTCCCAAAACGAAATATGATAAAGATTTATCAAAGCATTTCTTAAAGAAATGTATTTATATTATATTATAAAACTCGGGATGTCAACATCGATACAAATCAAAAGCATAAACCAAAAGTAACATAGGCCACAAAACAAAATTGGCCTAAAAACAATATAGGCCTATTAATTTTCTATATATTTTCTATTGGCCTATAAATCCATAATCTGTTGTCAGATCATCCAACTGTGCCCTTGCCACTACCTGTAATACAGGAAACTGAGTGGGTCAGGCTGGAAAGGCTAACCCATAATAAATAAGTTTATTAATTTCATTAAACCAAACAAACCCTGATTACCCGTTCTCGTTATCCTCACTTCATGCCCCTAAAGCATCTAATAAAAGGGACCTATCCTAAGTATCATCAATGGGGTGGACTCTACTGCTGAGGGGATTTATCGGCCATAAATGTCCGTAAGGCAACCATAAAGGGGATGGAGTACACTGGTGAACACATCGTTCACAAACACCTACATGTTGCGAGCCTGCTAGCGTTCCACTGGACTGTCAAGAAAAGTATGTGGTCGTCATCTATACTCCACTAGATGATTGGAACATCGTCAACGTCGATGCCTCTCATCATTTTATTTCATCACACATCAACTATTTCATCTACCCATGTTTTACCCAACATATTTGTAGATATAAAATACATATACAGTTTAAATATGAAAAACAAAGTTTAAATCTTTCATCCAACATACATCTTAGGTAAACAGATAATATATACACATAGCACATAATTTATATAAAATACTTCATATCTATGTGTAAGATAAAAATGACTATACACTCACGTGATAAGATGGTGATTCGGACAACACTTTGCTTCTTAAAATAATATTCTTTGATGAAACCGGGAGGTTTGCTTGAAAAACGGGCTATATGGGGGCAGAGTTTCTAAATTGAAAAACTTGGGGCTTTCTTCTAGTGCTAGGGAGGTTCCCTAGCCTTCATGGGTGGTTTAGGGTGGCTAGAAAGAGAAAGAAGTGAAGAATGTGGTGAGGAAATGAGCTGTCCTCGCAACCCTTTTATAGGCCGGAGGCCTTGTACTACGCGGGGGGTAGTATCGCAAAACACGGGGTGTAATACGGCACGTGTCACAATCCGGATGGATCATCGTGGCATGCTTCAGACTGCAGGAGGAAAGGCGACCGAGGGGCGTACTAATTTCGTACGTAGGGCGTACCCTCGCACGCGAGGCGTTCTTCTTCGGATAACATTCAAATGCGTACCTCTTATTTCAAAAATCATAACTTTCGCATAAGAGCTCCGTTTTTGATGTTCTTTATATCCACGTTTAGGTGAGACGGTACTCTACAACTTTCATTTAGACTCCATCGACTAATATTGAATTTAAATTTAATGTTATATTTTTAATAGGCTGGGACAGGAAAAGTCCGTTAAAAATTCATAACTTCTTCATCCGACGTCTTGTTTGTCTATCTTTTTACCGTTCAACTACTATTGACGACATTTTCGATTCTCGTTTAGGTTGTGTTAGCTAAAAATCGCTCAATCTATGATTCGAATTCCGGTCTTCACACTACTATGCCAAATCTTAGAAATTTCATAACTTCCTCATACGAAGTTGGATTTAGACGTTCTTTTTATGCATGCTCTCGGTTTAACGAACACTACGATTTTCATTTAGATCACTAAGGCTAAAAAACACTTTATCATAAACTTACTTTTTACCTCACGCAATGTCATACCGGTTCTCTCTCGAAAGTTCGACAAGTCATAATTTTTTCGTTATAACTCGGATTTCGTCGTTCTTTCTATCTCCGGAATCCTTGTCCGACCACTAAAACTTTATTCATGGATATCGGGTTATCTAAAGTTTTATTTTTGACGCTTATTGTTATTATATCCTTACAAACCAATACATAATCACATAAAATCACACACTTCACATAATATTCACGTAATTCATCTTTATTACTTTAAAATAGGTTACAATGGTTGACCTAGATTATTACATCATCATACTACTGCTTAGCCGAGAAACACGGGCGTTACATGATCTGAGTGACGACTAATTACGAACATAAATGATTAAGACAATCAAAGCTGTAAATGAAGACACGATTTAAATAATGTATGTTTGGCTCAATTAAGTCCGAATGAGTACAAGAATAAAGAAGAGTACAAGAGAGAATTCACTAAGTGATTGAACGTTACTCTACTCTATACACCTACCCTATTTATAGGGTACATTAGACTCGCAAAAAGTTATAAGGGCTAAAAATCTACGTGTCAAAAACAACTATGCCTTATAAAATAGATAGAGAGTTGAAGTCATGTTGATATCGACTCCTTATAGACTCTGACTATTTCGACTCCTCAATATACACGTTTTAACCCTACATAAATACTCGCTCTTGACTCAAAGCACCTATCCATTCACATTAGACTCCAAGCAAAGTCGTTCAAACTTTCGATCTGTCTTTGATTTCCAATCAAAATAACTGATTGTCAAACTTTCGATCCCAAGAACCACTTTCGATTCCCGAGCCTTCGTTCTAGTTCATCTTTCCAATCGAAATTCTAGAATCGATTCGAAGATACACCAGACTTTCGAAAATGAATATCAGTCATTTGAATATATTCCATATAACATTCGATTCCAAATTTTAATTTTCGACTCTAACACGATCATTCACAGTCGTAACTTTCAATTCTTTGAACTCAATTGAAATACAACAATTTGCCATCTGAACCAAATTTGATTCCCAAAACCTTTCGACCATTCGACTCAAACCATTCCTTTCATTTTCGATTCCAAAATCGATTCAATCACAAACTTGATTTCGAATAGAACTCTCATTATCTGATTTCTTTTCAAGCGTGCAACAAATAATTTTGACTGTCACTGAATCATAATCAAAAAATCGATTTTGACTTTTTGTTTGATTTTTCAATTAAATCGAATTTGATTATCAAGCTTTAATTCAACAGTCTCTAACCTTTCAATCTTAGTTCGAATATCAAACTGGATATTCGACTCTACAACTTTTATGTTTCAATTGCATACTCAATCATTCAATTAAGAGTTTTTTTTTTTCAATCGAGAAACCAGAAGAGTGTTATCGGGTTTAAATTGGAATGACTTCAGGAACAGTAAAGTCACATAAGATGGGCTTTAAATGAACAATAATCCATTATTTGTTCTGGGCTCAAGGTTGATCAAATGAATAGAAAATATGATTGTATTAAAAAACAGAAAGAAAATGAGATTGGGCTCGAAAACTTGAATGGATCGGTTATTCAACTCACAATGAATAGTAACAAGATCATAAGAATTTTTCTCATCATCTTCATTTCATCACCGGTTCTTCAATAAATGAGGTATCGATCTTAACAAGATTTTTTCATAATCCATTTGAGAACTTGTAAAAACACCTTGAAAATCCTTTTCTCATTTGTAATACATGAATCGAACATCGAAGATCAAGGTTCCTTGGTTGGGACTAAGAAATTTCCAAATTTCACATTGTACCATCCATGGAACTTCTTCTCATTTCTCCAAGATATAACTTCATCATCATGTTGAATTTGAGAATCTTCAACAATTTTGTCTTTGAAATTCGAAACCATTGCAACATTTGATGATTTTTGCTTTGGAACCCAAATTTTTTTCACTGATTTCGATATCAAACCAACATTTGAAGAACTTTGCTTAGAAAACCAAATTTTCTTGTTTTTAATCTTCTTCTTCTTCTTCTTCTTCTTCATCTTTTTGGGTATCGAAGATTTGAAATAAAAAACAACGTCATTCTTCAAAATTTCAACTTTGTATTTTTGAATCATAGCCTTTTGGAATTTGATACATTTGGATATCTTGGATTGATGGCTTTCTCTAAGGCACCATTCCATCAAATGAATCACAAGAACACTGTAACGCCCGGGTTTTCAGGGCTAAGCATTTTTGTCAATATAATAGTCTAGGTCAACTATTGTAACTCTTTTTGAAGTAATAAATATGAAATATTTGAGTATTATGTGAATTATGTGTGTTTATGTGTTTATTATTTAATTATAAATGTATAATTAATAAAGAATAAAAATGAGCGTCAAAATTAAAGTGTGAGATAATCCCGATATCTCTACATAAAGTTGTAGAATATGTCTCAAGGTTTCCGTGCATATAAAGAATGCCGAAATCCGAGCTATAAATAGTGAATTTACGATAGAAGAAGTTTTACGACAAAACCGGCACGACACCGGGAAACGTAAATAGTGAATTTACGATAGAAGACTTTTTAGCCTTAGCAATCTAAACAAAAGTCGTAGAATATGTTAAACTAAGAACATCGATAAAAAGAACGCCCAAATCTGACTTCGTATGAAGAAGTTATGATTTTTCTAAGATTCGGCTTAGCAGTGCACGGCCTGAAACTCGAATTTTAGTTCGAGCGGTTTTTGGCTTACGCAACGTAAATGAGAGTTGAAGATCTCATTAATAGGAAATCAACGGTAAAAAGACAGACAAAAACAGAGTCCGTATGCAGAAGTTATTAATTTTACGCAGACGTTTAACAGTATAATCTCCTTGTACTGTTAAATTTAAGATCGGTCGAGAATTAGCTGACGGTGTCAAAATGAAAGTTGTAGATCTTATTATTACCTACGCGTGGATATAAAGAACGTCAAAAACGGAGGTCGTATGTGAAAGTTACGGATTTTAGAAGTCGGAAGTGTGCTGTGCAAAAATGGGTGATGTGGCACAATCTTGGCCATTGCTTTCTCCCCAAGGCTTGCCACCAGATGGTGACATGTGGCACCAAGTTCAGCCACATTTCACCCTATAAATACCACCTCTCCCACCCTCATTTTCTTCACACCTTTCCCATTCTTTCTTCTCTTTACTCTCTCTCTTTCTAGAACCTCTCTCTAGCCCCGAAATCCCCCGAAAAGCCTAGGGAACCTCCCTAGCACGAGGCGGAAGCCCCGGAGTGCTCGAAGGCTCTGAGAAGAAGAGCTTTTCGGCTCGGGAACGCTGCTCCAAGCAAAGCCCGGTTTTCTATAAAACCCGCTGTAAGTGAGCTACGCCTACGCTATTTTTAATATAACTTTTATTTAATTATAGTAACGTTATTAGGAACTTATAATAAATACTTGGGCTATTATTATGGGTTATATAAGTATTTTTTTGACGCTTATATAATAATAATAATAATAATAGCTAGACTATTAATTAGTCTCGACGAATAATAAACTAAACTCTAGTGGTAATAATACTAGGTTTCGTCGAAGAAAAAATTCTTTTTAAGAAGCGAAGCGCTGTCTGAGTTCGGAATCACCACCTTTTCCGGTGAGTGCATAGTTACCTTCAACTTACACATAGATATGAAGTATTTTATATAAATTACGTGTTATGTGTGCATATTATCTGAATACTTGCTATCTATGCTAGATGAACGTTGTTATACATGTTTTCAATGATTTAAACTGTATATGTATTTTATATCTACGAAAATGTTGGGGTAAAACATGGGTAGATGTAATAGGTGATGTGTGATAAAATGATGAGAGGCCTCGATGTTGTTGTTGTTGATCCAGTCATCTAGCGGAGTATAGATGACGACCACGGACTCTTCTAGACAGTCCAGTGGAACACTAGCAGGTTCGCAACCTGTAGGTGTTGTGAACGATGTGTTCACCGGTGTACTCCATCCCCCACATGGTTGCCTATTAGGACATTTATTGCTAAGGAATCCCCTTAGCAGTAGTGTCCATCCCGATGATAATCCTTAGGCTAGGTCCCTTATGATAGGTGTTTAGGGACGTAAAGTGAGGATAACGGGAACGGGTAATCGGGTTATTGTTGATTGATGAAATTAATAAACTTATTTATTGTGGGTTGAAAACCCCATGTGCTCACCAGGCTCCCAAGCCTGACCCACTCAGTTTTATGTATTACAGGTAGTGGCGCATGAGCATAGGTGTGATGTTTTGGACGAGGGATTACGGATATAGACCTGTAGATATGAAATAATGTAGTAAGGCTTATATTGTACTGTTTATACTTTTGATCTGTACGAACATGACATCCCGAGTCTTTTAATGAATACATTTCTATGGAAATGCTTTTGATAAATCTTTATCATATTATTGTTTTGGGACAAATTCCGCAAACCATTTATTAAAAGATAACTCTGATTTTGAAATAAAGTATAAACAAAACCGGTCTTTTCTGGCCGTGATTTTGGGGATGTCACAGTTGGTATCAGAGCATTAGTTTAAGCGAACTAGGAATTTGTAGGATTTCTAGACTTAAACTTAGAATGCTAAGCGATGATTGTGAGGTGTGAGCACTAGCTTATTTTAGGAATTGTGCCTAAAATGCTTTTATGTGCTAAATGTTTTATGCATGATATGCTGTTATTTTGTTCGGGATCTATGGTCTGTTGCCGACCGGATCTGGAACCTTATGTGTTTAGGATTCTAAACGTACGACTACGATATTAGAACTAGCATGTAAACGTTTCGGAGTGATAAGGACGATTTAAAACGTCTCTCCTAAATAAAGATCTAAATCCACCTTATTCGGTATATAGATCAAGATGGTAAGGACCCGTAGCGGAAACGTAAACGCAAATGGGAACGGACACCAACCCCCCGTGATCGAGCAAATACCAGTTGTGGAAGCCGCTGCCGGACCAATAACGATGGCCGGAGTGCAAGCGATGATCCAGGCAATGTTGGATCGTCAAATGGAGGAAACCAGGCGTTTGCTCCAGCAAAATCGAGAGGAAGCGACTATTCAGCTCGAACAGCCCGAGTTGAACGAAGGGCAGACTGAAGAAGGAAACTACAGTGGGACTATTGGTCAAGCCAACCCACCGATAGTTAGGCAAAACCACCAGGATGGAGGAAATGATGGACGTGGATGCAAATACAAGGATTTCATGGCATCCAAGCCACCGAGTCTATCCGGAAGCCCGACGCCGGTGGAAGTCATGAACTGGATCTCTAAGATGGAGACAATGTTTGAGAGTTGCGAGTGTAGCAATAGGCAGAAGACTGCTCTTGCAGTTCCTCTATTGAAATCTGGAGTACTAAGCTGGTGGAAGCTATTAGCTGATTCAATGCCCAAAGGTGAAGCAAGCAAAATGTCGTGGGAGGATTTTCTGGTACAGTTGAAGATGCAATACTGTTCTGAGCAGGATCTTCTGGAGATCAGCAACGAATTCCAGAATCTGAAGAAGGGAAGAATGAGCGTTACTGAATATGCTGCAAGCTTTACTGAGAAAATGAAGCTTGTTCCTCACCTCGTCCCAACTGAACTCTCCAAGGTTAACAAATTTGCCCTCGGATTACCAGCGGACTTCGGTCCAATGGTCAAGCAAACTACCACTCTAAAAGCTGCCATCTGGGCTGCTAAGAATGTGGAGACCCAGATACGAGAAAAGGGTCTGGAGAGAGCGGAAGTGGGAGAGAAACGGAAATTTGACGGATCCTCGAGGTCCGGTAAGAAAGGTAGATTCTCGAAGTCTAGTTCGAGAGGAGGAGGATCAGAAGCAAAGTGGTGTGACAAGTGCAAGAAGAAGCACTCTGGGAAGTGTGATGGAGGGGTCACTTGTTACAAATGCGGAAAGCCTGGGCACTATGCCAACGAATGCACTCTTAACCAGAAGGCCTGTTATGGGTGTAATGAAGAAGGGCACATTTTGAAGGACTGCCCGAAGAAGGAGGAGGCAGGAAGACCCAACATACCACCAAAGCCGAAGGCGAGAGCCTTCCAGATGATGCTCGAGGCTGCAAAGGAGGCAGCAGACGTCGCTTCAGGTACCTTTCTTGTAAATGGTTTGCCTGCAAATATACTGTTTGATTCCGGAGCCAACTACTCCTTTGTGTCGCATAAATTTAGTGCGAAATTAGCATTACCTGTAGAAAAACTTGATAACGCCCTAATTGTAGAAGTTGCCAGTGGCAAATTCGTACCTGTTAGTAATCGTATTAGGAACATCGTCATTGACCTAAACGGAAACGAATTCCAGGAGGAACTATTACCCATAGAGTTAAACGGTTTCGACATCGTTTTGGGTATGGATTGGCTTAGCGCCAACGATGCCGAGATATTATGCCGAAAGAAGATAGTTAGGATAAACCCACCCGGAAAGGAATCATTTATGGTGTACGGGGACAAACGCAGAGTGAGTTCTGGAATCATATCCTTGATGAAAGCTAGGAAATGTTTGTCCAAGGGATGTGCATCGTACTTGGCATTCGTAATCGATGCTAAGAAAGAAAAGAAAGAGGTGCAGAATATACCGGTTGTGTGCGATTATCCGGAAGTCTTTCCCGAAGATCTTCCTGGATTACCACCTGATAGGCAAGTAGAATTTCGTATAGACTTATTACCAGGAACAACACCGATAGCAAAGGCACCTTACCGATTAGCACCGACGGAGATGAAGGAGCTCATGACGCAACTTCAGGAGCTGTTGGATAGCGGTTTCATTCGACCTAGTTCATCACCCTGGGGAGCTCCGGTGTTATTCGTGAAGAAGAAGGACGGAAGCATGAGGATGTGCATAGACTACCGAGAGTTGAATAAGGCAACGGTGAATAACAAGTATCCATTACCGAGGATTGATGATCTATTCGATCAGCTGCAAGGTTCGAGCTACTTCTCAAAGATCGATCTTAGGTCAGGATATCATCAGCTGAAGGTGAGAGAGCAGGATATTGAGAAGACTGCATTCAGAACAAGATATGGACACTACGAGTTCTTGGTTATGTCGTTCGGACTAACCAATGCTCCCGCAGCATTCATGGATTTGATGAATAGGGTTTGTAAACCATTCCTCGATAAATCTGTGATAGTGTTCATTGACGACATTCTCATTTACTCGAAAAGCCAGGAGGAGCATGGCAAGCATCTACGAGAAGTGTTGGAGGTGTTAAAGAAGGAGAAGCTTTTTGCAAAGTTCTCCAAATGCGACTTTTGGATACGGGAAGTCCAATTCTTGGGTCATGTTGTTAACCAAGAAGGAATAATGGTTGACCCTGCCAAGATCGAAGCTGTAATGAAGTGGGAACGTCCGAAGAATCCCACGGAGATTCGAAGCTTTCTAGGATTAGCTGGATATTACCGACGATTTATCCAAGGCTTTTCTTTGATAGCTGCTCCATTAACAGCTTTGACCCATAAAGGAGCTACGTATACATGGAGTGAGAAACATGATGAGGCGTTCGAGAAGCTAAAGAAGAAGTTATGTGAAGCGCCGATACTTTCTCTACCCGATGGAGTCGAAGATTTCGCAGTTTATAGTGATGCATCTGGAGTCGGGTTAGGTTGTGTTCTGACCCAAAGAGAAAAGGTGATAGCATACGCATCTCGACAATTGAAAGAGCACGAAAAGAACTACCCCACTCATGATCTGGAGTTGGCAGCGGTAGTATTCGCCTTAAAGATATGGAGGCATTACCTCTACGGCACGAAGTGCAAGTTCTTCACTGATCATAAGAGTCTCCAGTATCTCTTTAATCAGAAGGAGTTGAACATGAGGCAACGACGCTGGCTAGAACTTCTCAAGGACTACGACTGTGAGATACTTTACCACCCAGGTAAAGCAAATATAGTTGCTGATGCTCTCAGTCGGAAAGTCAATCTTGAAAGAAGAAGGCCAAGAGCGTTAAGAATTGAAGTCGTCTCGATGATTGTGGAAAGTATCAGGAAAGCTCAAGAAGAAGCCTTAGAAAAGAATGACCGAAAGGAAGAACGTTTGGGAAAAACGTTAGTGTTCGGTACGAACAGTCGAGGACTGAATGTATTCCAAGATCGAATTTGGGTACCTAAGACGGGAGGAATAAGAGATCTTCTAATGGAAGAAGCACACAAGACCATGTACTCGATTCATCCCGGTAGCACTAAAATGTATAAGGACCTAAAACCCTACTACTGGTGGCCGACGATGAAGCTCGATGTTGCGAAGTATGTGGCTGAGTGCGTAACATGTGCGAGGGTTAAGGCACAACATCAAAAACCGTATGGGAGTTTAGAACCCTTACCTGTACCCATGGGTAAATGGGAAGACATCACCATGGATTTTGTGACTAAACTGCCCAGAACGAAGAATGGACACGACATGATTTGGGTAGTTGTGGATCGTTTCACCAAGAGTGCACACTTCATAGCCGCCAACGAGAAGTGGTCTATGGATAAGCTCGCAAATGCTTACGTGAAGGAAATTGTAAGACTTCACGGTGTCCCTCTTACGATTGTGTCAGATCGTGATAGTCGTTTCACGTCAAGGTTTTGGAGGAGTCTACAAGAGGAGTTGGGTACAAAGTTGTGTTTGAGTACTGCTTACCATCCGCAAACTGATGGTCAGAGTGAAAGAACGATTCAGACGTTGGAAGATATGCTGAGAGCATGTACCCTCGAATTCCTAGGGAATTGGGACGAGCACTTACCTCTGGTAGAATTTTCCTACAACAATAGTTTTCACTCGAGCATCAAGATGGCTCCTTATCAAGCCTTGTATGGGCAGAAGTGTCGTACGCCGTCTTGTTGGCTTGAAGCCGGAGAGAAGCAGTTTATGGGCCCCGAGATAGTCCATGAGACTGCTGAGAAATTGAAGGTGATTAGGGAAAGAATGTTAGTAGCTCAGGATCGTCAGAAGAGCTATGCCGACAAGAAAAGACGACCGATAACCTTCGAAGTTGGGGATTCCGTTTTACTTAAAGTCTCACCGTGGAAGGGACTTATACGATTTGGGAAACGAGGAAAGTTGAGTCCAAGGTTTATTGGACCATTCAAAGTTCTTCAGAGGATTGGGAACCAAGCTTACAAGCTGGAATTGCCCGAAGAACTCAATGGTATTCATAACACCTTCCATGTGTGTTATTTGAGGAAATTCATGGGAGATGTTCCCGACATAATTCCAATCTCGGAATTAAGGATGGATGAGAATAAAAGGCTGATCGAAGAGCCTGAGGCAATTATTGACCGTAAGACTAAGAAGTTACGACGCAAGATGGTCGACTTGGTGCTAGTCCGATGGAAACATTCGAATGGGCCGAATCTCACTTGGGAAACAGAGGATGACATGATGAGTCGCTATCCACATCTGTTTGCTGATGCATGATTCCGGGACGGAATCATCCTAAGGGGGTGAGAATTGTAACGCCCGGGTTTTCAGGGCTAAGCATTTTTGTCAATATAATAGTCTAGGTCAACTATTGTAACTCTTTTTGAAGTAATAAATATGAAATATTTGAGTATTATGTGAATTATGTGTGTTTATGTGTTTATTATTTAATTATAAATGTATAATTAATAAAGAATAAAAATGAGCGTCAAAATTAAAGTGTGAGATAATCCCGATATCTCTACATAAAGTTGTAGAATATGTCTCAAGGTTTCCGTGCATATAAAGAATGCCGAAATCCGAGCTATAAAGAAGAAGTTATGGTCCGCCGAAGTTTTACGACAAAACCGGCACGACACCGGGAAACGTAAATAGTGAATTTACGATAGAAGACTTTTTAGCCTTAGCAATCTAAACAAAAGTCGTAGAATATGTTAAACTAAGAACATCGATAAAAAAGAACGCCCAAATCTGACTTCGTATGAAGAAGTTATGATTTTTCTAAGATTCGGCTTAGTAGTGCACGGCCTGAAACTCGAATTTTAGTTCGAGCGGTTTTTGGCTTACGCAACGTAAATGAGAGTTGAAGATCTCATTAATAGGAAATCAACGGTAAAATGACAGACAAAAACAGAGTCCGTATGCAGAAGTTATTAATTTTACGCAGACGTTTAACAGTATAATCTCCTTGTACTGTTAAATTTAAGATCGGTCGAGAATTAGCTGACGGTGTCAAAATGAAAGTTGTAGATCTTATTATTACCTACGCGTGGATATAAAGAACATCAAAAACGGAGGTCGTATGTGAAAGTTACGGATTTTAGAAGTCGGAAGTGTGCTGTGCAAAAATGGGTGATGTGGCACAATCTTGGCCATTGCTTTCTCCCCAAGGCTTGCCACCAGATGGTGACATGTGACACCAAGTTCAGCCACATTTCACCCTATAAATACCACCTCTCCCACCCTCATTTTCTTCACACCTTTCCCATTCTTTCTTCTCTTTACTCTCTCTCTCTCTAGAACCTCTCTCTAGCCCCGAAATCCCCCGAAAAGCCTAGGGAACCTCCCTAGCACGAGGCGGAAGCCCCGGAGTGCTCGAAGGCTCTGAGAAGAAGAGCTTTTCGGCTCGGGAACGCTGCTCCAAGCAAAGCCCGGTTTTCTATAAAACCCGCTGTAAGTGAGCTACGCCTACGCTATTTTTAATATAACTTTTATTTAATTATAGTAACGTTATTAGGAACTTATAATAAATACTTGGGCTATTATTATGGGTTATATAAGTATTTTTTTGACGCTTATATAATAATAATAATAGCTAGACTATTAATTAGTCTCGACGAATAATAAACTAAACTCTAGTGGTAATAATACTAGGTTTCGTCGAAGAAAAATTCTTTTTAAGAAGCGAAGCGCTGTCTGAGTTCGGAATCACCACCTTTTCCGGTGAGTGCATAGTTACCTTCAACTTACACATAGATATGAAGTATTTTATATAAATTACGTGTTATGTGTGCATATTATCTGAATACTTGCTATCTATGCTAGATGAACGTTGTTATACATGTTTTCAATGATTTAAACTGTATATGTATTTTATATCTACGAAAATGTTGGGGTAAAACATGGGTAGATGTAATAGGTGATGTGTGATAAAATGATGAGAGGCCTCGATGTTGTTGTTGTTGATCCAGTCATCTAGCGGAGTATAGATGACGACCACGGACTCTTCTAGACAGTCCAGTGGAACACTAGCAGGTTCGCAACCTGTAGGTGTTGTGAAAGATGTGTTCACCGGTGTACTCCATCCCCCACATGGTTGCCTATTAGGACATTTATTGCTGAGGAATCCCCTTAGCAGTAGTGTCCGTCCCGATGATAATCCTTAGGCTAGGTCCCTTATGATAGGTGTTTAGGGACGTAAAGTGAGGATAACGGGAACGGGTAATCGGGTTATTGTTGATTGATGAAATTAATAAACTTATTTATTGTGGGTTGAAAACCCTATGTGCTCACCAGGCTCCCAAGCCTGACCCACTCAGTTTTATGTATTACAGATAGTGGCGCATGAGCATAGGTGTGATGTTTTGGACGAGGGATTACGGATATAGACCTGTAGATATGAAATAATGTAGTAAGGCTTATATTGTACTGTTTATACTTTTGATCTGTACGAACATGACATCCCGAGTCTTTTAATGAATACATTTCTATGGAAATGCTTTTGATAAATCTTTATCATATTATTGTTTTGGGACAAATTCCGCAAACCATTTATTAAAAGATAACTCTGATTTTGAAATAAAGTATAAACAAAACCGGTCTTTTCTGGCCGTGATTTTGGGGATGTCACAAACACAAACAATCATAAGTTTGAACTCCAATTAAACAAAAAACCTTCACAACTTCAAGAGAATCACATTGAATTCCATTGTCTTGAACATCATGAACATCCAGCTAAAGTGCAAGGACATTGACACCATATTTACATTCATCAAGACAAATTCCTTTAATGAATTCATCTTCTTTCTTCTTCCTTCTTCTTCATGATAAGTTTTAACCTAACGATTAAGAAAAACTTTATGATTTACATGATCAAGAGGGTAACGAATCATCTCTCCACATTCATCTTTTTCACCACAACAAATGAGTGAATTTTCTGTTAGATACCAGATTGTAAAACAATGGATAATTCCTTCAAAACTGTATAGCATTGGAATATCTGCATGAACTACAATCCACCTATCACAAAATTCCTTTTCCATTTCAAATCCAAAAACAAAAAGATCACAAGAACTTGGATATTTCTAGTGAGAGACAGTGAATTTGAAAGAAATCTCTAGGTAAAGAAAGTGAATTCCAATGAACTTCAATAGAAAGAAAGTAAAATTGATCAAAATTTTAGAGAGGAAAAATCGAATTTGAATCAAGATCACATAACTAACTTGATTTATAGAACCAAAAATACTCTCAATGAAAGAAAACATACAACATGAAGTCTGATTAATGATTTACCCAATCAAAAATGTCACCATGGATCAATTTCCTGAGAACTTCAAGCACCCACTCTGATATTAATTGACCCGCTTATGATGATGAATGCATAATGGTAATGATTAATGTGAATCAAACATAATGGATGAAAAAACAATGTAAATAATTCTTTGTTTTAGCTCCATTAGACTAGAAAGAGTTTACAAAGTGGGTCTTGTAATTATTTATCTCTCTAGACTAAATGTATCAACCATAAATTTTATGCCAAATTTTAAACTTTTTCAATCATAAATAAAAACCACATAGCATTGTTTACAAAATGTTTTCAAATCATTTTCCATTAGAGTGTGCCAAAAATCATAACATAAGGATGAGGAGCGATACGGTTACGCCTTCGCCTTTCCACGATCTCCTGAAGTACCTGAAACAATAAACTGAAAACTGTAAGCCCGAGGGCTTAGTGAGCTACCCCCAAAATACCAATACCACACTGACAATACCATAACAGTAATAATCAATCAATCAACATGCATACTGGGCCATCGGCCTTACTGGACCGCCCTACCGGGCCTACAGTCTGTCTGAATCTATCCCGAGCCTTTGGCAAGTCTGGTCCGCCACGTGGGCCTACAGTCTTCCCGGACCGCTCATAGGGTATATTGGCCTTCAGCACGAAGTAGGACCGCCTCAACCCAACCACAAGCAAATAACCATGTGCGCATACTATCATATACTAGCATATACAAACATCAAACATATTTGTCTCACTGATCATCAAACATAGAAATCTCCTGTAACTAGAGTACCGACCTAGTAGGCCACTAACATACCAATCCCTATGGATTATAAGAGCATAACCTACTGTCTACCCTGATTCCGATCTAACAGATCATAACCACATGTAGCATACCATAACAATAACAACTAAAGGGTCGGCCTTGGTGTCGTAGACCCTATCGATATAGTGAGGATAACTCACCTTGCAAATGTCGACACGGAAGATATACTGCAACCCTCGGATCACTTGACACTGGCTCCACCACCTAAGATCATAGTACAATATACTCATAAGTCCTTAACCTTATAAGGTGCTCCATAACCCACTAGTCAACCCCTTGTCAAAGTTAAAGTCCTCAGTCAAGGTCAATAGTCCATGCTGACCTTAACTCGCCGAGTACCCTTGGGTACTCGCCGAGTTCTCTGTAGTACATTCCAACTCGCCGATTCATCAGAGTGATTCGTCGAGTTCTTTTGATTCTTGATCAAACTTTAAGCCTACCTGTCAAGTTCCCTCCTTGCAACCTGACAGATACACACTCATACATATCCAAGAGAAACTCATCCGACTCACCGAGTTGTTCTTCAACTCATTGAGTCTTATGACGATCTTCATCAGATTCGCCGATTTGTTCATCCAACTCATTGAGTTCTCTACCATCTTCATGTGACTCGCCGAGTCAACCTTGCGACTCGCTGAGTCCATTCAGTCCTCTTTCCATACAGACTGGTTTTGAGCCATGCAACGGCTCCAAATCACAGATCCAAGCTTCTAGGGTATGCTTATCACGTAAATTTGCAAACTTTACATGCATGCATGGCCTTAAAGGCTCCAAATGTCTATTCTAAGGTCTTAATGAAACTTCATGCCCAAGAGGGACCTCAATCACAACCAACACTATGTCTTTATGCTTCTAGAATCCAAGGAGGGTCCATATATGAAGTTACAACTTCAGATCCAGCCCATAACTCATCATACGAACTTGAAAATCCATAAAAGCCTTAGAAACTCAACCAAAAGGGAAAAAGGGAAGTATAAATGGCACTTTGATACCTCCAAAGGATGCTAGCTGAGGTAAATCCTTCATTGCTTCAATTTCCTTTGCACTCCTAGCTTTCTTCCTCCAAGATCCTTTTTACCAAGCTTCAACACCACACCAAGGCACACACACACACGAATTAGAGTTTTAAGGGGGCTCTCAAAGACTGTAAAGAGGCCAAAGGAGGCTAAGGATCCTTTAAATAGAGATGCAAACCAAGGGATTTAGGGTTTCCACTGCCAACTCCTACTTGCCGAGTCCCAACATGGACGCGTCGAGTAGGTCACTTAAAACGCGATCCCACCCCGCTGCTACTTGACGAGTAGGTCAACCAACTCGTCGACTAGAGCTGAACCCAATAACTCTTATTTAAACAATACCTGAGAATCGGTGCGTTACACTAAATCTCACACAAATGGGTTCTTACTTTAAATGGGAGCTTCTCACTTCCTATTTATAGGAAAAGCTTAATCCATTACAGAATCTATGTAACACCGTAAAGATTTAAACAATTTTTCGCATTTTCGAAACACATTCCTATTCCTATTTATTATAAAAATCTCAATGTATCTCATCTCAATTCATCAAACATATCCCGAGATCAAAAGAACATATAAAACTCTGAGTGTGTGTACGAATCATGTCGGCGCCTTCCCGCGATCGTCACTAGTACCTGAAACACATAACATAAAACATTGTAAGCATAAATGCTTAGTGAGTTCCCCAAAATACCACATATAACATATATTATCCACTCAAGGCTATAACTCTAGTGGGCCCTTGGGCCCTAACTCTGTGGACCCCCTGGTCCTAACTCTGTGGACCTTCCGGTCCTAACTCTGATATACCTACAACATAAATGAAATTGAAATAATGCAGTGCAACAAATCACATAGATAGCATACAAGATACTCTATCACATAACTCTGGTTA
This sequence comes from Lactuca saligna, assembly GCF_052625555.1. Lineage (NCBI taxonomy): Eukaryota > Viridiplantae > Streptophyta > Magnoliopsida > Asterales > Asteraceae > Lactuca > Lactuca saligna. The sequence continues at coordinate 20,009,299 of NC_136422.1, forward strand.
CCTATGCAAGGTAAAGTATAGTGAGAAGACTCACCTCGGGTGTCTTGTTATATCTCTGACTCGGTAAAATCTGGTCTATCCTCTGCCTAATGACATTAATAAACACCCTAATCAATATTACTCTCAAAGGGTAGACTAAGCTCTCTCTTGGTACTCTCAGATGGGCACAAGACCGTTATACCCCTCCCATGGCTCAACTACTCATATCTTGTCCAAACCCTAAAAGTCAACAAAGGTCAACCCCCTCCAGGTTACGCTGCACGTACCAAACATGTACGCTGGGCGTACCCAGCAACCTCACAGAAACGGGGGGGCGCGACCCCTACTCCCCGCGTATCGGGATTACGCCCGACGTAACTCCCAGTTTCAGTATTCTTTGATTTTTGGGTCTTAATCAGTTATGACTTGCATCTAAATTCCAGATCTGACTTCTCAAATACGACGTAATCCATAAAGTCGGTGAGTTTAAGCCTTTGCATGGATGTAGAAGTCACCAATACCCAAACCACCCCATTTTCAACCTTTAAAGGTCCATATCTCATGCATGAAAAACTTTTGACAACCAAGACTGGATTTTTATCAGATAACAACCTTAAATGAGCTAGCATGGGACAAATCTCGGCTTCTAAGAGCTCATTAACTCATAAAGCTATCAACTTGGGGACATAAAACCTAAAACTTCTCTTACAAGGCATGAACATAAAAGATGTAAAGCTTGAAGCTTTTTACCTCAACATGAAGCTTCTTTCACTAGTAATCTCGGATCCACAAGCTTGAGCTCTAACTCTTCCTTTTCCAAGGCTTTCTCTCTGCTCCAAATGGCCAAGAACACACTACAAGGCTCTCCTAGACACTCCCTTGATATATGAATGAGATTTAGGGTTTAGAAATGATACTGCTCTGGGAAGGGTGGCCAACAAAAGGGCCATAAGGTTGCTTAAATAGGGAGGCTCAAGGAGTAAGGGTTTCTCTTCTGGGCCTTCTACTCCCTGCGTACACATTGGTATGCCCCACGTACCTGGCAATTCTTCACGATCAGAACGCGGACAAGTACGCTGAGCGTACACCTTATTACACCCCGCGTACCTGCCAACCTAACATCACCCTATCAAGGGCTAAATATGACAATCATTCAATGAAGAAGGTTCACAGGGTATACCTAATTTTTGAGATGTTACAATTCTCCCCGACTAGAACCAGACTTCGCCCCCGAAGTCTCACTCCATGAACAACTCAGGATGTTGCTCCCGCATCTCTGTCTCTGGCTCCCAAGTTAGCTCGGACCCTCTCCGGTGCTGTCACTAAACCTGAAATTGCGGCACCTCCTTGTTCCTCAAAACCTTAATCCTCCGGTCCACTATCGCAACTGGCCTCTCGACATAATTTAGGCTCGCATCAACCTGAATATCCTCTAACGTCACTATCACCGACTCGTCGGCTATACATTTCCTTAACTGAGATATGTGGAAGGTGTCATGAATCTGCCCCAACATCTTAGGTAGCTCTAATCGATATGCTACCCAGCCGAACCTTGTGGTTACCCTGAATGGACCGATATACCGGGGCCATAACTTGCCCCTCTTCCTGAATCGGATCACTCCTTTCCAAGGAGATACCTTCAGGAGTACAAAATGCCCGATCTGAAATTCAAGCTCGGATCGTCGTCTATCCGCATAATTCTTCTGGCGACTCTAGGTGGTCAACAACCTCTGCCTGACCTGCTGTATCTGCTCTATCATCTGGATCATTATCTCTGTAATGCCCATCACTTGCTGCCCTACTTCTCCCCAGCAGATGGGAATCCGACACCTCCTCCCATACAATAGCTCAAAAGGTGGCATACCAATGCTCGAATGATGGCTATTGTTATAGGAAAACTCATCCAAGGGTAAATACGTGTCCCAGCTCCCTCCAAAGTCCAATACACTTACTTAATTGAAGAGAAGTTCTTATGGAAGTTTGAAGATTTATGGGTAACTGCTTGCAGATGAGAAGGATTTTATATGTGTTTTGAGAGCATATGAGTGAAATGAGTTTACTGTATGTGTCAAATGAGCTCATGTGAATCTTAAGTATGAAGGAAGCTCAAGAGGCAGTGATTGTGAGGTTTACGGTGGTAATCACATTGGGAAGTTAACTTTGGATAAGATATGAAGATATTTGAAGAGTCCATGGTTCTAGAAGCTTAAGACGAAAAACTCTATTTATGGTATTACTTTATGGTTTAAATTTTAATCTTTTGCTTATATTGACTTATACTAACCTAATTTAATTTAAGTTTGAATCCATGCTTGGTTACAAGTTTATAAACAAGCCTTCGTAGTTATAGATGACACAATGCATTAAGGATCCAATGTGGTTTCTCTTGTACTAGGTTATGGCTTAGACCTCGTTGTTGCTACCACCGTTGTAACAACGCAAATTTTCAAATAAATTTTTCATTTTAAATAAAGTGAGTTCATTCAACCAATAATATTTATTTCATGTTTCAAAACAAATACATATGTAGAACCCCCAAGATCTCATATAGCAGCAGTGTGTGTGCATCATGCCGGCGCCTTCCCACGGTCCTCGCTAGTACCTGGAACACATACATAACAACTTGTAAGCATAAATTCTTAGTGAGTTCCCCAGTATACCACTTACACATATACGCCTTTCCAGGCCCGGACCTTCCGGTCCACAGTACAATGCCTTCCAGCCCATATGATAATCGCCTTCCGGCCCATAAGATAATTGCCTTCCGGCCCATTAACATATATAACACATAATACATTTACTCTAACACATATATCACATATATCATATATCATACCTGACCTTCCTGACACACAATACATTGCCTTCCGGCCCATAGAAACATACATAGCATGCATAGCAACTATTCTTTTCAATTATAGCACATATAAAACACATAACATATCCGACCTTCCGGTCACACAGTCAAACCCTTCCGGGTACAGTATAGTGAGAAGACTCACCTCGTGGTAATGAATACTATCAACACTTGAAATCACCCGCACTCGATCCGCCGATCTGCAGACTCCCTATAATACCATATACCCTTGTTAATAATCTTGTCATTCAATACCACTGACCTTAAGGAACTACATGCAGGTCAACTCTGGTCAACGGTCAACTGGACCGGACTCGTCGAGTACCAAGGTGACTCGACGAGTCGAGACGTCCTCCCCAACTTTCCCTGATGTTCCCTTTTCTACTCGTCGAGTATTCCCCTTGACTAGACGAGATCCACGTGGAAGAATCGTGGGGCCACCCCGACTCCACTCGCCGAGTCTGAAGAACGACTCGGCGAGTTCCAGTGAACCTTCAAGCTACTCGCCGAGTCTGAAGAGCAACTCGGCGAGTCTCAGTAAATCTTCAAGCTACTCGCCGAGTCTGTTCCTACGACTCGGCGAGTCCATGCCATGCAGTCGATCAACTGCTTCCTGAATTACGTATGATTCCGAACCACGCACACGTGGGACTTCCTGTACCTCTAGACATCCTATTACTGGAGTATAAACGTTTGTATAACAACATAACAATCCCTCAAATCACCAAATGGGTTTCCTAAACCCTAAATCCATGAACACATCAAAATAACATAAACGAATCGAAATGATACCTGGAACGTGTTCTCTGTGTCCCCAAGCTTCAGAACTCGACCCACTTGATCTTCCTTTGGCCAAACTTTCCTTCTTCTTGTCTAGCAATTCCTTCAAAGCCCCAACAACCTTCCCTCCGATTCTAAATGTTCGCAGATGTTTAGGTGCTTCTCCAATCTACCAAAAGACGGCAATGACGGCCTAAGAGGCGTTATATACGATCGCAAACCAAACGGCTAGGGTTTCTGCTGAGCAGCGTCGACTCGCCGAGTCCATTCTGGACTCGTCGAGTCCAGTCGCGAACCCGCGACCAAGTCTGTGACCCTACTCGGCGAGTCTGGCTCCAACTCGCCGAGTCCCAACCAAAAATGCCCCCAAAGCAAATTTTAAAGCAATACCTGAAATTCCGGGCAGTTACAACTCTCCCCCACTAGAACTAGACTTCGCCCTCGAAGTCTCACTCTGCGAATAACTCCGGATGTTGCTCCCGCATCTCACGCTCCGGCTCCCAAGTCATCTCCGATCCTTTCCGATGTTGCCACTGAACCAACACCAGAGGTACTTCCTTGTTCCACAGAACCTTGATCTTCCGATCCCTAATAACTACCGGTCTCTCGGCGTAATTCAGGCTCGCATCCACCTGAATATCCTCTAACGGTACCACTGCCGATTCATCGGCTATGCACTTCCTCAACTGTGATACGTGAAAGGTATTGTGAATCTGTCCCAACTCTGCTGGCAACTCCAATCGATAGGCTACCCGACCTACCCTCGCAACCACACGAAATGGACCTATGAACCGGGGCCCCAACTTGCCCCTCTTTCTAAACCGGATCACTCCCTTCCAAGGAGAAACCTTCAGGAGAACGAAATCGCCAACCTGGAATTCCAGCTCGGACCGGCGTCTGTCCGCATAACTCTTCTGTCGGCTCTGGGCGGTCAATAATCTCTGCCTAACCTGCTGAATCTGCTCTGTCGTCTGGAGTACGATTTCCGTACTACCCATCACTCTCTGTCCCACCTCTCCCTAGCAAATGGGAGTCCGACACCTCCTACCATACAACAACTCAAAAGGTGGCATACCAATGCTCGAATGATGGCTGTTGTTGTAGGAAAACTCTGCCAAAGGTAAATACGCATCCCAGTTACCCCCGAAGTCTAACACACACGCTCAAAGCATGTCCTCCAACGTCTGAATCGTCCGCTCGCTCTGTCCGTCGGTCTGGGGATGGTATGCGGTACTAAAATGCAGTTTAGTACCCAGCTCCTCATGAAATTTCTTCCAGAACCTGGAAGTGAAACGTACATCACGGTCCGAAACAATTGAGATCGGCACTCCATGCCGAGATACTACTTCTCTCACATATAACTCCGTTAACTTCTCCGCTGATGAACTTTCGTTGATGGCAAGGAAGTGTGCACTTTTCATCAGTCTATCCACAATCACCGAAATTGCATCGACTCCCCTGGCAGTTCTTGGCAATTTGGTGATGAAATCCATAGTAATCTTCTCCCACTTCCACTCAGGAATCTCCAAGGGTTGCAACTTACCATGTGGTCTCTGGTGCTCGGCTTTAACCCTACGGCAAGTCAAATACCTCTCGACGAACCATGCGACGTCTCTCTTCATACAAGGCCACCAATATTCCTTCCTCAAGTCCAAATACATCTTCGTAGCACCGGGATGGATCGAAAATTTCGATCTATGAGCCTCCTCCATCAAAATAGTACGCGTACCGCCCACGAATGGTACCCAAATCCGACCCTGAAACGTCAAAAGTCCTCGTCCATCCTTAACGAACTCTGAAATTAACCCAACGACTCTCTCTTTCTTCTGCATTTCGGATCTCACAGCCTCGGCCTGCGCCCCACGAATCGCATCCAATATCGGGGTCATCACTGTCAGTCTCAAACATACGTCTCGCAATGGAGTGCTTCCCGCTCTACGACTCAATGCATCGGCTACCACATTAGCCTTGCCTGGGTGGTATAGGATCTCACAGTCATAATCCTTAACCACGTCCAACCATCTCCTCTGACGCATATTTAGGTTGGGTTGATCCATTAGATACTTCAAACTCTTATGGTCAGTGTATATAGTACAACGAACCCCGTACAGGTAGTGACGCCATATTTTGAGAGCGAACACCACTGCCCCCAACTCTAAATCATGTGTGGGATATCTCGCCTCATGAGGCTTCAGCTACCTCGACGCATAAGCTATCACATGACCTCTCTGCATCAACACCGCACCCAGTCCCGAAATCGATGCGTCGCAATATACGACAAAATCCTCCATCCCTTCCGGGAGAGCTAATACCGGGGCTTCGCACAGTCTCTGACGAAGTGTCTCGAAGGAAATCTGCTGCTCGGGTCCCCATGAGAATGTAACACCCTTCCAGGTCAACCTGGTGAGCGGTACTGCGATTTTGGAGAAGTCCCTAATAAACCTCCGATAGTACCCCGCCAACCCAAGGAAACTCCTGATCTCGGAAGGTGACTTCGGTGCCTCCCAACTCATCACTGCTTCCACCTTGGCCGGATCGACCAATATCCCTGCCTGATTAACCACATGTCCAAGGAATTGGACCTCCCGCAACCAGAAGTCACATTTGGAGAATTTTGCATATAACTTCTCCGACCTCAGTACCTCAAGGACCTCCCTCAAATGACTCTCATGCTGCTCTCTAGTTCGCGAATATACTAGGATGTCGTCGATAAATACAATCACAGACCGATCCAGCATCGGCCTGCATACCCTGTTCATGAGGTCCATGAACACTGCCGGGGCATTGGTGAGCCCAAAAGGCATCACCACGAACTCGTAATGCCCATACCGCATCCTGAATGCTGTCTTCTGGACGTCCTCATCCCGCACTCTTACCTGATGGTACCCTGATCTCAGATCGATCTTGGAAAACCAAGATGCCCCTTGCAACTGATCGAATAGATCATCGATCCTTGGTAACGGATAGCGGTTCTTGACCGTCACCTTGTTCAACTCCCGGTAATCAATACACATCCGGTGTGAACCATCCTTCTTCTTGACGAATAGAATCGGTGCTCCCCACGGCGAGCTACTCGGCCGAATAAATCCCTTCCCCAGCAACTCCTGGAGTTGCGAGGACAACTCTTGCATCTCTGGAGGTGCAAGAGGATAAGGCACCTTCACAATAGGTGCAACCCCCGGAACCAGATCGATACCAAACTCTACTTGCCTCGCAGGAGGTACTCCCGGCAAATCCTCGGGAAAGACATCTGGAAACTCGCGCACCACTGGTACCTCCTCCACTGACCTCGGTCGCTCGGAAACCTCCCGCGTATCCATCACATACGCCACAAAACCCTTACATCCCTGCTGTAGACATTGTCTCGCCCTGGCAGCCGAGCAAAAAGCTGATCCCGTACGGGTACCCTCGCCGTACACCGTAAGAACTCCCCCACTAGGGTCTCGTATAGTCACCAGTTGGCGCTCACAGTCGATGACAGCGCTGAATCGGCTCAACCAGTCCATGCCCACGATGACACAGACATTACCCATTGCAATAGGAACTAGGTCAATCGGAAACGCAACCCCAAAAATCTCTAGTTCGCATCCCCGAAGGACCTCCGTAGCACAAACCACCCTCTCAGCCGCTATGGAAACGCTCAGAGGCCGACTTAACGGCTCACGACTAATACGTATATGCTGACTAAAAGTTAAAGATACGAAAGATCTACTCGCACCCGAATCAAATAACACAAGAGCAGGCATAGAATTCACAAGAAAAGTACCTACACATATATTAACATAAGCATAACATTTCAACTTTAAATAAATACGCGAATTATAGTATACCTGCCACAACATCGGGTGCAGCGCGGACCTCCTCTGCAGTCAGCTGAAAGGCTCTCCCGCGAGCCCTCGGGGCCTCGAACTTCGCCGGTCGTGTCTCGGTAGTCCTGGTAGCAGGTATAGATCCCTGACGAAGCTGCGGGAACTCGGCCTTCCGATGGCCTGTCTGGTTGCAGTGAAAGCAAACCAAAAACCCCTTAGGACAATTCCTGGCAATGTGTCCTTCCTTGCCACACTTGTAGCAAGCACCCGCTCGACACGCCCCCTCGTGACCCTTGCCCCACTTTCCGCAAGTACGGCTCTTCGACCCTCCCATCTTCAAATCAGCGGACTTGATCCGCTTGGCCGCCGGCTGGGACTGAGCCGGTCGCCTATCCGTCTGTCGAGACTCAGCCTCCTCCCTGGCCTGAGTCTCTAACTCGATCTCGCGCTTCCTGGCATTCGCCTGAAGCTCAGTGAAAGTACGGTAGGTGGAGTTTGACACAAACTCCCGGATTTCCCTCTTCAAAACGCCTAAATACCGGCTCATCCGTGACTGCTCTGTAGACACCAGTTCGGGGCAGAACATCGCCCTCTCGTGAAATTTCCGTGTAACCACCGCAACGGAATCAGTACCCTGCTTAAGGGTCAAGAACTCCTGGATCAATCGTTCCCTCTCCACTGGGGGAACGTACTCGTCCCTGAACATCTCAGTAAACCTCCCCCATGCCACCGCTGAAATCTCCGCCTGAGTGAAGTTCGCCATCACGAACTTCCACCAATCCTTCGCTCCCAGACGGAGCTGGTTCAAGGCGAACCGTACCCTCAGGTGCTCCGGGCATGAACAAGTGTAGAAGCACCCCTCAATATCGGCGATCCACCTCATCGCAGCAATCGGATCCTGCGTCCCATCGAACTCAGGAGGTTTCGTGTTGCTGAATTCCCGAAACATCAACGAATCGCCCCCTTGCGGCCTGGCAGCGGCCACAGCTGCTGTGGCGGCAGCGACTGCAGCCTCAGTCAGTGCGGCATACCGCTCCTCAAACTCCTCCATCAAGGTGGTCTTGATAGACCCAAACATCTCCGGGATCTCAGCCTGAACTGCCGCAGCTACCTCTTCCTGAATCATCTGACGAATCTCCTCGTCACTCGCACCGCTCGAACTCGCTCCATGGCGTGTCGTAACCATGATGTCTCTGAAATACAACATAAAATTATCAGAGACTCCATCAAGTACATTTGTACTCGATAACGCAACCCTACTCAGTCTCCGATATCCAGGGATTCTTACTTGGGTCTTCCACCGACCCCGTGCCTTCGGTAGTACGGGCCCAATACTACCGACCACACCGTGTCAGTATTCGTCCCAAATCTTCCTCCCCAAACCCCGAATAGTGAGTACTCTACTTCTCGTATGCACTATCTACCTGCACGCTACCAAATATTTCATACAAGCAACTTCCCTAGACTAAGGCATCACAAAACAGGCCATTCTAGTCCTATCATGTATACCTAGTCTTCTAGCATGCATAACAATTCATAATTCAATGCATAACATAACATTGTAAGGTATTCTGGGGATCTTTACCGTTCGGGCGCTGGCTGATCGTACACACTGCGTCTTTCTTGTTTACCACTTTTCCATTTATAAAAGTTTATGTATTTATTATTTTTAAAAGGTTTTTCCTCAAATCCTCGGTTTGAGTTCAGTTACACCCGAAGGTACACCCGAATCCCTCAAACCAAGGCTCTGATACCAATTGTAACAACGCAAATTTTCAAATAAATTTTTCATTTTAAATAAAGTGAGTTCATTCAACCAATAATATTTATTTCATGTTTCAAAACAAATACATATGTAGAACCCCCAAGATCTCATATAGCAGCAGTGTGTGTGCATCATGCCAGCGCCTTCCCACGGTCCTCGCTAGTACCTGGAACACATACATAACAACTTGTAAGCATAAATGCTTAGTGAGTTCCCCAGTATACCACTTACACATATACACCTTTCCAGGCACTGACCTTCCGGTCCACAGTACAATGCCTTCCAGCCCATATGATAATCGCCTTCCGGCCCATAAGATAATTGCCTTCCGGCCCATTAACATATATAACACATAATACATTTACTCTAACACATATATCACATATATCATATATCATACCTGACCTTCCTGACACACAATACCTTGCCTTCCGGCCCATAGAAACATACATAGCATGCATAGCAACTATTCTTTTCAATTATAGCACATATAAAACACATAACATATCCGACCTTCCGGTCACACAGTCAAACCCTTCCGGGTACAGTATAGTGAGAAGACTCACCTCGTGGTAATGAATACTATCAACTCTTGAAATCACCCGCACTCGATCCGCCGATCTGCAGACTCCCTATAATACCATATACCCTTGTTAATAATCTTGTCATTCAATACCACTGACCTTAAGGAACTACATGCAGGTCAACTCTGGTCAACGGTCAACTGGACCGGACTCGTCGAGTACCAAGGTGACTCGACGAGTCGAGACGTCCTCCCCAACTTTCCCTGATGTTCCCTTTTCTACTCGTCGAGTATTCCCCTTGACTAGACGAGATCCACGTGGAAGAATCGTGGGGCCACCCCGACTCCACTCGCCGAGTCTGAAGAACGACTCGGCGAGTTCCAGTGAACCTTCAAGCTACTCGCCGAGTCTGAAGAGCAACTCGGCGAGTCTCAGTAAATCTTCAAGCTACTCGCCGAGTCTGTTCCTACGACTCGGCGAGTCCATGCCATGCAGTCGATCAACTGCTTCCTGAATTACGTATGATTCCGAACCACGCACACGTGGGACTTCCTGTACCTCTAGACATCCTATTACTGGAGTATAAACGTTCGTATAACAGCATAACAATCCCTCAAATCACCAAATGGGTTTCCTAAACCCTAAATCCATGAACACATCAAAATAACATAAACGAATCGAAATGATACCTGGAACGTGTTCTCTGTGTCCCCAAGCTTCAGAACTCGACCCACTTGATCTTCCTTTGGCCAAACTTTCCTTCTTCTTGTCTAGCAATTCCTTCAAAGCCCCAACAACCTTCCCTCCGATTCTAAATGTTCGCAGATGTTTAGGTGCTTCTCCAATCGACCAAAAGACGGCAATGACGGCCTAAGGGGCGTTATATACGATCGCAAACCAAACGGCTAGGGTTTCTGCTGAGCAGCGTCGACTCGCCGAGTCCATTCTGGACTCGTCGAGTCCAGTCGCGAACCCGCGACCAAGTCTGTAACCCTACTCGGCGAGTCTGGCTCCAACTCGCCGAGTCCCAACCAAAAATGCCCCCAAAGCAAATTTTAAAGCAATACCTGAAATTCCGGGCTATTACAACCGTAAACAGTTTGTGCTGCATCAAGCGAGTACTAGCAGTAAGAGTGTTCCGATAATTAGTGATGATATTTCATACTATGATCCCTACTAGGTCCCTCTATAATCACTTGATGTCTACAAGTCATGTATAATTTAGATTAGGAAGACAGCCGATTGAGTAACTCTACCCTAAATCCACATTCAAACAAGAAACAAGAGATAAGGCAGGGGTCACGCACTCTAAGCTTGATATCTTAATTATATATGACCCTAACGATTACACTAATCCATCATATCTTACTTGTAAGGATACTTAGTTTTTATAAAAGTGATGTGCTTTGTTCGGACGAGAAAGCAATTTAATTAATTTTAATTGGTACCAGTCTTAGTAAAAATTTAAGCTGTAAATATTATCATTTGGAGACGTACTAAAAATCCCAGGAGGTTTCCTCATTGTTTCGACGTGTCTTATCGTTAAACTCCTCCTGCTCCTCCGTCATTTCTCTCTGTGGGACAATCTCTCTTGAAATGTCCCATTGCACCACATGCATGGCATACTGGTCTTTCTCCGACGTTGGTAGTTGAAGTGATGTGTTGGGCCGGAGTCCTACTGATGCGAGTTATGTGCCCCTTCTTGTTGAACCTATTACAATGGAACTCCCGATAGCCTCCGTAGTGATGGTAGTTGCACTTGCTGTAGTGTGGGAGGTTTCCGTAATATGGTGTTGTCGGTGTAGGGGTAGTAGAGCAAGTAGGGGTAGGGGTTGCTACCGCCTATTGCCTATGGCAGGCCCTTGAGTCAAACTGCCCCCTTTCTCATTCCTAGACTTTCGTTTCATGTTCTTAGGTTTGAGGTTCGGGTCTCCCTGCAGGTAGGCACTCACTGGTTCCCTTGACTATCACTGCGGTTAGAATCGCCAACACTATTTCCACTTTCATTTGCATTGTTTGCACTGAGGTGTGCCATGACGACTATCATAGCGGCTGTGACCGTATCTTGAAAAGTAGCAGAGTCTATATGCAGGATTAGTGTTTCGCCGGTTGGCTGGTTACTTCCTTTTAGAGGCATGATTCCTTTTCATGGTGAGAAATGATCTCGTAAGTAGTTGTGGTCGTTTTTAGTTATATATTTATCTATTTATATGCACATATAGATTTCCACATTTTGTTGTACGATTCATAATGTTTTGACCTACCTTCCTATGATGTACTTATGGTAGCGAGTAGGAGTAGGTATTGTACAAGTGTTAAGTTCACTCATTCTAGTACTACTTTCGCCCAAGCACGATTAACTATGAAGTTCTTATGGGAACCGGTGCATTAGTGCTGGTATGATCGCATTCAATGGGTCTATGGAGGGGTATTGTTCTACAATATGGTTTAAAAGGTGAAACGGTGGTAGGTCTTTAGTAGTGGCTATAGGTCATGTATTATATGACTCTAAGTTATCTTAGTTCTGAGTGTATCATGTTCTGACTTTTAAAGAGTTTTGAAAACAATTTGTAATGGTGGTCTATGTATAACAGACTTATGAATTTTTATTGGTAACCACCTTTCAATAGAATTTATGTGACTTGGTTTACTATTACTAGTTGTTACTAAAGTGGATATAATCCTAACATATAGGGTGAGTAGTGTAATCACTAACTCACTAGGTTATACTAGTTTATTAGTTATTAGAGTGACATAATAGGTGCTCTGCCACCTCGCACGCCTCATGAGTGGTTTCCTCCTCTTTCTTCCTTGCTATGATTGCCCTAGTTTCAGTTGTGGGGATTTGTTGTCTCTAGACCTCCCTATGGTGTTCTTGTTCTCCGTAGGTGTGTTGAATCCTTGACATGTCATGCTTCAGGTTTTATCACTAATCTCCATCAATTCATGATGGAAAGTCTAACTCCGAATGTCTAAGTTGACCTCGCATGTATGCTCCTAATAGGGTAAGGGTCCTCAATGATTTCTCTAGTTCCTTACTCCTCATTGGATTCCTTCTCGGAATCCTCCCCGTGAATCCCTTCTTGTTCTTCCTTGACTACTCTATTGGCTGTGGTAGTGGAGTGGCTACATTTGTCAAGATTGTTCAAGCGAGAACGGGAATGTCTAAAGAAACTATAAGATTAATAAAAACATTTCTAACGAAATTTTTATGGTGATCCTTACCAGGTCCTCCTATAATCACGCAGTGTATGTAAGTTGTATATAACCAAGATTGAATAGAGCTTCAAATAAGTGATCATACTCTAAGACCACAACTAAAAAAGGAACAGGAAGTAGAGCGAAGATCACAAATTCCAAGTCTATAAAATCTCAATTATATATAGCCTTGGGAGCATACACTCCGTATTTATAGACCTACCATTAAGGGTATTTTAGTTTTCACATAAGTTAGTTATAGTGGCTAAAATACTCCTATATTATTTTAATTGTATGTTTCATTCTATTGTTTCTTGGTATATGAATTTGGTAAGTTTTTAGACTTGTGGTTATCTTATAATATCCTAAAATACTCCCAAAGTATTTTAAACTTTATGCTTGGTTCTAGTATTCCTTTATATATAGAGTTGGTAAGTTTTAGACTTGATGCAACACCATTATCACTCCCAAACACATGTTGATCGTATCTTAACTAAATATAGTTGATCAAGCTAAAATTATCCCATATATGATTACATAACTGCCCAGGTTTGACTGTAGTGTTCAACATTTAAATACTTATGTTTTGTTCCTCTTGTGATACTTATTCTAGTGTTTATATATATATATATATATATATATATATATATATATATATATATATATATATATATATATATATATATGCATGTATATATACTTCTCATAAAATACTAATACTTTAAAAATACACTTTTAGTCAGAGCACTTCGACCCGATTGTATTTATAGTTCTATATCTTTTTATGGGTTGATATACTTAGTTCATTATAAACAATGCTCTGATACCATTTTGTCACACCCTAAACCGGAACAGCAGAAATGTTCGGGGACGGAGGACGTCATGTATAGTATCACAACAATTGAATAATAGTAATCAAAGTAACAACAACCATTGTAATAATAATATAGTGTTTACATTGTATTCGAATCACATAAGAGTAACAGCAAACGTAATTCGCAAAACAAAGACATGAACCTACTATGATCCATCTTCTCGAAACCCATACGAGTACCTGTCTACTAGTGTCCTCAGAATATAAGTGGTTTTGAAAGTATCAACATTAAAGTTGGTGAGTTCATAAGCATTTTGTTTTATAAAGTTTGTTCTTTGTTTCCCATAAACCTTGTTGTGTCTCTCTAGAAAATCCTATATTTTCTCATGTAATATGATAAGTGTAATAAGCCATACTAGTTCCTTCTACGAGTACTCAGTGTATAGAAGTTATATACAATCCAGACCGAATAGACAATCGATTGTGTGCTTTTATCCTAAGCCCACAACCAAACAAGGGACATGAAATGAAACGGAAAACACACATTCCATTGCCTATTAGATCTTCATTTTATATAACCCTAACGTATTTTCTATGTACTCACAGAGTTAACTGTAATAGTCCTTTTAGAATGATGAGTGTGATCTTTCAGAAAATCCAATATTTTCTTAGTATAATTGATATGTAGTATTAACCCCAAGACCAAAACACATGCATGTTAATGTACACTTAGTTCGTATACTTGTTGTATTGTTACTTGATAAAACTACTCTGATAAATGTGTTTCTCTAGAGTTGTAAGTTTTGTACAAGAAAATAGAGTGTTATACTGGTACATATTGGTATGACCCATACCTTCTCTTCCTATAATTTCTTGGTGCAGACGAGTTATATATATATAATCAAGATTGAACGGATAGTTGATTGAGTGATTCTGCCCTAAACCCACAACCAAAAAAGGAACAGGAAATGAGGCGGAGAACACCCATCCCACTGCCTATCGGATACTATCTATATATAACCCTGACGTATAAGCTAAGGAATCATAGAATTAGCAATAGAGCCCTTTATGATATGCTAGTTTGTAAAACCTTGTTTCGTAAAGTACTGCATTGTAGTTTTATAATTAAATAAAACTAAGTGAAGTTTGTTGATATTCATACACTAATCGTTTTGTTAATACCAAATTGTGAGTTTTCATAACCATACTTGATGACCCAGGATGGCTTGATATGACGTTCTTTAGGCGTCGGAAACGTTATGACATTTGTCACCCCAGGCCTACCGGCCTAACTGTTGCTAACAGTTTAGGTGTGTCATTGTCAGTCTCGTATAGATCTATACACAAACTCACGCTCTCCCTCCAGGAGACTTTGGTTATAAAATCAAGGCTTTTGTTGGTACTTAGATAAGTACTTGAAGGGATGTCTCACTAAGCTATATTGTCGGTAACATGTAGAATAAAGAAAAACCTTTTTATAATAATAAGTGGTTTGTATTATCCTTTTCATAGTTAAAACCTTTATGTTCCCTAAACTATACCCATTATAGTTTATGTGCGTGTTCTGAATGGAGTGAAAATCTTATTAAGTTAACTGTTTGTCTAACAGTAATAAAATACTAGGGAAAGGTACCCTTTTGCTTGACATGCTACAAAAGATTTAAAGCTTTATTTTTGGAAAAACAAAAGTATAAAATAAATTAAGTAGTGTGAAGCAGTTTAGAACAGTTTGATTTAGTTAAAAAAGTTTGAAATCATTTGGATGTTAACACAAGATTTCCTTGTGTTTTACTTGTATCCCCCCTAAAAACATTGAAAAATGGTAAAAACATAAAGGCATGATATCACCTCGAATGTGTGTGCTTAGTTAAGTCCCAAAGTGTTAACAATGATCCCCGGATTAGAATACGTGACAGAAGTCGTATCCTGAAAATAATAATTATGTGCGACGTCGTATTTAAATTAATAAGATATTAATTTAAATAATAAATTAAATAAAGTTTTAAATAATAATTAAAGTGCTAAATAACACTTTAATTATGTAATAAATACTTACAATAATTATTTAGAATTATTTGAAGTGATGATAGGAGTTTTTAGTGGACAGAAATGGGGTTTTCAGTGGGAGTTTAGGTGATTTTGGTATAGGCTTGGACATTTGAAGATCTTGTTGAATGTTCTTGGTGTTCTTGGTGTGTTCTTGGTTGAAATAAGAAGATCTAGGTAAAATCCTTATGACTTTTGAGAGCAAAATTGGCAAGGATTTTGGTGCACCAAATGAGAAATGAGATATGTATTCGGTTATAATTGTATATATAAGAGAGGTGTTCGGTCTTAGTGGGCCCTAAGCCTTTGTGATTTCGGTCCTTAATGGACTTTTGCTTATCTTTTCGGCTACACAAGGATGATTTTGGTCCTATAAGACCGAAATCTATTTGTTTCTTCATTCTAAAACCGAGAACTACTTGTGCATTAATTTGTTGGACCGAATTCTCTTTGTTTCTTGAATTATTGGCTGAAAACACATATATATGGGGGGGGGGGGTTATTTTATGTTTTAAACTTTAAACTTTTATCTTATGTTGTCATATATTAGCTTATCTTACTATAGGTTTCAAACCACGCTTAGTTCTCAATTTGTGAACATGTCATTAAGGCAATATGGGATACAATGCAACAAGGTGCATGCGCATATTTGCTAACTTATCCAAGCAATTCTAGGCGGAAGCTGCTAACACTGATTGCTATCTGGTGAACAGATCATCATCAACTACAATAGACTTGAAGACTCCTCAAGAGGTATGGTCCGGGAAAGCCTATGATAATTATGGTTTATGTATATTTGGATGTCCTTCATATGCTCATGTGAATTATAGTAAACTGGTGCCAAGGGCAATGAAGTGCATATTTCTAGGATATGCGATAGGAGTAAAAGGTTATCGATTATGGTGTAGAGAAGTAGGAAAAACTTCTAGATTTATCATGAACAGAGATGTAACCTTTAATGAATCTGTTGTGGGTAACCATGGAGTAGTGATGCACGTGAATCAGGGATAAAAGATCTCGATGCTATCTAGAAGGTGGAGTTTGCAACTCAAACTCTAGACATAGTTGTAATAAGTGACAAAGAGCAAGGCGTCAATGAACAACCTGGACAAGATGAAACCTATAAGCAACCCATGGGATCTTCATCCAGTGGTGTCGATGTTGGGAAGGAAGATGATTCCGAATCTATAGAAAAGAGAAGATCAATGAGGGTCATTCGACAACCTGATAGATATGTGGGATGTGTGTATTCAGGTGAACTTGACTCCATTGCTTTTCCTTCAGCAACTAGAGAAGACATTGACACTTAGGAGCATCAATCATATAAATAGGATGTGGTGAGTAAAGAAACAAATGGTTTGCTGATGGCCGGCCATGAACGAAGAAATGCAAAATTTAGAGAAGAATGAAACATGTGATCTTCTTCCATTAGCAAAGGGAGCAAAGCCAGTGGGATGCAATGGGATCTTTAAAAAGAAGGAAGGGAAACCAAGAGTTGAACCAACTAGTTTCAAGGCAAGGTTGGTGGCGAAAGGGTTTTCTTTAGAAAGAAGGAATTGTTTATCACGAGGTGTTCTCACTGGTTGTGAAGCAAAAGACTATTCGGGTTCTTTTGGCCATGGTGTGTGCATTTGATCTAGAGCTTGAACAACTTGATATGAGAGCTGCAGTCATCATGGGATCTTAGAAGAGAAGATTTATTTGTCCCAGCCATAAGGGTTTCTTGATTCTAAGAAGGTTCATGTATGTTTGTTGAAGAAATTTTTGTACGGTTTCAAGTAGTCTCCAAGATAATGGTACAAGATATTTGATTCATTCTTGATCTCGCATGGATACACTCGGAACTACTTCGATAATTGTGTCTACTCTCTAGGAACTATCACCGGATTCCTACATATGTATGTTGCTATATGTTGATGATATGCTCATCGCAGCCAAGGACATGGCTGGAATAAATGACTTGAAGGCGACCCTAAATATAGAGTTTGACATAAAGGATTTGGGAGAAGTAAATAAGATACTAGGGATGAAGATTCTAAGGGACAGAAGAGAAGGGAGGTTATGTAATTTTCAGCAAAATTAGCGGCTCACGTTAAACTTGGTCCGAACTCTATACCCACTACTAATGAAGAAAAGAAGTACATGAGCAGGGTTCCATACTCAAGTATTGTTAGAAGTCTTATGTGTGTAATGTTCCATACCAGACTTGATTTGGTTCATCCAGTTAATGTGGTAAGCTAGTTCATGAGTAATCCATGGAAGGATGATTGGGAAGATGTCAAGTGGATCATGCGATACTTTAAGGGAACGAAATATGTTTTCTTGGTGTATGGAGCCAATACAAAAATGACTTGTTTGGATATTTTGACTGTGATTATGGTGGTAATTTATTTAAGTGCAGGTCACGGACGTGCTACATATTCACTTTGTTCAGATGTGCCATCATTTGGAAGTAAACGTTACAAGATAAAGTTACTTTGTCTACATCTAAATCCAAGCACATCTCCATGATGGAAGGAATAATGGAGGAGATATATTTTCACAGGCTTATTAAGAATCTTGGTCTGAAGGTAGAGAAGTTTGTCTTGTATTGTGACAGTGAAAGTGATTTGAGTCTTGCTAAGAAACCAGTGTATCATGAGAAGACAAAGCACACTAATGTCAGGCTAATTTTTTTTCGAGATATTCTTGAAGAAGACAAGTTTTCATTACTGAAGATTGAAACCACGGTGAACCAAGCACATGTTTTAACAAATTCATTGAACATAGAGAAGTTCAAGCTTTGCTTGGACTTAGTTGATGTTCACAGGAGGTAGGTCCCTTCAGGGAGGAATGACAATATAGGAGAGGATGTTCTTGTTCGAGGTGGACTTCAAATTATGCTCAATTAATGGTGGAGATTGTTAAATGTCACGTGAGAATTTTGATCATACTCATGGAGTAGTTGGAGTACTTAGATCGCAATGGAGCACTTGGCGTTAATGGATCATGTGACAAAAGAATGTATCTTATGAGAATGGAATGGATCATCAGAAAAATGAATGGATCTTCTAAAAGGTGGTTTGGAGCAACTCAGAGTGGCGTGGAGAAACTTGGAGTGCTTGGGGCAACTTGGATGAACTTAGAGCACTTTGAGCAACATAGAGCAACATGTTGCGCCATGAAGATGGATGTTGCACGAAGCACAGAGGATGTTGTGCCATGGGATCATGTCTAGCACCATTCATGAAGTTTTGGAGCCAAAAGGAAAGGATTTGTGATAAAGGAGTGGATGTTGCACCATAAGGGAGTGAAGTTGTGCCAAGAGGTTGATGTTGCACCATCAAGGAGTGGAATTGCACCAAGGAGGAGAAGTTGTGCCTTCTAAAGTAGAATTTGTGCTATCCTCATAAGATGTTTCGCCATGGAGGAGATGTTGCACGATCATGGACCATTTTGGTACATGATGCACCATCTCGATTCCTTTGTTGTGCCATGTTGATCCATATTTGAATAAAAGATGATCATACTCACGAAATAAACCATGTTGTGCCACTATGATGGATGTTGGGCAATTAGTGTTTATGATGTACCACATGTGCATCATGATACTCCACTATGGTCAAGATAGTCCATCATGTGTGTTGTTGATACTCAAGGGTTTTATGACATGGAAGACTGTTCCCGAAGATGTTGCATGGAGGATTGTGATTGGTTTGACACTTTTCATGGGTCTATCGGCCAATGAGCTTAGCCATTAGGGTTTTAAGTCTCATCCCTCAAGTATAAATAAGGATGGATTCTAGGTCATTTTGTATCTTGAATTCTAGATTGTTAGGCGAATCTATTTGAAAATTATATTTGTAACCTCTAGTTGAGAGCTATGAAATAAATAATACTCCCCTCCTACCTATGGACATATGTCACCTTAACCGAAGCATGCAAATATTGTGTCTTGTGTGCTTATAGTATTGCTAGTTATCCGCTTTACATCCTAACAAGATTCAAAAAGGTTTTTTTTTTGTTGTGAGCATGTGAACATATGATATGAATTTGCAATTGAGTGAAATGTTTCACCAAATGGTAAGACAAGAATGATTTGAATATGATCAAAAGTTCCTAATTGCATTCATACTGTAGAAAAGAGTTTTGTATGTAATTAATGAGGGCTACATAAACAAACTTGAGAATCATAATGTTACCCTTGACAAGAGTCTTGCTATAGATCTTGTGCTTGGATCTTTCATTAATGACTAAACTGCATGAATGGTCCCTGTGTTTAGCTAAAAGTTGCCCCTTTGGTTTAAAAAGGTTTGGACCAGCACAAGAGCTCCAAACTTTTCATTTTGTTACGAGTTTGGTCAAATTTGGTTTTAACTTTTTAATAATGACAATTTTGCCATTGATATTTCTTTTTCAGATTTTTTTATTACTGTAATTAAAAAGAAAAAAGAAAAAGAAAATACTTTCTCTCTCTCTCTCTCTCTCTCTCTCTATATATATATATATATATATATATATATATATGCAAATACAAACACACTCAAGAACGCACATTGAAACTGAAGAAGACATATTCACATTCATGAACACATACACAAACACTCCATATTTTTTGGGTTTCTTCTTTAAACATACACATACTCAAGAACAAATACACGAAATCAGATCTAATGAAGGGTTTTCGAATGAAAACATTCAAGAGGACGAAACCGGATCGAGTCACGGGTCTCTGATCTCCTCCTCGAACGATGAGTTCCTCCACATCCTCCTGTGAAACTCTACAACCTAGTCGTCGTTAACAACCATAACAAAACAAGATTTAGTAGGGGTTCGAAGGTGGCGGCGATTAGGTTTTAGATTTATTCACCCTCGTCATTGTTCTAAGTGGAGATCTATCTATCTAGCTATCACATTTCTCCTAGCCGCCACCATCTCTGAAACAACTCTGTAACAGGTTAAGGTTTGTAATGGTGGAGAGCTGAAACCCTAGTAGTGGCGGTGCTCAACTCAACCTCGTCGACTGAGGTTTGGCTACCACCATTTCTTTACGAACCTTATGTCAGATCTTACACTAACGAAGTTTTGGCGCTGAACTCGAACGTCGTCCTTCTAATTTGTTGAAACATTGGATTTTCAAATATGTTGTGGCGTTTGTATGTATATGTGTGTTGAATCTCTCGTTGGACTTGTTTGAGTTTGTGTGTGTGTGTTTTTAATATATTTGGTGTATGTTTGTGTTGAATCTATTGAAATTGTGTGTGTTCATTATATTTCATGTGTGTATGTGTGTATTCATGTGATCTGATTTTGTGTCCGTGTATTCATCTGATTTGATTTAGGTGTAGATAGAGCCAACAAATTATGGTGGTGGCGAACGGTGGTTGAATGGTTGTGGTGGTGGCGGAAGATATTCTTGAGTGTTGTTGAGGAAGAAAATGAATATGGTTAAAAGAGAGAGACAGAGAGAGAGAGAGAGAGAGAGAGAGAGAGAGAGAGAGTGAGTGAGTGAGTATTTTCTGTTTTAATTTCTATAATAAAAAAATGAAAAAGAAAATATCAAGCGCAAAATTGTCATTATAAAAAAGTTAAAATTAAATTGGACCAAACTCACAACAAAATGAAAAGTTTGGACCTCTAATGCTAGTCCAAACCTTTTTGGACCAAAGTGGCAATTTTCAGCTAACCACATGGACCATTCGTGCAATTTAGCCTTCATTAGTTTTTATGATAACATCGACTTGATTTATCATATAAATAGTGAAACGTTGATGAGATTCTTAAACCTTCTCCAAACTAAGAATACTGGAAAGGAATTAGACTTCTTATCCAATTCAAATTATTGCCTTTCTGAATGTTGGTGGAAAGAATAGGAAACGTTTGTATCCTAAATGGGAAGGAACGGTTTTTTTCAGAACCACCTATAATGAATGAATAAAATTGGTGTGTCCTCTATTCCACATAACCATGATTCAAAAGTGGAAAATTTTCAATGACAAGGATCGTATGAAATGAAGTTTCTTTAACTATTTTGGGATGGTAAAGTCAAATATTTGACACTACTTCAAGTACTTGAATAATCGAACTCCAAATACATTCAGTTCGTAGTTCCTTGATGCATGATGTGGTAATCACATTTGGATGGCATTGTAGAGTCTATATGAGAAAAGGAATTAAGCATAAAGATATAAACCTAAATCATTATAATGGGAAAATGTCACGCATCTCAATGATTGAGGATTTTAATCTTGTGTTTAGTAATGGATTTATGATAAATGTAGTTACTTTTTATTACTCTTCAGATATGTCTAAACCGAAATTCATCTGATGCATTGTATAATCATGAATTTCAATTTCATTTCATAATAGAAAGGTGAAAATTGTAGTTTATAAAGATGATAGTTTTATGTCTAAAACATCTTCTAGTAATTGGCATTAATGAAATTGATGTTTGTGTTTCTAATACTAGCAGTGATGACTTGAACATTGATTCTTGTAATAACCTAGATATGATCGTGCTTGTGGCATGATCACTTTGGCCACATAAGTAAGAATCACATCACCAAGCTCCAATTAAACCAGACTTGGAATCCTTTGACCTTGAGTTGGATGATGTATGCGAGTCTTGTATGTTGGCAAGATGACTTGGCCACCATTCACATGAACATGTAATGGAGACAAACGATTGTTGGATATCGTACACACTAATGTGTGTGGACACATCAGATCCACCACAAGGGATGACATATATTACTATATTATATCTATTGATAGTTTTGGTAGACGTGGTTATGTTTATATGATTAAGCATAGTTCTAACACTTTGAAGAGATTCAAAACATAATAGAATAAAGTAGGGAATCAATTATGCATGAATATAAAGGATTTCCAATCTGAAAAGAAAGGAGAATGACTTAGTATCAGGTTCTACGATCATCATAGAGATTATGTAATGCTTTCCACAATTGGCTTCTACAAGGACATCATAATATAGTGACATTACTAAAAGTAGAATCGAATGCTATGTGGTTCGTTCTATGATAAGGCGTGCTTCGATAATATTCGTAATTTTTTTAGGAATATACACTTAAAATAGTATAGAATATTTTGAACCTTTTATCCAACTAAGTAAGTTTTGATGACTCCTTGTGAAATATGGAAAGTTCCCTTACCTTCAGATTTGGTGTTGTGAGGTCTTTCGTCGAATATTCATTAAATACTTTTGATATATGTGATGATTATAGCTCGAAATGAATGTTTCTTGAGAGAAAGAACATATAGATATCAAGAAGTCAATGGGAGTGATATTGACCTTGAAGAAGTTCGAGATATTACCAAAAATGAACCTATAGTTGGCACTAGCTCTCAAGATGAGGTTGCAATACTAGTTGAGTTAAATGGCATTACCTCACCTCTTCGCAAGATATAGTAGAGTTAGAGCACCTCCCAAGTTTTCTGAGCATCATCTAACTGTGGAAGGAGATACATTGATTAGTGATAAAACATTGATCAATGTGGATAAGCCTAATAGGTACTAGGAAGAAATGGTGGTACCTATAGACGACATTATAAGAGTCTACGGATAGAAGAATTTTGTCCATGAAGGATAACTAATTTTAAATTAGTTGATGCAAAACCTAGTCATGTGACAATGGGTTGCGATTAGATCTTCAATGTGAAGATTAAGATGGATATAAATGTACACACATTTAAAACTTGTATGGTGGAAATGAGTTTCGCTTAGGACTCCAGAAGTTGATTATGAGGAAACATTCTTACCAATAGCTGAGAAGGGTTTATTTGGTTAATTGTTACAATTTTTACCTTCTTTTATCATAGATATGGTAAAGTGGATGTTTAAATGACTTTCGTTAATAAGAAACTTTCAAAGGATATATAACATATTCTAAAAGGATTTAAACGTACAAAGCATCCAAATAAGTTGCGTAGCAAGGAATTTGTTCTTGCATAAGAAAGTATAAAGAGTGTTGTATTTCAAGAAGCCCATATTAGTCTTTAGTACATGTCAAACGCTAGTGGGAGTGTCATTGAATTCATGGTATTGCATGTTGACGACAATGCTCCTCATAGGAAACATTGTCCTAAGTTGCAAGGTGTAAAAGTTTGGAAATTGTTTTACTATGATGCATAGGGGGAAGGAACATTGATACTTTGTATTTGAATCTAAAAGCATAGATTGAAATGTTTAATTGGATTCAGTCAAACCATAATTTCTTGGAAGGTTTCAGCAAGAATGTTCCAAAGGGATTATTCATACGCCTCAAAGCAGAAGTTTGAGTGAATCTTAGAAGTCCTTTTTTGTTCTAGTCTTGAAAAATGATAGAATGTGTCAAGTCGCATATGTTTTGGATATAGGATAGATCATGAATGCTATGAATTATGCTTATTCTGATGTCTCAGATGTTTTGAGCGTCATGAGATTGTGTCAGAAATTAGCAATAATGAATTGCTAGATAATTGTCAAGAACATTCTAAATTATTCAAAGACACTAAGGAATGGTTGCTTGTAGAAATTATAGAACATGATTGGGAAGAGTTATAATGACACAAAATTTAGAGGGGATTTTGATTCATAGTCTAAATGAATATTTATTTTGAATTGTAGCACGAAAGCTTTCATATAGGAGATAGTGGTAGATTCAACAATGTGGGTTAGACCACATTAGTGCCAGTGATGTATTTAAGGAGCATACCTGGAATATAAAACTTCATAGTTGACCTTTGATTTGTTTTGAGTAACAAATTGTCATTAGATACATTCTCTGAAACTACAATCATATTAACTAAGGATTATTGAGACCGTAGAAGATCAATGCTTATAATGAGGAAATTAACTACATTCAAGATAATGTTGAGAATGGAGATCTAGTTGTGAGGTGGATATATTTTCGATGATTCTTTCACAATAGTAATGACCAAAGGAAAACATTATATGCATGCTAAGAGCATTGGTATAAGAAATATTGACAAGTTTAGTTGTTAAGTCGATTACCTCAAAACATTCATACAATACAAAAATCTATAATTGTTGTGGTGATTAGATAATAGTGTATTATTTATATTCAAAAAGAGTGAATCCATAGAACATTTAGTTTGTTATTGTGTTTCATTTTCTGTGTTACTACCTGAATATTAATTTATTCGAAATGCCATAGTCAGTTATACTTATGGGAGTATATATTCATTTAAGATTATCATGAATTAATTGTAAATTGTCCATAGGGATTGGAAATTGCATAGGGATTGTTACAATATTCATGAGTACTTTGAAAATAGGGATTTTCAGTATTGGTTAACCTCACGCTTATAGATTACTTCATGGATTCAATCATGAGTAATTCAAAGATGATAATATCTTCTATTCTTCAAACGGAGATATATAAGTCATGTTTTGCAAATTAGTTGTGCATTGGTTCACTCCAACACATCTCGTAACTGGGTGTTACAAAGTGTAATTCCATGCATGATTTGGTGAGTAATATGTATGATTATATAGTCAAAGTTTATCCATTCCATTTTCCATAACATGAAAATCGATATATATATATATATATATATATATATATATATATATATATATATATATATATATATATATAAGCCCCTTGATGATTTGTTGTTGACATCTAAAATACTTGGGTGATCCCAAACTAAATTGATGTTTTCAATTAGTATTCTGAATCCAGTCGTCATAAATTATGTAATCAAGAAACAGGAGCGTGGATTATGAGATTGATTGTGATCCATGTATCATGTCCATATAATATCTTGTAGAACAAATTGATATTTGACCACTTATCTCAGGACCAACGTCTAATCAGAGTATTGTAGTGTCTTTGGAAAACATTGTATACTAGTTATTCAGAGTTGTACTTGCAATTGTAGTTAGTGACTTATCCAAGTGGAAGACTGATGCATTAGAGTATCTCAGGTCCTAACTAAATGGGCATAATGTTGATGAATTAAAGTAAATTCATTTTGGATTGCCCTCATAACCAGGAAATGGCTTGGATTAATCAAATAAGAGAGATAAATGATTTGTTAGTTTATTATGTGATTTATAAATTAATATGAAATAGTTAGTAATTAATTATGAATTAATTAAAGATAGTCAAATTTGATTATTTATTAATTAGAATTAATCTTGAATTAATTCGGGATTCATAGGAATTAAGTAGAGGTGCAAGGGGTGAATCGTAGTTGTTCAATAGTTGAATAAAATAGGCAATTCTGGAAAAATCCATGAAATGGACAGTTTTAGGAGCCTTCTTAGGGTTTCCAGAAGCGTCCTTATTGCTAATAAGGATATGATTTGAATTGGGAATAATTTTGTTATTTAATTATTCAAATTTGGCTTTGTTTGCAAGTTACCTAACTATAAATAGGACCCTTAGGCATCATAATTTTGTGGCTCTATCATACCTACTATACTGAAAATGAGATTATCCTCCTCATCTTTCCTCTCTTCTTCAATCCTAAGGTTTCTTATGTTTTTGGTGTGACCTGCACACTATAGAGCCTTGTTTTCAAAGGAGACAAGAATATTGTGATTAACTTAATTGGAATCAACAAAATGTATGTACTCTTAACCATGAATTTCAACTCATAGGGTTTAGTTTGTGTGTTTCATAAGTATGGTGCTATTAGATGTGCAAAACACATATATTCTATTTAGGTTGCATGTACCCTTAAGTGTTAATTGAAATTTCGTAAGTACAATTTTTTGTAACCTAGAAATCCCATTAGTGGTATTAGAGCCTTGATTTTCAAATTAATGATACATAATATGTTTTCACATTAACTTCCTCATACAAAGTTAGATTTTATCATTAATTATATTCATGTGTTCCTGTTTATAAGCCCTTTGACTTTAATTTACATTACTTTGGCTAAAAGCGAACCTATCTCCGATTCACTTTTTTGATGCACCTTTCGTATCAATTTGAAAGTGAAACTTAGATAAATCATAACTTTTTCATATGAAGTCAAATTTAAGCGTTCATCATATCCACGCACTCATGATCACAACTACTACAACTTTCGATTAGATTATTTATCCTGAATACTCTTTTATTTTTAGTGTTTATTTTATTGTTTTACAATAAATTCTATATTATGGTTTTCTACAATATTATATAATTCTTATATCTATCCACTTAATGTATATACGATAAACATTTATTTGCTCGAAACACATATGTAGAACAATTATTTTGATCGACGATTTTAATTTTTCGATAAAATGTATAATTATTATTATTATACTCTAAACGTCTATCCCGAATTTGCAGGCGTTAAAGACATGATTTTTCCAAAGTAAATGAACTAGAATTTAAGATTAAGTAATCGTTTTTACTTATACCAATAGCAAATTCATATATGTTATTGCAAGGATTTTCTTTTAAAAAAAAGAATATTATCTTTGTAAACCGAAATACTAGCATTATTATCATCAAATCCAAAAGTAATACTGTCACACCACAATGGATAAAATGAAATATTTTTTCTAACAAACTAATAGAAAAAGTAGGTGACACTGAAAGCTCGTAATCTCCAATCTTTGTAACAGCTACCCTGCTCTAGTTCAGCATGATCAAATCGAGATCCCCATGTATCAGCTTCCTACTTTCTTTTATTCCCTACACTTCAAAACAAATGTGGGTTCCATATATTGTGTCAAGTATCCAATTATTAGAAGTTGAAGTCGAATGTGGTTTAATTATATACATACATGAAGAGTCAGCACCCATGAATTTTTTCTTCTTAAGATCCTCCAAATATTTAGGGCAACTATGTTTCTAATAGCCTTTTTCTTGGGAGTAGTAGCAAATGATTTCTTTAGGCTCATTCACTCGTTGTGTGTCAGAAACGTCTTTTTTAGGGTTGGAACTGGGAGTACCAACTTTCCCTTTCCCTTTTCCCTTAAAATTAGGATGGGATGACCTCTTTCTCTTGACACCACCTTCCCCAATATCCAAAATAGGAATGGTTGAACTTCAGTTCCTAGGTGGAATGATGCTTTCCTCAGATGTATTAAGCATCCCATGTAGCTCCATGATACTCTTTTCGAAACCATTCATATAGTAGTTCATGGTAAACTGCTTGTATGCATTAGTCAAAGAGTTGAGAATTATATCAACAGCTAACCCTTTAGTGAATGGGAAACCAAGTCGTTTAATTCTGTCAAAGGGTCATTTTAATTTTGAGATGTGGGTACTCACATAACCATTCTATTGTTTCTTGCAACCTAGAATTGCCTGCATCGCCATTAATCTCTCATTTCGAGCTTACTCTTGAAACATATCTTTGAGCTGCTTGTTCATGTCGTACTTCCTAAGGTTCTCAAAACTATTTTGGAGTTTAGAAGACATGGTCGCCAACATCAGAAGCGAAACCTCAACAGAGTGATAACATTGCTTATATTGCTTAGCAATATTTTCTCTAGTCGTATCGTCAGGAAGTTCGTCTTCTACATACTCATCCAAGACACACTCATTTTTCTCATACCAAAGAGTGATCCTCAGATTGTAAATCCAATCAAGGTACTTTAGATCAATGAACTTATCTCGCCAGAGGAGTTAGAGTAATGAGAAGCTTGATCAAGATGTTGGTGTAGGAGGAGGAGTTCCTCTCAAGCCAAGAGTCATCTATTTAAGAAAAAGTAAAATAATTTTGTTTATCAAGAAATCCTTTCAATATAATTACCCAATATCAAATTACTACACAAAAGGCTAGGATCGATATTTGGCCTGACAATCTAAAGTGCATTAGCCAACAACTACAAAATGAGATTATTTAGGTGGACAAACTATTTTCGATCTCAATCTTTATGAGATTCTTAGAAACGAGATTTATTAACTTATGTTAATAGTATGTTAATCTCTTCAAATGCTTATTTATCAATCATGTCTGGATTAGCTAAGGATTATAAACCCAAATAAGGAAGTGACCATGCAAAGTTGCGCTGAGACTCAACTTAAGTAACGCTTGAGAATCACGATCACCATATACCTTTCTTTGACTATACTCTTCTATTGACGAATCTGTAAACCACACATGTTTACATCCACAAGAATATACCATATGGCATAATTTCTATGTGAAGCATAAGATTCACATTACTATAAAACGGGATTTAGTTTTATTACTTATTAAGTTAATACTTGTAACTCTGCAAAAATGTCATATCAAACCCTTTCGGTAACTCTACTTCAAACGCAAGATGGCGGTGAGGGTGGCGAGCACTAAATGCCACTAAAAAGTCAACCTCATTAAGAGTCAAAGATACTTACTTTAACCCTCCCTTATAACAATAAATTAGACGAGCCTGGTCGTGGTAAGACTAACAATGCACATTTCGAAAACATGCGATGACGCAATGTTTGTGTATTAGTGTGATACATATAAATATAATATTACTATATTTGTACATATTTGGAGTTTATGTCTTTTAATTCTATTAAAAAAATAAATAACATGTAAGTCAATTGTTAAATTATTAAAGTCCTAATCTTTTGTCTTTTAGTTAATCTTATAATAAATTAAAATTCACTTTATCTTTTTGTATAAAGGTTAGTTTGTATGTGTTTTAAAATCGAAAAAAAAAAGATTAAAGCAAACAAAAAATACGAAGCAAAATTTATAATTCTGGAACATCAAGTTCCACGACGTGGGGAATGAGCAACCAGGACGTAGGGCACGAAGATACACAAGACTTATTATAAAATATTGGTTTAAGATTTTAGCAGCTCATCACGACATGTCTAGGTAAGGACCATGACATAGCAAAGAGGCAGTCACGATACTGATTCAACATCCAGTAGGTACCATGACATGGTGGAGGAACAACCACAATGTGGCGAAGAGGAAGAACGAACCGAAAATCATATTTTAAAGCATAAAAATATATGCTTTTAGCAAGGCAAATTTCTAGACTATTTAAAACAATTTAAACATATAAATTCTACACATACAAACCCTAACATATGACCAGACAAAGTCTAGATGCAACATACTTTAGTTAACAAGACACTCTAATACCATTGATGAGTTTTGAGCTTAGTCATAGACCAAATCTGGACATCGAAAGCAACATTTTTCTTGATCTATAGACTCAAAACATGTAGATCTAACTTAAAAAAATCTTCCACTTAATATAAATAAAATAAGTAATCATACCTTGATGATCTTCTTGGATTTCTTTGGTCTAGCTAATGGATAGAACTTGAGAACCCAACATAGAGTTCCTCTGTTGTGATCACACCCAAGACACAAAACTTCGTAAATCCGCACTTCCTTGAGCACCAGCAACTATTAAACTTGATCAAATGAATATGGTGGACCAAGATGTGGGAACTAGAATTCGGGGATAGAAGAGTTTTCTTAGGGTTTTGAACTTTAGTGATAGAAGGGAATTTTTCTCATCTACCAAAACTAGGCTTTCATCTGTCTTTATATAAGGAGATGATTTGAAACCCTAAAAAGTTAATTACCAAATATAATTATAATTATCTTGAATTTTCAAATCATTCTGGAATATTTCAAATTCTTTTATTTTTTATTAACTAATTAAATTATTAATTAATTAAGAAAAGAAGTCATTGAAGGGACTCCAACGCTCTAAGAAATCCTAAATAGTATGTTATATAAATGGAAGTAGTGTTTTTTTTGGATTACACTCAAGAGCAAAATAAAGCAGTTTTGAAGGGATTCCAACGCTCTAAGAAATCCTAAATATTATGTTATACAAATGGAAAATCGCAAAAATTAAACTAAATTTTTAGAAAAAAAGGTTGATTTTAACATTTTAACATTTTATTAATAAATGTTTTTAAAAGAATTAGTTTTTCAATTTAAAAAGTAGTTGTCGCAGAGCTTCTTACTCGTTTAACCACTACGTTTATATAAAACTTTATTCTTTATTTAATTAATATATAAACAATAAAATATTAAAAAAATTTAATTCCATATATATAGTTTTTAGTTTTGACAACTAGAATATTACAAAAAAAGTGTCAAAACTATTATGTAATGTTTTGCTGATACATCACAATAACATATGTGCTCACAATTAAGTTGACCAATTAAATTGTAACATTGAAACAAATTTTAAAAATATAGAAATAAAATCTGATTTTTATTAAAATTTAGTGTCTTAAATGTAAGAGAAAATAACATGATGTTAAAATCGAAATTTCGTAAAAAAAAAACTAAATATATTTGTGGGTTTTGTCCGTAAATCAAAATGTTTTGTCTTACAAGTTAAAAAAAATCACATTTCTTAATTATAGTCTATCAATAGCGTTTTAGAAAGTTTATTACTACTAAAATAATTTTTTGTATAGGATTTTACCGTGAAATATAAAGGTTTTCGCATTAAGTTTCTGTCGCGACAATTGTTAAATAAAAATAAAAGAAGGAAACAAACCAAATATCTAAGTGAAAGTTGGCAAAATAAAGGATGGAAGTTTGGAAGAAAATCAAAGCCATAAAAAGCCAAGATCTCACTTATCCTTGGATTTTACTTTGAAGATTTGATGATGTTATTTTAACGAAAAAAAGGAATTGGAAAAAGCACATATTTTTGAATTTTAAATTATCGATAATTGTATCTGGATCCACATCAGCATCCACCATGTAATTGTCGGCCACTTGTAAGCCTACGAACCCTACATCACACTTGCCAGGTAAGCTTCCTTGCCTAACATCTATTTTCCAAAATATTTGCATACCAATGTAAGACTCATGTATTACATGAGTTTAATTAAAAAAATATATATAAAATTTTAACAATTTGAAAAGTTTGAATTTATAAGAAAAATAAAAAAAATTAAAATTATTAAAATTAATGAGACTTTAATGTATTGAAAACATTACATATATAAAATTTTTCTAATAAATACTTTACATATATATTACGTTACACATTAAATGTGGAATTTTAATTTAATAAAATGAAAAATACAATAAAATGACAAGTGAAAAATAAAAAATTTAAAAATTCTAGAAAATATCATGTGTCCAAATGAATAAGAAGAGGACATGTGGCAAAGAAACCTTCATTTATTATAGTAGATTTACAATATATATATATATATATATATATATATATATATATATATATATATATATATATATATAAAGTGAATATACCCTTAAGGGTATATAAGCTTAGGTACCCAAACACATTATAATACGTTGTTTTGTTTGATATATTCATTATAGTATTCTTAAACTTCAACCATTAACTTGCTTTACTTTCAAGATTTTCGAAATTTCATTATTATCTTTCTTTTACATCATATCTTTTTGCCGAACACCTACTATGCTATATATAATGTAGTTGAAAATGAAAATTATATAAGAGGAATATATATGTGTAATTTATAAAAATCATTGAAGTAAATTAAGTTCGAAGTTAAATTTTAAGAACATTGAGACAATTAGAATGTATTATATGATACTAAACAATGTAATATAGTGAGTTTGGGTACGTAAGCTTATATACCCTTAAGGGTATATTCACTTTTCCCTATATATATATATATATATATATATATATATATATATATATATATATATATATATATATATATATATATATATATATATATATATATATATAGGGAAAAATGAATATACCCTTAAGGGTATATAAGCTTAGGTACCCAAACACACCATAATACGTCGTTTTGTTTGATATGTTCATTATAATATTGTTAAACTACAACCCTAACTTGATTTTCTTTCAAGATATTCGACATTTCACTATTATCATTTTCTGCTATCACATCTTTTTGCCGAACACCTACTAGGTTATATATATTGTAGTTAAAAATGGAAATTATGTAAGAGGAAGATAAATGTGTAAATTATAAAAATCTTGGAAGTAAATTAAGTTAAAAATTAAATTATAAGAACATTGGATAATTAAAACGTATTATATGATACAAAACGACGTAGTATAGTGTGTTTGGATACCTAAGGTTATATACCCTTAAGGGTATATTCACTTTTCCCATATATATTATATATATATATATATATATATATATATATATATATATATATATATATATATATATATATATAGAGAGAGAGAGAGAGAGAGATGAAAGATAAACAACAAACTCCAATTATAGGATCAACCTGGAATGTCAGTATACTAAATAGTCATATTAAAATGATATTAAATAACATATGATATTAACGTGTAATATTAACAACAACTTGATACAATTGATTATTCATTAGAAATTGATTTTAATAAATATATAATAAAACTTTTACAATTAAATTGAAAATTATTTATTTCATGGAAATAATAATTTTTATTAGCAAGTAACATTATATTATTTCATATGGTATAAATTAATAAATCATACACAAATTTTTGGACTAGTTGAAAACCTTTTGTCTTTTACTCAAAAG